>NC_069076.1:24167576-24835274 GCF_025698485.1 Gossypium arboreum | reverse complement strand
GGATGTAGTCGCTAGCACAAAAGCCTTCGGACTTAGCCCGGATATCATTCGAGTAACCATGCTCATATATCAATAAATCATGACACATTCATATTTCATTTTCATTACCAAAGCTCAAACACAAGACACTTATCGCATTTACAATTTCGCTCAATAGCCACATACAAGAGCATGATTTTATTTACTTAAAACATAATCTAACCGAATCATAATTTAAGTTCCATTACTCGAAAACTTACCTCGGATGTTGTCGAACGATTCGATGGCTATTCGACTAGTTTTTCCTTCCTTTATCGGATTTAGTTCCCTTTGCTCTTGAGCTTAATTTAACAAATAAATTGATTTAATCATTTGAGCATCGAAAAGAGGAACTCAAGGTACTTAGCCCACATATATTCATTAGACATTAAAGTCACATATGTACGGAATCATGAATCAAACTCAACACATTAGTTAATACTCTCCTTAGCCGAATTTTCTAAGTCAAGATAAAGCCTTCAATATGCTTACCTATGGCGAACAACACATCAACCTATGTACTCATTCATGTGGCCGATTATGCATGTCTATGTTGAGGCCAATTATATACTCAATAGCACACACAAATGGCATACCTTTTACTAACTAATGCATTACATATTATAACTCAATACGCATCCATCATGTACTCCATAACCGAAACACCATCATATGTAAGTATATACCTTGAGATATTGTACATGTCATACCAATACGTCATGTGCAAACATATATATATATATATGTGCAAGAGCCGAATCTCAAAGTTGATTATAACTAAACATGAACATGAATCCAAAACACAAATCTTACCTACCATGCAATAAGCATAAATCATACTTATGGATATACCATGGCCGAATACATCACAACACCATACCATTTCAATTTTGGTCATGGTTAAACAAAGAACTTAATGTCTCACTCAAAAATGCTAAAAAGAAAATCCAAGAGTCATCAATCCACCATCACATGTATCATTAACAAGCTTCATATTTAGCATGCAATGGCATTAACACAAAATCCACCTTGGCGAATATCATCCCCATGACATAGCAAAGTTTTGAACCATGGGCTAATTAGGACTCAAGCTAGCAACTAAAACATGCATGAATCTCATGGCACAACCTCAAACATACCTTAATCTAGATACTAGTATGGCCAAACCTCCTCCTAATCCTCTTCCAAACCAAACATGAAGCAAGAACTCCTTCCTTCTTCCTTAGAATTTTCGCCCAAAAAAATGAAAAAGATGAACAAATTTTTTTTCTTTTTCTTTCCTCAACTCACTAGATGGGGGAACACTTACACCATTCTTTTTTTTTTCTTCCATTTCTTTATTACCCATACTCTTTATTTTATTTTTCCTAACATACACCATTGTCACAACATGTTTTATGACATGTTTTGCCCATCATCCTTTGTCATGGCCGGCCACTAGCAAATAAAAAGGGGGAAATTGACATGCAAGTCCACCCCTTTGATTTCATGCACTAATAGATCCTTATAGATTTACCTATTACATTTCGAAAGTGTCACACATAAGTCCTCTCGACTAATTTCACATGCAATTTACTAAATCGAAGCTTAAAACTTTCACACATTCATAATCACATATTTTAGACAATAGATATCATACTCAAATAATTTGGTGACTCGGTTTAGCGGTCCCAAAACCGCTTTCCGACTAGGGTCACTTTAGGCTTGTCACATGTACGATGACTGGGATGAGTCATACATTGAACTTCAAGGGTGGATTTCAACAATGGTGGAATACGTGTCAGGAACTGTCGTGGACTTGCAAACGTTTCCTTACAGATGCCCGGATGGACAACTTGAACCAGGGAGAAGAGTTTTTCGCCGATTGTTCTAGATTTTCGATCCATGTGTTAGGGCCTTTTCCCACTGCAAACTGCTTATGCAGGCTGATCGAACGTGGCTTTTTGGAAAATACACACAGATACTTCTAGTTGCGGTTGCACAAGATGGTAACCAAAATGTACCACCAATTGCCTTCGCCAACGAGGAGTCGGAGAATTTCGAATCGTAAGAATTTTTCATAAGGAATTGCAGAGGCATGTTTTCCGAAAAGACAACATTTGCATTGTCTTTGACAGATCCAAGGGCCTTGTTGCTGCGATTTAGCAATCCGAGGTTCCTTGGAGGTCCATCTACTACATTAGCCACATTGTTGTCAACTTCCAGAATGAATACAAGAACAAGGATTGGCGCAAACAAATCATGAACATGGGTAAAAATATTTTATTTAAATTTTTATCTATAAATATTTCGCGTCCATTTACTAAAAGCGATGGTAATGTGTTTTTTCAAAATACATATGTAAGGTATGAGTTGGAACCACATCGATTCAGACATAAGTTGGTGGGGTCCAATCCTTCTCTCAGATAGTGGTTGGGTAGCATGGAGCTGTGGTAATGGGCTCAATGTAACACCTTATACCCGATCTGGTCGCCAAGCCTGAATACGAAATGCCACACCACCGTCTCATCTCACTCGCAATAAGTGGAAAGCTTATTCTAAGCAAAACATCCTTTATTATAATATGCTTGTAGGTTTTAGGTCACTTAATTGGTTTAATTATCATTATTACATGCAAAGCATACCATAAGCAGTCTTAAAAATAAGTATTAACATGCACAAGGTCCATTTAGCAAATTTCTTAAACCAAGTCTATAGGTATCGATACTGACACTAGGGTATCGATATTTTTTCAGTATGGTATCGATACCACCTGGAAAAAAATGATAACAAACTTGCATTCTGTTTCTCAACTAAATCCCAAAGTCTCAAAAATTATCGATACCTTTCATGAAGTATTGATAAATTTACCCTAGGTATTGATAGTCGAGAAAAGGTATCGATAACAAATCTTTATTTTGACTTCTTGCACATTTCAAAACACAGATGTATCGATTTTAAAACCTGATTTTGATACCTCTACTCCAAACCTCAAAAATATAGCATACATATGCAATTAATCCATTCCAATTTAGTTCCTAAACATCATGCATCAATTACTTTGACAAATAATCATTCAGCAGCCTAATTAACAGGTCAAAATTGTAAAATTGTGTTTGAGCAAGTACCGTCAATCCATCCTCAAGTTCATGAACCGAAGCATAACAATAACATCTAATCGTTATAAACCGAACCAAAAACCAGCATAATGTCTAGAAACCAACAGGGCTATAGCAAGTCTACTACATTGCCTTTTTCCCCAAAACATAAATTAATAAACAACTAAACACCTACAAAAATAATAAATAGACTTGCTTGGATCACCTCTCAAAAACCACACTGTAATGCCCCAATTTCTCAAATCTTGAACCCCTATTAAAATTGTTTTTGCATGGTTGTAGCGTGGATGTATGTGCCTTAGTGGTGTAGTGCTCCGGGAGTGTCTTGCAAGTCATGGGTTCAAGCCTTGGCTTGAGCAAAGTTTTGCTTCTAAGTGAATAAACCTTTGTCTTCAGCTTATAGACTTTTAAACTAAAACTAGTAAAGTATGACAATATAAGGCCTGCTAGCCTAGTGGTAAGTAACGTGTGGTGTGTGCCTAGGGGTCTTAAGTTCGAGCCTTCTATGCGCTAAGGTGTTTTATTTTGCTGCCTTGTAATGTATGAACTAGAGGTTGACTGAAACTTTGATGTTGGAGTGGTTGAGTGGGGATGAATATCCAAAGTTGGGGAGAGTTTGGTGGGAGTAATCGGTTGAGAGATGTGGGGAGGTTTTTGAGGAGAAAGTTAAGGAGTTGGAGAGTGTAGGAGTGTAGTGCCGAATGAGGACACTCCTCAATTGTTTGGTGTGAGTAGTGCATCTAGTCATTCGGCTACTACTCTTTGTGCCAAAAGTGTAATCTAGTGCACTCCATTTTGGGTAATCGTCATTTGTTTTTCGTCTATTTTTCATGTTTTTCCTCTTTTGGTTATTGTTTTGCTTGGTAGCCGTATGTTCTGGTGACCACTCGGGCATTCTGCATACTAGCTTATTGTGGATTTATCTTCAAGGTTATGTTTGAGTAATCAATCTTCCTTTTTTTCCTTTCTTAATCTTTTTCACCATTTGCCGAACCCTCATTCACTTCCTCCTAATCGGTCATCAATTTTCATCTTCTCTTTTGGTCTATTAGCCAAATATTTTCTTATTATTATTATTATTCTTTTTCTATCTCTTTAACCTTTTCCAAATTTAGCTTTTCTTCTTTGGTTCTGAGCCGACACTTTTTTCTCTGGGAGACGAACCCCTCTGCAACTCTCTCAACTCCTATCGTGTTTCGGCTTTTGAAGTAGGTTCTTGAGTATTCAGTTAGGGGTCAGGGCAAGTTCTTTCTCCCTCTCCATCACGTTATTTCTCTCATTTCCTCTTTGCTTTTGGCTGAAGTAATCATGTTTAATAACTTTCCTTTGGTGATTTATTCTAGGGAACGAGGTTGTTGCATCTCGTGCATCGGGATTAAGGTGTGTTCTGGGACATTGGCTGAATATTGCTAACCCTCGCTCTTAGTCTACGAGTTTGGTAAGTTCTTTACACTTGGTATAATGGTTTGAGTGAGGTAATAGTTTACAAGGGATGTATGGTTGCAGGTAGCCTCTAAGGATTGGAAAAGGGGTTGCTGGCAATGGTTTGTGGAGCGATCAAAGCAAGGGGTAGGTAAACATATGGAAAAGTGTTTTGTTAAGGGTTGCTTTAATTCGGCTATAGCCTGTTAACTGAACCTTTTACTTGAAACAGATTAGAGTACTTGAGAGCTAGTTGGGCGATTTCACATCAGGTGTGTGTACCCCCGTTGCTATTAACTTAGTATGGTGGAAAAGCCGAAAAGCCGAAAAGTGGGCTGTCGGCACCACACGGGTGAATGGTAGCTCGTGTGGTAGGCCTAGTAGCAAAACAAGGCCGTGATGCCAAAGAAATGACCATGAGCGTTTTCATGGGCCGAAACAGTATTGGGCCATTTTAGGCTGAACTGGGCCGTATGGGCCCAGTGGGCTTGTGGGCCCTACGCAGAGG
The DNA here is from genome assembly GCF_025698485.1 of Gossypium arboreum. NCBI lineage: Eukaryota > Viridiplantae > Streptophyta > Magnoliopsida > Malvales > Malvaceae > Gossypium > Gossypium arboreum. Next base: position 24,830,228 of record NC_069076.1, on the reverse strand, counting down.
AATCGCATAAAATGTGGTAAATTGTGGGCCAGGTTGTGTGAACTACACGACTAAGGTCATTTTTGGGCTATGTGGACCACACGAGAGTGTGGGTCCACACAGGTCGCAATATGGGCTTTAGGCCCATTAGCACTGATTGACCAATAAGGTTGCACGGGTTGCTCAAGATGACTGTGGACCTACTGTTGGGTCGGTAAGTACACTTAGACCCCTTACTGTTGAAATGACCATTATACCCTTGTGGGAGGTAAATTGACTGAAATACCCCTATACTATGTATGACTGTTTATGAGCATGACATTCCTGCATACACATATGATATTATGTTGCATTACATGGGGTAGAATATATGATTTTGGAGGAAGTGTACTGAAAGGCTATAAGCCTATTACTGGCAGCTCTGCTGCGAATACTATTTTAGTACCGAAAGTAGTACGATTTGGTGCGTAGGGTTGGGTGGGTCAATTATATCCCCACATGGTGTGTAGGGTTGGTACGGAGATGGTGTATAATGGTTGGATTGGGTAGGAATCTTTGTTTGCATCTCAGATTGAAATGGGCTTAGGCCTGCACTAATCTTCACATCAAAAGGGGCTAAGGCCTAACTGGAACTAGCGGACCTAGGCCCAGATTGCGTTTACCTGATTGTTTTTTATTTTGGGATTTCACACATTGAGTTTTCCTAAACTCACCCATCTGTTAAATGTGTAAGAAATCCCTAGGCTTAATCAGATCGAGGCGACGGAAGATTCAGAGGTGGCCACTCGACGTAGTTTCTTTTTATATTATATTTAAGATTTTATATTGGGTTTTATTATGTAATAAGGCCACTTTAATTTTTACTTAATTTGGGAGATTTATTTATTTAACTGATTTAATTTACCTGTTAGTGATAGGATGCTGATTTTCATGAAAATTTAAACAAAGGTTTTTCTGAAAATATCACGCTTATGCAACACGGTTTTAAAATTAATAATAAACTGGTTGAAGTAGTATTTTACCTAAATAACTTGAGTTTTTACAATGAGCTAGACCTTCTAACCTTTTGTTAAGAATCTAATGAATTGTTTATAAAGAACTGATTTTTCAACAATTAGTGTTTTAGGAAAACACTCGAATGTGACATCACAGATTCGGCCATAACGTATAGGCCGGGTTTGGAGTGTTACAGACACCATTCACACTGGTACACAACTAATCTGCATTGGTTAAAGAATGGAGTGGGTGAGCTTAACAAGCTCATTGAATGCCTAGAATAACTACCTTGCAAATAGTTTGTCAAGCATTAATAAAACAACCATATAACATAACCTTAACAGTTCCAACTTTAGTGTCATAATATACTTACTCATGCATTATTATTAGTTATGTTACATGGTGAACATATTCACTTTTAAACATATATCCTATTACACATATAATCACCAACATTCAAGCATATATCACGACAATCAAAACATCTTTATAGATAAATTGCATAATGGTCACATACTCATTTAGGCATACATTATGTTACACATATATACATTTTAAGATAATTTGGCACTTGAGCTATAAAACATAAAAGTGAGCTCTATCATCACTCATTGGATACGGGGATATCCAACACACCAAACATAGACTCATAGAGTCAAACATGTCAGAAAAGTGAAGCATAAAGCTAACACTCTCCTTATTTCCCCTTACATGGCCCGTTGAATGGAACTTAACTCACATTCCTTTATCCCTCCAACATGTCTCACGGCCTCAATGCCCAAAATCACTATACATATATGTCACACCCCTTACCTGTACCCGAGATCGAGATAAGCTACGAGGCGTTACTAGACACATACTCGGATACTTTTGGAAAACTCGGGTTATAAAATTTCATTCAATTTAAAACCAATCAAACCATATCATAGTGTCCCGATTATGAACCTACAAGGTCCAAGACATACATTAAAAGTGATCCGGGACTGAACCAAAAACTATAGAAAATTTTAGTAAAATTCCTAGGGTTATGCCTCACACGCCCGTGTAGAGGTAAAGTACACACCCGTGTGCTTGGGGACACGTTCGTGTCCCTTACCCGTGTTGAATTATTTGGATTTATTTTTCATTTTGAACCTATAGGGGTTTTCACAAAGCCAAGCACACACCTATGTCCCTGGCCCGTGCCCCTCACACGGCCTAGACACACCCGTGTCGTCGCCCGTGTCCAAAAACCCAGACGTTTTCTTTATGACGTCATCACTTATTTTGAGGCACACGGCCAAGGCATACACCCATGTGCTAGGTCGTGTCCTCCACACGGTTGAGACACACAACCATGTCTCTTCCCGTGTGTTTACTACCATGCAAACTGACCTAAAATTTTAGGTGCAGGGGACACAAAGCCAGGCAACATGCCTATGGGGGCTGACCATGTGTCACACACGGCCTAGACACATGCCCGTGTGTCTACTCGTGTGGACCTTTTTAGGGCTATTTTCCAAGCCTTTGGTCACCTTCTATCATCCATACACACTTAAATACCTTTAACATGGCCTCAATATACCCTTAAACAACCTTGGCATGACTCATTGCATGTTAGCCTCATCTCATCAGCTTAGTACGTGCTAAATTATCCTGTTCGTATGAGGGATTAACAGAGCACATCTTATATTTTACACCTAGGCCATATTATAACCATAAACCATTGTATGCTATGACCACTCTGAAATTATTAGGTCCCATTTCAAGCATCCATTCATGATAAACCTTGTTACCATCTCTCATGAATCATTTAAACATAAACATGCATCATTAGTAGGTTTACAACCTACATCAATAGGAGCCACATCTCATGGCCAAATACAAAAGAATAAATATACCATTTAAACCCTTACATTGGCTAGCCAAATGAAACATATAACAAAATAACCAAAAGCCCTATACATGCCATTAAAATAAAAGTATCTATATACCAAAGCGGGATAAGACGATAGTGTGTTGATTCTCCAACCGTCTTCCAATCTTCACGAGTCTACGAGCTCTGTAAGACAGGGAAAAGATGAGGGGGTAAGCATTTATATGCTTAGTAAGTCTGGATAACTGGAGAGTAAACTTACCGGTTAATTAGCATACAACCATATTTAGGCAATAATTCCAACAATCATGAAATTGTTTCCCTATCACATGCGCTCAATCATCAATTTAGTCTCATATCAATACATCATGTCATTAGTCTTAGATGAGCTCATCAATTCAATATTTCCATTCTTTATTTCTCATGTTAATCCCGTCGAATTTCTCAGAAATATCGATGGATAGCCCAATAACTGTCAAGTCAAACAAGTGATCATCTCAAGAATGCACTCCCGCGAACCTTACATCTTACGGTGAAATTACCAGTCTGGGCTAAATCCCCCGTAGTAATAACTTACAGAAAATTATCGAGATTACCAGTCCAGGCTAAATCCTTTTTTTACGAAAATTGCTCTCATAAGCTCGGATCTGAATTGCCAGTCCAGGCTAAATTCAATCCTCAATTGGATTACCCTTCCGGGCTAAATCCTTATTGCACTGATATTCTTTGGGACGCTCGATCACTCAAGGAACACCCGTTCGGGCTAGATCCTTTCTATTTTGAGATCATCAGATTACCCGTCCGGGCTAAATCCTTTTCTGCAACACATGCAAGATCTCATGTCATGTAAGCCATAATTTATCCATCGGATTTCGCTTTCTATTTCAACCGGGACATTTATCATCCTTTTCAATTACACCACCATATTTGATGGATTTTCATGCAATGAATATCTAAATTTTCATACATTTAAGAACATACATATATATGTATATTAAGAGTTTACTTCTGGTTATATGAACTTACTTGGTAGTCGTTTCAGATTCGTGTCTCGGTTATTCTGAAACCTTTCGTTTTCCAAGGTCGACCTCCGGAAATAGTTCTTCGGGGTCATATCAGTAAAAATAAACTATTAATACCTCACATTGTTCATTTTCGGCTTAAGACTCACCCCCAGGAAAAATGACCAATTTGCCCTTAACCTTCCACACTTTTACAATTTAGTCCTAAGGCTCGTATAGTGAAATTCATGAAATTTCCAAGTTACCCAAGCCTAGCCAAATGTTTTTCTTGCCTATAGCAGCCCATATTTTCTTTCATTTCACATTTCTACCCCACATTTTATACCTTTTTCAATTTGGTCCCCTTTTGGTGTTTCCATGAAAAATCACCTAGCAAAAGATGTTTTTATAACATCTGACTTTCATAACCCTCCATAAATCATCAAAGAACAATCATCTCATGCATGGGTCAAATTTCTAACATGAACCCTAGCTTGAAATATGGGTAGAAATGGATAGAGTGTGTTACGAGGGTTTTAAAAATACGAATAACATTAAAAACGGGGCTAGGGAACACTTACTATTGAGCTTGAAATGTTGGAAAACCCTAGAAATGGGAACTCCTTCAAATTCGGCAGCATGGAGAAGAAAATGAGTGAATTTTTGCTTGATTTTCCCTTTTTATTTCATTAATTAACCAAATGACCAAAATGCTCTTCCTTACTAACCTTTCCAAATTTTCCATGCATGCCCATTTTTGTCCAAAAACTTAGAAATTGGGCAAATTACTCTTTTAGGACCTCCAATTAACATTCCAAAGCAATTTCATACAACTTGCTTCTAGAACCCAAGTTTTGAAACTTATTCAATTTGGTCCTTAATTTCCAATTAGACACCTTACACATAGAATTTCTTTATGAAACTTTAACACATGCATATTTTCATATCCTAGACCTCATAATGGTCATGAAATAATTATTTTAACTTCGTATTTGTGGTCTTGAAACCACTATTCCAACTAGGCCCTATTTCGAGATGTTACGTTTCTCCTCCCTTAGGGACTTTCGTCCTCGAAAGTCTTACCAGTAAACAAGTTTAGATATTGACTTCTCATGGTTTCTTCAGGTTTTCATGTAGCCTCTTCCACTCCGTGTCGATGCCATAAAACCTTCACCAAGGTTATATTTTTGTTCCTCAACTGTTTGACTTCCCAAGCCAAAACCTTAACCGGTTCTTCACCATAAGTCATATCCGATCTGATCTCAATTTCCATCGGTGAAATCACATGAGAGGGTTCTGACCTATATCCTCGCAACATGGATACATGGAATACATTATGAATCTTTTCCAATTCGGGTGGCAATGCTAAATGGTAGGCTAATGGTCCAAGCCTTTTGGTGATCTCATATGGTCCGATAAATCGTGGACTTAGTTTGCCTTTCCGGCCAAATATCAGTACTTTTTTCCGTGGAGACACTTTCAAGAACACTGTATCTCCAACTTGAAATTCGATCTCCTTTCTTTTCAAATTAGCATATGACTTCTCTCTATCCGACGCCGCTTTCAAATAGTCGCGTATCACTTTAACCTTTTCTTCAGTTTCCTTTTCTAAATCAACTCGGTGAATTTAGCTTTCCTTGAACTCTGCCCAATACAGCAGAGTCCGGCACTTTTGGCCATACAATGCCTCGTAAGGTGCCATCTTTAAACTCGTCTGGAAACTATTTTTGTAGGTGAATTCCACCACTGGTAAGTATTTTTCCCAACTACCCTAAAATTCAAGGATGCAACACCGCAATATGTCCTTAAGAATCTGAATCGTCTGTTCAGACTGACCATTAGTCTGTGGGTGAAAAGCCGTGCTAAAACTCAACTTTGGACCCAAGGCTCCTTGCAGTTTCTTCCAAAATCTTGAAGTGAATCTCGGGTCCTTGTTTGAGATAATCGATATCGGTACCCCGTGTAATCTTACAATTTTAGATACATACAAGTCGACCAATTTGTCAAGTGAGTAATATCAACCACAACCCAAACAACATCTTTCTTTTTCAGGTTTTACGACAACCCAGTTACAAAATCCATGGTAATTCTATCCCATTTCCATTCGGGGACCATTGCAGGCTGTAACAAACTTGAAGGTACGTGGTGTTCAGCCTTGACTTGCTGACATATTAAGCATTTTGGTATAAATTCGGAGATGTCTCTTTTCATGCCATTCCACTAGTACATTTTCTTCAAATCATTGTACATCTTGGTACTTTCCGGATGAATAGACGGCTACCATGCGCCTCTTGCAAAATTTTCCGAATAAGCTCATCGTCTCTCTGTACACAGATCCTATCTCTGAACATCAAGCAACCATCAGGACCAATCCGAAAATCTGAGTTGGTGCTTGACTCGTATTGAGTTCTCTTGGCTTGAAAATCACTATCATTGACCTGGGCTACACAAATTTCTTGTAGAAATGTTGGTCTGGCATATTAACTCTTCCAAAACCTAACCATCATCTAACAAGGCCAATTGCGTGTTCCAGGCTCTCAAAGCAAACAAGGATTTTCTGCTTAGTGCATCTGCGACCACATTCGCCTTTCCTAAGTGGTAGTCAATGATCAGTTCATAATCTTTAATCAACTCTAACCATCTCCATTGTTTCAGATTCAACTCTTTTTGAGTCATCAAATATTTCAAACTCTTATGATTGGTGAATACACGACATGTCTCACCATACAATTGGTGTCTCCAAATCTTTAGGGCAAATACAATGGCTGCTAGCTCCAAGCCATGTGTTGGATAATTTTTCTTATGTGGTTTCAATTGCCTCGAAGCATAGGCTGTAACACCCCTAACCCGTATTCGTCGCGGAAACAGGGTTACAGAGTGTTACTAGTACATACAGAACATTTACAGATTAATCGAAACATTACTATTCACTTTCTGAGATCATATATATATAACGACCTTTATTTGGGCCCTCGAAGCCCAACATGAACATTAAAATCAAGTCGGAACTTAACCGATTTCTCATAATTTTTTTTTAAAAATTTTACTTGTGAACAGTACCCACATGCCCGTCTGATTAGGCCGTGTGGATTCTACACGCCCGTGTGGCTTGGGACATGACCGTGTCCCTTGTCTGTGGAGCTTTCTGTTTATGACATCATCATCAATTTAGGGGCACACGGCCACATCGCACGTCCATGTCCTAAAGTCGTGTTCCATACACGGCTAAGACACACGGCCGTGTCTCTGCCTGTATGGTCAATACCTAAGCTATTTTCCAAGCCTTGGTCAACCTTAATCTCTTACACACTCATACAAAATCAAAAGCATATAACATGGTATTCATTTAATGATTAAACATTCTCAATTAAACTACAAACATAGTATTTGTATGTCATCATACATGTATCTCTCATACTCATTTTACCTTGTCTATTATGGTACCACTTATACTTTTATACCATGATTATTATCTTACCAAATATTTTCAGCTTAATCATTAAGCATTCATATTTAAAGCTAGATCATATCTTCATAAAATACCACATTTGAGATGCGCAGAATAAAATACTTGCCTGAGACATTTCAATCCAACTTCATACCCAACAAGCATCATATTGAAACTAGTTATATTAATACATGTCATGATATGTATCATTCTCATACTGTTTTTTTATAAACATATATCATTTATTTTCCTCCTCCTCTTCCTCTCCATTCCACATCCTTAATGTATATAACATTCTTGTAAGTACTATTTCACAATTTACTTATTAATGCTTACATCAAGCTATTCACACAAGTCATAGTCACTCAATTATTTATAATTCGAGCTATAGAGCTTCAAATTAATATCCATAAATTTTCCCTGAAACTAGACTCACATATCATTCCACCATAAAATTTTAAGAATTTTTGGTTTAGCCAATTAGTAAATTTTATTCATTTAAGTTTCCCCTGTTTCACTATCTGACAATTCTGACCTCTCTTCACTAAAAATTAATTATATCATAGTACAGAACTCAGATAATGCTCCCGTTGATTTCTATTGAAAATATACTCATTAAGGATTCTAAGCATATAAATTTTAGCCTCAAATAAATTTTCTCCAATTTTTTGTGATTTTCCAAAGTCAAAAAAGGGGAACCCGAATTCATTCTGACCTTGTCTCACAAAATTCATTATATCTCATAATTTATAATTCAATGAGAAACTAGACTCAATAAGATTTAATTCAATATTTTTTTCATCCTCTAATTCGATTTTTACAATTTATGGTGATTTTTCAAAGTTAACCTACTGCTGCTATCCAAAACTGTTTTAGTTCAAGATGTTTATTACCATTTTTCCTCTAAATTTCACAGGTCATACAATTCAGTCCTTGCTCAATTAGCCCATCTATTAAGCTAATTTTTATCAATTAACATTTTATTCCATCATTATAAACTATTACACAACCTTTTAAAATCAGAATTTTAACACTAAACCTTAATTCACAACTTTTTCACAATTAGGTCCTAAAATCAATTTCTATTGAAATTACTTGATAAAATCATCAAACAACAAAATCAAAGCTTAAAATTCATTTTATTTCATCATAAACAACCAACACTTATCAATGGTAGCTTTCAATTTTGTTCATAAAATCAAAAACTAATGAATTAAATACTTGGACCTAATTGTAAAAGTCACAAAAACATAAAAATCTCAAAGAAAAGGGCAAGAATTGAACTCACATATGTCAAAGTATGAAAAACCAGAAACTTTCAGACCTCCAATGGCATTTTTGCTGAAGAAAAATGATGATATCTCTAGATTTTTCAATTTTGTCTTGTTTTATATGTTTAATTTGCAAAATTTCCCATTTTGCCATTGTTTCTCCTTTTCTTTTTGCTGATTTTCTTGCCCAACCGTCCAGCCCATACAATTTGGGTCCAATTGCCTTTTAAATCCCTCCTTTTTAATCACTTAAACTATTTAATCACAATTTAGCAAATTTCACACTATTTTCAATTTAGTCCTTTTTAATTAATTGACTAACCAAACGTTAAAATTTTTTAACGAAACTTTAATACTAACTTAATAACACTCCATAAATATTTATAAAAATATTTATGGCTCAATTTATGAATTCGAGGTCTCGATACCTCATTTTTAACCCAATTTACCTGATTAATTATTTTAAAATCGCAAAATTCACTAATTAAAAAAAATTCTTTTAAGTTCGCTCTTGGCCCATAATTATTATTTATTAAAATTTCTAAACTTACTCATCGGATTTAGTGATCTCGAATCACTATTTCCGACACCACTGAAAATCTGGCTGTTACATTGGCTATCACTTTACCTTCTTGCATTAATATGTAGCCCAATCCATTCAAGTACGCATCATTATAAACAAAAAATTCTTTTCCCGGCTCAGTTTGTGCAAGTACTGGAGCTTCAGTCAGCAATGTCTTCAATCTCTCGAAATTCTACTGACACTTTTCTGACCAGTCAAACTTAACAACTTTTTGCAGCAACCTCGTCAAAGGAGTTGCAATTATTGAAAATCCTTTTACAAAACGTTGGTAGTAGCCGGACAAGACCAAAAAGCTTTTAACCTCGGTTAGTTCTTCGGCGGCTTCCACTCGAAAATAGCAGATATCTTATTCGGATCAACTCGAATGCCAGTACTCAGAACAATGTGACCCAAAAATCGTACCTCTCGAAGCCAGAACTCGCTTTTGCTGAACTTAGCATACAATTTCTTGTCTCGTAAGATCTGTAATACAGTCATCAGATGTCCAGCATGCTCGGACTCATTATAAGAATAGATCAAAATATCGTCAATGAATACCACAACAAACTTGTCCAAGTGTGGTCGGAAAACATGATTCATTAAGTCCATAAATGTGGCTGGGGTGTTCGTTAGACCAAAAGGCATGACCAGGAACTCAAAATAACCATACCTCGTCTGAAAGCGGTCTTAGGCACGTCTGACTCTTTAACTCGCAACTGGTAGTAACCAGATCTCAGATCTATTTTTGAAAATATAGTGGCTCCTCTCAATTGATCAAACAGATCATCAATCCTCGGTAACGAATACTTGTTCTTGATAGTTACCTTGTTAAGTTGTCGGTAGTCTATACATAGTCTCATCGAACCATCTTTCTTCTTTACAAATAATACTGGAGCACCCCAAGGTGAAAAGCTCATTCTTGCAAAACCTTTATCCGTTAGTTCTTGCAACTGTGCTTTTAACTCTTTCAGTTCGGTTGGCACCATTCTATACGGATCAATAGGGATAAGAGCTGTCCTAGGAACCAGCTCAATACCAAACTCTACTTCTCTAACAGGAGGTAATCCAGGTAGCTCTTCTGGAAACACATCTAGATACTTGTATACTATCGGTACTGATTCCAACTTCAACTTGGATTCTTTAGTATTTAACACGAAAGCAATGTAGGCTTCATATCCTTTTCTCATATACCTTTGAGCCATCATTGAGGTAATCACAACCGGTGGATTATCCCACTCACTTAAGTCAATCCAGAGAATCTCATGATCTGAGCATTTCAATTCGATATACTTGCTACCACAATTTACAATTACATCATGTACAGCTAACCAATCCATGCCAAGTATTATATCAAACTCATCGAATGAAAATAACATAAGGTTAGCTGGAAAACAATGACTTTGAATCGTCAAAGGATATTTCTTACAAACTTTATCAACTAGAACTAACTTTCCTAGAGGGTTTGACACCTTAATCACAAATTCCGTAGGCTCTACAGACATATCCATGGTAGACACCAATTTCATGCAAATGTACGAATGGGTTGACCTGGATCAATTAAAGCAATGACACATGTATTATAGACAGAAAATGTACCCGTGATGTCATCGGGAGTGGAGGCTTCCTCTCGAGGGCGTATTGCATAAGTTCTTGCCGGGGCTCGAGCCTTTGATTTTGCAGTAGCATCCTTAGCAACAGTTCGACTGCCACTTGCACTTTAAGGATGTCTCGAAGGTCTACCTCGAGAAATAGGAGCATTCGGCTGCAGAGCTAATTCAACCTCTTTATTAGCTCGCTCCGGGCAGTCTTTGAGAAAATGGTCAAGAGACCCGCATCTAAAACACGCATCACTCTTCATTTGGCACTCTCCGAAGTGAAATTTTTTGTAGCTTTTACACTTCGGCTTTTGATCATCCACACTTCCCACACTAGTTACCATAAGGGAAGAAGACTTCAGGTTATGTCGCTTGGAGCTTTTTAATCTACCCGAATATCTTACTAATGAAGTGGAGCGTTCTTGATGACTTCTCGATTTATTTGTGGGGAAAGAGTGTGCTCTGCCGCTAGACCTCTTACTCGAAACTCAAGCTTCTCTCTTAGCTTGCTTCCTTTTATTTAGCTCTTCGGCCTTCTTGGACAAGTCAGCTACTACAGAAAATTCTCGTATCTCAAGGATCCCGATCAATAATTTAATTTCCTCATTCAAGCCTTCCTTGAAGCGCTTACACATTTCTGTCTCTAATTGGACCCACTCCGTTGCATACTGACTTAACCTAACGAATTCCCTTTCATACTCTGACACAGTCTTATTTCCTTGCTTGAGTTCCAGGAACTCCTTTTCTATTTTGAGATCATCGAATTACCTGTTTGGGCTAAATCCTTTTCTGCAACACATGCAGGATCTCATGTCATGTAAGCCATAATTTATCCATCAGATTTCCCTTTCTATTTCAATCGGGACATTAATCATCCTTTTCAATTACACCACCACATTTCATGGATTTTCATGAAATGAATATCTAAATTTTCATACATTCAAGAACATACATATTTGTTTATATTAAGAGTTTACTTCGGGTTATACAAACTTACCTGGTAGTCGTTTCGGATTTGTCTCGGTTATTCTGAAACCTTTTATTTTCCACAGTCGACCTCCGGAATTGGTTCCTTGAGGTCTATATCAGTAAAAATAAATTATTAATACCTCACATTGTTCATTTTTGGCTTAAGACTCACCCCCGAGTAAAATGTCCAATTTTCCCCTAACCATCCACACTTTTACAATTTAGTCCTAAGGCTCGTATAATGAAATGCATGAAATTTCCAAGTTACCCAAGCCTAGCTGAATGTTTTTCTTACCTATAGCAGCTCATATTTTCTTCCATTTCACATTTCTACCCCGCATTTTTTTAGCTTTTTCAATTTGGTCCCCTTTTGGTGTTTTTATGAAAAATCACCTAGCAAAAGATGTTTATATAACATCTGACTTTCATAACCCTCCATAAATCATCAAAGAACAACCATCTCATGCATGGGTCAAATTTCTAACATGAACCCTAGCTTGAAATATGGGTAGAAATGGATAGAGCATATTACGAGGGTTTCAAAAATACGACGAACATTAAAAACGGGGCGAGGGAACACTTACTATTGAGCTTAAAATGTTGGAAAACCCTAGCTATGGAAAATCCTTCAAATTTGGCAGCATGGAGAAGAAAATGAGTGAATTTTTGCTTGATTTTCGCTTTTTATTTCATTAATAAACGAAATGACCAAAATGCTCTTCCTTACTAACCTTTCCAAATTTTCCATGCATGCCCATTTTTGTCCAAAAACTTAAAAATTTGGCAAATCACTCTTTAAGGACCTCTAATTAACATTCTAAAGCAATTTCATACAACTTGCTTCTAGAACCCAAGTTTTACAACTTATTCAATTTGGTCCTTAATTTCCAATTAGACACCTTACACATAGAATTTCTTCATGAAACTTTAACACATGTACATTTTCACATCCTAGACCTCATAATGACCATGAAATAATTATTTTAATGTTAGATTTGTGGTCCCGAAACCACTATTCCAACTAGGCCCTATTTTGAGATGTTACAATATAGGTGAGTGCTTAGAATCCTATGGCATGTCAACTATATCCAACTATTTCAAGATCACAAGGCGAAAACATCTGAAGTTAAACACATATTTCTTACCGATTATTCATGCACATCACTGTATATTTGCATATTTAGCAAAACACTTCCACTAACATTTAACATGTACATATTTGAACTTTCACAACAGTTATCATAACCTCATATCACATGTTTTAGCATCTCATCTCAATTCACATATTCATAGACACATAAGCATTTTGTTCACATGATAACATAGGTATGAGAAAGCTTACACTCGAAATTTAGAGTAAGGGTTTAGGCTACTACTAAATTCCCTAATAATGCATTGAATCATGTCCACAAGTAGTTATTCCAACACTCACCAATTGTGCTTTCACTAAAAATTCGAACACTTAAACTAAATTTTCCTTGCCTTTATCTCTACTCGAGAAGGTTCTATTGAATTTGAAACTTCAACACAACAAATTCACACAACAATACATCCAAAAATCAATCAATGACTCATTACAAGCATACAAAAAATAAGCCTAAACTAAGTTCTCATGTAACTAAAACCTTTAACATGAAAAATTTTAAATCTAATTATCTCAGTCTATACTTAATCTTTTTGCCTAAAACCAATTCCGTTCATCTTATAATTCACCCACGACTAATTATCAACCTTTAAACTGCACAAAACTGCTCAACTCTTAAGGTATCATGAAATGATCCTATACTAGAAATGATTTTCCTAAATCCACATTAATACTTCAACTTGAAATCTTCTTAGTTCATACATTATTACACACAATTTTGATTCAAATGATTCCATCAATAATGCACTTGGATAACATCACAAAGACGCAACAAATAAAGAAATGGTACCTCTTTATTTGGAATATTGATACATTCATAAGGTTGTAACTCACTTTACTGATCAAAAAATCTTTAGTTTGTAACTCGATACATTGTTCCTCACTAGTGTTACCGTATCTCTTACTCATTATCATTTAAACTCTTTCTGAATCATAGGCTTCCCAAATTACTTACAACTTAACTTTTTGGTGATTTCTTTTCACAGGATGCCACTTATCAAAATTGAATATCACTATCACATTTCCTCGATCCTTGAATCAATCAAGTTGACTGCATTTTATTACTAGAATCATCAAATTCCAAGGGTTTGCCACAAGTTTTTCATGTAATTTATTTTCTCAATCCTCTCATAGATCATTTTAGAATTCAAGATCTCTTACTGACTATATCTTAGGAGTTCCTACTGGGATTTAGTTCCTACTGGGATTTAGTTCCATTAATGTAGTATTTTCATCTATATGTACTTGTATTTTTTGAAAAAATTGGTTTAATAAAATATCCATAAATTTCATTAATATCTTTGTATATTGTCCTCAATAATTTTTGCAAGCAAAAAATGAAAGATGACCCAATGATTATCTAACATTTAAATAATATTAAGCAGTATTATGTGGTTGAATCGTAAGAAAAAGAACTTCAAAGAAAAATGTAGAGAGTGGAAGAAATACCTAACTACCAAAGGAAAAAGGGGTTCGAGGAGATGAAACATCTTAGAGGCAAGAGCTTATCATTGTGGACTGGGAATGCAACAGCCCGGTTTTAGCTACATCAGAAGAGTGGTTTTGGGACCACAAATTTTAGATTAAAAATTATTTAATATTATTTTATATGTTTACAGCATGTGAACATGCATATACGAAAATTTCGTGTGCTAATTTTATCGTTTAAGTGGCTAATTTGAAAAAACGACTAAATCGCGTAAATTGCAAAAGTTGAATTCTATTGTTGAAAGTGCTTAATTGACATGGATTATTGAATGAAAGGTTTTTATATTGATATTAGACAATTGATTGTGATAATGGACATTTATGGACATCTATTATAAGTTTTTAATGGTTATTCATTAAGGTTAAAATTGGAAATTGATTATTAAGTTAATATTAATTAAAAAAAACAAATGATGTTCATTTTGTCCATCTTTTTAACCAAAAATAGAGAAAAGAATAGGGTTTTGAAGGCTTAAATTATTCGGCACTTGCATAGCTTGATTGAGGTATGAAATTTGTTTAGTTTTTGATGATTTCTACGTTTTTGTGATCATTGCTTTAAGTACTAGCTAGCCCATGCCTCAAATTTTGAATTGGTTGATGAAATTGTAAATTGCCATTGTTGAATACTTGAGCTTTGTGATAGTTGATGATGAAAAATGAATAATTGTTGATAGTTTTACATGTTTTGTAAAGTGATTTTGAGTAAAAATGTCAATTAGGGATTAGTTTGAGAAAATATGAAAATATGTGGTTAAATGTGAGAATAAATGAAAGATATGGGCTACTAAGGGATAAGGGTAATTCGGCGAAGCATGGGTTAAATTGAATTTTGTGAATTTCATGTATTTGTGAAATAGGGGCTAAATTGAATAGATGTGAAAGTTTAGGGGCTAAAGTGAAAAAATACCCAAATGTATATTTTTGGATGAAATTTAATGAATAGGTAATTAAATGAGTTAATTTTGAATACATATAGATCAAGAAAAGAGGAACTCGAACTTAGATTGAGGCAAGAAAAAAGTACTCGATTAATCAGCTAGTTTCGTTGTTTCTACGACCGAGGTAAGTTCATAGATGTTAATTTCATTATAAATGAATGTTATATGTTTTGATATAATATAAAATGAGTTTATGAGATTGTGGATAGTGATTTAATTGTGAACCCAACTATACGGAAGTGTTCGACGATGAAATCGATAAACGAAATATCTCAGTTAAACCTTAAGTATAGTTGCGATGATAATGTGATGTCATTAATTCAATGTATTGGCTTCGAGACATGATATTGGCACTTCAAGTGTGAATAATACCTTTATTTAGCTACAACCCATGATATAGGTATTTTTGGGGGGAGTTACCTTGATTTGGCTTCTGGCCATGGTATAGGTACTTCGGGATAATTTACCTTGATTTGGCTTTGGGCCATGGTATAGGTACTTATCGATTACGATTCTTGAGTATCCGACTTCTATCCCTAATGGTTCAATGGATAAATGAATGTCGTGGTTGAGAAAAAGGTTAGTACGAGGTGATACGGGTATGTACGGAACCTATTCAAGTATTACATCGAGAAAGTTTAATGAAATGGTTTTTAATCATGTTTGAGACATGAATAAGGTTTGCGTTAATGTAATGTTGATTTGGTAATGTGTAAATGGTTGAATTATATTATTTGATGAATTAAATTGCTTAACTATCAACTCACTAAGCTATGAAGCTTACTATGTGCTGTTTGTCTATATTTTATAGATAATCAAAGCTAGCTCAGACCCGGGGATCGTCGAGAAATGTCGTCACACTATAGATCATTTGTTGGTACTTTTGAAGCTTGTATATATGGTATAGGGCATGTATAGGCTAGTGTCTTTGTGATATGTTTTTGGAGACTTGATTTTAGCCATGTGATTTGGTTTGTAAATGTTGGTATATATTTGGTCATTTAAGTTGGCCTAAATGTTATGTTTGATAAGTAAGTTGTATGATGTAAATAATGCTTATATGATGGCTTCATTATGGGATGTTGAAAGAGTAAGTTTTATGGCATGAAATAGGTGTTAAGATGATGATGAAATACAGTTAGAAGTTATGCAAATTTGATAATTTTAGCATATCGAAATGACATGTTTTGGTTATAGAATTGAGTAGTGGAAATGGTTGTGTATAGATGGCATGTTATGTATACAAATTGGTTGGTTTTTAGTTGCTTATATAGGTGTTGAAATGGTACCATTTAGGTTTATTTGTGAGCATGAGAAAGGGTGGCAAATTGGCTTTGCAAATGGCCTATTTTTGTCCACACGGGTAGAGACACGAGCATGTGTATCAGCCGTGTGTGACACACGGTCATGTAACATGGCCGTGTGTCCCCTAGGGTACCCTTCGAATTAAAGTCAGTATACCCTATAGTTTTGACACGGCCTAAACACATGGGCGTGTCTATTGGCTATATGTGGCACACAGATTGACACATGGGCATGTGGTCAGCCGTGTGACCCAAGTCAGTAACCTCCCTAATTTTCCCACAGACATGGCACACGGGTGTGTCTCCGACTTTGTGGTACAAGTCAATTTGTATGCCCTGTTTTCACATAGCTTATGACACGGGCGTGTCTAGTAGCCGTGTGATGCACACGAACTGTTCACACGGGCGTATGACCCTGAAATGTTGGAAAATTTTCTATGTATCTCAAAGTTTGCAAATGTTATCGGTTTAGTCCTGAACCACTTTTAAGCATGTTCTAAGGTCTCGTAGAGCCTTATAAGGGACAATGTGAATGTTTGAGGATGGTTTATGTTAATGAATTCATAAATGCATGTTAATGTGGTGTATTATCTGGTAATACCTCGTAACCCTATTTCAGGAACAGATACGGGCTAGGGGTGTTATATTTTATCGATATCAGAGCTATAGTTTAGTGGATTCTAGGACTAACGTAGCGAGTGAGAGTCTAGCTATACATGCCATATATATAAACTACGATAATGTGATGATTCCTGACATTTGAAATGTGTTTTTATATAGCAAATGGATCCTGAAAGAGCCGTAGATGACGATGTAGAGAGTAACGCGCTAGCTTCTACTCAAGGGATAGCGCCGACTGAATCTAGGCTGATTTCTAGTAGCCAGGGGGAGAGGCTAAGCAAGCCTTATTCTAAATGATGAGTGAGTCATTCCTAGAATTCGTTTGAATGAATCCGGCTGCTCAACAACCTCCACCCCCACCTGTTCCTCAGTAAATCCAGATTGTGCCACAAGTGATAAATCCGATTCGATTGAATAAGTCGCCAGTGGACAAGATTCGTAAACATGGGGATAAAGAGTTTCGAGCTACAGTTGATGATGATGCTGAGTGAGCTGAATTCTGGCTTGAGAACACTATTCTAGTATTCGATGAATTGTCCTATACTCTGGAAGAATGTATCAAATATGTAGTATCTTTACTTAGAGATAATGCATATCACTGGTGGAAAATGTTGACACCGGTGGTTCCTAGTGAACGGGTTAACTGGGAATTCTTTCAGACTGAATTCTGAAAAAAGTACATAAGCCAAAGATTTCTCGATCAGAAACATAAATACTTTTTAGAGTTGAAATAGGGCCAAATGACTGTGACCGAGTAGAAAGAGAATTTGTACGATTGAGTAAATATGCTTGGGAATATATTTCTACCGAAGAGATTATGTGTAAGTGGTTCGTTGATGGGTTGAATGAAAATATAAAGCTATTAGTTGGGATTCTAGAAATTAAAGAATCCGTTGTTTTAGTTGAAATATATTTGTAAAGCTAAATATCTCAGCAAAGAAAAGAGGAAAGTAGATTCAAAGGCTAGAGACACCAGAAAAAGATTAATGAGTAAGCTGTATCAGTTTTCATCAAAGAAATCCAAAGATTTGCATACTCTTCTGAATGCTTCAATGGGATATTTGAACAACGATCGTGCTAAACAACACTCTGGTTCTAAAGCTCAAGCTACATCAGTAGCTAGTGTTGGCAGTGTAAAAGACAATAAACCTGAATGTCAGCACTGTGAATGACGACATTTTGGAGAATGCTGGAATAAAAGAAATAAAGCTTGTTACAAATGTGGATTGTTGGATCATTTTATGCGAGACTATCCAGAGTTGATGGAAAAAGAGGATGTTCAGAACATAAGGACGAATAACACTGTAAACAGGGGTAGACCACACAGAAACACAGGTAATGTAAGTGGTTGTCAGAGAGCTACTAAAGACTCTGTTGTGAGATCTGAGGCGAGAGCTCCTGCTAGAGCCTACGCCATTCGTGCTCGAGAAGAAGCGTCATCTAAAAATGTTATTACCGGTACTTCTACTCTTTATGATACTAAAGTTATTGCATTGATAGATCCAGGATCAGCTCATTTGTATATATGTGTGAATTTAGTATCTATAGGACTTTACCTATAGAGTCTACTGAATTTGTAATTAGAGTATCGAACCCTTTAGGCAAGTGCGTGTTGGTTGATAAAGTGTGTAAGAAATGTCCATTGATGATTCGGGATAATTACTTTCTGGCCGATTTAATGTTGTTACCATTTGATGAGTTTGATATAATTCAGGGTATGGATTGGCTAACGTTGCATGATGCTGTTGTGAATTGCAAAAGGAAGACCATAGATTTGAGATGTTAGAATAATGAAATTATCCGAATTGAGTCAGATGATCTGAATGGTTTGCCAGCAGTGATTTCATCGATGTTAGCTCAGAAATATATAAGAAAGGGTTGCGGCGCTTATTTTGTGTATGTGCTTGATACGAAAGTGACTGAAAAGAAGATAGAATCAGTGCCAATTGTGTGTGAGTATTTAGATGTGTTTCTTGAAGTGTTATTGGGATTACCACCGATCCGAGAGGCTGAGTTTAGTATTAAGTTAAAGCTGGGTACAACACCAATATCGATAACTCCGTACAGAATGACACCGACAGAGTTAAAAGAATTGAAAGCTCAATTGCTAGAATTGATGGATAGAGATTTTTCTAGACCGAGTTTCTCACCCTAGGGTGCTCCTATGTTGTTTGTGAAAAAGAAAGATGGCACGATGAGAATATGTATAGTCTATCGACAGCTTAATAAAGTGATGATCAAGAACAAATACCCTCTACCGCGAATTGATGATTTGTTTGATCAATTGAAAGTGGCAACAGTATTTTCAAAGATAGATTTGAGATTGGGTTATTACCAGTTGCGAGTTAGAGATTCTGATGTGCCAAAGACTGCATTTAAAACGAGGTATAGACACTATGAGTTTTTAGTTATGCCTTTTGGAATAATGAATGCACCTATTGTCTTTATGGATTTAATGAATTGAATTTTCAAACCGTACATAGATCGATTTGTTGCTGTGTTCATAAATGATATTTTAATATATTCGAGAAATGAAACTGAGGATGCTAAGCATTTGAGAATTGAATTGCAGACTCTACGAGATAAGCAATTATATGCAAAGTTTAGTAAATGCGAATTTTGGTTACGTGAGGTTGGTTTTTTGGGGCATATTGTGTCAGCATCGGGTATTTGAGTCGATCTGAGCAAGATTTCAACAATAATGGATTGGAAGCCTCTGAGAAATGTATCTGAAGTCCGTAATTTTCTGGGACTAGCTGGTTACTATAGACGATTAGTAAAAGGCTTTTCGATGATAGCGAATCTGTTGACGAGATTGCTTTAGAAAGATGTTAATTTCGAGTGGTCGGATAAGTGGCAGAAAAGTTTTGATCAGCTAAAAGCTTTATTGACCGAAGCTCCAGTTTAGTTCAACCAGAATTGGGTAAAGAATTCGTAATCTATTGTGATGCATTGTTGAATGCTCTGGGCTATGTTTTGATGTAAGAAGGCAAAGTTATAACTTATTCCTTGAGACAATTAAAGCCGCATGAAAAGAATTACCTACGCACGATTTACAGTTAGCAGCCATTGTGTTTGCATTGAAGATTTGGTGCCATTATCTCTTTGGTGAGAAATGTCATGTTTATTCTGATCACAAGAGTTTGAAATATCTGATGACTCAGAAATATTTGAATTTGCGACAGTAGAGATGGCTAGAATTGTTAAAAGATTATGAGTTAATGATTGACTACCATCCGGGAAAAGCAAATGTTGTTGCTGATGCTTTAAGCCGGAAATATTTGTTTGCTTTACGTACAATGAATACTCTGTTGTCTCTATCTGATGATGGCTCGATTGTAGCTGATTTGAAAGCAAGACTGTTGTTTTTACAGTAGATTTGTGAGGCTTAAAAAATTGACAATTAAATGTTAGCAAAACGAGCTCAATGTGATTTGAATCCGGATTCAGAATTTCAAGTTGATGTTGACGATTGTTTGAGATTTAAGGGCCAAATATGTGTTCCAAGGAATTCAAAGTTGACTCAGATAATTTTGAATGAAGCACATAGTAGTCGTTTATCTGTTCATCCGGTAAGCACGAAAATGTATAACGATTTGAAACATCTCTATTGGTGGCATGGTATGAAACATAATATTTCATAATTTTTTTCGAAATGTTTGATTTGTCAGCAAGTAAAAGCTAAATATCAAGTGACGTCTGGATTATTACAGCAGATTATGATTCCTGAGTGGAAATGGGATAGAGTGACTATGGATTTTGTTTCGGGTTTCTCCTATCTTCAAGTAAGAAAGATGCAATCTTGGTTTTTGTTGATAGACTGACCAAATTGGCTCATTTCATTCCGATACGAACAGATTATTCTCTCGATAAGTTAGCTAAGTTGTATATTTCTGAGGTTGTGAGACTGCACGGAGTACCTATTTCTATTGTCCGGATAGAGATCTTAGTTTCACATCGAGGTTCTGGAAGAAACGACAAGATGCGCTGGGTACAAAGCTACATTTTAATACCACATTTCACCCGCAACTAGATGGTCAATTTGAGCGAGTTATACAGATACTCAAGGATATGTTCAGATGTTGCATTCTTAAGTTTAAAGGTATGTGGGAAAAGTATTTTCCGTTAATTGAATTCGTTGATAACAATAGTTTTCAATTGAGTATTAAAATGGCACCATACAAATCTTTATACAGTCGAAAGTGTTGAACACCGTTGTATTGGACTGAGTTAAGCGAGAATAAGATTCACGGGGTTGATTTAATCAGAGAGACTGAAGAGAAAGTAAAAGTAATTCGTGATAGTTTGAAAATAGCGCCAGATAGACAGAAATCATATGCAGATTTGAAACGAAAAGATGTTGAATTTTAGATCGGAGATAAAGTGTTCTTGAAAGTATCTCCGTGGAAGAAAATACGTTGATTCGATCGTAAAGGCAAATTGAGTCTGAGATTTATCGGGCCGTATGAGATCATCAAGCGAGTTAGACTAGTTGCTTATCAGCTAGCATTGCTGTCTGAGTTAGAAAAGATACAGAATGTATTTCAAGTGTTGATTCTTCAACGATACTGATCTGACCCTTCACATGTTATTTACCCGACCGAAGTTGAGATTTATTCAGATTTATCGTACAGTGAAGAACTGATCCAAATTTTAGCTTGTGAAATCAAAGAGTTGAGAAATAAAAGAATAGTGTTAGTGAAAATATTGTGGCATCGACACGGGGTTGAAGCAGCTACTTGGGAGCCCGAGGATGCTATGAGAAAGTAATATCCAAACCTATTCACTGATAAGATTTTCGGGGACGAAAATCCGCGGTTTTAGCTAAATCAAATAGTGGTTTCAGGACCACAAATTCTGTAACACCCCTTACCCGTACCCAAGGCTAGGATAAGGTACGAGGCGTTACCGGACAAACATACAAACATTAAACTAAAATACGGGCCATAAAATTTCATTCATATTTCAAAACATTCAGTCACTTATACATAGTCCCTTATTTGAGTCTACGAAGCACAAAACATACTTTAGAAAGGGTTTGGGACTAAACCGAGAACTTATAAAAATCTTGGAAATTTCGTGCTTTAAGGCTCCACACGCACGTGTCCCAAAGTTCTGTTCCATACATGGCTAAGACACATGGTCGTGTCTCTGCCTGCGTGGAATATACCTAGGCTATTTTCCAAGCTTTGGTCAACCTTAATCTCTTACACACTTATACAAAATCAAAAGCATATAACATGGTATTCATTTAATGATTAAATATTCTCAATTAAACCACAAACATAGCATTTGTATGTCATCATACATGTGTCTCTCATACTTATTTTACCTTGTTTATTATAGAACCACTTATACATTTATACCAAGATTATCATCTTACCAAATATCTTCAGCTTAATCATCAAGCATTCATATTTAAAACTAGATCATATCTTTATAAAATACCACAATTCAGATGCGCAAAATAACATGTTTGCATGAAATATTTCAATTCAACTCCATACCCAACAAGCATTACATTGAGACTAGTCATATATATATATATATATATATATATATATATATATACATGTCATGATACATATCATTCTCTTTCTGTTTTCTTATAAACACATATCATTTATTTCATTATATCAATATTTCATATACCATAGTTTCCATGTATTCCACATATATTTATTTTCCTCCTCCTCCTCTCCATTCCACATCCTTAATGTATATAGCATTCTTGTAAGTACGATTTCACAATTTACTAATAAATGTTCACATCAAACTGTTCACACGAGTCATAGTCACTTATTTATAATTCGAGCTACAGAGCACCAAATTAAGATCCGTAAATTTCACCTGAAACTAGACTCACATATCTTTCCACCATAAAATTTTCATAATTTTTGGTTTAGCCAATTAGTACATTTTTTCATTAAAATTTCCCTGTTTCACTTTCTCGACGCTTCGACCTCTCTTCACTAAAAATTAATTATCTCACAAAGATGTAACTCGGATAATGTTCTTGTTGATTTATCTTGAAAATATACTCATTAGGGATTTTAAAATATAATTTTAAGCCTCTAATTATTTTTATCCAAATTTTTTGATTTTCCAAAGTCAAAATAGGGATCACGTAATCATTCTGAACCAGTCTCACAAAAATATATATATCTCAAAATATAGAACTCCTTTTACTGATCTGTTTCTTTTATATGAAAATAGACTCATTAAGCTTTAATTTGATATCTCATTAAGTCTCTGATTCAATTTACTATTTTTGGTGATTTTTCAAAATAACATCACTGTTACTGTCCAAAACAGTTTTATTGCTAATTCACTCTTTCACACTTTCTTTGTATTAACCTCATTTTAACATACATATCACAAATCATTTTCACCACATTTCATACATCACAAGTATAGACCCATGATCACAAGGTCACCATAAAATCATCCTCATGTATAGCTTACTTGTTTATAACCTTACCACATCCTGGTCACTTAATGAACACATCATTCACATAACCAAGTTCCTGCACTTATTCATCACAAAACTCACAAAGCAATACATAGAGAGTCTCCTGTTGAACACTTTGGATCAATCCTCGATACTTGGTGGTTTCAGCACATAGCTCCACCCATCATATAGTTCGGCTCTCTTGTACACATGGTGAACACTCAGTACCACCCATGTGACCTAGCCAATTTATCTCGTAGCTCTCTTGTCTACATGGTGTCCTTCACCTGGAACCACGCATGCGACCTAGCTACATATATCCCGTAGCTCTTTTGTCTACATGGTGTACACATAGTATCACCCATGCGACCTAGATACATCATAATGTCTTGTAGCTCTCTTGTACACATGATGTGCACTCAAGACCATACATGTGACCTAGCTACGCTCCATCTATATTATTCAATCTTCCAATGTTCAACTGGATTTCTCTCTTTCCCAACAATTTCACCAATCAAGTAATTATCCACAAACATATTTCCAATATTATTATAAAATATCATAATACAAGTAATATTGATGTATTACTTACATATAAACTTACATCTCATTTAATATCAAGGCAATAACATTAAATTACACATCGCCTTATTAAAAATCATATGAACTTACAATTTCCATAATATCCATAATCATAGAAATCATATTTATGTATGATAATTCAATGCACTTCATGTACCATAGACATATTTTAAACCAATTCATAAACTTGGCACCATAATCATTTAATTGAACATAATTCAATTAATTCACTAAATTTAACTTTCAAATATAAATTACAACATTATTGTCAGATTATTATCATACCAACTTACATACTTTCAACACCTCATAAATTATAATAAATATATCAATTTTACATTGAAACATGCATAAATTAATGCTTATTATACATATGAACTTACCTCGATACTAAAACGGCCATTTTACCAACTTTCCCAATTTTTGATTTTTCTATCATTCTAGGTTCAAATCTCATTTTCCAGGATCTAAAACATCATATTTTAATTATTTAATTAATGTTCTATTTAAAACATTCCTTAACTCAAACTTTGGCAATATTATAATTTTGCCCCTAAACTTTTGCATATTTACACTTTTGCCCCTAGGCTCGGGAATTAAACTTCATCCCTTATTCTTATGTTTTATGACATGATGATCACTTTTCCCTTCTATGGCAACATCAAATTCTCACTCTAACATATACTTATGACTATTAGGTATTTTTACTGATTAAGCCATTTTACTCGTTTTCACTCAAAACCGAGTAGCACAAGTTGTCTAACATAATTTAAAACCTCATATTCTATCATAAAACAGCGAAATAAACACATTTCATCTATGGGTATTTTTTCAAATATGAACCCTAGCTTAAATTATTGCTAGAATAAGCTTAATCAAATTACCGGGATTCTAAAAACGTAAAGAACTTGAAAAACGGGGTTAGAACGGACTTACTATTGAGCTTGGAAAGCTTGAAAACCCTAGCCATGGCTTCCCCCATGCTAATTTCAGCCTCCATGAAAAAGATGAGTCAATTTTGGCTTTATTTTCCCTTTTTATTTCTTTTAATTACCAAATGACCAAAATGCCCTTCCTTACTAAACTTTCAAAAATTCCATCCATGTCCAATTTTTTTCCATCACCTAGAAATTGGTAAAATTTCTATTTAAGACCTCCTAATTAATATTTCAAAGCAATTTCATACTAGAAACTTCTAGAATGCAAGTTTTGCAACTTATTCAATTTAGTCCCTAACTTCAAATTGAGCACTTTATGCATGGAATTTCTTCACGAAATTTTCACAAAATCATGCAATCATATCATAGACCTCAAAAATAATCATAAAATAATTATTTCTATCTCAGATTTTGTGGTCCCAAAACCTCTATTCCAACTAGACCCAATTTTGGGGTATTACAAATTCGAGGTCAAAAAATTATTTTAATATTATTTTATATGTTTACAGTATGTGAATATGTATGTGTGAAAATTTTGTGTGCTATTTTTATCGTTTAAGTGGCTAATTTGAGAAAAGGACTAAATCGCATAAAATGCAAAAGTTGCATTCTATTGTTAAAAGTGCTTAATTGACATGACTTATTAAATTAAAGGTCCTTATGTTGATATTAGACCATTGATTGTGATAATGGACATTTATGGACATCTATTATAAGTTTTTAATGGTTATTCATTAAGGTTAAATTTGGAAATTGATTATTAAGTTAATATTAACTAAACCAAAATAAATGATGTTCATTTTGTCCATCTTCTTGAAAAAAAATAGAGAAAAGAATAGGGTTTTGAAGGCTTAAATTATTCGGCACTTGCATAGATTGATTGAGGTATGAAATTTGTTCGGTTTTTGATGATTTCTACGTTTTTGTGATCGTTGCTTTGAGTACTAGCTAGCCCATGCCTCAGTTTTTGAATTGGTTGATGAAATTTTAATTTCCATTGTTGAATGCTTGAGCTTTGTGATAGTTGATGATGAAAAATTAATAATTGTTGATTGTTTTACATGTTTTGTAAAGTGATTTTGAGTAAAAATGTCAATTAGGGATTAATTTGAGAAAATGTGAAAATATGGGGTTCAATGAATGAATAAATGAAAGATATGGGCTACTAAGGGATAAGGGTAATTCAGCCAAGCATGGGTTGTTCTTAAAATGTATTAAGTTATAAAGAAGAAGAGATTTGGTAAAAGTGTTGAGAACCTTATCAGTAGGGTATTACTGCCAAAGGTTTTGTACACCCAGTTTATTAAGTTGTTATGCTAATTACATTATAATGAGGTAGTTGGAAAGGAAAACAAGGGCCAACCAAGAATACAAAAAATATTGGATTTCTACTTACAGTTGTAAACCATTTATAAAGGTAGCTTTGAAAGTGTGTGACACGTTGTATGTCCTAATAAGAGCTTGGGTTCTATATATTGAAATTTAGGTCTACAAAGTGGGAGTTTTCTTCTTCCTTTTTCAAAAAGTATTTTTGTGTAGATCTAAAGGAACCCAAAGTATTTCTTTTTCTCTCTTGAGCTAGAGTTGTAAATTTGGATCTTTACTAGTGATTACACCACGTCAATGTAAGAGTTATGACTCTGCATAGTGTGTGGTGGAGGGTAAATCTATTAGACTTGAAAGATCAGTGAGATAAAGGATAAAAGGACCCTGCCTGGGGATTTCTGGTGTTAAAAATGATGAAAAATGGGGCATATGAATAAATCTTGATGAGTTTCTTTGTTCCATAGAAGTAGTTGCTCCTGATTGTACAATGGAAGTCTGGATCTAGAGTTTCAAACTACTGTGGGTAAGAATCATGTAAGTCTTTATGTTGACTCTTGTTTGTATAATGATGGTACTTATAGATCTGTAAGAGAGTGGCTGAAGATTATGTTGTGATCCTTAAGGTTGCAATATTTTATGTATGTGACCCTATGTGTGGTTAATGAAGTATGTTTATGATCGTGCTAATGTTTTTTGAGAACGATATGCATATTTGGTATAGACATGTCGAGTTTAAGTATGTCGATATGAAGTATAGTTTCATCTGGATGTCTAGATTGTGTACATGCGTCTTAATTGTATGTTATTCAATATGTTATGATGAGAGTGGGTTTGAGCATGATTAGTCTGTGTTTGTCTCTGTGGAGTCATCTAAAAAGGTTTTTCAGGACTTTAAACACGATTATGAAAGGAAAATTCTATGGCACCATATTGTGTAAGACCATAGCTGGGCTATGGCATCATATGGAAGAGCACTAAAGAAAGGTGATTACCCAAAGGGTCCTCTGTGAGTCTAGGCAAATCCCTATCGTGATCACGCCAGGAAAAGAAAGCCTTTGTGGCGATCGTTGAAAAAGAAGCCTTCGGGGTGATCTATGAAGGGAATGCCTTTGTGGCACACTCTAAATAATGACCCTTGTGACAACCATTGAAAGGAAACGCCTCTAGTGCAGACCCTGAGAGAAAGAAATGGTATTCACAATGAAATATGAAGGAAAAATAGTTTTAATGAACTCAGAAGAAAAATCCACTACCATGCATCATGTTACACCTTCGATGAGATATTCTAATGAGCCTCCCTTGTAGTAAGCTTCATATGTAATGTTATGGCGTATCCTGTATAGTCTTAAGAAAAGAACAGAGAAACTGGAATGTGCCAGAGCATGTGGAGAATTCAAAGTATAATTTAAGTAAAATTGAGGACAGACTTGAGTAAAAGCTACGTCTGATTGTTTGATGAATGGCATCTATGAATGAACTGTAACAAGAAAAGCTAGTCGAAAAAAGATAAGGTAAGGAAAGCAAATTCAAATATTGTTTTGCGAATAACATTATGTAAGGGAATCGTGATTAAGAGGAGTATGAAAGGAAGAAGTTTAGAAAGGATGAAGCCACTGATGAAACAATGCTAAAGGAAATTGACCATGATATAGTAGATAGAATGAAGGATTATGTTTCGTTAATGGTAAACTGTTCCTGGTGACAAATAGCTAAAGTTTTAAGAAAATGAGCTGACAGTGATGGAATATCCCGCCCGTTTATGGAAATCAACGAATAAGGTACAAATGATTATTTCTCACTAAGTTCTTATGAATTTACAAGAATTGTGTTTTCTATTTTAGGTTGAATGTGAGGTTGTGCCTCAGTGGAACGATGCGAGGACTATGCCTAAGGAGCGGCGTATCGAAATATTATGCATATAGAGCAAGCTTGATGGCATGATTGAGTCTGTCTAGCACATAGTAACCCTTGAATTGGGATAACCACATTAGACCAGGACATCATTTTAGTAATACTTGTAATAGAATTATCTATGTTTCATAACAAAAATTCTTCAATGTTTATACTTTTGCATTGTATTATGAAGTCTTTTAATTAAGTAGTTCAAATCAACTGTAATTTGTGTAAATAGAGTTAAGTTTCACCTGTATTAGAGAGGTGACATCCAAGATTCAGATCCAATTCATCGGATCTGGTTTAGAGTGTTACACTTCAATTCTTCCAATCTGGCAGAAGTGTTTCTAACACTAAGTCTGTAACACCCTTAACCCGTATCCGTCGTCAAAATAGGGTTTCAAAGTATTACCAGAATATTTAGAACATTTTTCAATTAATTTACATAAATTACTATTCGTTATTCGAGATCATACATATTGTCCCATATATGGACCGTCGAGGCTCAAAACAAGCGTTGGAGTCAAATCGGGACTAAATCGGGAACTCAAGAAATTTTTCGCGAAATTCCAAAATTTTTCCTAGGTGCAGGGCTTACACACCCGTGTGGTCATGACGTGTACTACACACACTCGTGTCCCTCAGTCGTGTAACTCTCTAACTTTTAAAACATGAAGAAATTGAAGTCACACGGCCAAGTCACACACCCATGTGCTAGGCCGTGTGGCAAATTTTTATTTTTGAAATTTAGGTGTAGTTTTCACACGTCCATGTAACACGCCCATGTTCAAGGCCGTGTCAACCACACTGTTAAGACACACGCCCATGTCTCTGCCCGTGTGCCCAATTCTAAGCATTCTATTTCTCATTTTTAAGATGCAGGGGACACACGGCCGGATGCCGATGGGACAGGCTGTGTGTCACACACGGCCATGACACACACCCGTGTGCCTGCCCGTGTGGACAAAAGCAAACCATTTCCTAGCCTTATTTGTCACCCAAATTTACCATGTTCCTGCACTAAACATACCAAATACAATCCAACCATTCCAAGCATCCATCTCAAGCAAATTTCATTATTTACAATGCATACCAGTACATGCATACATGTTCAAGATTTTACCTTAGTTTAATCCATATGTTAGACTTACTAAAAACGATCACTTAATATATATATATATATATATATATAGCATAGCATGACATTACAAGTATATCAAACAACCAATACTAGCCATTCCAATGGCTAGATTACAAACATCATCATCAAGCCATAATTGGCCAATTAAGCTTATACATGCCATTATACCAAAATGAAATTTCTATTTATACCAAAATGAGATAGTGGATACTGTGATGACTGCTCCGACCGACTTCCAACCTTCGCAAGCTTTGAGCACTATAAGACAGGAAAAATAAACGAAGTAAGCATTTTATGCTTAGTAAGTTTGTATAATGGAAAATGCTTAGTAACTTCATATAATGGAAAATAAACTTACCGGTCTTATTTATTAACACAAGCACACATAAATATATATTCCATCAATTTTGGGTAAGGTACCTAAAGACATACACTTATTCAAACAAGTTAGTCACATAATCTCATATAAATATTAAGTAAATGTAGATGAGCTCATCACATTACAAGTTCCATAAAATTTTCACCTTTCCTTGATTCAAGATTCCTTTTTTTGTTGAACCATTGAAATGTCAATGGACTTCCAGTTAGTATACTCAAAAGAACCCCTTTGGGCACAAACCTAACAAGCATACTCTCGAGCCACATGTTATGTTATAGGATTACCAGTTCAGGCAAAACCCTTTTTAGGGCATATACTCTAAAAAGCTTAATTTGGATTGCCCGTCCAGGATAAATCCAATATTTAGCATAGGCTCGAGTGGCTTATATCCAAATTACATATTCGGGCTAAATTTTTCTAACAACATGTGGAATATTATTCTTGTCCAAACATATCACCTTAATCCATCGAATTTCAACGTTCAACCAAAACATGGCAATTCGTCCACATTTCACAACTTATGATTATTTCATAATGTATGTTATCTCATTCACATCAACACAATCATACAATTAAATTCAAGCATTTAACATACATAGTTAAGTTACATGAACTTACCTTGAAAATGGTTCGTTTTTGAATTTCAACTAATCCAAAATCTTTTGCTTTCCTCAATCTAGTTCTGTAGTTGGAATTTCTGGATCTATATAGATAAATTTAACTATTAATCTATCACATTTCATATACATTTTCATTCTATTGCATCCTAGGCAAAATTACCATTTTTCCCTATCCTTTTCAAAAATTCTAATTTCGTCCCAAGGCTCGAAAAATAAAATTCATGAAATTTAACCCTCTTTCCAAGCCTAGCCAAAATTTATAAACAACATTTACAGTACGCATTTTTCACAAATTTCAAAATTTTCCATGGGTTTTTACTATTTTTCATTTTAGTCCCTAAATCAAGTTTTCATCAAAAATTGCTTTGTAAAAGTTATGATCTATGAACAAACTTTCATTTTCTACCATAAGTTTCTAATTTTTAGCATATTCATCCATGACCCAAATTTCATACCTTGATAACTTTCAAATTAATCCCCTAAATAGAGAGATTAGACTATCTCGGTTTCAAAAATATAAAAATCATTAAAAATGAGACTTTATTTCATACCTTTTCAAGCTTGGTAAGTTGTCTTTCTCTCTCCTATGGTTTCCATGGAAATTTTAGGGAAGATGATATGAAATTTAATCCCTTGACTTTTCTAATTTTTCTATGGATCAGTCATTAAAATATCTACTAACTACCCTTCAATGGTCTAATTACCATATAAGGACCTTAAGTTTTGAATTTTATAGCTATTTGATACC
Source organism: Gossypium arboreum (assembly GCF_025698485.1). Classification (NCBI taxonomy): domain Eukaryota; kingdom Viridiplantae; phylum Streptophyta; class Magnoliopsida; order Malvales; family Malvaceae; genus Gossypium; species Gossypium arboreum. The sequence goes on along the minus strand of NC_069076.1, from coordinate 24,798,976 downwards.
TATAGCTACTAGATTCCAACTTTTGCATTTTATGCAATTTAGTCATTTACCTAATTAACCACACAATCGATAAAATTTTCATATCAAAATTTTCATGTGACCTTCCTATCATGATGCCAACCATAAAATAAAATAAAATTATTTTTATTTTTAACTCGGATTTGTGGTCCCAAAACCACTGTTCCGACCTCACTAAAATTGAGCTGTTACAGAGTCTACCAAAAAGGAAGATGATGATCCACTCACATATGAGAAAACAATGCAAAATGTTGATTCCAAGCTCTAGGAAACAACTATAAAAACTGATATGGACTCTATGTATTCCAACTGTATGTAGGAACTTGTAGACTTACCGAAAGGGATAAAACCTATAGGTGAAAGTGGATCTACAAGAAGAAAAGAAATGTTGATGGGAAAATGGAAACCTATAACGCAAAAAGTGTAGCAAAAGGTTATAATCAGAAAGAATGTATTAATTACGAAGAAACCTTCTCTCCGGTTGTCATCCTCAAGTCAATTTGCATATTGCTATCCATTGCAGTGGCTTTCGATTATGAGATCTGGCAAATAGATGTCCAGATAGCATTTTTGAATGGCTATCTTGAAGAGAGCGTCTAGATGATGTAGCCCACTGGATACATAGCTAAAGGAAGCAAGCATAAAGTTTGCAACCTGCTTAGATCCATATATGGACATAAGCAAGCATCTTACTCATAGAATCAAAGATTTGATCCAGAGATCAAGACTTTTGGATTTGAGCAGAACGTATATGAACCTTGTGTTTAGAAATGTTTAAGGGATGGAAGGTGGTCTTTCTCATTCTATTTGTTAATGACATTCTACTCATTGGAAAAGCTGTAAGGACATTGTCATCGATTAAATGTGGTTAACCCAACAGTTTAGTATGGAGGAGTGGGAGAAGCTAATTTTATTCTAGGTTTAAATCCTAAAGAATTGAAAGAACAAAGTGACAGCACTGTCTCAATCTTCGCACATGGACAAGATATTGGAGTGTTATGCAATTACCAATTCAAAGTAGGGAAATCAACCCTCTATATTGGGATTTCATCTCTCTTTAGAGGACTATCCTAAAATAGTGGAAGAAAGAAAGAGAGAACATGAGAAAGGTTAATTATGCTTCGTCAGTAGGAAGCCTCATATATGTTATGTTATGCACACACTTATATATCTGTTTTGCAGCAGGGTTGGTAAGTCGATATCAGGCGAATCCAAGACCAAGACACTGGCAATCAGTTAAGCATATAGTCAAGTATTTATGGAGAACGAGGGATTATATGCTTGTGTATTCTGGAGGAGATTTTACTCCTATCAGATATACTGGTTTTGACTTCCAAACATGTCGATATTCAATGAAATCAACATCAGGTTTTGGTTTTTTCCTAAATGGCAGGTCCATAGCATGAATAAGTGTCAAGTAGGCTACATAGCTAACTTCATTATGGAGGGTGTGGTATTGAAAAGCTATTGTAATAGTTCGTTTTAAGTCAAATCAGAACAATGGTTTCGAAACCACAAATCCAAAGTCAAATTTTTTATTTTATTATTATTTTAATGTTTACAGCATGATTGAATGATTGTGTGAAAGTTTTGTTTAGAAATTTTATCATTTGATTGGTCAATTTGATAAAAAAGACTAAATTGCATAAAGTGCAAAAGTGTTGTTCTATTAGCTAAGGTGTCTAATAGCTATAGAACCTTAAAGTTAAGGTCCTTAATTATTAATTAGACCATTATTAAGTTAGTGGACAATTATGATATTGGTATTGTTGTAATTAGTGGGATTAATTAAGGTTATAATGGTAAAATAATTAATAATGATATAATCACATAAGATTATTATGTTCATCTTTTTCACAAAAACACCAAAGTTTATTCTAACATGAAAAAACCATAGCTAGGGTTTGGCCATGCTTGTTTTTCTTGATTGGTAAGATATTTTGTCTCGTTTTTAATAGTTTTATGTTGTTTAGATCATTGTAGCTTAGTCTAGCTAGGTCAATGACTATTTTGCAAAATAGTTAAAGATTCTGAATATTTCTATTGTTGAATACATGAGTATTTTGATGTTTAATGATAGATTATAAAAGTTTGATGATAGTTATAGAAGTTTTGTTAAGTTATTTTTAGTGAAATGTAAATTAGGGATTAAATTGTGAAATGTGGAAACTTTATGGTTTAAATGTGAAATAAATGAAAAACATGGGCTGCTAGGGATAGTAACTCGGCTAGGCTTGGGTTGTGATGAAATTGAATGAATTTTGTTTTATGAGCCTAGGGACTAAATTGTAAAAGTTATGAAATTCTAGGGGTAAAAGTGTAAATATGCTTAAATGTGTGTTTTGGATTAAATTGAATAGAGAGATTATTAAATAAGTTAATTTTGAATATATTTAGATCAAGAAAAGTGAAATTCGGATCTAGATCGGGGGAAAACTAAAGTTATCGACTAATCGACCTATTTCGTCATTTTTACATCCGAGGTAAGTTCGTATAGTATAAGTTTTGATACAAATCTATTTCAAATGCCTTGATATTGCATAAATTTTGAATACGAGACTATGGATATGATCGATGGTGATTTGACGGCTATTCAACATTTGAAATCCTGGTTGAACCTTAGGAATATTTTAGGATACTAGTGACATGTCATTAGAGGATACATTAAGTTGGCTTCGGGCCATGATATTAGCATTTTGGGTGCGAGTTATACCGATTTGGCTTCAGGCCATGAATATCGGCTGATTTGGCTTCGAGACATGATATTAGTATTTCAGATATAAATTACCTTGATTTAGCTTCGGGCCATGGTATAGGTACTTAGTGTGCGAGACTCTTGAGTATCCGACTTCTATTCCAAATGGTTCATCGGGTAAACGAAAGATGTGATTGTGTATGAGAATGATTTGAGATGGTACAGGTACGTACGTGACATATATAAGCTTTGGTGTGAAGAAACTTGTAAAGAATGTGATTAATATCAGAATTGTGTATATGAAATGTTTGTTAGCTAATATATGCTAAATGTTGATATATTCAAATTGTTGATTTATAATCTTGATATTGAATTAACTTTATTGTATATGAGCTTACTAAGCTTTATAGCTTACTTTGTTTATTTTCCCATGTTTTATAATGTTATCAAGCTAGCTCGGATTCGAGGATCGTCGAAGATCTCTTCACTCTATCCACCTATCACTTGGTACCTATGAACTTTGGTATTCTGAGTATATGGCATGTATAGGAACTTTGGTCATTTTGGTTATGTGTTGGAAGTGAATTTGGCCATTTGAATTGGCTTGTAAACGTATATGTTTTGGTTTGTATAAATAGTCATGAGTGATGGCTTACTTGGGGTTATTTTGGTATGGTTGAATCATGTATTAATATATGTCTTTATGCTTTGTGATATGAGTTATATGATGGTTGTGTGATGCTTGATGGCTATAGGTATTATTAGTGCCAAATGGTTGAGTTAAAGATAATGGTATGCTTATGAAATTAGGCTTGATATTGCATATTTGAGTTTAACCATTTTTGATGATTTAAGGAAGTAAAGTTTGGTACAATTGGTATGGTATGTTTTGGTGATTTGTGTATTTTTAAAATGGAAGTATGGAATGTGGAGAATTTTTGTTTGAATTGGTATGCTAGGTGTTGGTGCTTATTGATGTGGTTTAGGTACATGCAAGTTTGGGTGGAAAAATAGCTTGGTAAATAGCCTATTTTTGTCCACACGGGTAGAGACACGGGTGTGTGTCTCAGTCGTGTGTGACACACGGTTATGTTACACAGTCGTGTGTCCACTGGTGTTGAAATTAAAATCAAGTCAGTATGCTCCACATGGCCTCACACATAGGCGTGTGACTGAGCCGTGTGGCATAAGTCAGTATACCCTACAGGTTTGGTACGGCCTAGAAAACGAGCATGTATAGCCATTTTTAGGACACACGGGCTAGCCACACGAGCGTGTGTGTTGGCCGTCTGACCCAAGTCAGAGAGTTACACAGGGTTGGACACGGGTTGGGACATGGCCATGTGCTCCCATTTCGAATGCCCACAAGGCATGTGACACGGGCGTGTCTGTTGGCCGTGTGAGACACACGGTTGCGTCACACGGGTGTGTGTCCCCTGTTTTATGCAAAAATTTTGTGTGTCCCCTATTTTATGAAAAAATTTTCTAAGAGAAGTGGAAAAATTTCCTAAGTTATTGGTTTAGTCCCAACCACCATGAATGCATGTTTAGGGCCTCGTAGGCTCGTATTAAGGACAAAATGATTGTTTGTGAATGAGATGTATATGATTTAATTAATTGTGTATGAAATGAAAGTTTGAAATGTGATATAAGTCTGGTAATGCTTCGTAACCCTATTTCAGCATTGAATACAAGTGAGGGGTGTTACAACTATGGCACTAAAACAATGCGAATATAGCTAAACCTAAAAGAAACCAAATAACGACAAAACACATTATAGGAGACAGGAATGTTTGATGGAATAGTAGATGTAATAAAAAATCGCTTCTAAGGACAAACCTTGGGGATTTGTTTAGCCAAGACTTTTATAGCTATAGTGCCCTTTGGGAAACATATGGGGGGTATAGGAATGTGAAACATGACACATCTACTTCACTAGGGCAAGTGGGAGATTATTGCCCTAAGTGTAGTGTTTTTGTCTAAGTACACTTGTAAATTTTTTTTCAAAAAGATTGGTTAATAAATTTATTCATAAGTTACATTAATCCTTTGTATATTTTCCTCACATGGTTTTTTCACACAAAGCAAAATGGAAGCAAATGTTTCTCATTGATTGTCTAATGTTTAACTGATGCTAAGTACTATTACGTGATCAAATCATAATAAGAAAGACAACTTGTATTTATTGTCACACTCCATTTTTATTTATTTATCGTTAGCATTTAAACAAGTGTGAGTTATGTCCTAGTGGTTAACTAGTGTAGCTATTCTTGAGACCAAAGTTCGAGTCTGATACATGCATGGTCACATCATATAATTAGGCCTCCAAGTAGGCCTCTTGTTGGGTCAAGAACCCAATGCACCTTAAAAATAGAGTAAGAGATATTTGGCTTACAAGGACCAAACATAAGTCGTTTCAAGCTATTTGGGTTCAATAATATGGAAATCCCACAATTAAAATGAAATACATCATTCAAGTTCCTTACTTGATATTTACATATTAGTGTTCTTATGTGTCAATATTTAGTTTTGTCCATAACTTTGTGTTTTCATAACATTTATATTTATGTTGTTTGTCAGAGTGTTTAACTATGTTTTATTACTTTGTTCTTATTTGTTTTTCATGTGATTACATATGTTTGCATTTGTTTCCATAGCATGTAAATTATTTTTCTTTTTGTTCAAGTATTTCGTGTGTTTAGTTATATTTATTCGAATCTTGTTTTCTTATGCATTATTTTCTTAAGAATTAATTGTTGTTTGTCTTATTTTGAAATTGTGTTTATGGGATCTATTTATAATGTTTTTCAGGTTCATTTGACCATCCATATTATGAGTGTCAAGTCCCTATGTCCTTTGGGATTCCTCTTCAAATACATACATGGTGAACTCCTTAGCTCTTAAGAATTCATACATTCACTAATGGCTATGAGACCCTCATATTCTTTGCAAGTGTAACACCCCTCACCCGAGTCCGAGGCCGGGACTGGGCACGAGGCATTACCTGGCTTAAACGCATGCATACGACCATTTTCAAATCATAATAACTAAATCAAATTTAAACTTTTCGCTCTTAATCTAGAAATTCTCAATATGGGCCTACAAGGCCGAAATCATCCTTGAGAAACTATTCGGGATTAAACTGAACATCTTTAAAGACTTTGAAAAGACTGTAACTTGAGATAGGGGCACATGCCCATGTGGAAAGATGACACACCCATGTGGCCATTTTGACCTGGCCTTGCTGAAGGCCCGTGTGGTTCACACGGCCTAAGCACAAGGGGAACACACCCATGCCCCAAGCCCGTGTGAATTAAATTCCAAATTCGAACCTACAGGGGTTTTCATATGACCGCCCACACGCCTATGTCTACAGCCAGTGTCCCTCACACGGCCATAACACGCCCGTGTTGCAACCCATGTGTAACAACCTTGACATTTTGTTTCTGACATCAGCAACCAATTTGAGGCACACGGCCAATGCACACACCCGTGGCCAAAGGCCGTGTCCTCCACATGGCTGAGACACATGACCATGTCTCTGCCCGTGTGTTTACTACAATGCATACTGACTAGAAAACTTGAGGTGCAGGGAACACATGGTCGAACAACACGCCCATGGGGCTGACCGTGTGTCACACACTGTAACACCCCTTACCCATATCCGAAGCCGGGACAAGGTTTGAGGCGTTACCGAACTTAAACATTCACAAACATACAAAAATGGGCCATAAAATTTCATCCAAATTAAAAATTTTCAAACACATGTAGATCGTCCCTTATACAGGCCTTCGAGGCCTAAAATATACATCGGGGTGGTTCGGGACTAAACTGAGGACTTTAGAAAGCTCTGGGAAAACTTAGAGAAATTTTCATGAAACAGGGTCACACGCCCGCATGGACACAGGGACACGCTCATGTTTCTTCAACACGCTCGTGTCCTCAGGCCGTGTAACTCTCTGTTCTTGACGTCAGCAAAACAAATTGATCCACACGGCCAAGCCGCACGCCCGTGTCCTAGGTTGTGTCCTCCACACGACTGAGACACATGGGCTATGTCTCTGCCCCTGTAGCCAACACTTAGGCTATTTTCTAAGCCTTATGTTGTACTTAATTCTCTCCCATACTTACACACATTATAGACACACATTATAACATCAATTTAATGGTTAATCATCCTTTAGTAAAATTCCGTTAAAGCATTTACTTGTTGTCATACATGTGTTTATTACTTATACTCATGTTGCACCAAGTTAGACATCTCAATTCACATTCTACAATTTTCCATATTCAATCATTATCAACTTACTACCATGCCACACATTCATTCCTTGGCCATGACCACCTCGAATGGTCTTAGAGCATTCATCATTTACATGTGTTATACTAATCATTCATAACAACCAATTATAAACACATCACAAACATTAACACATAGCAAGAATAATTAGGCTTACAAGGCATAACCATTTAAGCCACATCTCATGGCCATATACAATAAATCAATATAAGCCGATACATTTGTCTAATCATAACAACATCTAACATAAAAACTAGTCCTTATACATGCCACTCACTTGAAAGTATTTAATACACATATGACAAAACTCCGGAGTTGTTGGCTTGATAGTGTGATGCTGCCTCCGACGGTCTCCAACCCCGAGCTTACCTAAGAACACTAAGGAAATGGGGAGGAGGGAGTAAGCTTAAAGCTTAGTAAATCCATATGAAAATAATAAGCAAATTATCAACATGATTCCATGAAAATGTAATCATAATTCCACTTTTGCTGATTTTCTGGTCATGCTGTTTTCTCAAGTCATAGTTACTAATTTATTTATATCTGGAGTTTAAAACCTCAAAATTAAGATCCGTTAACTTTAGATAAAACTAGACTCATATATCTTCTTACCATAAAATTTTCAAATTTTTTGGTCTAGCCAATAAGTACAGTTTATTCATTAAATATACCCCTATTTCACTGTCTGATAGTTACAACCTCTCTTCACTAAAAATTATTTATCTCATGGTACCAGACTCCAAATTGAGAACCACTAATTTTCCCAGAAACTAGACTAGATTTTAAGCATGCAAATTATGACCCAAAATTATTTTTTTACAATTTTTAATTATTTTACCAAATCAGAATAGGGGATTCCAAAATCATTTTGACCCTATCTCACAAAAATCCAATTATCACAGAATATGAAATTATTTTGCCCTCACCATTTCTTTTGTGAGAAAATAGACTCATTAAGCTTTAATTTCATATCTTATTAAAACTTTAATTCAATTTTTACCATTTTTGGTGATTTTTCAAAGTCACACAACTATTGCTGTCCAAAATTATTTTATTACAAAATTTCACTTTTACATAATTTCGCTTACTCCATTCTATCTTACCAAAAGATTCGCTCAACTATCGAGCACATTGCTCACAACTTTTCACAAAGATATATTTTCACTTATTCATCACATAGTCATGTACATATGTATTTTCACTTAGTAAATTTCCAGTTGAACTCATCGGAATAATAACAGATACCCGGTGGCCTGTGCATATACCACCCTTGTAACCGAAGCTCTCTGGTACACATAGTAGCCTGCACTTAGTACTACACATGCGACCTATCAATCTGGTACACATAGTAGCCTGCACTTAGTACTACACATGTGACTTAACCATCTGATAGACGTAGTAGCCTGCACTTAGTACTACACATGTGATCAAAGTTAACAGGTATGCATAGTAGCCTGCACTTAGTACTACACATGTGACCTATCAATCTAGTACACGTAGTAGCCTGCACTTAGTACTACACACGTGACTTACAACGGATCATTTGTATCTCTTCTATTCCGAAGGTTCATTAGGGAAATTCTTCATTTTTCAAAATTTTACTAACTCGTTCTTAGTCAATTTTGACTCGTAGTTTACATCAATTGATCATTCTATAGGCAGCCACATCTCAAATAATAACAAAAAATAATAACATAAAAAGAATCGAAATATTATTTACATACAAACTTACTTGTTTCAAAGAAACATCATATTCCATCAAACTTCCAAACTTTTCCAGACGTACTCGAATTGTGGCTTCATTCACATAACAATATCTCATAATCACATGGCATTGCAACATTTTCATCATAATAGCAAAACATCAAGAACATGTTATATCATCAAAATAATCACATAATATCAAATTATTCACATATATATACTTACAACTCGTATAATATCGAAGCATTAGCATTCAAATACAATATTCCATTATTAAAATCACATGAACTTACCTCGGGTTCAAGTACGACTATATATTCTGATTTAGTCCATAATCTCATTCATTTCCAATCTATGCCCGAATCTTATTTTCCTTGATCTATAATACCATATTTATCTTACTAATTAGTCACATTATTCATATGGGTCCACAAATCATACTTTTACAAATTTGTAGTTTGACCCCTAAACTTTAACATATTTCCACTTTGGCCCCTAGGCTTGTAAAATGATTTTTATTCATTTTCCTTGCATCTTAAGCCTAGAAAAATCATTTTCATAACTGTAGCAGCCCCTAATTTCGACTAAATTACACTTTTATGATAAATTTTGTAACTTCTACAAAACGGTCCTTTTTAGCAATTTCACCGAAAATCACTTAGTAAAAGTCATTTATTACACACCGAGCATTCATATTCTACCATTAGACATCAAAAAACATGCATTTCATCCATGGGTAAATTTTTAGACACAAACCATAGCTCAAAATATGGGTAGAAATGAGTACATCTTGTTACGAGGATTTCAAAAACGTAAAAACCATTAAAAACGGGGATAGAACGGACTTACAATTGAGCTTGGAAGCTTGAAAAACCCTAGCTATGTCTTCACCATGCAAGTTTCGGCCATGGGGTAGAAGATGGACAAAAATTGGCTTTTAATTTTATTTTTAATTCATTTTAATTACTAGATTACCAAAATGCCCATAACTTAAAAATATTCTATTTCACCCATTTCATGTCCATTTTTGTCCAACAAATTATCCAATGGTCTAATTGCCATTTAAGGGCCTCCAATTTAAAATTTCATAACAATTAGACACCTCTAACATGGAGAACTCAACTTTTTCACTTTTTACAATTTCGTCATTTTGACCAAATTGAATGTCCAAATGTCAAAATTTTCGAACGAAATTTTCACAAAATCATCCCATGAAATTGTAAATCATAAAAATATAATAAAAAAAAATTTTCTTGTGTCAGATTTGTGGTCCCGAAACCACTGTTCTGACTAGGCCCTAATTCGGAATGTTACAACTCTCCCCCTTTTAGGAATTTTCATCCCCGAAAATCTTACCACAAAAGTGGTTCGATTTTCACAAAACTCCACTATCTCATAGTCATTGTTGAAGAACCTTTACTCAAGCTATGTTTAATACTTAGCTCTTTAATTTCTCATACTAAAGTCATGAACAATTCTATGTTATACGACGTATTAATCGAATCTTGACTTCTATAAGGGAACTCATGTATACAAGGGTCGAACCCATACCGTCATAGAATATGTATATACACATCATACTTGAATCCTCTCAGATTCAAATGGCATAGCTAGCCCGATCATCATGGCCTTAAGTTCTCTATCATTTTATACAGCCTGACAGTTTACTAGTTCGACCTCTGGTCATCATTAAAATTTAGAGCCTCAATTAGCTTTTTCAATAATTCACGATATAAATCTCGGATCTCAATCCGATTAACAAAAACTAGCATTTTAAGAAATTCAACAATCTCAAAGAAACTTAATCCCATAAGTCTGATGAGCGAAAATTCAGTACTTACCGAAATGATTTGCAGATTCATCAATTACTTAACAACAAGTCATATGACATCTTTCTCTTTCAAAGATAGGAATAATTCTAATATGAAATCTATAATAATCTCATTCTCAGAGATCATACCATAACTATCTTTTCATCCTTTAACAATTCAAGTCAGCTACACTATCTCAACTTAAGTCATTCTAAGATAGCAAATACTTTAAGCTATCACACTGCCCTTCTTGTGTTAAAACACATCACTGAAAATCGAGAAGTCTTTTCTCAATGCAGACTAAACCAGTTTCAAGGATTCGGTTAACAATATTCTCGTATAGTCAAATCGTTACCAACATGTAGTAGACCATTCAACTTTCACAAGACAAAAACTTATCATTCAAAGCAAATTTAAATCGTATCGAAGTCTTTTAAGATATATACACTTTCATTCAGACTATCTGTCTTTTACCCAGAGAGATAAAATCTTATTCTCAGACTTGGGAAAAAAATTCGGACATAAATATCCCATTAAATCTTTCAAACAATAACCCATACAAACTGAACAACCAAGTCGATCTTAATTATTACTTGATAAAGTTTCAGGAAATCCTTCCTTTGATTTGTTAAAACGATTTAACATGTAATCATGAAAAATTCACTCATCATACTAATCAAAGTTCATTTCAATTGCATTAGTTCAAGGTAGTATAAATGTTCCCAATCGAAGGCATTAACTTGATTAACTTTCTTGAGAAAAGAAATCCATCATACAAGCTGATACTAGCAATTTCACCACTTATGCCTTTACCGATGTCAAATCCTTCACGAAGATTAGAGAAATCCAGATACTAGAATTACCACATTACTATGATCAAAGAAGAAGCATAGTCACACTTGACATGATTATCACAATTGAAGAACACACTGTAGATATGAGCCGTGATTGATAAATTCTGGATATAGATAACAAGAAAACCAGGATCTCCAAGATAGAGAAATCCAAGATAAGGAAATCCAAGATACAATATCATAATGAAAGACCCAGAAAAAAGCTCATAAGAAAATATGGAAGATTTCGATAATTTCCCAAAAGAAAGAAGTCCAGAAGAATACATTATTCAAGCCCATTGGAACTAAATGTAACAAGGATAATGTACCCTCCCATATATATATGTATATCAAACAGAGCATCCATTAGAAGGAACAGAATCATAACATCAGGTACGTTATCTCATAAAGTCCCAACAGACGGAACATAATAGAATGCCAGAGGGAAAATAGAGCAATACAGATTATATACCAGTCAGACTATCGATAGTTTCATCTTATTCCAAGATTAGAAAACATTTTCGCATGATAACAATTTGTCTGAAAATAGATAGCCCCAGTAATACTTTCGAGAGTAAATGAACTCATATAGTACCTCAAGAGAGACAGTCATAATCTACTTACTATAATTACCACATTCTAATATCTTACATGTCAAGATTTATTCCTCCAACTATTTCTGTTATTACAAATCCCACATTATGATTTTCATTGAAGAAGATTGGTTCTGAAGAAATTCCAGTTAATACGCTTCTCAACATCACACTTTACTAGCTCTGCCTTTACTTATCAATCCAATTACTCTCTGCTCATAGTTATAATCATTCTACAGCTGAACTCTTTGGCCTCATACTTGTGAGCTTATTCAACACTGATCTTATAAAATCCTTTACAAAACACCACTCTGGTAAGGGTTTGGGGTCGTAAGGTCCCTAACTCGTCTCTCATACACATATACATATACATATAACACTATTTCATCATCATAATAACATTTTCACAAGTAAAATTTTCTTGTGTCAGATTTGTGGTCCCGAAACCACTGTTCTGACTAGGCCCTAATTCGGACTGTTACAACTCTCCCCCTTTTAGGGATTTTCATCCCCGAAAATCTTACCAGAAAAGTGGTTCGGTTTTCACAAAACTCCACTATCTCATAGTCATTGTTGAAGAACCTTTACTCAAGCTATGTTTAATACTTAGCTCTTTAATTTCTCATACTAAAGTCATGAACAATTCTGTGTTATACGACGCATTAATCGAATGTTGACTTCTATAAGGGAACTCATGTATACAAGGGTCGAACCCATACCGTCATAGAATATGTATATACACATCATACTTGAATCCTCTTAGATTCAAATGGCATAGCTAGCCCAATCATCATGGCCTTAAGTTCTCTATCATTTTATACAGCCCCACAGTTTACTAGTTCGACCTCTGGTCATCATTAAAATTTAGAGCCTCAATTAGCTTTTTCAATAATTCACGATATAAATCTCGGATCTCAATCCGATTAACAAAAACTAGCATTTTAAGAAATTCAACAATCTCAAAGAAACTTAATCCCATAATTCTGATGAGCGAAAATTTAGTACTTACCGACATGATTTGCAGATTCATCAATTACTTAACAACAAGTCATATGACATCTTTCTCTTTCAAAGATAGGAATAATTCTAATATGAAATCTATAATAATCTCATTCTCAGAGATCATACCATAACTATCTTATCATCCTTTAACAATTCAAGTCAGCTACACTATCTCAACTTAAGTCATTCTATGATAGCAAATACTTTAAGCTATCACACTGCCCTTCTTGTCTTAAAACACATCACTGAAAATCGAGAAGTCTTTGCTCAATGCAGACTAAACCAGTTTCATCATAGTCCTTAATTCTCTCCCATACTTATACACATTATAGACACACATTATAACATCAATTTAATGGTTAATCATCCTTTAGTAAAATTCCGTTAAAGTATTTACATGTTGCCATACATGTGTTTATTACCTGTACTCATGTTACACCAAGTTAGACATCCCAATTCACATTCAACAATTTTCCATATTCAATCATTATCAGCTTACTACCATGCCACACATTCATTCCATGGCCACGACCACCTCGAATGGTCTTAGAGCATTCATCATTTACATGTGTTATACTAATCATTCATAATAACCAATCATAAACACATCACAAACATTAACACATAGCAAGAATAATTAGGCTTACAAGGCATAACCATTTAAGCCACATCTCATGGCCATATACAATAAATCAATATAAGCCGATACATTTGGCTAATCATAACAACATCTAACATAAAAACTAGTCTTTAAACATGCCACTCACTTGAAAGTATTTAATACACATATGACAAAACTCCAGAGTTGTTGGCTTGATAGTGTGATGCTGCCTCTGACGGTCTCCAACCCTGAGCTGACCTGAGAACACTAAGGAAATGGATGGAGGGAGCAAGCTTAAAGCTTAGTAAGTCCATATGAAAATAATAAGCAAATTATCAACATGATTCCATGAAAATGTAATCATAATTACACTTTTGCTGATTTTCTAGTCATGTTATTTTCTCGAGTCATAGTTACTAATTTATTTATATCTGGAGCTTAAAAACTAAAAATTAAGATCCATTACTTTTCTCTAAAACTAGACTCATATATCTTCTTACCATAAAATTTTCAAAATTTTTGGTCTAGCCAATAAGTACAGTTTATTCATTAAATATACTCACTGTCTGATAGTTTTGAGCTCTCTACACTAAAATTTATTTATCTTATGGTACGAGACCCCAAATTGAGAACCGCTAATTTTCCCAGAAACTAGACTCACTAAGGATTTTAAAAAGAAAATTATGACACATAATTATTTTTTTACAATCTTTAATGATTTTCACAAATCAGAACAGGGGGTTCTAAATCATTCTGACCCTGGCTCACAAAAAAGCTAATTATTATAGAATATGAAATTCTTTTGCCTTCAGCGTTTCTTTTAGGAGAAAATAGACTCATTAAGCTTTAATTTCATATCTTATTAAACCTCTAATTCAATTTCAACCATTTTTGGTGATTTTTCAAAGTCACACAACTATTTCTGTCCAAAATTGTTTTATTACAAAATTTCACTTTTATATATTTTCACTTACTCCATTCTATCTTACCAAAAGATTCGCTCAACTTTCGAGCACATTGCTCACAAATTTTCACATAGATATATTTGCACTTATCCATCACATAGTCATGTACATATGTAATTTCACTTAGTAAATTTCCAGTTGAACTCATCAGAATAATAACAGATACCCGGTGGCCTGTGCATATACCACCCTTGTAACCAAAGCTCTCTGGTACGCATAGTAACCTGCACTTAGTACTAGACATGTGATCTATCAATCTGGTACATGTAGTAGCCTGCATTAGTACTACACACGTGACTTAACCATCTTATACCCATAATAGCATGCACTTAGTACTACACATGTGATCAAAGTTAACGGGTACGCATAGTAGCCTGCACTTAGTACTACACATGCGACCTATCAATCTGGTACACATAGTAGCCTGCACTTAGTACTAAACACGTGCCTTAACAATCTGATACACGTAGTAACCTGCACTTAGTACTACACACGTGATCGAAGTTAATGGGTACGCGTAGTAGCCTGCACTTAGTACTACACATGCGACCTATCAATCTGGTACACGTAGTAGCTTGCACTTAGTACTACACACGTCACTCACAACGAATCATTTGTATCTCTTCTAGTCCGAAGGTTTAATCGAGAAATTCTTCACTTTTCAACATTTTACTAACTCGTTCTTAGTCAATTCTGATTCGTAGTTTACATCAATTGATCATTCTATAGGCAACCATATCTCATATAATAACAAAAGATAATAACATAAAAAGAATCGAAATATTATTTACATACAAACTTACTCGTTTCAAAGAAACATCATATTCCATCAAACTTCCAAACCTTTACCGGATGTACTCGAATTGTGGCTTCATTCACATAACAATATCTCATAATCACATGGCATTGCAACATTTTCATCATAATAGCAAAACATCAAGAACATGTTATTTCATCAAAATAATCATATATATATCAAATTATTCACATACATAAACTTATAACTCATGTAATATCAAAGCATTAGCATTCAAATACAATATTGCATTATTAAAATCACATGAACTTACCTTGAGTTCGAGTACGACAATATATTCTGATTTAGTCCATAATCTTATTCATTTCCAATCTATGCCTGAATCTCATTTTCCTTGATCTATAATACCACATTTAGCTTACTAATTAGTCACATTATTCATATGGGTCCAAAAATCATACTTTTACAAATTTACATTTTAACCCCTAAACTTTCACATATTTGCACTTTGGCCCCTAGGCTCATAAAATGATTTTTATTCAATTTCCTTGCATATTAAGCCTAGAAGAATAATTTTCATAACTGTAGCAGCCCCTAATTTCCACTAAATCACACTTTTATGACAAATTTTGTAACTTTTACAAAACGGTCCTTTTTGACAATTTCATCGAAAATCACTTAGTAAAAGTCGTTTATTACACATCGAGTATTCATATTCTACCATTAGACATCAAAACACATGCATGTCATCCATGGGTAAATTTTTAAACACAAACCCTAGCTCAAAATATGGGTAGAAATGAGTAGATCTCGTTAAGAGGACTTCAAAAATGAAAAAAATTATTAAAAACAGGGCTAGAACAGACTTACAATCGAGCTTGGAAGCTTGAAAAACCCTAGCTATGTCTTCTCCATGTAAGTTTCGGCCATGGGGTAGAAGATGGACAAAAATTGGCTTTTAATTTTGTTTTTAATTCATTTTAATTACTAGATTACCAAAATACCCCTAACTTAAAAATATTCTATTTCACCCATTTCATGTCCATTTTTGTCAAACAAATTATCCAATGGTATAATTTCCATTTAAGGGCCTCCAATTTAAAATTTCATAACAATTAGACACCTCTAACATGTAGAACTCAATTTTGCACTTTTTATAATTTAGTCATTTTGACCAAATTGAGTGCCCAAACGTCAAAATTTTCAAACGAAATTTTCACAAAATCATCCCATGAAACTGTAGACCGTAAAAATATAATAAAAACAAATTTTATTGTGTCTGATTTGTCGTCTCGAAACCACTATTTCGACTAGGCCCTAATGCGGGATGTTACACACACGGCCTAGGCACACGTCGGTGTGTCTAGCCATCTGGACAAAATAGGCTATCTACCAAGCCTTTTTTCCACCCTTACTTACACCTACGTATAAAGCAATACGTGCCACCAATTCACACAACAACACAAAGCCAATTCAACCACAACAAGATATCTATTACAACCATATTACACTTTAACAATTTAACAAGAACTTGATTAGTCATGCGATTTTCTCATCTATGAAATCATCATCATTTGCAGTTATCAATAACCAATAATAGCCACCATCCATGGCATTATACAAAATGACTAAAGAGCTATGACAGACCACTCATTTGGCCCAAAACAATATGACCATTACAAAAAGACTAGTTCCTATACATGTCATAATCAAAATGATAAAACTGGCTATACCAATTTCTTCAGGGATAGTGTGACTGGCTTCTCCAACGTAAGGCGATGATCCACGAGCTACTTTGGCGGCACTATAAGAAAATGGAAAGGAAAGGAGGTAAGCATAAACCTTAGTAAGTCGCATGCAATAATAAGTAACTATGAGCTACCATAAGGGATCATACTCCTAACATATCTCGATTTGGTCATGAAAGTGAGGATTCATAAACACTACTTGGTTATATTTATTTCTCACCAATCATATAACATTGGTTTGAATTCAAATCTCATAATTAGTGTAAAATACACAAGTGGTCATATGCATAACTTACTCACTTTCCTCCTTTACTAAACATACAACGTAAATGAAGCTCGAATGTCATAATTCTCATTTAGGTACTTGTACCACTCACCACATGGTCATAAGTTCTCTCATTTTGATATAAACCACAAATCTCTCATTGAACCATTTGGAATACTACAGGATATTCAATAGCCCCAAACATGGGATAAAATGCCGACGCCATGTCCCAGACAGGTCTTACACTGAAACTCAACAAGCTGATGCCATGTCTCAGACAGGTCTTACACTAGCTTATCTATCTCGAGGTTGATGCATGTCCCAGACATGTCTTACACTAGCTCTCATCTCAATGCCGATGCATGTTCCAGACATGTCTTACACTGGCTCTCATAATGTGGTCGATGCATGTCCCAGACATGTCTTACACTAGCACACATATCACCCAATGTCATGGCATGAATATCCAAATCTATTCCTAATATTCAACCGGGAGTCTTTATTACATTAATTTCTCAACATGCATACTCATTTTCATAATCAAGACAATCTATGCAATATCAATTCAATTACACATCATAACAATAAAGTTGCATTATTAACATACAACTTACCTCAGATTACAAAATGTAGGTGACTAGACGATTTACTCTACTTGCTCGGCCTTCCCCCGGTCCAAGTCTAATTTTTGTGTTTCTTGATCTAAAATAATAAAAATTTACTCATTTAACCTCTAAATAAATTTAAGCAATCATAAATACACATTTTTGGCAAAATGACCATTTTGCCTTTAGACTTTCACAAAATAACCATTTTACCCCTAGGCTCGAAAATCAATTTTTATCAAATTTCTTAAAATATTAAGCCTAGTCGAACCCTTTTTACTCTTATAGTGACCCAAAATTCCCATTGTTTCACAACATTACTATCCATTTTACAAACTTTACAAAATGGTCCTATTAGGGTTTTCATGAGAAGTCATTTCACAAAAGTTGTTTACTACACAACTAAGATTCATTTTCCTCCATAAAAACTTAGCAAACATCATAAATCCTTTCATGGAAAATCCCTAGACTATCAACCATTTTGCAAAATGGTCCCCCTATTAGCTAGCTCATGCCATAAGGGTTCCAAAAGTACCAAAATTATCAAAAATAAGCAACTAAATCACTTACTTGAGAGAGATATAAGTGGCTGAAATTTCAAGCTTCTAAAACCCTTAGAATGGCTGAAATTTTTGGTGGAGAAGAAAGGAAGAATGAAAAAGATGAAGGCTAGTCTTTAGGGTATTATTTTATCATACATTAAGTCACCAACTACTTTGACCATTTGATTTTCTTGTCCCCTATGGCCGGCCATCAGCTTCTAAAGCGTCTAAATGCACTTTAAAGACCCCCAGTTTTGGTTCTCTAGCTATTTGGTACACCTATCAAGTAAAATAGAACTTTTACCCTATATGTGATTTAGTCCTTTTTCAAAATTATGCTCACAAACGCTAAAATTACCTCACCAATTTTTTCATGCACTAATATAACCATGTTATAACACCAAAATAATAATAAAAATAATTTATTGACTTCGAATTTGTGGTCCCGAAACCACTGTTCCAACTAAGCCCAAAATCAGGCTGTTACAGCTAGATACAATGTTCTAACCAGAAACATGAATGACCAAATGCAAAATACAAGTTTTCATGCATAGACGGTGCTCCAAGGGGGCCTTAATGTGAATTTTTGGTCGATTAATGCATTGCCACATACATGCATGTTCAAGGGGAACTAAATGAAGTTATATTGCACCTTAAATGAAATACCTCATACTCGGCCTGGTCACCATACCTGAGCTATGAGATACTACAAACAAACAAGAATAAACTTGTAACACCCTGAATTTGGGCCTAGAAGTTTTGGGCCTTGAGCATGGGAGCGGTTGAAGGCAGCTTTTAATATTTTGTTGTGCATGTAAATTTTGTTAATGAAGGCTTATTTTAGTGGTTAAGTGTCTTGAGAAGTGTTGGAGAAGTCTTGGGTTCAAACACGGACTCTAGTAAAAATTTAAGGTAGATCAAACCACAGGTGTAGTAGGTAGGCCTTAAGAATATTGTTGGAGAAATTGTGACACAAAAAGGAGTGTGGTGTAGTGGCAAGGTGGCGCCACTTAGGGACAAGGAAGTGACGCCATAGAGGAAGCAAGGGTCCAAGGTTCAAGTCTTGGCTCTTGCAATATATTTTGGTTTTCTTTTCAATAAATCTAGAAGCAAGTAGGTGCGCTTTAAAGTTTAATGTGTTGGATTTATGACACAAATGAGTTGGTGGCCTAGTGGTGATGGCATGAGTTGGCATATAGGAGGACTTTGGTTCGAATCCCTTGGCATGCAAAGGTTGATTATTTTGCTATGTTGGGATGGCAAGAGTTGGTGTTGAATTTAAACTCTGATGATGGAGGGATCCCACATCGGTAAGCTAACATAGGAGTGGATGCGAAGCTGGCTTTAAATAGAGAGAACTATGAGGAGAGCAAATGTACCTTTCTTGGCTGATCCCTTTCGCGTTATGGCGAGCTCGTTTGGGTTGGGCATCGGCTAGAAGTGCTTGGAGCGCGGATTAACTTCAGTCTCCTATCAGGTGTGTATTTATCACTACTCTTGTTGTTGGATTGCTACTTCGGGCTGCGATGGGCCGAAAGGGGCCATGTGGGCCCAATGGGCCTACGGGCCCAATTGGATAAGTTGTTTGATTGTGTAGTAAATATTGGACTAGGCTAGGTGAATCGAATATCTGTGGCTAGGTTTGGGCTAAAAGGGCCACACGAGCGTGTGGGCCTATTTGGGCCGAGAATAGGCTTTAGGCCCATTCGTATTGTTATCCATATTTAGAATACTTTAGTTTACCAATTACTGAAATGCCCTCGACTTGTAAAATTACCAAAGTACTCCGATTTACGAATTACTGTTTTACCCTCAATTTCTGAATTACCAAAATACCCTTGGTTTATAAAATCACCAAAATACCCCGGTTTGTAAAATTACTAAAATACCCTTTGTTTATAAAATTACCAAAATACCAATGGTTTGAAAAATTACTAAAATACCCCAGTAGGGTAAAATTCTTGAAATACCCTTGTGGGGTAAAATTACCATTTGCCCCTAGGGTGTTAAATGACTATTTTGCCCTTGTGGGCAAGTGTTGACTTGGACCGTGTGATATAGACAACTTTAGAGGAGCAGCGAGGCTTGGAGTATCGACTTGGATAAGCTTGAATCGTATTATTGGACCCCGTGAAGGTAAGCAACTTATGGTCAATAAGGGTTCTTTGGTAGAATAAGGTAGGGTGGATTTTGAGTTTGTTAAGCATAACTTGTATGCTAAAATGGTGATGAATAATTGTAGGACATCGTAAGGGATCTCATGAGCGATCGTCATGAAAGCAGTGTGTCTAGAACATCCTTTCTTAGTTCAATTCGAAAAGCCGAAATGCCAAATTCGGTATTTCACGGTATGTAAGTATCTGAATGCTCTCAAGGCATAGAGTAATTGTTAGATCCGCACCGCAAGGTGGTAAGCACGTTCGCATGACGTTTTGGCGTATTTCGGAAAAAGGGCTCGATGGGCCAAAACGGGCCCAATGGGCTTACGGCCCAATATGGGCAAGAGGTGGGCAAAGTAGCTCGTTAGTTAGATGGGAGAATCAAATTGCATAAAAGCCGATAAAATTACTGAATTAGCTTGTGTAGTAGCGTAGATCACGAAATTACCCTAAAGAGCAAAATTATTGAAATTACCCTAAAGAGCAAAATTACCAAATTACCCTAAATAGCAAAATTACCAATATACCCCTAGGGTTTAAATTGGTGAATCGCATGATTGATTACTACATATTTTGCATGATATGCATTTATTAATATCTGTTGCATGGGATTGGGGTATTAATGGAGGAAATCTTGAAAGTGGTTCAACCACGTATTGGAGGCTTTGCCTCAACTTATCGAAATTTGAGCACATTCTTTGCATGCAATGGTGTGTGTAATTTGGGTGGGTTGAGATATTCCCCACATGGTGTGTAGGGTTGGTGCAGGCGATGTAGCGGTTGGTGGGTTGAGTAGTCTCCCGGATGGGCTTGCATTCATTATTACCGTTGTTACTCATGTTCTTGAACCGGGCCTATGGGCCGACTTGTTATGTTAAAAGGGCTAAGGCCTTGCTCTCAGATTCGAAAAGGGCTTGACCTCGTGTCTTGTTATCTGAATAGGGCTTAGGCCCAATGGGCTCGAGTGATTTGGGCTTTGGATGGGTTTCAGATACATTGAGTTTTCCCAAACTCACCCCTTCCTCTTTCATCCTTGCGGTGAGCCCTAGAATTGGTGGACTTGGGTAGTCGGGATTCAGAGTGGCCATGAAGATTGATTGATGATTTTAAATAAGTTTAGCCTTTAATTTGGATTATTTTATTTTTATTATGCTTAAAGTTGTAATAAGGCCGCTATTTTTAATTAATTTTATTTTAGGGATTATTAAAATGGCTAGCACTAGGGTTCGTTTTATAAAATCTACTTGTTTTAAAAAGATCACGATGACGCATAAAGTTTCCATAAAGTAAATGTTTTCCCAAGAAAATAAATAATTTAAGCAAACGTTTTGCAACCTTAATCATTTTCTTAAGATGGTCATAATCAAACGGTTTTCTCAAAATTATACAAGATGTTAGAGTGTGGCAATGGCGGTGTGCATGTCTAGGATTGGATCCGAAGAGAGCTTGGTACTTAGCGGTCAAGCGGACTCACCTCCTCTTTTCCCGGTTTCCTACGGTGCACGACTTCCATTCACTTTAACCTTCTTTTAAAAGTATCTTTTACAACACCAACTCAGCTTTTCCAAACTAAGTGTTTTGAACGCACCAATGTGGCGCATCGATCCGGTCATAACATCCGGTAGGGTTTGGGGTGTTACATTTAGTGGTATCGAGCACAGTTACAACAACTCGGTACGTGGATCGGTCCGAAAATCTTTAAAAAAAGTTTTTTCCTATAGGTTTTTCAAAATGTTCAAAGTTTTTCTATTAAACGAGGTTAAATCAATAGTTTTAAAAAAAGTGTTTTCAAATGAAATCTTTTTATTTTCAGAAACAAAAACATGGGTTTTATGGATCGATAAAGAAGTGGCACTGAATCCCGGCACCAAGTCTGTAAGTATTTACATTCCTCATATTACATTGTATTAAGATATTATTGTAGATAGAATCGAGACCATATCATGACATTATAACTAGGGCAACCCTAAAAACTCTAGAATCTTGAGGCTCAGTAGCTAGGCTATGATTACGTGAAAATAGAAACTTGAAAATACTATCTCTGCATAAGACATGTGAATAAATAGTAAAATTTTTGAGATCTTTGTAGTTAATTGATATGTGTCTTGGTAATGTAGAGTATTGATATGGATTTTGAGGGTAAGAAAAGTCCGCCAACTTGGTAGCGGTAACTCGAGCTTGGTACTGAGGCAATGGCCGAGTTAGTAAGGAATGTGGGAGAGGAAGTATTGGAGACCAAGGTTAAGGAAATTAGGAAATGTTTCAAGCGGGTGCTTACGATGTAAGAAGAGAAAGGATTCTAGTTCTCGAAGACCAAGCTTCGCTTCAGTGAAACATGTTAAGGCACGACCAAACTTTCCAACTGCAAAGATCGCAGCAGGCGTCATCTTGGTGAATGCCTTAGGAAGATGGGAGGATGCTTTAGATGTGGGTCCAAGGAGCATCGAGCTCGGGATTGCCAAGTTTATCCTATTTAAGTGTGTGTTACGAATTGAATGCGTGCTTGATAAACGTTTCTTTATTTCGGTAACTAGATGTTCTGCGTCATATTAAAATTATTTAGATCGAGTCTTGTTGATAGCGTAGTGGGGTAGATGTTAGATGACTACTGTTAAATGGAAATTTCGAGGACGAAATTTCTTTAAGGAGGTAGAGTTGTAACACCACAATTTGGGCCTAGAAGTTTTGGGCCTTGAGCATGGGAGCGGTTGAAGGCGCTTTTAATATTTTGTTGTGCATGTAAATTTTGTTAATGAAGGCTTATTTTAGTGGTTAAGTGTCTTGAGAAGTGTTGGAGAAGTCTTGGGTTCAAACACGGACTCTAGTAAAAATTTAAGGTAGATCAAACCACAGGTGTAGTAGGTAGGCCTTAAGAATATTGTTGGAGAAATTGTGACACAAAAAGGAGTGTGGTGTAGTGGCAAGGTGGCGCCACTTAGGGACAAGGAAGTGACGCCATAGAGGAAGCAAGGGGTCCAAGGTTCAAGTCTTGGCTCTTGCAATATATTTTGGTTTTCTTTTCAATAAATCTAGAAGCAAGTAGGTGCGCTTTAAAGTTTAATGTGTTGGATTTATGACACAAATGAGTTGGTGGCCTAGTGGTGATGGCGTGAGTTGGCATATAGGAGGACTTTGGTTCGAATCCTTGGCATGCAAAGGTTGATTATTTTGCTATGTTGGGATGGCAAGAGTTGGTGTTGAATTTAAACTCGATGATGGAGGATCCCACATCGGTAAGCTAACATAGGAGTGGATGCTGTCGGGCTTTAAATAGAGAGACTATGAGGAGAGCAAATGTACCTTTCTTGGTGATCCCTTTCGCGTTATGGCGAGCTCGTTTGGGTTGGGCATCGGCTAGAAGTGCTTGGAGCGGATTAACTTGATCTCCTATCGGTGTGTATTTATCACTACTCTTGTTGTTGGATTGCTACTTGGTGCGATGGGCGAAAGGGGCCATATGGGCCCAATGGGCCTCTGAGCCCAATTGGATAAGTTGTTTGATTGTGTAGTAAATATTGGACTAGGCTAGGTGAATCGAATATCTGTGGCTAGGTTTGGGCTAAAAGGGCCACACGAGCGTGTGGGCCCATTTGGGCCGAGAATAGGCTTTAGGCCCATTCGTATTGTTATCCATGTTTAGAATACTTTAGTTTACCAATTACTGAAATGCCCTCGACTTGTAAAATTACCAAAGTACTCCCGATTTACAGAATTACCGTTTTACCCTCAATTTACAGAATTACCAAAATACCCTTGGTTTATAAAATCACCAAAATACCCCTGGTTTGTAAAATTACTAAAATACCCTTTGTTTATAAAATTACCAAAATACCAATGGTTTGAAAAATTACTAAAATACACCTGTAGGGTAAAATTACTGAAATACCCTTGTGGGGTAAAATTACCATTTTGCCCCTAGGGTGTTAAATGACTATTTTGCCCTTGTGGGCAAGTGACTGACTTGGACTGTGTGATATAGACAACTTTGGAGGAGCAGCGAGGCTTGGAGTATCGACTTGGATAAGCTTGAATCGTATTATTGGACCCTGTGAAGGTAAGCAACTTATGGTCAATAAGGGTTCTTTGGTAGAATAAGGTAGGGTGGATTTTGAGTTTGTTAAGCATAACTTGTATGCTAAAATGGTGATGAATAATTGTAGGACATCGTAAGGGATCTCGATGGCGATCGTCATGAAACAGTGTGTCTAGAACATCCTTTCTTAGTTCAATTCAAAAGTCGAAATGTCAAATTCCGGCATTTCACGGTCATGTGAGTATGCAAATGCTCTCAAGGCATAGAGTAGTTGTTAGATCTGGCACCGCAAGGTGGTAAGCACGTTCGCATGACGTTTTGGCGTATTTCGGAAAAAGGGGCTCGATGGGCCAAAACTGGGCCCAATGGGCTTACTGACCAATATGGGCAAGAGGTGGGCAAAGTAGCTTTGTCGGTTAGATGGGAGAATCAAATTGCATAAAACTAATAAAATTACTGAATTAGCTTGTGTAGTAGCGTAGATCACGAAATTACCCTAAAGAGCAAAATTATGAAATTACCCTAAAGAGCAAAATTACCAAATTACCCTAAATAGCAAAATTACCAATATACCCCTAGGGTTTAAATTGGTGAACTGCATGATTGATTACTCTTGTATTTTGCATGATATGCATTTATTAATATCTGTTGCATGGGATTGGGGTATTAATGGAGGAAATCTTGAAAGTGGTTCAACCACGTACTGGAGGCTTTGCCTCAACTGACTGAAATTTGAGCAGCGTTGCTGCAACAGTGGTGTGTAGGGCTGGGTGGGTTGAGATATTCCCCACATGGTGTGTAGGGTTGGTGCAGGCGATGTAGCGGTTGGTGGGTTGAGTAGTCTCCCGGATGGGCTTGCATTCATTATTCTTGTTGTTACTCATGTTCTTGAACTGGGCCTATGGGCCGCCTTGTTATGTTAAAAGGGCTAAGGCCTTGCTCAGATACGAAAAGGGCTTGACCTCTGTGTCTTGTTATCTGAATAGGGCTTAGGCCCAATGGGCTCGAGCTGATTTGGGCTTTGGATGGGTTTCAGATACATTGAGTTTTCCCAAACTCACCCCTTCCTCTTTCATCCTTGCGGTGAGCCCTAGAATTGGTGGACTTGGAGTCAAGGGGATTCAGAGTGGCCATGAAGATTGATTGACGATTTTAAATAAGTTTAGCCTTTAATTTGGATTATTTTATTTTTATTATGCTTAAAGTTGTAATAAGGCCGCTATTTTTAATTAATTTTATTTTAGGGATTATTAAAATGGCTAGCACTAGGTTCGCTTTATAAAATCTACTTGTTTTTAAAAGATCACGATGACGCATAAAGTTTCAACAAAGTAAATGTTTTCCCAAGAAAATAAATAATTTAAGCAAACGTTTTGCAACCTTAATCATTTTCTTAAGATGATCATAATCAAACGGTTTTCTCAAAATTATACAAGATGTTAGAGTGTGGCAATGGCGGTGTGCATGTCTAGGATTGGATCCAAGAGAGCTTGGTACTTAAGCGCACCGACGGACTCACCTCCTCTTTTCCTAGTTTCCTACCGGTGCATGACTTCCATTCACTTTAACCTTCTTTTAAAAGTATCTTTTACAACACCAACTCACTTTTCCAAACTAAGTGTTTTGAACGCACCAATGTGGCGCATCAGATCCGGTCATAACATCCAGGCCGGGTTTGGGGTGTTACAAAACTTGTTTAATTTAACCATTAACTATTCATATTTATACAAACATCAATCAATAAGAACGAAAATAGAAATATATCAAGCTTTAAACTATTATAAAATGTGATTCAAGTTCGAATAAATGGATGAAATTATAAAGTTTTTAAACTTTGGACCAGTATCAATACTGAGTAAATAAGTATCGATATTTTATAACAAGTATCAATACGAAAATATTTATCGGTACCATTTTAGCATTATGCCAAATCAAGGTATCAATATTATTTCCACGGTATCGATACAAATTAGAAAAATATCAATACTAAGTAAAAGTATCGATACCAAATTTGAATTCTGTAAATTTTAAAATTTTTCATATGGTTTGGTATTGACACTTTAGTACATTTTATCAATACTTTCATTAAAATGGTCAAAAATATCAAGTTTGAAAATATCACTTCATACCAATCTCAAAAGCTAGCTTAAAAGATGCATATAGATAGACATGTAACATATATAACGCATTCATCCAACTTACATACCCAACCAATATGCCTTAATTAGCACCACAATTCAAGCATAACTATTAACCAACCAAACTAAAACATAACTAACTTGTTAAGCTTGTTTAATCACCAACTAGACCACAAATACTAAATGCCAAAATTATCCATTTATAACAAGTTTTCAAAGGCTAACATAACTTAACATAAATTTCAAAACAAAATGGCCATTCCACAACAATTAATCAAGATAAGCATCAAATGATATGCTACCAAATTCAAGTCACCACAAACACTAAATATATATTTATATTTCAAATGGCACAAAAAATCACCAAGATCATTATTAACTTGTTCGTACCAAATCCTATTTACATGCCACTTATAACCGGATCAAAATAAACAAATAGCTACCGACAGAGTTGTTGGATAGTGTGGTCTCCAACGAAGTTCCAATTAACAGCACTAGTCTAACAATCTACAAGGAAGAAAACCAAATAGAGTAAGACTACGTAAAGCTTAGTAAGTTAGTAAAACAAAAACATGATATACCTATCAATTTAATTTACAAATCATATTTATAACATAGAACTAACCAACATTTTCCTTCTTTCATCATTCCAACTATACAAAGTGATTAAACTTAAATCGTTCACATCATCAATACATAACATGTTAAGATTCACATACCAAGATATAATCAACCAAATATAATTCAAATTATCATCTCATTTCATTTCCATTTCGATAGTTAACTATTTAGCCCGGAGAACAATAGTTAATTGACTTCAGATACACAGGAGAGTAATGCTTAAATAAGCTGACAAAAGGACATTAATCGATACACGATGCTGCTCACACAAGTTTCAAATAATCCACAACACATGCAGGATCTCAAGCCATTAGTATGGTATCCATAACCAGTACATAGTACCTACTAAATATAACATCGGCATAGAGTGCTTGCTACTGCAACACCAGTACAAAGTATATGCTACTGAAATCACCAGCAACTAGTGCCCACTACGCCCTAATGACATTTCATTTGTATCCTAGCTATTCACTAAGTTCACACAGGCTTAACCTATATACCTTGATCCTTTCATGATATTAACTATATGCCAAGATTAATTTGCTATCAACTTTCCATAGCATAACATGCTTCAAATCAAACAAATACAAAACCATATTTAACGACTTTGGTCACATTTACAACTTACCTTTATCAACCATGTTTATTAAACACAAATAAACAAAATATTTATATACAACTATGATTTCAACATTAATAAACATAAGAACATCTAATACGAACTTACCAAAAAGCAGTAGTTACCAACACTTCGACGGTGACTATTCAACGACTTTTCCTTTCCCTCGATTATTAACCAACCGATCCGTTTCTTGATCTAATATAATAATTTAATTTAATTAACCAATTAAAATACCTTAAAATACTTAAGTTCACATATTTGACCCTTTATAAATATTTTACACTTTTACCCTAAACTTTTATCTTTTATTCAATTTAGTCCCTAAACCTAAAACTTTCAAATTTATCACAATTAAACCAACTCCATGCTAGCCATAATTTTCCCTATGCAATTATAGCCATATTTTTTAAAATATCACAAGAATTTTATGCCAAGTTTATTATTTTATCAATTTAGTCCTTAAACTTAAAACTAACCAAAATCATTTTACCATATAATCCTATTTAACTATCAAGCCTAATAATATATCATCAAACTTCAAAAACATCTCAAATTCATCAATGGAATAAATCAAAACATTTAACAGTTTTACGAATTAGTCCCTAGGTTAGCTAGATTAAGCTACAACAATCTCAAAAACATAAAACCCACTAAAAACGGATGAAAAATACATGCCATGCTTGTAATTTAAAGCTTGGCTGAAACTTCTCTTATTCATCCATGGAGTATTCGATTTTGAATAGAAGAAAACAAGAAAGAAGATGATGTTTTCATCTTTTAATAATTTTTTGACTTATTTACCAAATTACCATTTTAACCATTAAATTAACAAAAAATTACTATTATGCCAAACCAAACCGTCCATCCAATACAAAAGATGGCTAATTTCCAATTAAAACCATCTAATAATGCTTATATAATCATTTAACTCCTTTAGAGTAATAGCGATTAGCTTTTGCAGCTTTTACAATTTAATCATTTTTACTTAATTAACTATTTAAACGTCAAAATTTCCTAACCAAATTTCAATACACCTATATAATTACTCTGTAATAAAAATATTTACATGCTTGGTTTACATAAACGAGGTCCCAATACCTCATTTTCTAAAACCACTTAACTTTAGAGACAAACCACTTAAACTTAACTATTCATCCAATTAACAAAATTTATCAAATGAAAATTCAATATAATATACTATTTTATTTGTAAATGTTAAATAATAATATTTACGAACTCACTCGATGGATTTGTTGTCTTGAAGCCACTATTTTTGACACCACTAAAAACGGGTTGTTACATTAAAGATGCATGGAGAACAATTGAGAGGTGCATGGACATTCAAGGAAGGTGAATGACCATTTAACTTGTTCATTGAACACCCAAATACATGCACAACATAAGGGAGTGGATCTGACTATTCACTCATGCAACAAATTTGAAAATACATGTATCACACATGTTCATGTATGGCACATTCTTGAATCTTCATTTAATGGTCGATTTGTGGCTATTGGACTACCTAGCTTATCCTATGGATATGCTATCATTTGAAAGCTTTGAAGAACTTTTGAAATTTTCATCAATATAATTTGTGAGATTATTCTCTTATTTTTTTTAAAGAAATCATTGAACTTATCAAGATTTTAAGATCTAGTGGCGTACACTTTAACTGATCTTATCACTCCCCTTCTCATCCTAGTCCGGAGTGTGGTGGTCTCCCTATATTGTTGGTTCTTATCTCTTTATACATAATGTAACACCCCTTGCCCGTATCCCTCGCCGGAACAGGGTTTGAGGTGTTGCCCGACTTAAACTCAGTCAATCACACAAAAACAACGCCAAAAAATTTCAATCAATTTAAAACTTTTCTTTTCACATGCAATCTGTCCCATATATGGGCTTACGAGGCCCAAAACATCCCTAGCCAACACCTTTGGCTAAATTATAATATCACATACTCAACATTAAAACCCTATATGTAACACCCCAAACCCGAGACCATCGCCGGTGTCGGACCCGAGGGTTAACAAACCAAGTTCACATGTTTTTGCCCACCAATTTGACATTTCCAGTCAGGCTGGAAAACTGCGTCACTGTCGCCTTAAAAATCATATCTCGAGTTTCAAAACTCGGAAACTGGTTTCGTAAATTTTCCCTGAATTTAGACTCATATATACATCCATGGATTTATTTCTAGGATTTTGGTCGGGCCAATTGGTACAGTTTATTAGTTAAAGTTACCCAAGTTACAGGGATTGACTGCTCTGACCTTCGCGCGGTATAACTTGAATATCTCTCTGCACAGGGCTTTAATGCTGGTGTCGTTTGTTTCTAATGAAACTAGACTCAAAATGGAATCTGTACATATAAGGTATATCTCCTAATTCTTTTGGATAATTTATAGTGAATTTTTAAAGTTGCGACAGGGAACCCAGAAACCATTCTGGCCCTGTCTCACAATAGCTTTAATATCTCTTAACCTGTAACTCCTATGACCGTTTCGTTTCTTCCATATGAAAATAGACTCATCAAGGTTCATTTACATAGCTTATTCACTATTTGATTCCATTTCTATGAATTATGGTGATTTTTCACATTCACGCCACTGCAGCTGGCAGCATCTGTTTTAAGGTAGGACTTACCTATTTGGTAGTCTCCATGATTCAACTAATCTTGCCATACATAGGTTCATATATGATCATTTTAACCATGCCAATGGCTGATCATATGACCAACATTCCCATTTCCAAACCATAGCCACATCATGACCCCAAATATATATACATACAACCCACAATAAGTCTAAGTTCATGCTCCCTTTTCGAGCCATTTTCGCATGGCCATACAAACTTACATTACAACGTATTTAACAAACAAGAGGTAGTCCTATACATGCCATCTCAAGTTCAACCAAAATTTATACCAAAATGGAGGCTTGATAGTGTGGATGACTTGACTTCAACGATCCCAAATCCGATTGCCTCGAGCGAAATCTAGAAAACTAAGAGCCAAAGCAACGGGTAAGCATTTTTATGCTTAGTAAGTCTCAAGGAATATAATGAACTATAATTTACAGCAATACATTCACATAGCCAAATGCATCATTTCATTAATACACATTCTTACTTCATACTTCATCATTGTATAAGTTCGCAAAGCATCAATCAATTCAATAACTGAAATTCATTAGTCGATTGAGCGAATGTTGCTCAAACACGTCGACTTTCCAATGCACATATAACGTACCTTATCCTTTGGGCTGTCCGAGTGTACTAATTAAATTCATTTCAGCAACCAACACTCACCTCCAGCCCAAGATTCTTCGAATATAACCGGATATAATCACGTGCACAAATGCCTTGGTCTTAGCCCGGATAGAATAACTTCGCGAATGCCTTGGGCCTTAGCCCGGATATAACCACTAGCACAATTGCCTTGGTCTTAACCCGGATATAATTTCAACATAATTGTCTTGGGCTTAGCCCGATATCATTCAATTTCTCATGCACACATACATCAATAATCATTGGACATACATATTTCATTTTCGTTACTAAGGCTCAAACACAATTAATATCATTAGCATATTCGCCTTGGGACTTAGCCGGGTGGAATTCAAATACTCATACACACATAATCAATAATCATACACATCCATATTTCATCTCACATAATTCAAGTAAGGTCACTTCTTGAGGACTTACCTCGGATGTTGTCGAACGGCTTTTTCGGCTATTCGATCACCTTTTCCTTCCCTTGTCCAATTGTGGCCCTCTTAGCTCTTGAGCTAATTCAAACAAATTCAATTTATTAAAACCTCATTGTGCTTGCTTATGGCGAATATGACAAGGATTTTAAATGGTCATATGGCCACTCTTTAGCTTGAATACACAATGGTCATGCACATTTTATACTACATCAAGCAATTCAATACAATTTATTTGAGCATCAAGGAAATGCTAAGGCCTTCAATAGGCTACCCAAGGCCGAATATTCATGTACATGTTGAGGTCAATTTTGCACTTAATACCTCACAAAAACAGCATGCAATCTACTAATTTATGCTTTGCACATTGTGGCCCAAAACTTATAATATAGCATCAAGCACTTATATGTGTGCTAGGCGAATTGTGCTTGCAATTTCACAAGCATTCTTCCACATTTTCTTCTTTAAATCAATATATTCATCACTTAGTTCATAACCAAACATAATGTGCAATCATATATATGCATATATGAGCATGGCCAATTTTCAAGGTGTCCATAGCCATCCAAAACACAAACTTTTAACTAACATGCAAGAAGCATGAATCATGCTCAAGAATGCATCATGGCCAAGTATGACAATCATGCTCCTTTTCAACTTTAATCATGATAAAACAAAGAAAACTCAAAATCTTACTCATGAGTAGAAAATCCATCATTGCATGCATCATCATCAAGCTTCACACTTAGCATGCAATGGCTTTATCACTATAACAACTTTGGCCAAATACCATTTCCATGGCATACCAAAGATTTGAGCCATGGCTAACATGCACATCAAGTTAGCAACCAAAACATGCATGAAACTCCCAACACAACCTCATACATACCTTAATCTTGATGCAAACTTAGCCAAATCTCCTTCTAGATCTCTTCCAAACCAAGCATGAAGCAAAAATCCTCCTTCTTCCTTAGTTTTGGCTCAAAGAAAGGATGAACAAAATTTTTTCTTTCCTTCTCTACAACTCACGGCAATGGGGTATGCCACTCTCTCACACACATTTTTTTTTTCATTCTTTTCTTACCCATGCTTATTTGTTTACTATTTCTCCCTAATGCCCAACAAAACATGTTTCATGACATGTTTGACCCATATTCTTTGTCATGGCGGCCATTACTTGTAGAAAGGGGAATTTGACATGCAAGTCCATTATTTTGCATGCATGCTTTAATTAGTCATCACCTATTTCCCTATCGTACTTTCAAAGTTCACTACTAAGTCCTTTCTTATAATTTAGCACCTAATTAATAAAAATCGAGACACGAAATATTTACGCATACCAATTCCACATACAATAAGTACGGAATATAACACTTAATTATTCTTGTGACTCGGTTTCGTGGTCCCAAACCACTCTCCGACTAGGGTCACATTCGGGTGTCACAACTCTCCCCACTCAAGAGATTTTCGTCCCAAAAGCTTACCGTAAATAGGTTCGGATATCGCTCTCTCATTGAGTTCTCGGTCTCCCAAGTAGCTTCTTCTATCCCGTGCTTGAGCCATAACACTTTCACTAGCGGAACCCGCTTGTTTCGCAACTCTTTCACTTCTCGTGATAGGATACGAATTGGTTCTTCCTCATAACTCATATTAGCTTGAATTTCAATTTCGATGGACTAATCACGTGCGATGGATCGGATCTATAACGTCGAAGCATCGAAGCGTGGAAGACATCGTGAACCTTTTGAGTTCGGGGGCAAAATCAAGCGATATGCCACCGGACCGACTCGCTCGATATCTCATATGGCCCAATGAACCTCGGGCTCAACTTGCCCTTACTGGCGAACACGAGTATTTTTTCCAAGGCGATACCTTGAGGAACACTTTATCACCCACGATACTCGATATCCTTACGCTTCATATCCGCGTCACGACTTCGACGATCGAAGGCTATCTTCAAACTTTCACGGATTACTTTCACTTTACATTCGGCATCCCTAATCAAATCCACCGAAAATCTTGCTTTCACCAAGCTCGGTCCAAAACAATGGTGTACGGCATTTACGCCCGTACAAAGCCTCGTAGGGTGCCATCTTAATACTCGATTGAAAGTCATTGTTGTGGCGAATTCAATCAACGGCAAATACCGCTCCCATGAACCACTAAACTCGAGGACGCAACATCTTAACATATCCTCATGTATCCGAATTACCCGCTCGGATTGACCATCGGTTTGGGGGTGGAAGGCGGTCTTGAAATGCAACTTGGTACCCAAAGCTTCTTGCAACTTTTTCCAAAACCGCGAGGTAAATCTCGGATCTCTATCCGACACGATAAAGTAGGCACCCGTGTAATTTCACAATCGAAAAACGTACAATTCCGCTAATTTGTCCATTGAAAAATCCGTACGTACGGGGACAAAGTGGGCCGACTTAGTCAATCGATCTACCACGACCCAAACCGCATCCTTCTTACTTGCTGACAATGGCAGTCCGGATACAAAGTCCATTGTGACTCGATCCCATTTCCACTCGGGTATCGTGATTGGTCAAGTAATCTCGAAGGCACTGATGTTCCGCTTTCACTTGTTGACATATTAAACATCTTGAAACAAAGTCGGAGATGTCTCGCTTCATACCATGCCACCAAAATCGACGTTTCAAATCATTGTACATCTTCGTACTCCCCGGGTGGATTGCCATTCGGCTACAATGGGCTTCATTCAGAATTATCGAAATGAGTTCAATTCTTTGGGACACACAGACGACTTTTGAACCTCAAACAATCGTCATCGTCGATTTGAAACTCCGAGTCCTTGTTCGAACACACGCAGCCCGTTTGCAACCAACTCGTCATCGACTTTCGAGCTTCTCGAATTTGGTGTGTCAATAATGGTTTGGCTTTCATTTCAGCCACTAACACACCGCTCGGATCGGATAGACAAGTGCACATTCATCGCTCGTAAAGTGAATAACGATTTACGACTCAAGGCATCCGCAACTACATTCGCCTTTCCGGGTGATAGTCAATGATCACTCATAATCCTTTAACACTCGAGCCAACGTCTTTGTCGCAGATTTAAGTCTCGTTGGGTCATCAAATACTGAGACTTTTGTGATCCGGTATACATGGCACCTTTCACCAAATAAGTAATGTCGCCAAATCTTTAAGGCGAATACGATGGCGGCCAATTCGAGATCATGAGTCGGATAATTTTTCTCATGTGGCTTTAATTGCCTCGGCGCATAGGCCACAACTCGACCTTCTTGCATTAATCGCAACCTAACCCAAGTAGAGAGGCGTCGCTATAGATGACAAACTCCTTGCGGACTCGGGTTGCACTAGAATTGGGGCTTCAGTCAAATAAGTTTTCGATTGATCGAAGCTTTTTGGCATTTCTCCGTCCATTCGAACTTAACATCCTTTTGGAGTAGCCGTCATCGGCGTGGCTATCGTTGAGAAGCCTTTACAAATCGTCGGTAGTAACCGCAAGCCCCAAAAGCTTGAACCTCGGTAATATTTCTGGAGGCTTCCAATTTAGTATGGCTGAAATTTTATTCGGTTGACTCGAATACCCGATCTGATATACCACATGACCCAAGAAGCTTACCTCTCTTAACCGAACTCACACTTGCTGAACTTAGCATATAATTGCTTGTCCCGTAAAATTTGCAGCACTAACCGCAGTGTTCAGATGTTCGGTCTCATTTCTTGAATAGACCAAGATGTCATCAATGAACACGACTACGAATCGATCCAAATATGGTCTAAAGATTCGATTCATTAAATCCATAAATACCGCGAGGGCATTAGTGAGCCCAAACGGCATCACCGGAACTCATAGTGACCATATCTCGTTCAAGGCGGTCTTGGGCACGTCTCAATCTCGGATTCGCAATTGATAGTAGCCCGATCTCAAATCTATTTTCGAGAACACCGAGGCTCCCTTCAGCTTGATCGAACAAGTCATCAATACGTGGCAGCGGATATTTGTTCTTTATCGTCGCTTTGTTAAGTCGACGATAGTCGATGCATAGTCGCATGGTTCCATCCTTCTTCTTCACGAACAACACCGCGCACCCCAAGGCGAAAAACTCAGGCGAGCAAAACCTCTATCCACCAATTCTTGCAACCGAGTTTTCAACTCCTTCAATTCCGTTGGTGCCATACGATCACGGAGCTATCGAAATTGGGGTGGTACCAGTACCAATTCGATGCCAA
Source organism: Gossypium arboreum (assembly GCF_025698485.1). NCBI lineage: Eukaryota > Viridiplantae > Streptophyta > Magnoliopsida > Malvales > Malvaceae > Gossypium > Gossypium arboreum. Next base: position 24,763,034 of record NC_069076.1, on the reverse strand, counting down.
ATTCTATTTCTCGAGCAATGGTAAACCCGGCAATTCTTGGGAAAACATCCGGGTATTCACAAACCACGACGCAGATTCGGGTTTCTTCTCGATTCCTTGTCATCGAGTACGTGCGCAAGGTACGCCGCACCCTTTTCTTACATATTTACGGGCCAACATCGCGATATAACGGTGGCAACCCTTTAAGTCCGTGGACTCAACCCGATTATTTCATTATTCGCGCACCTCAAATCGATAGTCTTGCTCTTGCAATTTACAACCGCATCGTGCATGGTCAACCAATCCAAACCAAGAATAACATCGAACTCATCGAATGGCAAAAGCATTAAGTCCGCCGGAAAACAAGAACCTCGGAACACTAGGGACTTTTCTTGCACACTTTGTTAACAAGCACGTAATGACCCAAGGGTTTGACACCGAATTACAAACTCGATGAGACTCAATGGGCAAAGTCTTCTTGGATGCTAAGGTTTCACATATATAAGAATGAGTAGAACCGGGGTCAATCAAAGCAATTACATTTGTATTGAAAAGAGTGAAAGTACCGGTAATAACATCCGGAGAGCGGCATCCTCGGCGTGCGGCGTATGGCATAAGTCCTAGCAGAGCACGAGCCTCGATCGATGGTAGCATCTCTAGATCCTCTCGACCGCCATGACATTGCCCATATTTCTAGGTGGCCTACCTCGGCGATGGTAGCACCGGGTTTGCACTCGACTTGCATTCTGCTTCATGCATCCTCGGGCAATCCTTCATAAAATGGTCGGCCGATCCACACTTATAGCAGAGCGATCACGAAACCAACAGCTCCCGAATGCCATTTGCCACAATGTGGACACTCCGTCCTCTCTCGGCGATCATTTCCGCCACCGGCAATCGAGGTGACTCGTGTGGTCACAGGGGTCGATCGCGTCCTCGTCTAGAAAATCCCGAACGCCTCTAGACCGGCTCGCATCATCTCGAAATCTCTTGATGCTTGTTGAAGAGACTTTCCGAGGACCTCTTCGAATTCTCCAATCCCCACATCGCTTTTTGTTTCTCCTTTCTAAGCTCTTGACTTTACAAGCTCGCTCAACAAGTACTACGAACTCTCGTATCTCGAGAATGCCAACAAACATCCTTATATCATCATTCAGCCCATCCTCGAAGCGTTTGCACATAATAGCCGGACGAAATGCATTCTCGCAGCGTCTGGCTAAGCCTCACAAACTTTCGTTCGTAGTCGATAGCGGACATAGAACCTTGCTTAAGATCAAGGAACTCCCTCCGCTTTTGGTCGATGAATCTCGATGATATACTTTTTTCTAACTCGGTTAGAAAGAATTCCCAAGTCACTTGCTCTCTAGGCACCACAAGTCGAGTACTCCACCAATAGTAGGCGGACTCGCGTAGCAAGGAGATGGTACACTTTAAGCACTCATCGGTGTACAGGATAGCTCATCAAGCACCGGATAGTGTTATCTAACCATAATTCAGCTCGCTTCGGCATCATCATCATCCGTAGCCTTAAATTCAGTGGCCCCATGTTTTGAATCCTATCGATCGGGGCTTACCCGACCTTATTGGGTCAGATCACGGAGGTATTGTAGGTCTTGGGGTTGCATTAAATCGGGAATGGAGGTGGTGGAACAATAGTGTTGGTTCGAATGTATTGATTAAACCATTCGTTCATCACACTATAAAAGGCTTGCTTAGCCTCGTCATTAGGATTGCTGGCCATAGGTTGAGAGTCCGCCGCGCTGTCCCTTCTTGCGAGCAGGCGCCACACTCTCCACATCATCAGCTATCGCTCGGTTGGGATCGGGATCCATTGCTATAAACAAACATGAAGTCAAATTGTCGAATTCATCACACTATCGATTCATCATTTAATGGCATGTATAGCTAGACCCCAAACACATCACGGTAGTCCTAGAATCGACTAAACCGTGGCTCGATACCAATAAAATTGTAACACCCCAAACCCGAGACCATCGCCGTGTCGGACCGAGGGTTAACAAACCAAGTTCACATGTTTTTGCCCACCAATTTGACATTTCCAGTCAGGCTGGAAAACTGCGTCACTGTCGCCTTAAAATCATATCTCGAGTTTCAAAACTCGGAAACTGGTTTCGTAAATTTTCCTGAATTTAGACTCATATATACATCCATGGATTTATTTCTAGGATTTTGGTCGGGCCAATTGGTACAGTTTATTAGTTAAAGTTACCCAAGTTACAGGGATTGACTGCTCTGACCTTCGCGCGGTATAACTTGAATATCTCTCTGCACAGGGCTTTAATGCTGGTGTCGTTTGTTTCTAATGAAACTAGACTCAAAATGGAATCTGTACATATAAGGTATATCTCCTAATTCTTTTTGGATAATTTATAGTGAATTTTAAAGTTGCGACAGGGAACCCAGAAACCATTCTGGCCCTGTCTCACAATAGCTTTAATATCTCTTAACCTGTAACTCCTATGACCGTTTCGTTTCTTCCATATGAAAATAGACTCATCAAGGTTCATTTACATAGCTTATTCACTATTTGATTCCATTTCTATGAATTATGGTGATTTTTCACATTCACGCCACTGCAGCTGGCAGCATCTGTTTTAAGGTAGGACTTACCTATTTGGTAGTCTCCATGATTCAACTAATCTTGCCATACATAGGTTCATATATGATCATTTTAACCATGCCAATGGCTGATCATATGACCAACATTCCCATTTCCAAACCATAGCCACATCATGACCCCAAATATATATACATACAACCCACAATAAGTCTAAGTTCATGCTCCCTTTTGAGCCATTTTCGCATGGCCATACAAACTTACATTACAACGTATTTAACAAACAAGAGGTAGTCCTATACATGCCATCTCAAGTTCAACCAAAATTTATACCAAAATGGAGGCTTGATAGTGTGGATGACTTCGACTTCAACGATCCCAAATCCGATTGCCTCGAGCGAAATCTAGAAAACTAAGAGCCAAAGCAACGGGTAAGCATTTTTATGCTTAGTAAGTCTCAAGGAATATAATGAACTATAATTTACAGCAATACATTCACATAGCCAAATGCATCATTTCATTAATACACATTCTTACTTCATACTTCATCATTGTATAAGTTCGCAAAGCATCAATCAATTCAATAACTGAAATTCATTAGTCGATTGAGCGAATGTTGCTCAAACACGTCGACTTTCCAATGCACATATAACGTACCTTATCCTTTGGGCTGTCCGAGTGTACTAATTAAATTCATTTCAGCAACCAACACTCACCTCCAGCCCAAGATTCTTCGAATATAACCGGATATAATCACGTGCACAAATGCCTTGGTCTTAGCCGGATAGAATAACTTCATACGAATGCCTTCGGCCTTAGCCCGGATATAACCACTAGCACAATTGCCTTGGTCTTAACCGGATATAATTTCAAGCATAATTGTCTTGGGCTTAGCCCGATATCATTCAATTTCTCATGCACACATACATCAATAATCATTGGACATACATATTTCATTTTCGTTACTAAGGCTCAAACACAATTAATATCATTAGCATATTCGCCTTGGGACTTAGCCCGGTGGAATTCAAATACTCATACACACATAATCAATAATCATACACATCCATATTTCATCTCACATAATTCAAGTAAGGTCACTTCTTGAGGACTTACCTCGGATGTTGTCGAACGGCTTTTTCGGCTATTCGATCACCTTTTCCTTCCCTTGTCCAATTGTGGCCCTCTTAGCTCTTGAGCTAATTCAAACAAATTCAATTTATTAAAACCTCATTGTGCTTGCTTATGGCGAATATGACAAGGATTTTAAATGGTCATATGGCCACTCTTTAGCTTGAATACACAATGGTCATGCACATTTTATACTACATCAAGCAATTCAATACAATTTATTTGAGCATCAAGGAAATGCTAAGGCCTTCAATAGGCTACCCAAGGCCGAATATTCATGTACATGTTGAGGTCAATTTTGCACTTAATACCTCACAAAAACAGCATGCAATCTACTAATTTATGCTTTGCACATTGTGGCCCAAAACTTATAATATAGCATCAAGCACTTATATGTGTGCTAGGCAATTGTGCTTGCAATTTCACAAGCATTCTTCCACATTTTCTTCTTTAAATCAATATATTCATCACTTAGTTCATAACCAAACATAATGTGCAATCATATATATGCATATATGAGCATGGCCGAATTTTCAAGGTGTCCATAGCCATCCAAAACACAAACTTTTAACTAACATGCAAGAAGCATGAATCATGCTCAAGAATGCATCATGGCCAAGTATGACAATCATGCTCCTTTTCAACTTTAATCATGATAAAACAAAGAGAAACTCAAAATCTTACTCATGAGTAGAAAATCCATCATTGCATGCATCATCATCAAGCTTCACACTTAGCATGCAATGGCTTTATCACTATAACAACTTTGGCCAAATACCATTTCCATGGCATACCAAAGATTTGAGCCATGGCTAACATGCACATCAAGTTAGCAACCAAAACATGCATGAAACTCCCAACACAACCTCATACATACCTTAATCTTGATGCAAACTTAGCCAAATCTCCTTCTAGATCTCTTCCAAACCAAGCATGAAGCAAAAATCCTCCTTCTTCCTTAGTTTTGGCTCAAAGAAAGGATGAACAAAATTTTTTCTTTCCTTCTCTACAACTCACGGCAATGGGGTATGCCACTCTCTCACACACATTTTTTTTTCATTCTTTTCTTACCCATGCTTATTTGTTTACTATTTCTCCCTAATGCCCAACAAAACATGTTTCATGACATGTTTGACCCATATTCTTTGTCATGGCCGGCCATTACTTGTAGAAAGGGGAATTTGACATGCAAGTCCATTATTTTGCATGCATGCTTTAATTAGTCATCACCTATTTCCCTATCGTACTTTCAAAGTTCACTACTAAGTCCTTTCTTATAATTTAGCACCTAATTAATAAAAATCGAGACACGAAATATTTACGCATACCAATTCCACATACAATAAGTACGGAATATAACACTTAATTATTCTTGTGACTCGGTTTCGTGGTCCCGAAACCACTCTCCGACTAGGGTCACATTCGGGGTGTCACACTATACATGCCATAGACTCGAAATACTAGGATTTACTTACACCAATAGCGTGAGCTCGACAGTGTGATAATATCTCCGGCGAACTCCAACCCGAGCGAGTGTAAAAGTCAACAATCTATAAAACAGAGGAATGTAACAACGGAGTAAGCTTTCATAAGCTTAGTAAGTCTTAAGCAATGCAAACAAATAAACGCAATTATACTTCAATTATTCAATTTCTTAAGTGGCCATATTCTAGGTATATTGCCATCTGGCCGAATACACACAAACACATAATGCACGTTCAGCATTCTTATCACACTTAATCTGAATTCGTATAACATTATTAAATCGAATACTTTCACACACTTTCACACCCTGACCCGGTGTATCATGATCATAGATATAGTTATAACATTTATTCACGTATGTATCACAATGCACGCTTATGATTCATTGCAGATCAAACTCACATATGAGTACATAATGCATACCTGGCCCACTTAACGTACTGAATGTATTCATTTGTCAACCTAACACGAGGACCTTAGTCATGGACTTTTCTCAAATCATCGGCATTTCCGCTGTTAGGCTCGAGGCCCGATATCGATTCACCAAGCATTATAGCTGCTAGGCTCGAAGGCCGAATAGTATCTCACCGACATTATAGTTTGCTAAGCTCAAAGGCCCGAATAATCAAGTCAACAAGTTCCATATAACATATTCATATCAATTAAGTACTAACATCATTCGAACGTATATAATTATACATCTCAAACACTTTTCTTTCATCTCATTTTCACACTTAGCATTTGATAGCTTATGCATAACATTTCACTAACGTTGATTTCAAACTTATCATTCGATTATAAAAGCATATTGCATTTTTACCAACATGTTATACTTGCCATTAGGCCATATAAGCATGATACAATACACTATCATTTCATCTTTAACATTTGGCTAAACCCTTATCTTACAAAGAACACCGAATTCACATAACATATCATTTCACCAGCATTATGCCTGCTAGGCACGAAGGCCCGAATACACATCACCGGCACGAAGCCTGCTAGGCATGAAGGCCCAAATACACATCACCGGCACGAAGCCTGCTAGGCACGAAGGCCCGAATACACATCACCGGCACTAAGCCTGCTAGGCACAAAGGCCCGAATATAATACCAGCACTAGGCCTGCGGGATTTATCCCAGATATAATACCAGCACGAAGCCTGCGGGATTTAACCCAAATACACATCAAATATCATGCATATTTAATCATATATTAATACATCTCATTCAACATATCACATTCGTAGTCATTTGCAACATTCGGGTATAAGCTCCATATGAACACCATCGTTTACATTTCGGTTCAAAAGTCATTCATAAATATCACATATCCATTTCACCATTCAAACTTAACCCATAGTGACCATTCGACTATAAGTCATATACATAAATTATTTATCGCACAACTTAATTCAAGTAAAACCAAAAGGTCACGATTCATCTAATATATACATATTGCTCATGATTCACACACAATCTTTCAAATTAGCAATTATAAGATGGTTCCTTTATAGCCCATCCTTATCGATAATTTACGATGGTTTTACCCTTACTCACATATATGTCATAGGCATTTTTACCTATGCTTCGTAATTCACATTCATGATTCAATTCCAATCGATTTAACATGCATAAGTACATATCACATACCTTAATAATTTACTTTACGAAACGAATCCACATATCGTATTAGCCCATAGTCTTATAGCACCACACTTTTAATAGTTTACCTCATCGAAGTTCACATTTAATCACTTTAGTGCCAAGCCATATTCGGCTACCACAAAGGACTAATAATAATAATTTTATACACATCATGGTTTCCTTTAGGTATTTAATAATCACAAATCGTGATATCTCCACCAGCACATATACGGCACAGTTTATTCATTGTAACACTCATTTAGTGCATCAAATTTCCAAATCCAATTCAACTTAAGCATAATAGCCATAATCAGCTTATAGCCTTAAATCATTACATATTCGGCACATTCACTAAATAAAATTTACATTCCCATTTCCATATTAATTTAACTCTTGGGCATATAAAAAGGAATCAAGCTTAAACACTTAAGAACTTACCTTGAATGTTTCCGAACAATTACAACGGCTATTCGATTACTTTCTCTTTTCCCTTATCCGAATTTTGCCCCTCTATGCTCTTGAGCTTAAATTCAAAGATTTTAAACTAGTCATTATTTGACTATTCGAGCATCACTTTCAAAATATAATATATACATATATATATATATTCGACTTTCACACCTACTGATTATAGTGAGCTTATAAGAAATCAATAAGCAACTCATTAACAAATTTTTGTCAATGTTTACCACATAATCATAATTTCACTGCAAGCTATCTTCTTGGGCAACAGTCACTAAATCATTTATAACTGGAGCTAAGAAACTCCAAATCAAGTGCCGTTAATTTTCCCTGAAGATAGACTCATATATATTTCATCCATAAAATTTTCAGAATTTTTGGTTTGGCCAATGAATACCAGAGTTTTCTTAAAGTTTCCCCTGTTTCACTATTTGACTAATCTGACCACTCCTCACTACGAATCAAATTTCTCATTGTACAGAATTAAAAATATGTTCTCATTTATTTCATTTGAAACTAGACTCATTAAGGAGTCTAAGAATATAAATTTCATCTTATGAAAATTTTTGTACAATTTATAATGATTTTATAAAGACAGAACAGAGGATCTAGAAGTCATTCTGACCCTGTCCCACGTCACTTCAAATATCTCATTATCGGAAATTCTTTTGCTTACACGGTTTGTTTTATAAGAAACTAGACTCATTAATATTTAATTACATAATTTATTCAGCTTCTAAATCATCTCCCACAATTTATGGTGATTTTCTAAAATCACGTTACTGTTGCTGTCCCAAACAGATTTATTATCAAATCACTCTTTCACACATACCTTGCATGCATGTTATTTAAACATGCATATCACCAATCAATCATCACATATCTATAATTTTACTTAAGTATAATCTTCATTTCATCATTTTAAAGCACAACATGTTAGCCAATTTTTCCCTTAGCATCTAAGGCACATGCATGCTCATTTGCTTGGCTCAACTTCACCTATCTTCCATTTTTCATCAAAAGGACATGAAACAACAACCATTTCCTTCATTTTAATTCATGATCGAATGCTCACAACACAACCAAAAATCAAAATATGCTTCATGAGTTAGGGTAGAATCAAGAAGAACTCATGAACATCAAGATAGAAGCAAACTACCATGAACTTACCTTGGATTTTTCTTCCCCAAGTGACCGAAGATTCAAGAGCTCTTTTCCTCTCCTTTCTCTTCTATTTTCAGCTTTCATGAACAAGAATGAACAAAAACCTTCGTTTTCTTCCTTTTTGTTATTCTATTACTAAACATTTTATGACAGAAAATAACATATATTATTTGTGCCATACTTATGCCATAACTTCAATAAAAAAATTTGCACATGTTGTCTACCATTAACACCATGGCCGGCCACTACACATAAAATGGGGAGTTTGACATGTAAATCCTCCTATTTTGCACTACTATTTATTAGGCCACTACATATTAGCCTATAGTATTTTCAAAAATTTTCACATTGGTCCTATTTCATAATTTCACTCACAAATGGCAGAATCAAAGCATGGGATTTTCACACATGCACTTTCACATGAAATAAACACATAATATAACATTTTATTATTTTTGGGACTCCATTTTTTGATCCCGAAACTACTTTCCGACTAGGGCCAAATTAGGGCTGTCACATATAATGGGTCACAATTTTCTTAATTTTTAACTTCGTTTCTATTTGAAACTTTGTAGAAATCAGGCCACGTTCCCTTATAACGTTGGTTCATTTCTAGGTTTGTTTTCGGATCAAAATTTTATCCTGATTATCCATTTCTCTTATCCTACATTTTATTTTAAAGTTTTGTTTTAAGTTACTTGTTTAGAATGGTCGGGAAACACAAATGTTCTTTTAATATTCAACCGATTACGAGCACGTATCAAAGACCCTTCTCTAGCATTTTATTTCAATTTGACACACCTCTTTGGTCAACTCCTTTTGTCGCCCAAATGAGTTGTCAACCCAAAGATTCTTTCCTTCATTTTCTTCCTCATTCTTTCCTTATTTACTCATGTTTTCCCTCCTTTGTTCCCTTATTTTCCTTCTTTTTCCCTTGTTTCCCTTGTTTCCTTTTTCCTCCCATTTGACTTGTTTGTGTCGCCCCTACCACTAAAGAACTATCATTTTTCATTTTCCTTCTCATCTCTCCCTTTTTTTCTTCTCCACCACCTTGTGCCACCATATTTTATTTTTGCCACCACTCTAACCACTATTTACTGTCATTGCACCACCTCAACCACCCTTACATTGTCTCCACCATCGCTCCTCTATCATTCCTCCGCCGCACCGTCGCCACTACCCATTTTTCTTCCTTTCTCCTCATCTCTTCTTTTCTTTTGTTGTAATCGAATCTCTTCCATTCTTTCTTCTTCTTCTTTTAAGTTGATACATTATTTTTATACTAATCTTTTCTTCACTTATGTTCCTCCATAGCTACTATTCTTCCCTCTACTCGATATTTCCATTGAAATCGTAATTTTTTCAATCCAACCCGATAAAGTGTAAGTGATGATTAGTCCAATCTAATGGCAATCCTTTCTTTGTTTGAACGAAACTTGTATATATATTATGTATATTGTTTTTTCAATCCAAATCACTCGAATTTTTATTAACACAAGAGGATTATCGAATCCCTATTTGAAAGAGCAATAAGGTAAGTGATTTTTATTTGATTTCAAAAGAAAATTTTTACTAGACTGTATAGCCGAAAATGGAACATGTATGTTTTGGTATTGGTACCATTATTCTATAAAAAGATCGAGATGAGATCTAGCTACATCTGAAGTGTAGGTGTGTGAAGGAGTAAATATAGTATTGTGGGACTTTCATTCAAGGTGTAGGTTTTAACCAATTAAAGTTTATGAATGTTTTGCCCATAAACATTATATACGTATGTTTAATAATAGTCGTTCAAAACTTTGTCAAATTTATGACTAAACGAATACATTGAGTATTCTTAGTGAATGACATCCTTTATTAGGATTGGTTACTAGTAAGTGCCTCTAATCTAAGAATTTTGTGTTGCCAAATATGTGTGTAATGTTATTGTATGATTTGGTATTGTTTCACATGTTTTGTGATGCTAAAGAATGCCATTCTTTTGTCATAGATATTGATGGCATGATAAATTATGTTCACTGAGACTGATAAATCTGATTGCATGTAGAAAACATGTCATTGTTTCTGTTAAATTCTATTACATGTTAGAAACATGGTTACCAATACTGAAATACTAGATGCATGATAATTCATGCCTACTATTCTAACACTGATCGCATGTTAAAAATCATTCCTATTGGACTGATCTTGTTATGGATATTGCATGTTATACTACATTACATGAGGTTAGGTCGATTATGAAAGGAGGAAGTATTAGCAGCCTTTCTGCAACACCGGTGGCTTGTCTACAATACTGACAGCTTGTCTGTAATATTGGTGGCTTGTCCACAATATTGGCAGCTTGTCCATAACACTAGTGGCTTGTCCATAATCCTAGCAGTTTATCAGCATTATTGGTGGCTTGTCCACAATACTAGCAATTTATCTGCAATATTGATGGGTTTTCCACAAACTAGTGTGTTATTAGTTGGATGAGGTCATGAGAACTCTTATTATGCTGTGTAGCAGAGTTAGGTAGGAACTTTTTCGAAAAATACTATAGTGACATGCTCATGCATGACATAAAGTATGAATTCTGTATTGTTTCTAATACTCTGTATATTTGTTGGCTTGAATGTTATATTTACTGTCTATTTTTATTTTCTAGAGTTATGACTTACACTGAGCTTATTACCTCACCTTTTAGTTTTTCTGATTTAATTTCAAATAATTCTTGAGGTTAGGACTTGGATAGCTTTCGGAGGAGCAACTCAGATTTTTTGCTATTAAAATATTTTAAACTTATTTCTATTATTTGCTTTGGGACTATAATAAATTTTATTTGGACTGTGGAATGAGACTTTATTTTGGGATTATTTGATAGCATGACTTTAGAGTTTTAGAACTGCTTAAATTGATATTTAAAATGTTTACGCATAAAACTCGATTTTTTTAAAAAAATTATCAACATCACACTTTTTCGCTGCATAGTCTAGGCTATTGAGGTTACATTTAATGGTATCAGAGCTTGAGTTCAAAACTTAGACTGTGATTTTTACCTAAATCTGTATGCATATTTTAAAAGGGTATTTTAGGAACCATGCAACAAATAAATTTTAAAAAATGACTATTTTGCCCTTATGTGTTAAAATGATGATTTTGCCCTTATGTGATAAAATGACAATTTTGCCCTTATGTGGCAAAATGACTGTTTTCCCTTGTGTTAAAATGACGATTTTTCCCTTATGTGGTAAAATGACAGTTTTGCCTTTATGTGGCAAAATGATTGTTTTGCCCTTATGTGTTAAAATAACGATTTTTCCATTATGTGACAAAATGACTATTTTGCCCTTGTGTTAAAATGACAGGTTTTCCCTTATGTGGTAAAATGACGATTTTGCCCTTATATGGTAAAATGACGGAATAACGGTTTTGCCCTTATGTGGTAAATGACGATTTTGCCCTTATAAGGTAAAATGACTATTTTGCCCTTATGTGGTAGGATAACTGTTTTGCCCTTATGTGATGTATGTTTATATTTTAGCATGCTATGTGTAACTGTATTGAGTACATGTTTAATATTATGATATGACATGACATGTTGCATGATGCATGATGCATGATGCATTGCATAGAGATGTGCTTATATATGATTGGAGGAAGTGTACTGTACTAGCAGCTCTGCTGCAAATCACTGATGGCTCTAAGCTTATTATGCTGGCAGCTCTGCTGCAAATACTATTTAGTGTCGCAACCGGTGCTAATTCTAGAGTGTAGGGATGAGTGGGTTGATTATATCCCCACATGGAGTGTAGGGTTGGACGGAGATAGAGTGTAAAGGCTGGATGGGTAGGACTTGCATACTGCTTACTGTTACTGTACTGATTACTATTACTGTACTATTTACTGTTACTGCTATGGGAAAAGGCCCACACACATGACTGTTTTTGTATTGAGATGGGCTAAAGCCCAAACTATCTTGTTACTGTTACTAAAAGGGCCTTAGGCCCAGACTATGTTTATTGTTTGATTGATTGCTTATATGGGACTACACACTGAGTTTTCGTAAACTCACCCATCTATTTTAACTGTACAGGTAATCCCCAATCTTAGGCGGAGCGGTGCTGCGAGGGACTCAAAGGTGGCCACACAACTGCTCTTGCTTCGTCATTGGATTTTTAATTTATAAGTAGTTTTATTTGGGTATTTTTATATAATAAGGCCTCTATAATTTTTGATAGTGACGCAAGGTTTAAAATTATTTTCTAGATCACACAAAGAGGCTAAATAAACATTGGGTTTTTCAAACGATATCATGTTTTACGAAAAACACTTCAATGTGACATCGCCAGATTCATCCATAATGTCTAGGCCGGGTTTGAGGTGTTACATTTAATGGTAGAGGTGAGCATTCGATCAAATCGAAACAAAAATTTTCGAGTTAATCGAGTTTTCGAATCTTATTTAATCATCCTAACTTTATTTGAAATTTTCTCGAATCGAGTCGAGTGAGATGTAATTCGAATCGAATCGAATCGAATATATTTATTTGAGTTAAGTTTAAAAAAAATGACTCTAGCGTTATTTATTTTTATGTAATTTTTCAAAAAATAAATTTCTTTAAAGTTTTTAAACATGATCATACAACAAAAATTAAAGTAAATAAGTGAATAAATACAAGTAACACAACATCAACCCAAATAAACAACATTAGTCCAAAAAAACAACAACAAAAAAAATGCAACAAGATTATAATAAAAAAACATAAGTAAAATTCAAAGTAAACAGCATGAGTTGAAGTAAACAACAACATTATAATAAAAAAAAACATGAGCAAAAGTTCAAAATACAATAGAAACCTACACCACTCCAAACAAACAAAAAAAAAAAGAATACAACAAAAGTTCAATTAACCAACAACAATAACAAACCAAACCAAACTAATAACAATAACACATCAGTTCAAAAACCATTATAGAATAGTTTAAGTTTCTTCATGAGTCCAAATAAACAATAAAAACAATACAACAACATTGTAATAAAAAAACATAAGCAGAAGTCTAAAATACAATAAAAGCCTACACCAGTCCAAAAAAAAAAAGAACACAACAAAAGCTCAATTATCCAACAACAATAACAAACCAAACCAAACTAACATCAGTTCAAAAACCATTATAGAATAGTTTAACTTTCTTCTTGTGCTTCAATCACCGTTGATAATCTTGAAATATCTAGTAAAAGTATTGATTGAGTTGGTTAAATGATAAAAAATGTTTGCAAAAATAAATTAAATAAACATTTAACTTTATAAACTAATGTTAAGTATATTACCTTTTTGATCTTCGGGTATTTTGAATAAATCTAGCAAATTTAAAAACAAAAGTGTTAGTTAAATTATGGGAATGCTTACTAATATAAATAATAAAAAACTTATTTTATAAATTAAAATTTTTATATTACCGTCTTCCATGATTTAAAGTTCATCAACATAATCTCCAAGATTGATGGCATCACTAGATTTCCGAAGCCAATCTTGTGTGCAAACTAAAGTCTCGACCATGAGAGGAGTTAGAGAACTTCTAAAACTATCTAGAACACGTCCACCCGTGCTAAATGCACTTTCCGAGGCAACTGTTGAGATAGGAATAGCAAGAATATCTCGAGCCGTTTGTGCAGGAATAGGGAATCTAGGACTGTTCATTTTCCACCATAATAGTAAATCAAATGAACTTGAATTGTTTACTTCTTCATCCTCACCCAAACATCTAATCCAACTCAGATTTGCTTTCTAATCCAACTTGTTTCTTCTTCTTAAGGTATTTTTGTTTGGCCAAGCCCGTTTTCATTTCTGATTGATCTATTTCCATTGAACTGCAAAGATTAGTCGAAGAACTAGATCTACCTTCAAACAATTCAATTCTCCCGGCATTAGAAGAATACTCACTGAACAAGCAATGCAATTCTTTATCAATCATTTTCATAATGTCATTAGCAACATTAGGAAAAAAAGCAAGTTGACCCCAAAGTCCAAAAAACTCATTTCACATCGCAGATCAAAGATGACTGCCAAGTAAACTAGCATGTTGATCTTGTTTCCTTCACCCCAATACTTATTATATTTCTCTCTCATTTTGGAAGTCATAGAAATTATGTCTAGATCTCCACAATCTTGCCACCCATCAAAAAGACAATGCACATCCGTCAATACTTCAAAAAGTGAATGAGGGGTAACATGCAAAGATCTGGACACCTTCAATGTAAGATGATAAAAAGGCTCCAATACTTTTATAACTCTTTGAACAATTTCCCAATCATCAAATGCAGGAACTCCATCTCCAGCAGTAAGATCAAGAAAAAAATTATGGTTATCACGTACATATGATTCAAATGCACGCTCATATTTTTCAGCCACCTTTAACATCATATATGTTGAGTTCCATCTAGTAGGCACATCTAAACACAATTAAGCCTTACTATCTATGTAATGCCCCGTACCCGAGTCCGCTGCCGGAATCGGACACGAGGGGCTAACGGCTTAAACCATTCACTTTTACAGTCCATTTTAAAATTTTTCCAGGCAGTCGGCTAACTGCGTCACTGTCACTTTAAAAATCATATCTTGAGTTCCAAAACTCAAAAACCAGTTTCGTAATTTTTCCCTGAAACTAGACTCATATATGCATCTACAAATTTTTTTCTAGAATTTTTGGTAAGTCCAATTAGTACAGTTTATTAGTTAAAGTCTCCACTATTACAGGGTGCGACTACACTGACCTTCATGCATTACGACCTGGATATCTCCCTGTACAGGGATTCAATACTGATTCCGTTTGTTTCTTTAGAAACTAGACCCAGAGAGGAATCTATACATATATAGCATGACTCCTAATTATCTCTGGTTAATTCACAATGAATTTCCAAAGTCAGAACAGGGAATCCAGAAACCGTTCTGGCCCAGTTTCACGAAAACCTAATTATCTCGTAACATACAACTCACATGACTGTTTCGTTTCTTCCATATGAAAGTAGATTCATTAAGGTTAATTTACATAATTTATTCACTATTTAATTCCATTCCTACTATTTTTAGTGATTTTTCACATCCACCTCACTGCAGCTGTCAACCTCTGTCATTAAGGTAGATTTTACCTACTTCATAATTTCCTTGATTCAACTAGCCCTTTTAACATACATGGCACAAAAGATAATCACGATTAACCATTCCAAGGGCTAATCGATTCCAAACATTACCACATCTCTTAATGAACAACATACAAAATGATCATGATACCATGCCAAGGTGCATACAAGCCATTTTTCGCATGGCTAAAAGTTTACATACCAAATTTTCAACAAAACATATTAGCCTATACATGCCAAAATGCTCTCCTAGACCCACTAAGAAGAAAGTACCAAAGTTGCTAGCGGTGTGATGACTTTGACAACGGTCTCGAGCACACCAAAATGGATCAAGAACCTAGGTAAGCAACAAACAAGCACACCAAATGAGTACATAACTCAAGAAGTCATAAGCACTACTCTACCATCCAACATTAATAATCATTTTTTGTTTCTTTCAAATCATAACAACTATGCTACAGGTTTCTTAAATTCTTGGTTCGATCTCATGCCAAGTCCTTCAATTAATTCAATGCCAAGTCAGCCCAATCAATGTAGACCCATTTCCTCAAGTTTGGAACAACGATGCACTAGATAAATCTATGCATACACCGCACAACCTCAAATTCGATATTTAGTTAATAGCTCAATCACTTACCTCATTCATCAAAATTTATACCAACAACCAAACGTTGCACACATAGTGCTTATTATGTTCGCACACATAGTGCCATAGTAAATCGCACACATAGTGCTATAGTAAATCGCACACATAGTGCCATAGTAAATCGCACACATAGTGCATTTGAGATTCCCTCATGCTTCAACCTCCCAATCGGCACACATAGTGCCACTTAATTTTTTTGCACACATTGTGCCCTATGTCAATTCATCATGGTAAAGCAATTTGCTAAATTCAAATTGTACATATGGTCATATTAACAAGTAGGAGAATCACTCCGAAAAATATCTATCCAAGGAGTTCTCACAACAAGTGCTTAAGGACTTACCTTGCGTTGAGTATAACGGTTCCGACCCGGCTACTCGATGTCCTTGGCTTTGCCCTTCCTTGTTTCTCCTTCTTTAACTTCTCGGGCTTGATCTAAAGGACCACCTTGGCCGAATCTTGCTTCCTCTTCTTCCTCTAGTTACGACAATTGCAAAAGAAAGAAAACATGAGCACTCCTTCTTCCCTCCTTATTAAGCATTCAAACTCTCTCATTTTCATGCCACAAGAAGTGAAAGAAAATGATGAACATTTTTTTTTCTTCCTCCCTCAACTCACGGCAATGGGGGTACACCCACACCATTCTCTTTTTTTTTTTTTTTATTACCCATATTTCTTATTTTATTTTTTTCTACATACCCACTAACTAAACATGTTTGCAACATGTTTCCACCCATAGCATGGCCGGCCATCATGCTTAAATTTGGGTAAATTGACATGCAAACCCACCTTTTTCACAACATGCACTTATAGGCCACTCTACATTTGCCTAGCACATTTCTAAATTTTCTCACATAAGTCCTATTTGACAAAATTCACTTATAATTAACAAAATTCAAACATGAAATTTTCACACATGCATATGTACATATAATGAGAATCAACTATGACAGTTAATTATTTTTATGACTCGGTTTAGTGGTCCCGAACCCACTTTCCGACTAGGGTCAATTTAGGGCTGTTACAATCTATCATTTCTTCTTTTACCCGTTGGTTGAATTTTGTCAACCTCGATGGTGATGCTCTTATATACCTCATAGAACCTCTAATTCGATCCACAGACACAGAAGCATCCTTAATACCGTATTGCACAATGAGATTAAGAATGTGTGCAACACATCTCATATGAATAAATTTTCCATTTGCAACAGAAGCATTTCGATGATTGAATTTCTTTCTCAAATATTCAATGGCAACGCCATTGGTAGATGCATTATCAACTGTAATAGTGAAGACCCTCTCAATCCGCCAATCTCGAAGACAGTTTTCAATGGCTTGACCTATGCTTTCACCTCTATGAGTGGATATTGGGAAAAAATTTATAATCCTTTTTTGCAACCTCCACTCATCATCCACCCAATATGCTGTTAAAACCATATAAGATATCCTCTGCAATGAAGTCCAAGTGTCTGTAGTCAAACAAACTCTACTTATATCTTTTTCAAAACAGTTCTTCATCACACTCTTCATGGAGTTAAATAAATCAAAACAATCCCTTCTAATTGTCCAACGAGATGGAAGACTAAACCGTGGACAGGCTATAGAAAGAAAGTATTTGAAACCCTTTCCCTCTACAATTTTAAAAGGTAGTTCATCCACAATTATCATACGAACTAATGCTTTTCTAATAGCATCTTTATCAAACACCCAAGTTGATAAATCCGTTGTTTCTTGGCTAACCTTCACAAATGCTAATTCTGATTGCTTCAGATTAAAAGTATTACCTTGAGGTCTTTTTAGGCATGTTTTCAAATGGCTATTCAAATTCGTTGTAGAACCCGAAGTTGATTCCATGGTGTAAGTAACATCACATGTATTGCTCCTTGCTCTCTTCTCCCCCTCTTTAGTCACAAATTTGGTGAAATGGTTCCAACAAGATGCTCTTGGAGTAATCTTTTTTTGAACATTTCCATTGGTTGTTGTTTGATCATCTTTACTTGGGGAAGAATTTTGTGAACTTTGAGTTGAACCAACTCGCTTTGGATCACTCATCTACAAGTAAAAATTTGTTGCAATCACTAACCATGACCAATAATTGATTTAAAATCAAACCTAATAAATCGGTTAAATTAAAAATTAATTAATATAATAGTACAATAGCATAAATTAAACAAAAAAAGAATAAGATGGAAATTTTAGTTAACAATGTGTCTTGTTACTTTTAGAAAAGTAAACCCTATCAATAGGTCACCCCTAGTTAAGTAGCCCAATTTCTTACTAAATATCTATAATCTATAATTTTATATCTAACGAACATAGATTTTGAGTTACCTTATATATCTGTTCTAACAATTTGTTTTTGATTGTTTTAGCATAGTCATTATAAAATTTCTTACAGATTTTGGGTTTAGTGTTTACGGTTTTTGAGTAAATTCATATTAAGTGTCCGAAAATAAGATTACAACAAATTTTGAGTAAATTAGGCTTAAATTAGAGCTTGTATCAATTAAATATGGAATTCATTTCTAGACTAAGAGATTTAAGTTCAAAATCAAATTACATAAACAATTTTGGGGCACTTTTAAGTTTTGCTATGTTAGTGAAGAAGTTGTTATTATCTGCCAATGATGCAGATCAGTCCATTAAATTTCCAAGGTATACCATTTCATAGTAGTCCATACTGTAATATTCTTGTTGGTTGTTTATGTTGAATCTGACCTTATATATGAACCAATGATGATATACATGAATACGAATCTGATCCCTATCTTGTAGCTTAATTATGATGCAGATGAATTGAATTCCTAAATTATACAATTCCAATGCCATTAGCCCACAATCCACAGAATAACAATTCCATTGGCTTGGTATTAACTGATCCTAAGCATGTTTACTGGTATTCTTTCAAATAAACAAAACAGTCCAAAAGCCATGGCTTATTTAAAGTATTCATAGACGTGATATCATAGAAATTTTTCTTTGGAAATTATTGCTAGTGGATACTAATGAAAATAGATGTACATTAAGTGCCAATTAACCAGAAAATAGATGTTCATAAAATAGATGTACAGATGGATCAATAAACATTAAACGCATGGCCTATTTCCTAGGTAATAGATAACATTTAATAACACATTATAAGGATACTAATTCATATTTGTTAAGGGTTATTGTACATTAAGTGGAATAGTGGATAAAGCTAAAATCCCCTAAACCCCCATCATTGCCCACTGCTGTAGGTTTTTTCTTCTTCAATCATTAAAGAAAAATTAGTTAATTCATAAGGATAAAAATCATACGAGAATCTAATAATTACAACATGAACCAGTAATACAAAATTAATTAACTAAGTTTTAAAAAAAATCTTATAAATTAGTAAACCCCTAGGAAACAGATAACACTTAGTAACACATTATATTTATAACAGTCAGAAGGAATAAAGTCTTCAATAATTCAAAACAAAGTCTTCAATAATTTAACCATTGAATCAAAACAAAGTCTTCAATAATTCAAAAATGTTTCAAGAGTCGAGACAAACCTTAAAGATGCAAAAACTTGAGCTTAAAATGGAAGAGAATAAAGTGCCTCGGTCAGAACTCAGAAAGAACAGCAACTCAATTTGGAGGTAAAAATTTTAATTTGAAGGTTGGAATGAACTAAAAGAAGAAGGATTTTAATTTTAGGGTTTTTTTTTTAGCAAAACAGAGTAAGGTTTTGTGGGAATGGGGGGTTTGAATAACTATGTTTAATTTTATGGTTTCGTGAAAAACAAAGTCTAGAGAGAATAAGAAAATTAATTGGATTTGGCTGCTGGAGCATGGCATGCATGGGGCCTGGGGGTTTGAATTGATTTGGGGGAGGAATTGGGTTTGGGTTTTGGGAAAATTAAATTTTTGGGAAAACGGGCTTGGGGTTGGGGTGGGGAAAATGGGATAAAATAAAATATTTGGGCTTAGGGGTAATTGGGTTTAGTAATTAGTAAAAGCCTAAAATTTGAAAAAAATTTAAAAATATAGTTTATATTCAGTTTATTCGAATTATTCAAGTTATTCAAATTCGAGAATTCAACTCGAATCGAATTCAAAATTCAAAAAAAAATTCGAGTTGATTCGATTAATTCGATTAACTCGATTCGAATAATTCAAAATTCAAATTTTTTTCGATTTTTTCGAATCGAATCGAATCGAATTTTGCTCACCCCTATTTAATGGTATCAGAGTCAAGTTGCAAAACTCAACTGTGGATCAGGTTTTTAGATTTGAATTTCTAAAAGAACTATTTTAAACGATTTGAAGTATTTTGAAATGTTATACTGAATGTGTGGTACGGGGGTGTATACGGCTGGATTGGGTTGGGATTGCATTCACATTTTGATTCGATTACATCACGTAATTCGATTCGATTCGATTACATTCGATTCGATTCTCATTCTCATTTTGGTTCCAATTCGATAATGTTTCTTATTCGTAATGGGCTAAGGTCCATCTGATCTGTCTGTTGTGATGGGCTAAGACCCGATTGGTCTTGAAATTGTAAGTAAGGTGGGGCGGACTTTTAATTCTTTTAGATGACCGATCGTCCTTTTTATAGTAGGGATTTCACACGAGTTTTCATAAACTCACCCGTTTATTAACCTTCGGTAATTTCCACCTTAGATGGATCGGGGTTGCTAGGGGCTCGGAGGAAGCCACACACACCGCTTATGTTACGCTTTTGATTATTACCTTTAAATTATTTTATGTGGGTTGTAGTAAAGCCGTTGTAATTTTCGGATTTCAAATTTGGAATTTTATTTATTGTTCTTATAATTGCTAGTATTAGAACACGATTTTCCAAAGCAACTCATCGTTATTCAAAACATCACGTAATCGCAATTGTTTTTAAAGTAAGTTTCATAACTACCAAGATTTTTACAAAGTTGTTAAGAATGTTATTCAAATTGAGGTTTTCTAACAAGGTTTAAAAAGGGTATAAGTTTTAATTACTAAGAAGGGTTTTTAATGGAAACATGGTTTTCGAAAAACACTTCAATGTGACACGCCAAGTTCGAGCCAAACTTCCAGGCCGGGTTTGGGGTGTTACAAAAATAAACTCTTAAATACTGATACTATTTTTCCATAAGATACCTGTTAATAAACACTGGAACTGTGAACTGATGCATAAAATTATTAACAAGATAAAATGCAGTTCGATTATGAACACCGGAGGTACTCGCGGAAGGGGTACAAGAGGCTGTGGAAGAGGCCATGGAGGTGCTCGAGCTGGGTCTCATGACCGTGTGACTAAGTACTAGAGTAACGTATTGTCCCAATCTATTTATAAACTGTACCGAAAATGTTCAAGTTAAAAGTGGTATTGTTTTAGGTCTGGAGTGCGCAGCGGGAGCGTAGTGTTATAGTCTGATCTGATGTTGGAAATTTTGAGGACGAAATTTCTTTTAGGAGGGGTGAATTGTAACGCCCCAAATTTGAGCCTAGAAGTATAAGATTTTGAGCATGGGAATAGTTAGGAGACTGCACATAAATAATTAATTGTGCAAGAAAGTGACACAAGTGGGTATCTGCTTTAGTGGTTAAGTGTTCAGAGTGTTCTGGGAGTGTCTGAGAAGTCTTGGGTTCAAGCCTTGGCTTGCACAAAATTTTGCTTTTTAAAGATAAAACCTCTATCTTTGGACCATAGGGTTATAAGTAAAATTTGTTAAAAACATGACAGAAATGGCTTGCTAGCCTAGTGGTAAGTGGCATGTGGAGTGTGCAAGGGGTCTGAGGCTCAAATCCATGCTTGGGCTAATGGAGATTATTTTTACTAGTGGCCATGGGAGGAAGTTGTGTTTGATCGAAACACCGAGGAGTTTGAATGAGTTTGAATGGGGTTGTTGTTAGCCGAATTTGGGGAGTAAAAAGGGAGATTTTTCTGTTGTTGATGTGTGATAGGTTAGAGGGATTTTAGGAGGAAATTTGGGAATTTGAGTTATGGGGAGAGTGGTGCCGAATTGGTGTGTTGTCACTTCTT
The DNA here is from genome assembly GCF_025698485.1 of Gossypium arboreum. Lineage (NCBI taxonomy): Eukaryota > Viridiplantae > Streptophyta > Magnoliopsida > Malvales > Malvaceae > Gossypium > Gossypium arboreum. Next base: position 24,740,811 of record NC_069076.1, on the reverse strand, counting down.
TTTCTCTCCATCTTCGGTTGGTTATCAATTGTTCTTTTGGTTCTTTCCATTTCTCAGTTTTGAAGCCGAATTGTGTTACAGGTCTTTCGGGCATTTTTTACTTGTTTTCCTTTTTATTACTTATTTCGATTTGCGCTGCACTTTCTTCTCTCTCAATCAGCTCTTATCAAATACCCCTTTTTCCAATTTTACTTTGGCTGAATTTTCCTTCTCTTCCCCTCCCTCTCAATCATTTTCTCTGACTGAATACCTCGTCTCTTTTCCTCTTTCTATTTTGTTTCAGTTTTGACAATTGATCTTCGACCATTCGGTGGGTGCACGTGGTTCTTCTCTATTTCTCTCCCTCTATCGATTTTTCCTTGGCCGAACATTGGTAAGTAAGTCTCTGCTTCACTTCTGCCCCTTTCGGCTTCTCTCATTCCTGTGCACTATTTCTCTATCCTTCCTATCGTAACCCCTCTGTTTACTGTTTCAATTCCACTGCATCACCGAGTCATACTCTATACTGTCATTATTTGGTAAGGGTGGTACAGCCAAAATTGTTTTGTAAACTAATATAAGTTTAATAAAAAAGTTATGACTTTCGTGTAGATGGAGAAAGTTGATCGGTGCACCACTTAGGAACCAAGGGTGCAATTTCGATTGGCCTTCGGTAAGGAGGAATTTATTGTGATTGATTTGGAACTTCGTTAGATTCCATATGGTATATGAGTAAGTACTGATTAAAGGGCTTGTTGGTTGTATCCAGGCATAGGAGTTTTTGGAGCATGGTTAACTTCAAAGCATGTCAGGTGTGTAATCACTATTTTAACCGTAAATCGGCAAAAGCCGAAAATAGGACCGTTGATGCCACATGGGGGTGCGATTGCTCGTGTGGTAACCCCAAACGCATAAACGTGGGTACTAGATTACGAGAGGCCATCATGGGCGATCTCATAGGCTTAGGCCGTTTTGGACCATGTTGGGACGAAACAATGACCAAAATACCCCCATAGGGTAAAATGACTGAAATACCCCCATAGGGTAAAATGACCGAAATACCCCATAAGCAAAATGGACTGGAATACCCCCATAGGGTAAAATGACCGAAATACCCCCATAGGGTAAAATGATCGAAATACCCCCATAGGATAAAATGACCGAAATACCCTCATAGGATAAAATGACCGAAATACCCCTGTAGGGTAAAATGACTATAATACCCCTATAAGGTAAAATGACTGTTTTTCCCTTGTGTTAAAATGACAATTTTGCCCTTATGTGGCAAAATGACTATTTTTCCCTTATGTGTTAAAATGATGGTTTTGCCCTTATGTGGCAAAATGATAATTTTGCCCTTATATGATAAAATGGCGGTTTTGCCCTTAAATGGAAAAATGACTGTTTTGCCCTTGTGTTAAAATGATGATTTTTCCCTTATGTGATAAAATGATGATTTTTCCCTTATGTGGAAAAATGACTGTTTTGCCATTATGTGGTAAAATGACGATTTTTCATTTATGAGGTAAAATGACTATTTTGCCCTTATGTGGTAGGATGATTGTTTTGCCCCTGTGTGATGTATGTTTGTATTTTAGCATGCTATGTGTAACTGTATTGAGTAAATGTTTAATATTATGATATGACATGACATGTTGCATGATGCGTCGCGTGGGGATGTGCTTATATATGATTGGAAGAAGTGTACTGTACTGGCAGCTCTGCTGCAAATCACTGATGGCTCTAAGCTTATTATACTGATAGCTCTGCTGCAAATACTATTTAGTGCCGCAACCGGTGCTAATTCTGGAGTATAGGGATGGGTGGGTTGATTATATTCCCACATGGAGTGTAGGGTTGGACGGAGATGGAGTGTAGAGGCTGGATGGGTAGGACTTGCATACTGCTTACTGTTACTACTATAGGTAAAGGCCCACACACATGACTGTTTTTGTATTGAGATGGGCTAAAGCCCAAACTGATCTTGTCATTGTTACTAAAAAGGGCTTAGGCCCAGAATGTGTCTGTTGTCTGATTGATTGCTTATATGGGATTACACACTGAGTTTTCGTAAGCTCACCCATCTGTTTTAACTGTACAGGTAATCTCTAGTCTTAGGCAGATCGGTGCTGCGAGGGACTCAAAGGTGGCCACACAACCGTTCTTGCTTCCTCATTGGATTTTTAATTTATAAGTAGTTTTATTTGGGTATTTTTATGTAATAAGGCCTCTATAATTTTTAATTTTTAGGGTTTTATTTACTTTGATTTATATCTTCTAGTAGTAGGATGTGGGTTTTCAAAAGATATGTATGATTTACCAAAATACCACGAATATGCAAACCCGTTTCAAAAGCTTCCGCGATAAACGAGATTTTGAAATTAATAACGTTTTAAAGTAAATGCTTTTGATAGCGATGCAAGGTTTAAAATTATTTTCTAGATCACACAAAGAGGCTAAATAAACATTGGGCTTTTCAAACGATATCATGCTTTACAAAAAATACTTCAATGTGACATCGCCAAATTCGGCCATAACGTCCAAGCCAGGTTTGGGGCGTTACAATATCTAAGACTTTAAAGTTGATCCTCCATAGTACTATTACTATTGAAACTATAGAAAAATTATAAACTATAAATTGTAGTCGAACTTTAGGCTGAAAATACTTTGATTAATAATTAGAACTTTATTTATAAACTGTAGATAAAGCATAAAATTCTAGAAAACGATATGAACACCCAGACTGTGGTTTTTACCTAAATCTGCATGCATATTTTAAAAGGGTATTCTAGGAACATGAAACAAATAAATTTTAAAAGTTTGATTTCAAAAATATTCGAGGCCCCGAAGCCAATCCTCCATAGTACTGTTACTATTGAAACTATAGAAAACTATAAACTATAAATTATAGTAAAACTTTAGAATGAAAATAATTTGATTAATAACTAAAACCTTATTTGTAACACCCCTAACCCGTATCTGTCGCCGGACTAAAGTCACAAGGCATTACTGAACATAAGCATAGTTTCAAACATTCTCATATTATCACAAGTCATATTCTTATATACATGTAGAGCATGTAACTAATTAAATATAAACATTTTGCATATACAAATCATAGGTTAATCACTTTAATGATAAGTGAATACTAAAATAAAATTAAAGATTTTATTTCTTAATTCTATACGTGCGCAACTTCAACCAATTAAGTCATATTACAAGGCATTAAGTTTCTTAGCATATATGTCATTATCAATTTCACAAATAATCAATAATATTTCATTAAATATTTAAGCAATATCAATTCCACCATTCAGCTTAAGTTAGAAGTTTACCAAATGCACATCCGCATACAATATATATATTTGTTACTTATTAACTAGCCATTTTACTATCACTACACACTTAACACTTACTCAATATTTGTCTTCATCAATTGTACCTATTTTACAAATCATATAAGCATGATATATGCATATGCATTTCGAAAAACAAACCGAAACATAATGACAAGTATTATTCGATTTTACACATATAACAATCATAGTATAAGTGCATTTATACATATACATATATAAGTTCAACTAACAAAACATAGATGATTAAATTAGCACATATCTTTTACCATAATAAACAAATCATGAATTATACATATCATCTTTCTGAACCATAAAGGAAAACCTAATATACCCTATGCATGTATCTTGATTGTCACCTAACTAGTATGTGATATACTTAGCTCATTTAACAACCATTATAAATCATGCAACCGAGACACATAAACAACTTTATAAACATCATATACCTTGGATATACTCTCTACATGAGTTTAATCTAAGACCAAATATTAACACAGCCCTTATCATTATAAACTACCACGATTCACATGAAAATATATATATGCCAAACTAATAATCAATTATATTCAATATCTCATATTATCATTTAACTGAAAATACTTGTCAATCAAATGAGGTTATTACTATCATTACAAGTCATAACCGAAGCATTCTAACCAAGAGTAACATAACCAAATATAATTCAGACTTAGCAGTATATCATGGCCAAATCATTCAAACCACATCCAACTCACTAATCAACTTGAATGCACAAAAACGCATATCACAGATATCATTCAACCGTAGCACCTAATATTATAACCAAAATGAACACAAACCATAATTAAACATAATAGACTTCAAGCAAGGTAGTTAGCCATTTTTGCATGGCTTTAATACATACTTATTCAAAATAATTAACCTTAAGACTAGCCTATACATGCCACATAATCGAGTCTCAAATATTTATTGAAATGATAACCGAATAGTGTGATATCGTCTCCATCGACTTCCAACCCGAGCAGATCTCCGAAAATCTATAAACATAGGAAAAACACACAGAATAAGCTTTAGGAGCTTAGTAAGCTATAAGCAAATAAATAATTCAATGTCAATATCGATCTAATTACCAAACCAATTATACTATCATAATCACATTTAACTTCAAACTTATAATTTCATATAATACATATACTTTCACTTTTTCCAAATATCCATACAACTAATATTAATATATCACTCAAATTTCAAAGCCACAATACCAATAATTAACTGAATATACATAAACTCATATACATATATTCATGAATCACTTTATAACTATTCTTTCTTTATATCATTTAGGCCGTACTTAATCATTTATATAAGTTTGCACATAGGGCACAATATGATATCACTATACATAACCTTTGGACGAATGTACTACATCGATTATCAAGGTCACATTCGTTTTCAAAACCATAGTACCATTATATAATCGAATATACACACCCACAAACTTATATTCTTGAATCAAACTTTAATATCTCATACTTATACTTATCGTGTGGCCGAATATACATGTTTCTATACCAAAGTGTCATACACTATGAAAATCATATTATCAATACATAAAGCCGAATCTTTAAACACTTGTTTTCATATACTCATGTATCAAACCTTAATACCACATAATTACGCTTAACTTTGGCCACATACACTACACAATTACTCACAAATCCAGACTAACATCATACATATGTTTGTATCACATATCAAATAATCAGCTTACCTTATTTTCAAATAGGTAATCAACTATCACATACCTGGTCACTTAGCCTAATTTATACCTTCGTACCCAACTTATCTTTGCCCGTTGAACCATTCGGAGTTGGATAGGACACTCGGATATTCACACATATCGTACAATGCCAACCTCTCAGACGTGGTCTTACATGTAGCCACATATCGATGCCACTATCCCCAGTAATCGGGAAGAGACAACTAGTCGATAACTTTGGTTTTTTTCCCCGGTCCAAATTTGATTTCTACATTTCCTGATCTAATTCAATACAAATTAAACTCATTCAAGCATATTTTCATTCAATTTAGTCCAAAAAGACATAAATGGGCAAAATACCATTTTACCCCTGACATTTTACAATTGTTACAATTTCGTCCCTATTGCAAAAAACACAAAATATGCAAAATTTCCACACACTCATGTTAGGACGAATCTTACCCATATTCAAACAAGTCCATATATTTTGTTTATTTCACATTTTAGTCCCTCAAATTATTATTTTTGCAATTTAGTCATAATTACTCAAAATCGTCAAAAATTCCAATACAAAACCCAAAACATATCTTTCATATTTCATCATCAAACAACAAAAATCACAAGCCTTGAACAATGGCATAAGTCAAAATATTCACCAAAATAAAAATTCAAGCATGGGTTTACTAGTACTCGAAGCAACGATCTCAAAAACGTAAAAATTATCAAAAACTGAGTAAAAACTAACCTTAAATCAAGCTTGGAAGGTTGCCAAACCTTTGAAACCTTATTCTTTTCTTTCTTATTTAGCTATTCGGTCATGGAAGAAAAAATATAAACTATGGCTTGTTAATTTATGTTTTATTATATACATATTATTATATATTTTACCATTATAACCTTAATAAATTTAATTAGAAAACATATATAACATGCCTATTACCGTCCACCTATAAAACCAATGGTATATTTGCATTATAAGTACCCCACATTAAAAGAACAAAGCAATTAGGCATTTCAATAATTAGCATACAAATTTTGCATTTTATGCGATTAAGTCTTTTTATTAAATCGGGCACTCAAATGATAAAATTAAATCACAGAAATTTCACACATGCTAATTCACACATAATAAACATAGAAAGTAATTTTTAAATATTTTTTTACTAGGATTCGTGGTCCCGAAACCACTATTCCGACTAGGGTCTAAATCGGACTGTTACATTATTTCTAAACTATAGATAAAGCATAAAACTCTAGAAAATTATATGAATACCCGAGGTGTGCAAACTCGTGGTATGCAAGTCCATGAAACATAAGGTCGTGAGGCCCATGTTGACTCTTTTGTATCTCAAGTGTGTACCCCTGAACACGTAGTCAAGCCCAAACAAGCTATGCTTAGGGTTCTTCAACGGGTGATTGGAGCCCAAGCTGGATCTAGTAGCCGTGGGTTCGTAATTGAGAGGCTTCGATCCAGTGAGCTGAACTATTTAAGGGTATTGTTAAGACGACCCCTACCATGGTCGAGTTTTGGATAGAGGCTACAGAAAGGATCTTTGAATGATATGGAATGTACCTAGAGCATAAATTGAAGGGTACAGTATCTTTGTTAAAGGATTGTACCCCAGAGTAAAAATTGGGAAGATGTCTTGGCCATCGAAGTAGATGACTCCCAAAAGATAGAGACATAGATGTGACTGATTGGACTGACAGTACATTGGACTGGACCCAAGTAAAAGAAATCATGAATTCATTTATGGATATATTCACTTGTGACATTCATAATGTGGATACCTAAATCTTAAGTGGATGGCAGACTATGTATGTGTGACTTGTACACTTTGATGTAAGTACAAGTCTGAGTTTGGATAAATAAGGAACCGAAAGCTGGTGCGTTGGGTGTATGACTTCTGCAGTATATAGTGTCATTCACAACTATGGAATTCGTAGTCTGAGACGAGGGTAAATGATATCTTCTCATAGGCATTAAATGTTGATGAAAAGTAAACGTGGCCACGGGTCATTCGTCTTTTTGATGGATGACTTTATCACTATTTGATAGTGATTGACTTTTCATGAAAGAAGATGTAATGGTCATCATGAGACAAAATAGGATCATATTGGGAGAATAGATATCATCCCAAAGAGATCAAGGATATACTATAAGGATAACACACTTATGAAAAGGTCATTGGACAAGCACTGAATAGTTGATTTTGTAATGGTATGTCATTAGGAAGAGCTCAGTCACGATACTATAGTGGAATGACTTCGTGACTAAATGAGTTTATAATTAATAGGTGAAAAGTCGAAACTTAATTATAAATCATTTGATCCCTAATTACATATGTCCAATCGGTCCTTTCGCTAGCTTGTTGAAACCAAAAATGAATTGCATATTGAATGAAAATGAACAGAATAAATAGAAATAGAGAAATGGGAAACATTTAGAAAAATGATTGTGGTTTTCTCCGAAACGAAAAAATGGAATCATTTTGGAAAAGAATATGGGTTTCTCAAAAATGGAAATGTAAATGTAAATGAGAAATGATCTGTTTGCAAATATATATAGATTACTCAGAAATTATCGGAAAAATCAATTTATGTTTTTTAGCAGTTTTAAAGCCCAATAATGAAAATAAGTCATTCAATCATAATGAACAAGTTGAGTTGTGAAATACAAAATACATTTTCTTTGAAATTTTACGAAGGGTAAAATTGTCATAATTTTATTGGGGGCAAAATTGGGATAAGAATATTATTTAATTGGAAAATTAATGTTTATTTTAGAAAATAGAAAAATATGTATTGGATTAAGTAAATTATAAAGTGTTGGATTAAAAGTCCAGAAAGCACATATAATTGAGCCCAAAACAATGAGAAGCCTGAATCCCCATCATAATACATATAAGGGGAAGCACACCTTATTAGCCCCTTTTTCTCTCCTGGTTGGACTAGGAAGTTGGTTGTATATTTGAAATAAACTTTTACAATTCTACAAGGGTTCTACCTTCTCTCCCTATAAATAGATGACATGAATAGAGTTATTTACACAACTTGAGGATATTGTTGCTCTGCCAAGAAATAGAGAGAATTTATTCTCAACTATTATATATTTTTCTAGAATAACAGTTCTATCGGTTTCTGTTTTGAAGAGAGAATTTTTGTTTTCACCCCAAAAGTAAAGAATTTTTTTTCTAGTTCTATGTTTTGGTTCGATTGGTTTGATCCCACACTCGAAGCAGTTCGTGGTACAAGAATAGCAGAAAAGATCAATTTTTAAAGCTAAAAATTGTCAAGGATCTGCTTTTCCAAAAACACAAGTATGATTTCGGTTCAAGGTTTATTGCTATAAATATCACAAATTGGGTTGATTTTCAAAATTTTAATTTTCTATTACTCAAGAAAACCATTTTCAAACCAGATTTTTTGCAACAATTGGTATCAAGAGTCAAGTTGTGCTATGTTTATAGTTGAAACTGAGACTAAATCTCTCTCTTCATATTGTTTAATTAATATTTGATAAGATGTGGTATTTTTATAATTATTCACAAGTTTAGGGGAACGTATGTGAATGGATGTATATAAGTATTTTATTATTATGGATGATAAAGTAATTATTTTTAAAGTTGTGGTTCCTAGAAATTTATTTGTAATTTAATTTGTTTTTCGGGCATCTATATTTTGAATCGTGGACTATCATCTCCACATAGGGTTTTATTTTATTATTTATTTAGAATAAAATATGTGAGCCAAAAACGAACATAGGAATTTTATAACCTATTTTTTCCCAACGAAACCCGAAAAAAATAAGACGACAAAAACTCAACCCATTGGAGCCAACGGTGGTCTGATGGTGGCCCGACAATGGCTGATAGTGGTGGTCACATGAAAATGGTGATAGAAAGTCAGTAACGATGTAAACATGAACCGGTACCATAGTAAAGACCGTGGTGGCAAAATACAAAGACCTAAAGTATGTTTTGGGGCAAATTTTGTAATTCTATAATTTTATTATTTTTCTAGGATGAAATCATGGAAACTTTGGTTGGTCAGAGTCATTTAAATTTTATGCTTTTATATTTTTGAGATAAGCATGATATATTTATATGACTACAAATGTATGTTCGTTCATATATGAGATAAGCATGTCATATAGATTAGGGAAGAATGTCATATGTACTTGTCATGCATATATTGATCATTCATGATTGAGACCAAAAAATAAAAACCTTGCAAGTTTTTAAAATATTGAGTAGGAGGTCCCTATATAAGACTTACGGCCTCCACCAATGGTCTTTTGTGATGGCGTGAAACAAACCTGTCACAAAGTAGACATTGTCATGTGGATCTCACTGAGGAGGCTTATAAAAGTAATTAAAATTTTCTTATGATCATATGATAGTTGGACCGGCCTCTATGGTAGGTATTATCATGTGGTACATCAAGAAATTATTTCTTCAATGAGGAAAACTAGTCACATCATACTTCTCGGTGATATTTTCCCAAGATGACTCATTTGTGGTGTATGATGCGATGGGTGTTGAGTCGATAGTTATACACTCAAGATCATCTAGTTAAGTAACTTCCCAATGAGTTATGCTTAAGTTAGAATGATGGTCAAATGCTACACAATTATTAGTATGTGTGAATGCCTAAGAAATTAGGTTCATGTACTAATTGGATGGAAATTCATGTTCTTACTAGTTGATCATGATCAAGGTGGCTTCATTCAATGGGTGTAAGAATTATCGTTGCAACGGCATACAAATGTTTTCAAGGTTTAATGTAAGACGAAAATGGCACCAACTCCCTTATTGAACATACTCATTGAAAACAAACTAAATGAAAATAATTATAAGGAATGGAAAAAGAACCTAATAATTGTTTGGAGTTGTGAGAAACTTAAAACAATTATTGATAATAAGTGTCCACCGGCAACTCAAGCTAAGCCTAGAAAACACTGGGAGGAGTTTGATGAGATAGCTTGCTGCTATCTACTGGCAAGCATGATCAAAACCTTATATAAGCAACTGGAGAGTTATAAGACCGCAAAGCGATTCTGGATAAGCTAGAAGACATGTTCAAGGGTCAAGTTGCCTTGGCTTGACAGTCTGCTATAACTAGTTTAATGACTGCCCGGCAAAATCCCAACTCCGATTAAAGGTCATATGATTACTTTTATGGGATACTTTACCGAGGTCGCGGACAATGAAGCCAATTGGGACCAAAACACTTAAATTAAGATGGTGTTCAAGAGCTTATCCAAGGATTTTACTGGCTTTTGGGCCGCATATCACCTTGGCAACAAAAACCTGATGCTAACACAACTCATAAAGGAGTTACAATCCTATGAGTTAATGTTGAATGGCGGCCAGTTGGTCCAAAGAGCAGAAGAAAACATAGTTGTCACTTGTTTTTTAAAAGGGAAGGAAAAATACGCTAAGGAATGACTAAGGTCTCTGGGCCACCACAAGTGGAAAGGAAGATAACCAAAAAGCCTAAAGACTTATCTATTTCTAAATGTTTCTTCTGCAGTAAGAACGAGTACTTCAAAGCAAATTGTAGAGAGTGGAAGGAATACCTAACCACCAAAGACAAATGGGTTTGAGGAGACAAAAGATCTTGAGATAAGAGCTTATCGTTGCGGACTGAGAATGGGACATGTGTGGCTATTGAAGCAGTGGAAGATGTACATCTTTATTTTGATAATTTTACGAAGATATAAGAGACGTTTTCTATGTACCAAGTTTCAAAAGAAACTTAATTTTTGTTTCATGTTTATATAAAGACGGGTTGGCCGTGACTTCTAATAACGGAATTGTAATATTTAGAAATCACAATCTTATCTGTAATGGATAGATGTCAAATAATCTTGCTTTTATTAAACCAAAGATGTACACACTGCTTGAGATTGAAATATCGAATAAAATACTTAAAAATTCTCACTTTCATACGGTGTACCTTTGGCATCTAAGACTTGGTTATATTAACCAAGAAAGAAACACTAGACTTGTGAAAAATGACATCTTAAGTTTACTTAAAAAAGTTGATCTTCCACAATGTGAATCTTACTTGGAAGGTGACCTGCTGTCAAATGTAGTAGTTAATTCAACTTATTTTCACACTGAAAAAGCTTATTTTCTAGCCAATTTAGTATTTTATATTGCATTTTTGGTATTTACTAGTTAGGATTAAATATTAGAAAAAATAAGTGTTTTTAACACATTTTGTAAGTGTTGTGACCTATTAGGTCGACACAGGCCCTAGGTAGTGCTAATGTGTGTAATTGAGTGTGTAGGATTATGATTTATAGGCCCAATTGACTTGGGAGCAAAAGACGAGTGATGCACAAGCTTCATGAGCCGTCAAAGCATGGAACAAACTAAGGAAGGCACAATTTGACTGTCATGTCGTGCCATGCAAGGCCCATGGCGCAATATAGGTCGACGTGATGCCCAAGGATACCAAGGCTATTTTTGTTCGCCCATTCGACTTTATATGAAGACGTAGGACATGCTGAAGACCTAATTTGGGCTGTCAACACTTCTATAAATAAGACCATAGGGTTTGATGTAACTAAGTCGTCTTAGACCCCTATTAATCTTAGCTTTCTTTCGATTTTCTTAAACAACTTGGCTCTTTCCTCTTGGAATCAGTTGTTCTTTTTATAATATTGAAATATTTCATTTATTTATTTTTTGCGAGCGGCGCGATTCGTCATTCCGATTGAGAGATTTACTACTTCGTTCTTCAATCAATATCAATTCCAGGATTATTTTAATCTCTTTTCTCTTTCGATTCAGTTGTGTTATTTACATGTTTTATTTAATTGAGTTTGAGCCCTTAAGGGAGATTAACTAGTGGATGGGAACGTGATTAATGGAAGATTTAAGATTTCCCGAGAGGATTAGTTGGTAGAGATTATGCGTTCCTAAACCTTAGGGTTGACAACCCTAAGAAGTAATCATAGGTTGGATGAGATTGAGAGATAAGTCTATCTGCGTAAATCATAGTTTATCCTAGTTGAGAAAGTGAGGTCGGGAGATAAGCGAGTATCAACCAATAGATTTATCAGTTAGAGGTCGGGAGGTAATAATTGGTTAACCGGTGGCTAATTCATCTTAAAACCCTAATCTGAAGTTAATTACAAACCTTAAAATGAGTTAATTTTCCTGATTGGTTTTACTAATTTTGTTGTTTGTTTATTTTTATATTTAGTTATTTTAGTTATTAATTTACTTTATAAGTTGTTGTAATATATGATTTAATTATTTGTATTTAGACTTATTATTGTAAAATAATTTTTAATAGATTTATTCCATCCTCTTTTAGGTATGACGTCGAGGAGATTTCGACATTAAATCTAAAAATTATTTTTACATTTAGTAAGATAAATAGGAATGTTATAGCAATAAAAGCATTTGCAATATATGGAAAACATTAATAATCCAAATAATTAACTTTAGTTGCAAAATTAATAAAATTGAATTGCACCATTTTTTGGACAAACCAATTTGTTCAATATCAAAATTGAGAATTATTAAAATAAAGTTTCTACAATTACATCTATTAACAAACCAATTATTTGTTAAATTTGTTTTTAAATTAAAGAAAAAATTTTTGATTTAATGTTATTTATTGATTTATAATTAATAATAAAATTTAGCTTTCTAAACTAATTAGTAAGAATTTTTTTTCAAAATAAAAACATTCAATATTCTAGTTGATCGATGAAAATAAATTTTGAAATTAATTCAAAAATTATCGAATACCAAAAACACATTTTATGAAAAATCAAAACACAAAAATATATATATCACTTTTAAAAAATTATTATTTCCAAAAACAATTTTCCTGCTAAATAAATCTTTGACTAATTTCCAAAAATATTTAAGCTTTTCCTTCCAGTATTGGAGAACTCTAAAACTTAACAAAATCGAAAACAGAATTACAAACGTAATACCAAGCTTCAAAGGTGCTGTTTTAACCCAACTGACAAGAAAACCCAAAAAATTAATAAAAAAAGAGAGAAAAGAAAAGCTAACGTCTTTAACGAGTTAAATCCCAGAACACATCAAACAACGTTACTTCTTATCTTCTTTTTCAGCCTCAGCAGCCTTCTTCAATCTGGCACCAATATGGCGCTCATTCATTCGTTCCACACGGAGCTTGTTATAAGCCTTGAATGACTTCATCTCCTCTGTGACCTTCACAAGATCAACTGAAGGCTTCTCACGAGAAATAGGCATATATGATCCTTGTACTTGGGTTGCAGTTGCAAGCTCTTCGGCAGTAGAATCACCAGCCTACATGAACAAAAAGCAAAATTAATGTTATAAACAACTAGGGATTTAACGTGCTAATCACTGAAAACCAAATTAAAATTACCTTAAATTTGCGAGCACATCTTGGGAAGACAACAAGTTTGGCCTTGTAGGTCTTAAGCCTCTGAACATTGGCTTGAAGACCTTCAAGAGATCTATTTTTACGGCGGTGATCAACAGCAATACCTATGGTGGGTGCAAGTTTCTTTGAAATACCAGCTGCCTAATAAGAGAACACAGTGAGTGCCGCATTTGTAACAACATAGCAACTATATGAAGATGGAAATCAAAAATTATCTAGCATATATGTTAGACACATCAATCTATCTACACTTACAAAAACACCAAGAGGATTTATTTTTACATAAACGTTGCTGGTCAATAATATTACTGATCACATTGCAGAGTAACAAAATATTTCTTCAATCACTTGAAATTACAGTTAGCATTTATTATGGAATTTACCAAAAGGTCTTTCCTACAATCAAAATAAGAAAAAAATTAAAACAAAAACATCAAGGTAGTACATTAGAAAGATCAAGAGCTTCTAAACATGACGAAAATTTGTGTAAAACAAACTGAGAGCAGAAAAGAGCATACCTTAAGCTCTTCAAGAGTGAAACCCTTTCCAGCTCTCAACTTCATGTTGTACTTCAAGGTCTGGCCATGGACAACAGGGCGAAGAGGCCCAGCAGTAGGTCTTGGAAAGATCCTTACTGCTTTCTTTTGCCTTGCTGCAAAAATCCCAAATCCCATTAACTACAGATCAAATTCGATCTAAAAAACATGATAATTCATTAAAAAAAAAGAATCTAATAGAAAACCCACCAATTCTTCTTCTAGCCTTCCTTGCTGGCTGGTTGAACCAAGTTTTCACGTAGTTCTGCCAGTGCTTCTTAAAGTGCCCATTTGGAATAACATTGTTATGCTTAACCATGGCTTACCTGTAATTTCAGTACATAAAGCCAAAATGTCAAACAAAACAATAGTAAACAGAAGAAAAAATCAAAACGTCAAACAAAATGGTGAACAAGAAGAAGAAATGGGACCTTCGGCTGGGAAGTGAGTCGAGGAGATAGAAGACCGGCGCAAAGACAAAATGAACCCCTTCCAATTATTTTTAGGGTTTTCTCTGCAACGGCTTATTTATATACAAAGCTTTTTCTGGATCCGACGGCCATTTTACATAGCTTAGCAATCGGACGGGCAAAACAATGTTGGTTTTTTTATAGAAAAATAATGTTGTTTTAAGAGGGTTTTTACATCAAAATACAGAAATGGGCCAAAATTTGGAAGCCCAAAAGGTTTGATTCTGATCAAAATACAAACTTAACCGTTTTATTTAAAATTCTGAGTTAAAATAAAAACATGTTTTGCTAATTTTTATGGAAAATTTATATATTAGTTATATATTAAAGGATTGGGTGGACTACATCTAATGTCACTAAACTATTAGTATGTTCATTCAATTTCAAAAAGTTATAAGATAGTTATTTTACTTAAAAGTTTTCATTTAAATCTCTAAACTGTTAAAATAGTTATTATATAACGTTTTCTGTTCGTACTACTTGCACTAATCAAAAACTCTATTTCCTTTTTCTTTCTATAGTTCATTTTTTTCATGAAATAACTTTGAACTTCATGAATTTGCGAACCAAAATTAGAACTGTTTTGTTCTTCAATCTCCGGCATTGATTGTCAGATCGACTTGGATCTAAGGTATGTTCTTCTACTTCGTTGGGAATAAACCCGAATTAAGTAAAAAAACAAGAACGAATAGGGAAATTTGGGCACAAATATTTACATGCAAAAAATCCTCTAAAGAGGATAAAAAACTGCAAGCAAAAAAAACTTCATTAAAACGACAAATAATCGAAAAAATAGTACAAAATGGAGAAACAAAAACAAAACCAAACCCAAAATAAAAGTTCTCTCGAAGTTCCTGCAAAACTCTCAATTTTTTTTTGAATCAATCTAAAAGCTCTATTTATAGGTTGAAATTTGTGGGCTAATCTAACTAAAATATCCTTAGAATTATTAGAGTTTGACTAGGAAAAATAATAGAGTTTAACTAAGAGAAGAAACCTAGTTTAGTAGGGAACATGTTGTCATGCCCTGACGTTGTTTATCTGCTCATTGGGACATTACAAATAGCATCTTCGTCGGCTTCTTCTTGTCATTACATCATTTGTCACATTGTCGGGACATCAGCTCTTCCTTGTCACGACATCCACCCAATTCTATATGAAATGTGAGACACACTCCACCAATCTCCACTTTGACTTATATATCCGTAATGCCTTCTTTGTCAAGCCCCATCTGGGGCCAAACTTGATCTTTGCAAGATGCTAACCAAGTCTAAACAATGTTTGAACTTGGAAACTAGAAAGCTTTTGGTCATCATAGCGGCTATATTATTTTATGTGCTCTGATTTTGTGAATCTGAACATCTCCTTGAACAAGCACCTCTCAAACAAAGTGATACCAAATGTTTATGTGCTTTGTTCTTTCATGATGTATCTGATCCTAAGTGAGATGTATGGCACTTTGACTATCGCAATATACAATAGCCATGTCGTGTTTATTTACTAGCTCCCTGAATAGACCTCTCAACCAAATGGATTCTTTCAAAACTTTTTGTGATTGTCATATATTCAACTTCGTAGTCAATAAAGCCATAGTGGCTTAAAGCATGGCTTTCCAACTAATGGCGCATCCGCCGATAGCAAACAGATAACTTGTGAGAGAGATCTCCTTTTATCTAAGACATGTGAAATATCGAGACGAGTGCAAACCATTGCATACATTAAGCTTCCAACTGTACTGGAGTAAGGAATCGAGAAAATATATTTTTCTTTGTCTTCAATCTATGGTGACTTTGAAGCTGAAAGTTTGAAGTGTGAAGCAAAAGGATTGCTAATCGGTTTCGAATATTTCATTTTGAACCGGTCGAAGATTTTTTCGATGTACCTTTGATGTGACAAGAATATCCTATTGGGGTGTCTATCTCTAGGAATTTCCATTCCCAAAATTGCCTTAGCTGCACCAAGATCTTTCATCTTAAATTTAGAGTTAAGTATGGTTTAATCAATCAATTTTGAATGGATCCTTAGCCGCAATTAACATATCATCAACATAAAGCAGCAAGTATGTAAACTATCCATTATCAAGATAATGCAAGTACACACATTTATCATACTTACTTCATATAAAACCAATGCTTGACATAAAGGAATCAAACTTCTTATACCATTATCAAGGAGACTACTTTAGGCTATCCAAAGATTTATGTATAAGGCATACATGGTCTTCCTTGCCTTCGATCTTGAAGCCTTTAGGTTGTTGCATGTAAATGTCCTCCTCTAGGTCACCATGAAAGAATGCAGTTTTCACATATAACTACTCTAATTCAAGGTTCTGTAATGCAACAAGAGCTACCAATGCCAAAATGGACGTATGTTTCACAACCGAATGAGAAACATCATGAAAATGAACTCCCTCCACTTAATTGTAGCCTTTTGCAACCAATCTCACCTTATATCTAGTGTCACCTCGACTCGATCCTTTCTTCTTTTTGAACACCCACTTGTAACCAACTATCTTCTTTCCGATGGGTGGTTTCACAAACTTTTACGTCTCGTTATTTTTTAAGAGATTTCATTTCATCTTCCATCGCCACAAGTCACTTGAATCAGGAGCCTGAACTGCCTCATTTTAATCAGAAAGATTGGTCAAATCAATGCTCTTAACAATACTTAGAGCGTATACCATTAAATTTTCGTGACAATATTTATATAGTGGCTTAATTTCACTTCTTTTCCTATCCCAGGCTAACTTATAATTTTTTAGTTAAGATGTAGAAGGAGTTTGAGAGTTGGATGGAGCCTATAACTGACCTGAAGTGATTTCAATACCCTTTTGCAGTTCCAACACAACTTCAGCCTCACTTATATTATGATTTCATCGTGACATTATGATGTCACAAAAGCATTCGTTAAGACGTCGATTCTGCTTGTCGTGTCATTATGATATCGTTGTTTGTGATGTTGCGACGTCAATGTCTATTTTCGACTTCAGCTTTACCTTCACCTAGGACACTCTGTTTCATTTTGTCATTAAGGGCTGGTGACTCCTTCCTTAAATGAAACGTTGTAGTTTCATCAAATGTAACATCTTTACTCACAATCGTTTTGTTTGGTTTTGGGCACCACAACTTAAAGCATTTAACATTGGTGACAAATGTAATAGTCTAGTTTTGACCCTAAACGAAACAGTGGTTTTGGGACCATAAATCCGAGTCAAAATAATATTTAAATATTATTTTTTGTGCTTATGATATATGAATTAGTATGTTTGAAAGTCTCGTATGAAAATTTAAATGTTTGTGTGCTTAATTTTGAAAAATGACCTAATCGCGTAAAATGTTAAAGTGGCCTTCTAATTGTTAAAGTGCCTACTTGATTTGGCTTTATAATTGTGAGGTCCTTATGTGGTTATTTGACCATTGGAAGTTTGAATGGACATAAATAACCATCCATTAAGTGAATTTGTAATGGATTATTAAAGGTTAAAATTGTAAAAGAATTATTAATGTTAATTAAAATAAAACAAAGGCTTGAAAATCAAGTCATTTGTGTTCATCTTCAACCGAAAATCAAAATAAAAGAAAAGAAAAAAAGTTAGCTAGGGTTCAGCCATACTAAAGGTCAATTGAAGGTCCGTTTTTGTTCCGTTTTTGATAATTTCTACGTTTTTGTAATTGTTGCTTTGTATACTATCAAGCTCATGTCTCAATTTTTTATTTTGTTGATGATTTTGAGTTATGCCATTGATGAAACTATGAGTATTGTGAAGTTAGTTGTTGATAAATGGAAAATATAATTTGGGTTAATATCTTTTGTCTTTGGATTTTTGATGATTTTGAGTAAAATGCGCTAAATTGTGAAATTTGTAATTTGAGGGACTAAAATGTGAAATAAATGAAATGTGTAGACTTTTATGAGTGTTATGAATATTTGGCCAAGCATGAGTATGTGCAAATTATGTTTATTTTGTGATTTTGTTAAATAGGGACTAAAGTGTCAAAATGTGAAAATGTGAGGGCTAGTTTGCAAAATACCCTAAATATGTGTTTATGGATTGTTTTGAATGAATTTGTGATTGAATAAGTTAAATTTCAATTTATATAGATCAAGAGTTAAAGAAAATAGAATTAGATCGGGGAAAGTCGAAAGTTGTCGAGTAAACGATTCTATCCATCCGAACCCGTACGAGGTAAGTCGATATACAAATAAGCTTGTCTGAATTGAATTATTATTATTAATTTGATATTGAATTGTGATGAATGAATGTTCGAGCTAAATGTATGCTATCCGAGAAAGTATCGACAAGGTTCTGACGTCTAAAAAGCCCTGTACAAACCTTAGGAATAATTAGGACGCATATGTCATGACATAGGATCTCATATGTGTTTTTGTGTAAGACCATGTCTGGGACGTTGGCATCGACTTCTATTTTACGTGTAAGACCATGTCTGGGACATCGACATCGTATCTGATTTCGTGTAAGACCCTGTATGGGACAGTGGCATCAATGTTTGATTACATGTAAGACCACGTCTGGGACATTGGCATTGTATATGTTTTCTGAGCTATCCGCGTATCCTTATGTTTTCGAACGGTTCAAGCGGGCATTTCAAAAAATGAATGACTTGTAAAATACATATCCAATTCAGGTACGTTTGAAATGTGTTTCACATTTGATAGTGAAAGGTAAGTATGTATTTTTTAATGAACAAAAGATGATATGTGGTAAAAGCATGAGAAATTATGCTATATGTGTCATGGAAATTGGATGATATGAAATATATGTGAATATGGAAGTTGTAATAGTTTATGACTTGAAGTATATGTAATTTGATAATGAATAAATGTTTAATTTATTAAGTTTATTTGTATATGGCTTACTAAGCTTTTATAAGCTTACTATGTATGTCTTTTATTTGTATTACAGATATCATAGCTACTGGAAGCTCAGGGATCATTGTGGATCATCACTGCACTATCGAACATCATTTTGGTACATTTTGAAAATGTAAATATTGGAGTATGACATGAATAGGTTAGAAGTACTTTGAAGATGTTTTGAAATGTGTATATATCTAGCCGTGTGATATGGCTTGATTATGGATATGTTTATGAATAAGTTGTGGTATAAGTTATATGATGAAGTTATGTTTATAACATGTTCTTGTTTGGCCAAAATAAATGGTCAATCTGGCAAGTATTTGGTAAGTTCATAGTATGAGATTGAGTGGTATGTATTAAGGTTTATAAACCATATGTGTAACACCCCATACCCGATACCGTTGCCAGAGTCGAACACGAGGTGTTAACGGACTTAATTCATTAATTAAACATTTCATACAATTCATTTTAAAATTTCGGACAAGTCGGCTAACGCATCACAGTCGCTTTAAAATCATATCTCGAGTTACAAAACTCAAATCCAATTCGTAAATTTTTCCTGAAACTAGACTCATATATATATCTACTAATTTTTTCTAGAATTTTGGTTGGGCCAATTAGTACAGTTTATTAGTTAAAGTCTCCCTGTTTCAGGGTTCAACTACTCGACCTCTGTGTATTACGAATCAGACATCTCCTGTACAGAGCTTCAATGACTATGGCGTTTGTCTCTAATAAAACTAGACTCAATAAGGAATCTGTACATATAAAGCGTGATTTCTAATTATCTTTGTAAAATTTATGGTGAATTTCCAAAATCGAGCAGGGGATCCAGAAATCGCTCTGCCCTGTTTCACAAAAATTTAAACATCTCATAAAATATAGCTCATATACTGTTTCGCTTATTCCATATGAAAATAGACTCATCAAGCTTCGATTCCATAACTTATTCATTATTTAATTCCATTTCTACTATTTTAGTAATTTTTCAAACTCACGTCACTGCTGTTGTGCGAATCTATTTTATGGTAAATTTTACCTATTTCATGGTTTCCATGGATTAGCTAGCAATTTGACATACATAATACCAAATATGATCATGATTGGCCATTCCAATGGCTAATCATTACCAAGCATTTCTATTTCCATACCACTCAATAACCATATCATAAGACCATATATACAAAATGATTATAATGCTATACATGCCATACTCAAAATATACAAGCCATTATGCCAAGATGGTATACGGATAGTGTGAGCGTGCCTCCGACCGTTTCCAATTTCCGAGCTGGCTTGTCAACACTACAAGGAATGAA
Organism: Gossypium arboreum; assembly: GCF_025698485.1. NCBI lineage: Eukaryota > Viridiplantae > Streptophyta > Magnoliopsida > Malvales > Malvaceae > Gossypium > Gossypium arboreum. The sequence continues at coordinate 24,720,126 of NC_069076.1, read as the reverse complement.
AAGGAGGGAGTAAGCATAAATGCTTAGTAAGCTCACATACAAATAGCAAGTAACATAACCATATAAGCAAACATAAAACATCATTTGCATAATCATCACCAAGACATTCATATCACCTTTTCATTTATCATCTTACCATATTGTTGTTATATCGAGTTTTCAACCCGAGGGTTAAGTACATACCTGTTCAAAGTATCCATTTCACAACACTTACCAATACGTCCCTTTCATCTTGAGTATTCCTCCATTTGAGTAGAACTTTACCCGTTGAACACATCGGAATATAATTCGGATACATGGATAACTTGCACATAAGTGCCACATATGTAGCCAAGCTACCATGTAACCCGCCCATAAGTGAACTCGGTCTCAACTCAACGCATCCATAAGTGAACTCGGACTCAACTCAACGAGTTCGGATGCCTAGTTACATCTCACGAACTCGGACTCAACTCAACGAGTTCGGACGTCGATCCATAAGTGAACTCGGACTCAACTCAACGAGTTCGGATGCCCAAATATCCCAGTGACATGTCACTTGTATCCTAATCCATTCCTAAGGTTCAACGGACCTTTTTCCCAATCATGTGTCTCAACCATCTTCTACGGAATGCCGATATCGATACTCGGTAGTATTTCACATTTTCCAAGTATATCACATAATTTGACATATTATCAAACAATTATCACAAGTATAATATTTCATAATAATTATCATATCATTTAAAAACATTAAAAATTTAAAATAATAACTATGTTACCAACATTTACATATGAACTTACCTCGTATGCTAAAATGGCTATTTTACCATTTCGTCCACAACTTGGTATTTTCCCCATTTTAGCCCAATTTCAGTTTTCCTTGATCTATCATTTAAAATATAGTCTAATTAGGACTCACATTATTCAAATTGACCCAAAATCATATTTTGGAAAAATTACAATTTTGCCCCTAAACTTTTGCATATTTACACTTTTGCCCCAAAGCTCGTAAATTAAAATTCAGCCTATTTTCTTATGTTTTATGACATGCTGATCATTTTTCCTTCTATGGCAACATCAAATTCTCACTCTAACATGTACTTATGACTATTAGGTATTTTTACCGATTAAGCCATTTTGCTCGTTTTCACTTAAAACCGAGTAGCACAAGTTGTCTAACATAATTTAAAACCTAATATTCTATCATAAAACACCAAAATACACAAATTTCACCTATGGGTATTTTTCCAAATATAAACCCTAGGTTAAATTATTGCTAGCATAAGCTAAATCGAGCTAAGGGACTCCAAAAACGTAAAAATCATTAAAACGAGGCTAGAACGGACTTACAATCGAGCTTGGAAGCTTGAAAACCATAGCCATGGTTTCTCCTTGCTATATTCGGCCATGGGGTTGAAGATGAGCAAAATTGGCTTTTAATTTTGTATTTTAATTCATTTTACCCTAAATGACCAAAATGCCCTTACTACTAAACTTTCCAAAATTCCATCCATGTCCAATTTTTGTCCATAGACTTAGAAATTGGTAAAATTACTCTTTAAGGACCTCTAATTAATAATCTAATTCAATTTTATGCAAAATACTTCTAGAACACAAGTTTTGCAATTTATTCAATTTAGTCCCAAATTTCAAATTAAGCACTTTATGCATAAAATTTCTTCACGAAATTTTCACACAATCATGCAATCATATCATAGACCTTAAAATAATCATAAAATAATTATTTCTATCTCGGATTTTGTGGTCACGAAACCACTATTCCGACTAGGCCCAAAATCGGGATATTACAACTCTCCCCTTCGTGATTTTCGTCCCAAAATCTTACCGAAAAGTGGTCTTCACTTTTAATCTCATATTTGGTGTCAAGAACTTGCACTTAGACTGTACCTCCAATACATCTCTTCAATTTCTCATATGATCTAAAAGCTTACGTCTCAACTCTCAACTGTTCTTAAATTTTCAACCCTTCTCAATTTCCCATGATATCATGACATAAAACCCGGATCTCAACTTGATTTAATGGAGACCGGAATTCCAAGAAATCCAACAATCAAAGACACCTGAAATTCCATGAATCTGATGAGTAGGAATTCATTCAATACAAATGTGATTTATAGATCTTGCCAAACATTTAACAATAGGATACATCACATTTTCCTCTTTCCGCCATAAAAATAATTCTGATATGGCCTCAAGAATAATCCTTCTCATTTCCATCCCAATATCAACATTGACAAGGATAATTTTGATAGATCCCAATGCTCGGCTTTAACCCCTTTAACAACTCCGATTTTATGTAACATCGGATGCTCTAAACTATCACATTACCTCACTATCTTGAACACATCACAATTCATACAACAATACATTACTGAAAGTCAGGAAGTCATTGCTCAATGTAGACTAGTCTAGTTCAGACGCTTCGGTTACCAATATTCTCATCTATCCGAACTCTGTCAACATGTAATAAACTTTTCAGCTTTCACAAGATGGAAACCTTATCATTCGTAGTGACTTAAACTAATATTCAACTCTTTCTATTAAATATACACTTCTCGTTCAAACTATTTACTCTTTTATCCGTACAAAATGAAATTCTATTATCGGACTTGGGAAAATAATCCGACATAATTGTCACATGAAATCTTTCAAATAAATAATTTACCATACCGACTAAAACTCGCGCTTTTATCACCTATGCCTTTATCGATGTCAAATCCTTACACGAAATTAGAAAAATCCCAATACTAAAATCACCACATTACCAAGATCAAATTAGAAGTATAGTTATATTTGACATGATTATCACGAAATGAAGAACGTTACTTGAACATGAGTCATAATTGACAAATTATGGAACAAAGATAACAAGAAAACCGAATAAAGAAATCCAAGATAGAGAAACCCGAATAAAGAAACCGAAATAAAGAAATCCGAATAAAGAGATCCGGGATAAAGAAACCCAAGATACGATACTATGCCGGAGAATCGAAAACCAAATTCATAGAGAAAATACGAGAATACCTCGATAATTCTTCAAAGAAAGAAAGTCCAAAAGAAAACATCATTTAATCCCACTGAAATCAAATATAACAAGATCAATATATCTTCCCATACATATATATCGGATGAAGCATCAAGTAGAAGAAAGCAGAATCATAATATCATATGAATTCTCTCATCAATTCTTATCGATTTAAATGAAATAGAATACCCGATGAAATAGAGCAATATAAATTATAAACCAGTCAAACTACCAATGCTTTCATCCAACACCAAATTAGAAGACATTCCCATATAACAAGAATTTCTTCAAGATCAATAGCCATAGAAATATTTACGAGAACGGGTGAACACATAGAACATCTCAAAAAAAGATCGCTAAATCAATCCGGTCATAATCTGTCACACTCGGATAATTCACATTTGAAATATCATTTCCCCAACTAGTTCTGCGTCACAAATTTCATATTAAATCATTCACTAAAGAATGTCAGTTCGAATAAATTTCGATTTACACTTTTCTCGACCTTGCACTTGAGTAATTGATTTACCAAAGAGAATTCCTTCTCTAACTGGGACAAAGGTGCATAATTCCAATAATCTTTATATCAATCCGATACTTTCGGCTCGACTTTACTTATCAGCTCATTTTCAATCTCGGATCATACTTATAATTATTCTATCATTTGAACTCTTTGGGTTCTCAACCGAAAACTTATTCAATACAAATCTCATGAAATTCCATTATAAGTACCACTTTGGTAAGGGGAAGGGGTTGTAGGACCTCTGACTCGACTTTCTTATACATACACATATGACACAACTTCCATCATCATCGTAACGTCATCAAAATCATGTCATTCATTCATGTTGGCTTACACCAATTTTCCTATTGTCCCATTTAGACAATATACTTATGCATACATTCTATATTTTCTAGACGACTTTACTTATCCATTCATTTAATTAAATTAATTCATGCTCATGGCATTATATAAGGCCAAACAAACATAGATATTTGCATCACAATCACAACTTTCATTTCGTGCATCATCATGTACATATCATCACAATCATACAATTCAGGTCCAACAATTTAACATAGATAAGTTCATTTCATTATAATCCTTTATCTCATAAAATTTGTATATCATTAACATTCATCAACATTCAACGTCCAATCAAGACAAGGACATTTTCATTCAGTATTATGATATTATGACCTTTATTCATACCTCTACTACTTTTTATTTATTCATTCATCTTATCAAGTAAGCTACATACACTACATCGTATGAGCATTAAGCAAATATAGATATTTATCACAACATGAACTTTCATCTCACATATTATCACATATGTATCATAAACTTTTATTCATACTTTTTGAACCGAGACTTATCATAATCATAATTTTACTCAAATATCTTCACATAACATTGAACATGGTCGGCACATTTCGGTTGGAGAGTACCTGCCTAAATAAGACGGTACTTATACGCGTTGGAAGACATCACACTATCACGCATCGCTGGCATGTATAGCTAAACTTTTACACATGCTAGGTTAGTCCGAGAACCGACTAAACCTGCTCGATACCATTAAATGTAACACCCCATACCCGATACCGTTTCCGAGTCGAACAGGAGGTGTTAACGGACTTAATTCATTAATTAAACAGCTCATACAATTCATTTTAAAATTTCGAGACAAGTGGCTAAGCGCATCACGATCGCTTTAAAAATCATATCTCGAGTTACAAAACTCAAATCCAATTCCGTAAATTTTTCCTGAAACTAGACTCATATATATATCTACTAATTTTTTCTAGAATTTTGGTTGGGCCAATTAGTACAGTTTATTAGTTAAAGTCTCCCTGCTTGGGGTTCAACTACTCGACCTCTGTGTATTACGAATCGATATCTCCTGCATGAGCTTCAATGACTATGGCGTTTGTCTCTAATAAAACTAGACTCAATAAGGAATATGTACATATAAAGCGTGATTTCTAATTATCTTTGTAAAATTTATGGTGAAGTTCCAAAATCGAGCAGGGGATCCAGAATCGCCCGCCCTGTTTCACAAAAATTTAAACATCTCATAAAATATAGCTCATATACTGTTTCGCTTATTCCATATGAAAATAGACTCATCAAGCTTATTCATTATTTAATTCCATTTCTACTATTTTTAGTGATTTTTCAAACTCACGTCCACTGCTTGTTGTCTGAATCTATTTTATGGTAAATTTTACCTATTTCATGGTTTCCATGGATTAGCTAGCAATTTGACATACATAATACCAAATATGATCATGATTAGCCATTCCAATGGCTAATCATTACCAAGCATTTCTATTTCCATACCACTCAATAACCATATCATAAGACCATATATACAAAATGATTATAATGCTATACATGCCATACTCAAAATATACAAGCCATTATGCCAAGATGGTATACGGATAGTGTGGCGTGCCTCCGACCGCTTTCCAATTTCCGAGTGGCTTGTCAACACTACAAGGAATGAAAAGGAGGAGTAAGCATAAATGCTTAGTAAGCTCACATACAAATAGCAAGTAACATAACCATATAAGCAAACATAAAACATCATTTGCATAATCATCACCAAGACATTCATATCACCTTTTCATTTATCATCTTACCATATTGTTGTTATATCGAGTTTTCAACCCGAGGGTTAAGTACATACCTGTTCAAAGTATCCATTTCACAACACTTACCAATACGTCCCTTTCATCTTGAGTATTCCTCCATTTGAGTAGAACTTTACCCGTTGAACACATCGGAATATAATTCGGATACATGGATAACTTGCACATAAGTGCCACATATGTAGCCAAGCTACCATGTAACCTGCCCATAAGTGAACTCGGACTCAACTCAACGAGCTCGGGCGTTCGCATCCATAAGTGAACTCGGACTCAACTCAACGAGTTCGGATGCCTAGTTACATCTCACGAACTCGGACTCAACTCAACGAGTTCGGATGCCCAAATATCCCAGTGACATGTCACTTGTATCCTAATCCATTCCTAAGGTTCAACGGGACCTTTTTCCCAATCATGTGTCTCAACCATCTTCTACGGAATGCCGATACCGATACTCGGTAGTATTTCACATTTTCCAAGTATATCACATAATTTGACATATTATCAAACAATTATCACAAGTATAATATTTCATAATAATTATCATATCATTTAAAAACATTAAAAATTTAAAATAATAACTATGTTACCAACATTTACATATGAACTTACCTCGTATGCGAAAATGGCTATTTTACCATTTCGTCCACAACTTGGTATTTTCCCCATTTTAGCCAATTTCAGTTTTCCTTGCTCTATCATTTAAAATATAGTCTAATTAGGACTCACATTATTCAAATTGACCCAAAATCATATTTTGGAAAAATTACAATTTTGCCCCTAAACTTTTGCATATTTACACTTTTGCCCCAAAGCTCGTAAATTAAAATTCAGCCTATTTTCTTATGTTTTATGACATGCTGATCATTTTTCCTTCTATGGCAACATCAAATTCTCACTCTAACATGTACTTATGACTATTAGGTATTTTTACCGATTAAGCCATTTTGCTCGTTTTCACTTAAAACCGAGTAGCACAAGTTGTCTAACATAATTTAAAACCTCATATTCTATCATAAAACACCAAAATACACAAATTTCACCTATGGGTATTTTTCCAAATATAAACCCTAGGTTAAATTATTGCTAGCATAAGCTAAATCGAGCTACGGGACTCAGAAACGTAAAAATCATTAAAAACGAGGCTAGAACGGACTTACAATCGAGCTTGGAAGCTTGAAAACCCTAGCCATGGTTTCTCCTTGCTATATTCGGCCATGGGGTTGAAGATGAGCAAAATTGGCTTTAATTTTGTATTTTAATTCATTTTACCCTAAATGACCAAAATGCCCTTACTACTAAACTTTCCAAAATTCCATCCATGTCCAATTTTTGTCCATAGACTTAGAAATTGGTAAAATTACTCTTTAAGGACCTCTAATTAATAATCTAATTCAATTTTATGCAAAATACTTCTAGAACACAAGTTTTGCAATTTATTCAATTTAGTCCCAAATTTCAAATTAAGCACTTTATGCATAAAATTTCTTCACGAAATTTTCACACAATCATGCAATCATATCATAGACCTTAAAATAATCATAAAATAATTATTTATATCTCGGATTTTGTGGTCACGAAACCACTATTCCGACTAGGCCCAAAATCAGGATATTACAATATGTTTTGAGATGTTTTTGTCTTATGTTTTGGCATCAAATAGTAATGTTATTAAGCATGGAATTGGTTGGAAATGATATAACATGAATGGTTAATGTTTTGGTTGTGAATTGGTTAAGAAATGTTGTGATTTTGGTTGCTTGTAGGTTTGATTTAAATGGGTGGCAAATTGACTTTTCTAATGGCTTATTTTTGTCCACACGGGCAGAGACACGTGCGTGTGTCTCAGCCATGTGCAACACACGGTCATGTACGACCGTGTGTCCCCTGGGGTACCCTACAATTGTAAGTCAGGCCTGAGCACGGCCAAGGCACATGGGCATGTGGCTAGCCATATGACTCAAGTCAGTATCGACCACGCCAAGACACACGGGCTTGTCTTGTAGTCGTGTAAGCAAGTCAGTATGTATGCCCTGTTTTGACACGAGGCGTGTCTGATGCCGTGTGAGGCACACGGCCTATTCACACGGGTGTGTGACATGTATTACTTTGAGAAATGTTTAAGTTTTGGAAAAATTTTGTATGAGCTCGGTTTAGTCCCGGCCCTTTTATGAGGTATGTTTAAGGTCTCGATGACCTAAATAAGGGACATTATACTGATGTTTGATCTTTGATGCTATGATGTTTGCGAAATGAATGTTAAATGTTTCGATTTGTCTAGTGATGCCTTTAACCCTAGTCCAGCGACAGATACGGGTTAGGGGTGTTACAACAAAACCCAGAAAAATACATCTCACAGCCCTTGGTTCAGGCTTTCCTTGATTGGCTCGTGCATATGTAGGACAATCGAATACTCTAAGGTTAGAGTAATTAGGAGGATTACCTAACCATGTCTCTTCAAGAACATTTTCATCCAATGCTTAATATGAAGACCGGTTTACCAAATAACTTGCCAAGTTAACGGGTTTTTCCCAAAACTCGTTTTCTAAGCCTATATTGGAAAGCATACATCGGGCTTTCTCAAGTAATGTTTTGTTCATCCTTTCAAAAACACCATTCTGTTGTAGGGTATCAACAACTGTGCGATGTCTTTCAATTCCTTCCCGTTTGTAGTAATTGTTAAACTCAGCTAAACAGAACTCGAGACCATTATCTGTTCTTTACTGCTTTACGAACTTACTAGTCTGTTTTTCTAGTAAGGTATTTGTAACACCCCTAACCCGTATCCATCGCCGGAATAGGAGGTATAATAAGGGGTGGAGGTTCTTAAGCTTGAGTATTCATTTGCGTAAACTCATTTAACCACTGGTTCATAAAACCAAAGAACATGTTTTTAAATTCATGTTCAGGTACTTGTGGAATCAGAATATTACTACTCGTCCCTTGATCTGAGGTCGGTAAATTACTATTAAGCTCATCATTGTTAGCACGACCAATTCATCTAACATCTTTACAATCTATAAGAAAAACAAAGGTTAAATCAAATCAAACACATCACACTATCACTGGTTTATATGGCATGAAGTTCTAGACATTTAACATGCTACGTTCAATCCGAGAACTGACTAACTGTAGCTTTGATACACTAACACATCTTCCTTTGTTCACTTATCATATTAGGTTAACTACTTGCACTTAAGATCATACTTTAACATTTTACATATCAAAACAATAGTAATGACATACAAGCCTATTACATACCATATAATCTGAAATGAACGTTCCAAAAACTACCAAAAATGAGTGGATAGTGTGACTTGAGTGCCGGTCTGACCATCCAACCTTCAAAGTATCTACAAGAATAGAAAATAACATAAGTAAGCTCATTGAAGCTTAGTAAGTTCGATGTAATAAAACAATAAATCTTAGCAAAGTAAGTACAACAAATCATTCAATAATAATACAACCATATGTGTTCTCTGTCATCCACAATCTCAACCAAGTGAATTGCAAAATTCAATTCAAAGCTCAAATACATGTCATAACCATCAAAATCACTAAACAAGTTACATTATAGAGACTTACAATATGATGAACGGCTTACAGATTTGAGTACATCGATATTCCAACCGAAACATGCCAGATGCTCATAAGAGCTAATCCACTCGATAACACGCCAAATGTTCATAAGAGCCAATCCACCCAATAACATGTCAATTACTCCGAAGAACTAGTCCAACCGGAAGCAGGCTAAAACAGGGAGTATAACACCGGAGTTCGCAATAAATGCTAAACCTCGACCTACTCGAGAATATATATATATCACTCCAAAACAATCTCCACTCCAATCCCTTATAACACGCCATATCTCAATTGTACCCTATCCCGCGTTCAATCCGTTCCAAGTATTGAATTTCAATAACTTTTCATCATTTATAATCAAATATATCTATTATATCACATTATATCATCAAAAATTTCATAGAGATGTTAAAATTTAAACCGTACAAACTTACCTAGACTGAATTGTAGTAGTTGCAGAAGTTTAGGGACTAATCCGTAATTTTTCCATTTCCACGTATATCAACAGGGTCTTGATCTAAAATGAAAACTTTCTCAATTATCAACTTAAATTTCCCCCTCCAATTCACTTTACATTTTATACCCCTTTTTATTTTTCAAATCAAACAATTACCCCTAACTTTTACAACTTTTACAATTTTATCCCTATAACAGCCCATTTTTAGTCAAATCAAAACAGTGGTTTTGAGACCACAAATCCGAATTTGAAATAATTTTTTTATTATTATTTTAATATTTACATCATGATAATATGTTTGTGTGAAAGTTTCATTCATAAATTTTATTGTTTGAGTGCTTAATTTGAGAAAAAAGACTAAATCGCGTAAAGTGTAAAAGTGTTGTTCTAGTAGTTAATGGTATTAAATAGCCATGAAATTAAATAGTGAAGGTACTTATGTATATATTAGTCAATTTATAACATAGTTGATGATAGTGGCATGGCTTTTGGTGTAATTAATAAATGTTTTAAGGGTTAAATAAGTAAATTAGTAAATAAAGATAAATTAAATAAAACAAAATCCATTTTCTTTTCCATTCATCATCTTCAACTGAGAATTAGGGCATCAGGAATCCATTTTAAGCTTCAAACATTTGGCCATGGAGTTTTGAATGCATGGTATGATTTTTGACTCGGTTTTTAATGAGTTTTATGTTTTTGTGATCGTTGCAGCTTAGCCTAGCTAGCCCAGGGACTAATTTGCAAAATTGTTAAAGGTTTAGGATGTTGTCATTGATGAATATGTCTGAGCTTTAATGATTGATGATAGATTATGAATGTTTGATGATAGTTATACAAGTTTTGTTAAATGATTTTTAGTGAAAATGCAAAATAGGGATTTAATTGAGAAATATGAACATTTTGTGGATAAATTGTGAAATAAATGAAAAATATGGCTGATATTGTACTAGTAAAATTCGGCTAGCATAGGTTGGTATCAAATTGCATTAATTTGTGTTTTTATGAAATAAGGACTAAATTGCAAAAGTTGTGAAATACTTGGGGCCAAAGTGTAAATGTGCTTTAATGAGTGTTTTTGGATTAAATTGAATAGAGTGATAATTAAATAAGCTAAATTTGATTACATATAGATCAAGAAATGTGAAATTCAAATCTAGATCGGGGGAAAAACAAAGTAATCGACTAATCAACCTATTTCATAGTTTTCGTGAACCGATGTAAGTTTGTATGATTAATAAGCTTAATGTTATATGTGTTTATATGCTTAAATATTATAATTGTGATATTACGACACTAAGTAACCTATCGACAAAGCATTAACACAGTGAGAATCCCGGTTGAACGTTAGGAATAGATAGAGTGACATGTCATTGGGGATTACTATGATTATGTGATTCGGGTGCTGGTCCTGTACGTCCTACCGATGACTGAATATACTGGCATGTGTTGCGGTTACTTGACAACTTGTGTAAGCAGCACCCTATAGTTACGTCTTGACTGACAGCTTGTGTGAGCAGGCCTGTTGATAGCTTGAGAGTAAGTATATATGTGATATGAGATTGAGATAGCTCGGAATCGGGGTTTGTCGAGGATCGCTTCACACTATCCAACTATCACCTTGGTACTTTTGAAATTAAGTATTTTGAGTATATGGCATTTATAGGGATTTTGAATCATTTTGGCTATGAGTTGATAATGATTTTGGTCATTTGAAATGGCTTGTAAATGTTAAATGTTTTTGGTTTTGTATATAGCCATAAGAGTTGGCTTAATTTGGTTGGTTTGGTTGTGTATACATATGTGCTTATGGTTTTGGTTGTGTTTAATGATGGATATGTTATGTTTGTTGATGTTGGTAATAAAGGGCACTTAATGGTTGAGAATTGAATTTGGTATGCTTGTGAAATTAGTCTAAATGATGCAAAATTTGAAAGTGTTCATATTGATGATTTGAGATTATTAGATTTGATATGAATTTAGTGGCATATTATGGTATTGATGTGTTTTGGATTGGTTGGTATTGAAATGGTATGAAATATGCTTGAATGAAGTTAATAGAATGCCTATTTTTATGCCATGAACTGTGCAATTTGGTTAGGTGTAGGTTTGTGCAAGTTGGGTGGCAAAAATGGCTTGGTAAATAGCCTATTTTTGTCCACACGGGTAGAGACACGGGCGTGTGTCTCAGCCGTGTGTGACACACGGTTATGTTACACAGTTGTGTCCCCCCTGGTGTTGAGTTAAAAATCAAGTCAGTATGTTTCACATGGCCTCACACACGAGCGTGTGACTTGGCCGTGTGGCATAAGTCAGTATACTCTATAGGATTGGCACGACGTAGCACATGGCCTGGCACACGGGTGTGTGTGGCCATTTTTAGGGTACACGGGCTAGCCACACGGGCATCTGTGTTGGCCCTGTGACCCAAGTCAAAGAGTTACACAGGGTCAGACACGGGCTAGAACACGGCCCTGTGATTTCATTTTAAATGTCCACACGGCCTGTGACATGGACATGTCTTTGGTCTTGTGAGACACACGGCCGGGCCACATGGGCATGTGTCCTCTGTTTTATGGAAAAATTTTCTAAGTTTTGTAAAACTTTCCTCAGTTATCGGTTTAGTCTCGAACCTTTCAGAATGCATGTTTTGGGCCCCGTAGGCTCGTGTTAGGGATGGTATGAATGATTTTGATTGATGATTAATTGAATTTGAGAAATGTATGTGAAATGTATGATTATTATGTTGTAAGTCCATTAATGCTCCGTAACCCTATTCCAACATTGAATACGGGTGAGGGGTGTTACAGTCCCTTAACCTAAAAATCATCAAATTAACCATTTTTCTCAAGTCAACATTAAAGCCGAATATACTAAGCCCTTAAACAGTCCTTATTAAACACTAAATTCATTATTAAGCCTTAAAATTTTAACATATTTACAATTTAAGCCCTAAATCAAAATCTAACAAAAATCATTACACAAAATCACCAAACAATACAATCAAAGTTTCAAATACATAGTTATCATAAAAAAAATTCAAGATTCATCAATGGCAACTTCTAAAATTTTTAACAGATTCAGAAACGAAGGTATGTGCTAGCTGGACCTAGTTGTAACAATCTTAAAAATATAAAAATTACAAGAAACGGGTACAAAAATCACTTACATGCAAGAAACAACAATGGTTGAACCTCCAAGCTAGGTTCCCATGGTGTTTTCGGCAAGATGAAGTGAAAATAAAGATGAATTGTTTATTTATTTCTTTAACTTTGTTTTATTAATTTACAAAATTACCATTGAAATTACATTATTTTATCATTTTCTATTAATTATTCATCCCAACTTATCAATTAGGGCCTAATTGTTACTTAAATCTTTCTATTTATTAACTTGGCCATTTGATAACATAAATGCTATAATTTCTATGTGTTGCACCTTTTACAATTTAGTCTTTTTTCTTTAAGTAACTATCTAAACGTTAAAATTTCTTAACAAAAATTTTAATGAGTCTAATGAATCCATAAATATTCTAAAAATAATATTTATGAGTTGACAATACAAAAATTTTTGGTCCCGAAACCACTGTTCTATCATCACTGAAAATCGAGCTATTATAGCCCTCCTATTCTTATTTTGGAGTTTATAACATTTTGCCTTAATGTGACCTATCTTTTTGCAATAGCCACAGGTCTTGTCTCGCTTCTTTGACCTCGGTTTAGACCTAGATCTTCTTTGACCCAATTCCTTAAATTGTTTCCTTCCTCTAGCAACCAAAACTGAGGCTTGCCCATCTGAATTATTCTTAGAACCTAACTCATTGTCAAGTTTATCCTTTGGCTATATGGAATATATATAATCATTGTTTCAATACCAAAAAATTTGAGAGAGACTTTTTCATGTAAAGAGCTTCTAATTTTCTCCATAAGGCTGTTGTTGATTCCTCTGTAAGCATCTCCTACAACACATTATTTGTGAGGCACAATTGAATTATTGATAGATCCTTCTCATCAAGCTCCTTCCATTATGTCTGATTCGCATCCGCGGGCTTTTGCCCTATAATGACCTTCTTCAAACCGTTTTGAATTAGAATTGTCGTCATCCAAATTTTCCATACACTTAAATTTGTGATCCTATCAAACTTTTCAATGTCTTATCTCATTGTCGCTATCTCTAAATAGGTTCAATGTTCAATTTGAACCAAGCTCTGATACCAATTTGTTGGGGATAAACCTGAATAAGTAATGAACAATAATGAATAAAAAAACTCCTCTGAAAAAGATCAAAAACCACGAAGAAAGAAAACTTCACTAAAATGGAAACTAATCGAATGAAGAGTACAAGATATAGAAACAAAAACAAACCTGAACCCAAAATAAAAATTTCTCCCGAAGTTCCCACGAAACTCTCTCTTAATTGTGTTGTTAATTCAATCTCTCTAGGATTTCTATTTAAAGCCTTATTTATAGGCTGAAACTTGTAAGGTGATTTGATTAAAGTATCCCTAGAATTTTTAGAGTTTGATTTAGAAAAAAGATAACAAAGTTTAACTAGGAGAAGAAGTCCGGTTTAGTGAGGAACACGTTACCACGTCCTGACATTGTTTATCGATTAGTTAAGATGTCACACGTCATATCATCGAGACATCAACTTCTTCTCGTTGTTATGTTGTGTGTCGCATCGTCGGGGAATCGGCTCTTCCTTGTCATGATGTTGAACTTGTTTCGTTCGAAATGCAAGTCACACTAAACATACTTGTTGAATGGTATTGATCCACCATATCGACCATTTAAACATTGCTTAGAGCTCGATAACTGAACTTAAAAAAACTTAATAATCCAATGACTTCAATAAAAAGTTTTGAATAGTTCAATGACTATTTTGTAACTTTTTGAAGTTAAGTGACCAAAACATAAACATACTAATAGTATAATGACATTGGATATAGTTTAACCTAAATAATTTTATGGATAATTATTTGATACATTGATGGTGTAGTTTTTTAACTCCAAAACAAGGTTAAAAAGATGCCACGTGTCATTAATCTAGTCTATAGGGTTAAAAAAACTCAACTTCTAGTTTATTAAATAATAATCCTAATTTTTTTAAATCCATTTAATAGAAGTAGTTGATATGCCACAATTCGTTATGGCAAATTAGAGTCTTTTCGACACTTAGCGAGCTTGTTTTCTAGCTCTTTTATATGTTTTTAGAATGTTTTTGGTTTTTAGTATTTTATGTTAAATGTTCGCAAAATAAGTATTTTTACATAATTTTTAGCAATGTGTTAGATCTGGTGCCCCGAGTGTAGTATTTTTATCTAAGTACACTTGTAATTTTTCGAATAGATTGGTTTATTTTATTAATAAATTACATTAATATACTTTGTATTATTGTCCTCAAATGGTTTTTGCATGCAAAGAAAAATGGAAACAAATGTTGCTCGTTGGTTGTCGAATGTTTAACTACTACTAAGTGGTATTACGTGGTCAGATCGTAATACAAAAAGATAGCTTGTATTAGTAGACGAACCTAAACATATCCTTAGTCTAATCGAAAATGAGAAAACAAATTGAAAGACTAATATGTCGTCTATCAAGTCCAATTGAGAAGATGCCTTGTCTTAGGCATCGGAGCGAATGACTCTTAAAAGATAGAGACACAGATGTGACTGACTAGAGTGGTAGTACATCAGATTAGACCCAAGTTGAATACATCCTAAATTCATTTATGGATTTATTCGCTTGTGACGTTCATAATGCGGCATACCTAAATCTTGAGTGGATGGCGGACTATGTATGCTTAACTCGTACACTTTGATGTAAGTACAAGTCTGAGTTCGAATAGATAAGAAACTGAAAGCTGGTAGTTGGGTGTATAACTTCTATAGTACGTAACGTCATTCAAAACAGTGGAATTCATGGCCCAAGACATGGGTACATAACATTAATTTTGAGCTTTGAACACGAAGGACGACGACAGCGTCGCGACACTGAGCAATGGTGTCGCAACATCAGACTTTGAAGCCAAGAAATTCAACCCCAAAAGGCAGTGTCGTTGTGACAACCCATTCGACGAAGTCTTTATATCTGGTTATTATTTATTGTACTAAGCGTAGTTTTGGGTAAGTAAAGTATTAACTATAACTAAGTATATGATTCTATGTATGCAGTGAAATCTATGTTTTGGTGAGATCTATGGTTTGACAGATTCTTCTATTAAGTATATGCCACCCAAATGTTTTGGAGAAGTCATCAAATCTGTAGTTTCATAGATTTTTTTTTTTTTATAAGACCATTTAGTTAGTTCATGGAGAACTGGTTAGAGTTGAATTAAGATACTGTAGTTGATAAAACTTAAATTATGATAAGTGCACTTAATCAAGAAAATCAAGAGTGTTAGTGGAATAATCTGATCCTTCCACTATACCTTGTCTTTATGCTTAAGTATATAAGGATATCAGTGTCTTCATCGATAAACTTTTGCATTTTCTTTGCATTCATCTTTTTCTTGATTTTATTTGTACGTCTGAATCTCTTTGAATGATTGAATATTTTATAAACGTTTATGCTTAATAACCAATAGAATTCCTGTATATTGTTTGTGATCACATTTGGAACTCACTAAGTTCATTTGAACTTACTTTGTTATATTTTCCTTCTTAGGCATGTAGATTGTAGAAAAAGATTTGCTAAAAGAGGACTACGCCAGAGTTACCGTTGATAGTGAGCTACTTGACTAATTTTGTATCATGCATGACCGTCTGAGTGGGTGGCGTGTAAATATGTTTTGTGACCAACTTTTGTAATAATTTACATCTTCTACCAAATCACTAATTTTAAGAGAAAATTTATGTATTCTTGAAGTTTAGGTTAAACTTTAATTAATTATGATTTATGAGATCATCTTTTAGCTATATACGCCAAATTGATTTAAGCGATATTTAATTGGCAGTGATGCACTTGAAACTTTTGTATGGGAAATAATTCATGTAACACCTAGTACTAGAAAATCTAAAGTTTTGGGTGTATAGCCGTAAATAGTCTGCTTGGCGTAGTGTTATTTGCCCAAAAGATTGTTTTGGCGTATACGTGTAGGTGTATAGTAACTGCCACAATAGTAAGTAAGAATTCGATTTTATAATATTCTGTCATGTATTAAAGAGAAGTTTATTTTAAGGGATTAAGGGTAAGTATAGAAGGAGTATTTTCCAAAAGTATAGTATGCTTGGTTTGTATGGAATATTATGCTAATTACACTTTAAGTAATCTGGTTAGAAACCAAAGGTATAGCTTCGCTTGATAAGTATGATGAAGGGAACTTATTTATATTTTTCTCGAAAACTGTAGGCCAATAAGAAGGCAAGTTCTAATACGTATGACACTTGTTAAATTCCACTAAGTAAGTTGAGTTAAATATATATGTGATAGTGTTTTTTGAAAGTGGTCTTCTTTCTTTTTCCTCTTCCTTAAGTGGTATTTACTGATACATTTCTTAAGTTTGGTTATATCTCTTTATCAATAATCTAAAAGCTATGGTTATGTTATGATCATTGATTATTTCATTCAAGGGCAAGTACTACTATTTTGCATGCTAAATTTTGTATATATTGCATTTGTGGCATACTCTGTATATATATATATATATATAACCTTTGTGGCATACTCTGTTGGGATCGTCTTTGTGACGTATTCCATAATAAGGACTTATGGTGTGTACGTCATATCATTTGTTTGCCTCTAATGTGTTCTGTGAAGCCATCCGGGATAGTAAACACGAGACTTTGTATGATTTCTTGTATGGCGTGCTCTGTTAGGCCTATGTGGTATGAACTGTCAAGAATGCCTAGTAAGAGTTGAATCTAAATTTTTGCCATTATTGTAAGAAATGAGTAAATTTTTTTAGTTATATATTAAGTAAGGCTAAGATGAGGTATGGATATGTTCTGGGCTAAGAGTGAATAAATCTTAAGGGTTTCCATAAAAAAGAGATGTGTATTTGTCTGTTAAGAAGGGTATCCGATATGATGATTTGTAAATATGGAAATTGAGGGGTATCGTATCGTCTTATAGAATTATTTGGATTTTAGTTAATATTATCTTGAGTTATGGGATTATGAGATAACCTGATACGAAATTTGTCATAATGGTCTGTGCAGTGATTCATCTATAAGGGTATGTGTGGTACTGAATCTGGGTCTATATGAGTATGAATTATGGTCTTAAATCCTACGAAAGTACTCGCCAAACACATATGTATCCATCTAGGATAAATGTCAGTAAACAACTGTGTGAACTAAGAGTATAGGTTAAGGCAAGGATTACTGGAAGTGGTTTATAAAGGTATGTTCTGTTAAGAAAGTATTATGGGACAAGAGAATGGATGAAATGCCTATAAGGATTACTCAATCAGTTAGATAAGGAAGATAAAGTATGACGAGAGCATGATAGCTAGTGTATAAGAGACTGGTAAGCTGTGGCAATATCCGCTAAAATAATGATACCAAATAATTGACACCCAGTAGATCAGCTAAGATTACAAGTATCCATTAAGGTACCTTTGTAACACCCCAAACCCGTGACCGTCACCGGATTTGACCACGTGGTGTTACCGGGCTTACTTCCCTTATTTCTCTCTTTGAAATAATTGATTTACATTCCAGGCAGGCTAGCTAACTGCGTCCACTGTCACCTTAAAATCATATCTCGAGTTCCAGAACTCGAAAATCAGTTCCGTAAATTTTCCTGAAACTAGACTCATATATCCATCCCTGGATTTATTTCTAGAATTTTTGGTCAGGCCAATTGGTACAGTTTATTAGTTAAAGTCGCCCATGTTACAGGGGTCGACTACACTGACCTTTGTGCATTACGACCTGGATATCTTCTCGTACAGGGCTTCAATGCTCATGTAGTTTGTTTCTAATGAAACTAGACTCAAAGGGGAATCTGCACATATAAGGCAAGACTTCTAATTCCTTCTGGATAATTTATGGTAAATTTTCAAAGTCGAGACAGGGGATCCAGAAACCGTTCTGGCCCTGTTTCACGAGAACTTTAATATCTCTCAGTATACTGCTCATATGGTCGTTTCGTTTCGTCCATATGAAAATAGATTCATCAAGGTTCAATCTCATAATTTATTCACTATTTAATAGGATATTTGAAGCAATTTCCATACATCATTTTATTTCCGCAACAATCATGCAATTGAAATCATCACATAGATTTAAAACTTACCAACTCAACCCCGAGCATGAACATAGCATCTATGAGCCATGAACTCAATGTGCTTACTCTTTCCGCTGTCCAAACTCAACTCGATAAAATCACACCTCCATAAATATTCAATCGATAGAACATACATATTAAATTCGCTTTGCGTAGTGCTTAATAAACGATCTCGCACACTTAGTGCCATGCGATTTAAGCTCGCACACATAGTGCCATATAATTTAAGTTTGCACACTTAGTGCCATATAATTTAAGTTCGCACACTTAGTGCCATATAATTTAAGTTTGCACACTTATTGCCATATAATTTAAGTTCGCACACTTAGTGCCATATAATTTAAGTTCGCACACTTAGTGCCATACCTTCCAAGCCCGCACACTTAGTGCCAATCTTGTCACCGTGCCCATCTATTGCCCGCACACTTAGTGCCGAGACCAAACGCTCTACGCAAGTTACTACTTTTATACATTCAGCAATGTCATCATTCCATACACACACATTTTATATACACACCATCTTATTAAACACAATTTGCATGGATATTATGACCATTTAAATCAATACCGAATACATGCTTAATGACTTACCTTATATTGGATGAAACGATTTCCAATCGGCTACTCGATTATCTTTGCTTTGCCTTTGTTTGATTTTCCCCCTTTGATGTCTTGATCTAGAATAAAAACATTTAGTAGTAATTTTTTTTTTTATTCTAATGTACAACATCATGAATCAACTCAACCGAATTATCTCTATCACCCGAACTAAAATTCGCACCATAACTTCATCTCATTACCCCTTAAAGTCCGAATGCACACATACACAATTTATATACAAATTTCATCCTCACAATGTATATAATTCATTCGGCCATTCACCACTCACCTAACAAAACTTCATATCAAATTTCCATGACCGATCACACCTATACTTACATTCCATATAGCCGAACATTACTTGTATATGTACCCATAAATTAAATGTGAGAATTTAGCAAAGTTACCTTTGAAAGACTCACCCGAACAACATGGAAATGTCCAGCTTTGGACAGCATTGAATTTTCAAATGAGACATGCATTAAACTTAACCGAATTTGTCATAAAATTTACAATATTGGACAGCATGTAAAAGCAAATTAAAGCAGCATAATAAGATAGTCACAATTGCACACGTCAACACATATTGAGCAGCCATACCACACCATTTACTTCACCATTTAGCCACGGTTTCCAGGAGCAAATTAATCCACACTCACCAAACAAAACTATCAAAATCTTACATGCATATCGCATGCAACAACAATCTCAAGCATCGCAACACTTAAAACCGAACAGCTTAGGAAGAAATATAAAATATTTGCAAAGAATCGATGAAAATTCCTCCAAGATGGAAATCACCTATTTGATTTGCTCCATTGTATTTCTCTATTATTGCTTCCTCTTCTTCTTCTAGTTACAACAATTGCAAAAGAAAGAAAACATGAACACTCCTTCGTCTTCTCAAGTCATGGTAATTGTAACAAAAATGAGAATGGATGAACAACAAGGATTTTTCTTTCTTCTTCCTCAACTCACGGCAATGAGGGGCCATTCACCATTCTCTTCCTTTTTTTTTTCTTTATTTCCCTTCCATAATGCACTAGGCCAACATGTCTAGGACATGTTTTCTTTGCCCATCATCATGTCATGGCCGGCCACTAACCTTAAGAAATGGGTTATTTGACATGCAACTCCACCTTTGTGTTAACATGCACTAATAAGCCATTTAAAATTAGCCCATCATATTTCACCATTTTCACATTGATCCCTATTTAATAATTTCTCACAAAATTGGTAAAATTAGAGAATGAAACTTCCACATATGCATGCACACACATAGTAAGCATAGAATATAACAATTAATTATTTTTGTGACTCGGTTTAGTGGTCCCGAAACCACTTTCCGACTAGGGTCAATTTAGGGCTGTCACAACTCTCCCCACTTAAGAAATTTTCGTCCAGAAAATCTTACCGTAAATAGGCTCGGGTATCGCTCTTTCTTAGAGTCCTCAAGTTCCCAAGTGGCTCCTTCAATTCCGTGTTTATGCCACAACACCTTCACTAATGGGATTTTCTTATTGCACAACTCTTTTACTTCGCACATCAGAATGCGAACCGGCTCTTCTTCATAACTCAAATTAGGCTGAACCTCGACCTCAGATGGAGTAATTACGTGTGCCGGGTCAGACCTATATCATCGAAGCATCGAGACATGGAAAACGTTGTGGATCCTTTCGAGCTCAGGGGGTAAAATTAATCGGTACGCTACTGGCCCAACTCATTCAGATATTTCATACGGACCGATGAACCTCGGACTCAATTTGCCCTTACGGCCAAATCTAAGCACCTTCTTCCGGGTGAGACTTTGAGAAATACCTTGTCTCCAACCCGATATTCAATGTCTTTTCTTTTCAAATCCGCATCGACTTTTGGCGATCCGGCGACTTTCAAACTTTCACGAATTACTCGAACTTTTGCTCGGCATCCTTAACCAAATCAACCGAAGATTTTACCTTCACTAAGTTCATCCGAATAATGGGGTGCGGCATTTATGACCGTATAAAGCCTCGTAAGGCGCCATCTTAATACTTGATTGAAAGCTATTGTTGTGGCGAATTCAATCAAAGGCGGATATCTTTCCCATGAACCACTAAACTCAAGGATGCAACATCTCAACATATCCTCCGAGATTTGAATTATCCGTTCAGATTGACCATCGGTTTGGGGATGAAAAGATTGCTAAAATGCGACTTGGTACCCAAAGCCTCTTGCAATTTCTTCCAAAATCGCGATGTAAATCTTGGGTCTCTATTCGACACGATAGAAATAGGCACCCCATGCAATCGAATAATTTGGGAGACGTATAATTACGCCAATTTATCAGCGAAAAATCCGTGCGGACGAGGAATAAAATGAGCGGACTTGGTCGGGTCTATCAACAATGACCCGGATCGCATCCTTCTTACTTGCTGACAATGGCAGTCCGGATACAAAGTCCATGGTGACTCGATCCCATTTCCACTCGGGTATCGTGATCGGCTGAAGTAATCCTGAAGGCACTTGATGCTCCGCTTTCACTTGTTGACATATTAAACATCTCGAAACAAAGTCAGAGATGTCTCGTTTCATACCATGCCACCAAAATCGACGTTTCAAATCATTGTACATCTTCGTACTCCCCGGGTGGATTGCCATTTGGCTACAATGGGCTTTGTTCAGAATTATCGAAATAAGTTCAATTCTTTGGAACACACGACGACTTCGAATCTTCAAACAATCGTCATCATCGATTTGAAATTCGAGTCCTTGTTCGAACACACTCACCGTTTTGCAACCAACTCATCGTCGACTTTCTCGAGCTTCACGAATTTGACGTATCAATAATGGTTTGGCTTTCAATTCGCTACTAACACATTGTCGGGTAGAAACGGACAAGTGTACATTCATCGCTTCATAAAGCAAATAGTGATTTACGACTTAAGGCGTCCGCAACCACATTAGCCTTTCCGGTGATAGTCAATGACCAGCTCATAATCCTTTAACACTCGAGCCAACGTCTTTGTCGCAGATTTAAGTCTCTTTGGGTAATCGGATATTTTAGACTTTTGTGATCCGAATACATATGGCACTTCTCACCAAATAAGTAATGTCGCCATACCTTTAAAGTGTGCGATGGCGACCAATTCGAGATCATGGGTCGGATAATTTTTCTCATGTGGCTTTAATTGTCTCGACGCATAGGCCACAACTCGCCCTTCTTGCATCAATCGCAACCCAACCCAAGTAGGGATGCGTCACTATAAATGACAAACTCTTTGCCCGATTCGGGTTGCACTAGAATTGGGGCTTCATCAAATAAGTTTTAGTTGATTGAAACTTTTCGACATTTCTCCGTCCATTCGAACTTAACATCTTTTGGAGTAGTTTCGTCATTGGTGCAATATCATCGAAAAACCTTTTACAAATCATCGGTAATAATCGGCAAACCCAAAAGCTCCTAACTTCGGTAACATTCCGCTAAGGTTTCCAATCGACTATGGCTGAAATTTTGTTCGGGTCCACCCTGACACCCGATGCGGACACCACGTGCCCCAAAAAGCTAACCTCTTTCAACCAAAATTCACATTTACTGAACTTTGCGTATAACTGCTTATCTTGTAAAATTTGCAACACTAGCCTAAGGTGCTCAGCATGTTCGGTTTCATCTCTCGAATAAACCAAAATGTCATCGATAAATACAACTACGAACCGATCCAAGTATGGCCTGAAAATTCTATTCATTAAATCCATAAATACCGCAGGGGCATTAGTAAGCCCAAACGGCATCACCAAGAATTCGTAGTGACCGTACCTCGTTCTAAAAGCGGTTTTGGGTATGTCCGATTCTCGGACCCTCAACTGATAGTACCCCGACCCCAAATCTATCTTTGAAAACACTGAGGCTCCCTTTAATTGATCAAACAAATCGTCAATTCGTGGCAACGGATATTTATTCTTTATCGTCACTTTATTGAGTTGATGGTAGTCGATGCACAACCTCATGCTTCCGTCCTTCTTTTCACAAACAATCTTGGTGCGCCCATGGAGAAAAACTCGGTCGGCGAAACCTCTATCCGTCAATTCTTGCAATTGAACCTTCAATTCCTTTAACTCCGTTAATGCCATACGATCGGAGCTATTGAGATCGGCGTAGTACCCGGTACAACCGATGCGAATTCCACTTCTCGAACCGGTGGCAATCCGGTAACTCCTCGGGAAAAACATCTGAATACTCACAAACCACTGGTACCGATTCGAGTTTCCTTTCCGTCTCTTTACTTTCAAACACATACGCAAGGTATGTTTCACACCCTTTTCACATATCTCCGGCGGTCATAGAAGATATTATCGCTGGCACTCCTTTTAAATCGATGAGACTCGACTCGGACTACCTCATTATTTGCACTCCTCCAATCAATGGTTTTCCTTTTGCGATCCACCAACGCATCATGTACTGGTCACCAATTCATACCAAGAATAACATCAATTCATCAAATGGTAGAAGCATCGGATCGGTAGGAAAATAGGATTCTCGAATTATTAGGGGCATCTCTTGCACACTTTATCAACGAATGCGTATTGGCCCAAAGGGTTTGACACCGATTTACGAACTCGATGAGACTCAACGGTAGAGTCTTCTTGGATGCTAAGGTTTCACATACATATGAATGAGTAGAGCGGGGTCAATCAATGCAATCACACTAGTATCAAAGAGAGTAAAAGTACTAGTGATAACGTCGGGGAGGATGCCACCTCTCGTGCGCGGATGGCATATGCTCTAGCGAGAGCACGGGTCTCGGATCGAACAGTACCGTGTCGAGGCTCCTCTCGATTACCACCCCTACCTCCGAAAATTCTGGGGGCCTACCTCTAGCCGTCGTTTCACTAGGTCTTGCACCTTGCATCTTATTCTTCTCATCTAGCTCCGTGCAATCTCTAACGAAGTGGTCCTTCGAACCGCATCCATAACAGGCCCTATTAACAGACTTACCCCAACATTCACCTAGGTGTCGTCTTCCACATTAGGGGCATTCAGGTTTCTCTTGACGATTATTGCCCACACTAGCTACCGAAGTAGCTCGGGAGTCTGTCGATGGTCGGGCCCTAATGGAAATTCCCGCAGTCGCCCTCGACTTACTGGTGTCCTCCCTGAACCTCTTTTATAGCCGAGAACGGAGCTTTACTCGTTGATCTTTTACGGTAATCTCTTGCTTTAAATTCAGCCTTCTTCTTTTCCTTTCCAAGTTCTTCCGCCTTACAGGCTCGTTCGACTAGTGTCACGAACTCCTTTATCTCCAAAATTCCCACTAGTAACTTTAACTCTTCATTCAATCCTTCTTCAAATCTTTTGCACATAGCAACCTCATCAGCCACACACTCCCGGGCATACTGACTAAGTCTTACGAACTTATGTTCAGATTCGAGATCTTGTCATACGGCCTTGCTTGAGTTCCAAGAATTCCTTACGATCGATCGATGAACAGTTGACTAATGTATTTCTTTCAAATTCGATTGAAAGAAATCCCAAGTAACTCGTTCGTTTGGGACTATGGAAATTAAAGTCCTCCACCAATAGTAAGCTGAGTCTCGCAACAAGGATATAACACACTTAAGACATTCATCGGGTGTGCATGACAGTTCATCTAACACTCGAATGGTGTTATCGAGCGAACTTCGGCCTTTTCGGCATCATCAAGTAACTATGGCCTTGAACTCCTCAGCCCGCGCTTCCTAATCAGGTCTGGTGGTTTACTCAGCCTCACGTAATCGATGAATCAAGGCATTACGGGCTCTTGGGGTGGAGTATTTAAATTCGGGAATGGTTGGACAGCGGGTTGGTTCGAGCATATTATGCGACCCACTCATTCATCATGGTGAAGAAGGCTTGTTTCGCCCCTTCATTTTGATTATTCGCGGATGACTGAGGCTCAACAGGCGGTGTCCCTTGTGCGGGAGCAGCCGCTACACCGTCAAAGTCATCCGCCAAGGGTCTCTCTATCTCGGGTTCCATTGCTAATCAAAACAAAAATTTCAACCGTCAGAAGTCATCACATTATTCAGCACTAACAATTTGGCATGTATAGCTAGACTCACACGCGCTATGGTAGTCCTAGAACCGACTAAACCATAGCTCTGATACCAATAAAATGTAACACCCCAAACCCGTGACCGTCACCGGATTTGACCACGTGGTGTTACCGGCTTACTTCCTTATTTCTCTCTTTGAAATAATTGATTTACATTTGAGCGGGCTAGCTAACTGCGTCCTGTCACCTTAAAATCATATCTCGAGTTCCAGAACTCGAAAATCAGTTCCGTAAATTTTCCCTGAAACTAGACTCATATATCCATCCCTGGATTTATTTCTAGAATTTTTGGTCAGGCCAATTGGTACAGTTTATTAGTTAAAGTTGCCCATGTTACAGGGGTCGACTACACTAACCTTTGCGCATTACGACCTGGATATCTTCTCGTACAGGGCTTCAATGCTCATGTAGTTTGTTTCTAATGAAACTAGACTCAAAGGGGAATCTGAACATATAAGGCACGACTTCTAATTCCTTCTGGATAATTTATGGTAAATTTTCAAAGTCGAGATAGGGGATCCAGAAACCGTTCTGGCCCTGTTTCACGAGAACTTTAATATCTCTCAGTATACTGCTCATATGGTCGTTTCGTTTCGTCCATATGAAAATAGATTCATCAAGGTTCAATCTCATAATTTATTCACTATTTAATAGGATATTTGAAGCAATTTCCATACATCATTTTATTTCCGCAACAATCATGCAATTGAAATCATCACATAGATTTAAAACTTACCAACTCAACCCCGAGCATGAACATAGCATCTATTAGCCATGAACTCAATGTGCTTACTCTTTCCGCTGTCCAAACTCAACTCGATAAAATCACACCTCCATATAAATATTCAATCGATAGAACATACATATTAAATTCGCACACGTAGTGCTTAATAAACGATCTCGCACACTTAGTGCCATGCGATTTAAGCTCGCACACATAGTGCCATATAATTTAAGTTTGCACACTTAGTGCCATATAATTTAAGTTCGCACACTTAGTGCCATATAATTTAAGTTTGCACACTTATTGCCATATAATTTAAGTTCGCACACTTAGTGCCATATAATTTAAGTTCGCACACTTAGTGCCATACCTTCCAAGCCCGCACACTTAGTGCCAATCTTGTCACCGTGCCCATCTATTGCCCGCACACTTAGTGCCGAGACCAAACGCTCTCACGCAAGTTACTACTTTTATACATTCAGCAATGTCATCATTCCATACACACACATTTTATATACACACCATCTCATTAAACACAATTTGCATGGATATTATGACCATTTAAATCAATACCGAATACATGCTTAATGACTTACCTTATATTGGATGAAACGATTTCCAATCGGCTACTCGATTATCTTTGCTTTGCCTTTGTTTGATTTTCCCCTTTGATGTCTTGATCTAGAATAAAAACATTTAGTAGTAATTTTTTTATTCTAATGTACAACATCATGAATCAACTCAACCGAATTATCTCTATCACCGAACTAAAATTCGCACCTTAACTTCATCTCATTACCCTTAAAGTCCGAATGCACACATACACAATTTATATACAAATTTCATCCTCACAATGTATATAATTCATTCGCCATTCACCACTCACCTAACAAAACTTCATATCAAATTTCCATGACCGATCACACCTATACTTACATTCCATATAGCCAACATTACTTGTATATGTACCCATAAATTAAATGTGAGAATTTAGCAAAGTTACCTTTGAAAGACTCACCGAACAACATGGAAATGTCCAGCTTTGGACAGCATTGAATTTTCAAATGAGACATGCATTAAACTTAACCGAATTTGTCATAAAATTTACAATATTGGACAGCATGTAAAAGCAAATTAAGGCAGCATAATAAGATAGTCACAATTGCACACGTCAACACATATTGAGCAGCCATACCACACCATTTACTTCACCATTTAGCCACGGTTTCTAGGAGCAAATTAATCCACACTCACCAAACAAAACTATCAAAATCTTACATGCATGTCGCATGCAACAACAATCTCAAGCATCGCAACACTTAAAACCGAACAGCTTAGGAATAAATATAAAATATTTGCAAAGAACTGACCGAAAATTCCTCCAAGATGGAAATCACCTATTTGATTTGCTCCATTGTATTTCTCTATTATTGCTTCCTCTTCTTCTTCTAGTTACAACAATTGCAAAAGAAAGAAAACATGAACACTCCTTCTTCTTCTGAAGTCATGGTAATTGTAACAAAAATGAGAATGGATGAACAACAAGGATTTTTCTTTCTTCTTCCTCAACTCACGGCAATGAGGGGCCATTCACCATTCTCTTCCTTTTTTTTTCTTTATTTCCCTTCCATAATGCACTAGGCCAACATGTCTAGGACATGTTTTCTTTGCCCACATCATGTCATGGCCGGCCACTAACCTTAAGAAATGGGTTATTTGACATGCAACTCCACCTTTGTGTTAACATGCACTAATAAGCCATTTAAAATTAGCCCATCATATTTCACCATGTTTCACATTGATCCCTATTTAATAATTTCTCACAAAATTGGTAAAATTAGAGAATGAAACTTCCACATATGCATGCACACACATAGTAAGCATAGAATATAACAATTAATTATTTTTGTGACTCGGTTTAGTGGTCCCGAAACCACTTTTCGACTAGGGTCAATTTAGGGCTGTCACAACCTTTATACAAACTTATTAAATACTCATGTAGTTACAAGACTTTTTATTGCTTTTCAGGTATCTAAGTGTAACAGCGTATTTTCAGTGAAATCAGAACAGTAGTTTCGGGACCACAAATCCAAGCTGGAAAGAAAATTTATTTTTATATTTTTGTATGGTTTACATTATGTTAGGAATGTCATATGAAAATTTTGATAAGAAAAATTTATCGATTAGGTACTTAATTATGGAAAGGACCAAATTGCATAAAATGCAAAAGTTGGATTCTAGTAGCTAGAAGGATCAAATAGCTATGAAATTCAAAACTTGAGGTCCTTATATGGTAATTAGACCATTAAAGAAAAGTTAGGAGATATTTTTTGTAACACCCCTTACTTGTATTCGACGCCGGAACAGGGTATGAGGCATTACCAGACTTAAACTTGTACATACATTTCCAAGTCATAAATTTTCGTCCAAATTAAAACTTTTTGAAATTGAGCATAAAGTCCCTAACACGAGCCTACGAAGCCCAAAACATGCTTTGGAAGTGATTCGGGACTAAATCGAGAACTTTAGAAAATTTTTGCCTAAACAGGGGTCACACGCCCGTATGGGCAGGACATGCGGTCACACACGCCCGTGTCTCGACCTCGTGTAACTCTCTGACTTGTAACTCATGACCAAATTGAGCTCACACGGCCAAGTCACACGCCCGTGTGCTAAGCCGTATGGAAAATTTAATTTTCATAAAATAGGTGCGAACTTCACATGGCCAGGGCACACGCCCGTGTTCAAGGCCGTGTCGTCCACACGGCTGAGACACACACCCGTGTCTCTACCCGTGTGCTCAATTCTAAGCATTCTGTTTTGCAACAATTAAGGTGTAAGGGACACACGCCCATGGGCAAGCCTTGTGTCACAGACGACCTAGACACACGCCCATATGTCTACCCGTGTAGACAAAAATAAGGCTATTTACCAAGCAATTTTGTCACCCTTCCATGCACATACCTACAACCAAATCAGCCATAACCAAGACATCAACATCTCATTCACGTACTAACACTTATTATACACAAACTTTACACACATATCAATTCAAATCATGCAAATTCCCACATCCATGAAAAGCATCATCATATATATATATATACTTATACCAATATTAGCCAATATCAAATGGCCATTTACAAGATGAATTACCAACCAATATAGGCCAACACATTAGGCCAATTCAATTATGACACATAACAAAATGACCAAGTCCCTATACATGCCATGACTCAAAATGTTGAATTCATTAGTACCCAAAATACTAAGTTGATAGTGTGAGTGGATCTCCGACAGTCTCCGATCCTCGAGCTAGCTTGGTGACACTATAAGGTAAGGGAAAAGAAAAGGGAGTAAGCTATATAGCTTAGTAAGTTCCTATGCAAATAATAAGCATCATATCCAAACATTTAGCATACAATTAACATGATGATAATTGGCATAAATATTATTAAGATCTTATAATCATAAAACCTTACCGAAGGTTCATCACGTAACGAGCTCATTACGTATAAGTTTTACGTACATACTTGAGTCATCTCGAATTGGATTTACACACAATTCATCTTTGACATACTCGTTAAATTACCCGTTAAACCACTTGGAATACTAAAGGATACTCGAGAGTCTCGTACACACGGTACCATACAAATGCCATATCCTAGATATGGTCTTACATGTAATCTCGTATCGATGCCAATAGCCCATCTATGGTCTTACACGAAGTCTCATATCGATTTCATATACCAAATATGGTTTTACATGTAGTCTCGTATTGATGCCATATCCCAGATATGGTCTTACACGTAGTCTTAGTAACCCTAATGTCATGACATTTGTATCCTATCTATTCCTAATGTTCAACCGGGATTTCATACTTGTCAAAACTTTGTCAAATACGTCCAAGGGTCAATCACAATTCATACAATAATAAATCATTTAAAACATAATTAAAAAAATGCATTATTTACATACGAACTTGCCTCGGTACAAAAATAGTAGAAATAAGACCTAATTGTCAAACACTTTGTTTTTTCGCTAATCTAGGTCCGAACCTCGTTTCTCTTGATTTATAATAACAAATTTAACTTATTTAGTATTCACATTGTTCAATTCAGCCCAAAAATTATACTATGGCAAAAATTATATTTTTGCCCTTAAACTTTGACCTTGTTACACTTTGGTCCTTAGGCTAGTAAAATAAAATGGATTCAATTTCTTTGATTCCCAAGCCTAGCTGAACCTCTTTCATGCTTATAACAACCCACATTTTCCATTCTTTCACATTTTTACTACTCATTTTATAACCTTTTACAACTAGGTCCTTTTTGGCATTTTCATCAAAAGTCACTTGGCAAAAGTTGATTTTCAAACCTCAAACTTGCATAATCTACTATTAAAACATCAAAATACACACATGTATAACATGGGTCAAACCCTAGACCTTAATCATTTCTCAAATTAGTGGTAGAAATAGGTAGATCGAGTTATAACGACTTCAAAAATGTAAAGAGCATTAAAAACGGAACAAGAACGGACTTACAATCGAGCTTGAAAGTTGTCAAAACCCTAGATATGTCTTCCTTATAAATTTTGGAACAAGGGGGGAGAATATGGACAAGATTTTGGCTTGATTTCTGGCTTTTTAATTCATTTAATTACCAAATGACCAAAATACCCTTTTCTTAAAACATTAAATTTTCTTACTTCATGTCTATTTTTGTCCACTAACTTAAAAAATGGTCTAATTACCATCTAAGGGCCTATAATTAAAATTTCATAGCAATTAGACACCTCTAGCATGTAGTACTCAAGTTTTGCACTTTTTACAATTTAGTCCTTTTTGCTAAATTGAGTGCTCAAACGTCAAAATTTTCGAACGAAATTTTTACAGAATTATTTAGTAAAACTGTAGACCATAAAAATATAAGAAAAATAAATTTTTCTGCGTCAGATTTGTGGTCCCAAAACCACTGTTCCGACTAAGCCCAAAATTGGGCTGTTACATTTTTGATGAATCATCCTTGGATATTTAGAAAGAGGGCAAGGACTAAATTGGAAATCAAAATAGTTAAAAGATGATAAATAATTAATAAGAAATAAAATCATTTTATATCATCTTCTTCCCCAAATATTTCATAGAAACCCTAGGAAAGAGAAAACAAGCTTTCTTGGCTTAATTGGGTAAGTATTCAAGCCCTGTTTTTAGTAATTTTTATATTTTTGAGATCGGGATAGTCTAATTCATCTATTAGAGGGATTAATTTGAAAAGTGATCAAAGTATAGAAGTTATGCCATGGATGAATATGCTGAAAATTTGAAATTTATGGTAGAAAATGAAAGGTTGTTGATAGATAAACAACTTTTACAAAGTGAATTTTGATGAAAACATGATTTAGGGACTAAATTGTAAATTTGTGTAAATTAAAGAAAATTCTGAATTTTATAGGATATATGTGCTGAATTTTATAGAATATATGTGCTGTAAATTTTATATTAAAATTTTGGTTAGGCTTGGAATAATGAGTAAAATGCATGAATTTCATTTTCTTAGCCTAGGGACTAAATTGGAATTTATGAAAAATTTAGGGGCAAAATGGTAATTTTGCCTAGGATGTAAATTGAGTTCAATAGAATGTGAAATGTGAGAAATTGATGATTAAATTCATTTATATAGATCCAGATAACTCAAATTCAAAGCTAGATCGAGGAAAAGAGAAAGTCTTGGATTAGTAGATTTTCTTGTATGAACTATTATCGAGGTAAGTTCGTGTAACTTAATTATGTAAATATGTTTGAAATTAAATATTGTATTTAGATTGAATATAGAAAATGTTTATGTGAATATTATAAATGTATGAAATGATCACATGTTCGGAAATGTTAGAAAAAAGGGTTAATTTGCGTTTAAATATTGAATTTTGATGGATATATGAGATTTCCCATATTAATGAGGTCCTGCATTTGTCGTAGACGGGATTTAGCTCGGACGAGTAATCCTATTGACCTTATTACAGATGGGATTTAGCTTGGACGAGTAATCCCGAAAAACCCTCTCGAGCATGCTGTTAGTTCTTGCGAGCATCCTGATCGGTAGTGATTTAGAATGTGTTGCACACTACCGCAGCTCTTTGTGAGTGTCCTGACATACGATCGGTTCTGATCCTGCATATAATGCAGACACAAACGCAGCTCTTCATGAGTGTCTTGTTAAGCTAGCTTGAACTTTCTATTACCTTATCTGAAGCTCCCTGATATTATCTCTTCAGAGATATCTGAAAGGTTCTATGAGCTTCCTTAGTAAAAACTCTTATGAGTTTCTTGATTAGCTCAGATAAGTGTCCTGTTACATGATTACATGGCTCGATTGAGCATATTGACATGTGACTCGAGAGTATGCTCCCTGAATAAGAATTGACGGTTTATCCATCGACATTTCAATAATTCAATAGACAACACTATTGACATGAGAAAAATGATGAGATAAATAGAAGCATGCCCTGATTTTTTAATAAAGGATTATATGATGAGTTGATCTATGTTTATTTAACATTTACATGTATTATATGAATAACTTGCTTGGTTGAGTATATGTGTTTAGGTAAATCTATCAAAATGATGAAAGCATGTTAATTGTATGCTTAGTGTTGTTAAATGTGATTGGTAAGTTCCAATTCCTGTTATATGAACTTACTAAGCATATAATGCTTACTAGGTTTTATTTTCTCTGTTTTATAGTGCTCGGAAGCTCACGAAGGTTGGGAACGGTTGGAGCATCATCACAGTATCCACTAGCTTGTTTTGGTATAAATAGTAACCTCATTTTGGTATAATGGCAAGTATAGGTAACTTGGTCATTGTTGGCATATAAATGTTGTTTGTAATCTAGCCATTGAAATGGCTAGTAATGATTATGTTTTGGTATATATATTAAGGTAATCCTAAGGCATTATCATGAGTACATATATTATAGTTTGATTGAATTATGCTAAATGAATATAACTATTAAAGATAAGATCATAAATAGGTATGCATGTAATGATATATTATGTTAGGAGTTAGAATTGGCCTTGTTATAATGCTTGGATTGGTTGGTATATGAATGGAAATTTTGGTGTAGGTTATTGGCAAATTTGGGTGAGAAATAAAGCTAGGAAATGACTTTATTTTGTCCACACGGGCGTGTGTCTTGATTGTGTGTGACACACGGCTTGGCATATGGGTGTGTGGTTTGGCCGTGTGTCCCCTACATTTTAAAATTGAGAAACAGGATTCTCAAAATTTAGCACATAGGTAGAAACAGAGGAGTATGTCTTAGCTGTGTGTGCTACACGGCCTAGAAAACGGGTGTGTGTTTTGGTCGTGTAAACCTTGTACCTAAATTTTGAAAGTTAAATTGATCACACGTCCTACTCACACAGGCGTGTGGCTGGCCGTGTGGCACAAGTCAGAGAGTTACACGGGGTCGAACACGGTGTTGAACACGGTCTGCAGCACGGGCGTGTCCCTAGACCAAACGGGCATATGAGCCCTGCACCTAGGAAAACTTTGGAAATTTTGTGAAAAATTCTATGAGTTCTTGATTTAGTTTCGACTTGATTCTAATACTCATATTCTGCCTCGAGGGTCCATTTAAAGGATGATATGAATAATCTCGAGAAATGAATAGTACATGACATGAATTATCTGTAAATATTTTGTAAACTTCAGTAATACTCTGTAACCCTGTTCCAGCGCCGAATACGAGTTAGGAGTGTTACACTAAGAGGAGACTTCACTTGGAAAGATGACGCCAAGAGTACGCCATGGTGGTGGCTTTGTGGGCTATTATGCATATAGTGGAGTTATGACATAGTCTAGGAATACGCCCTATGAGTCTATAATAATAAACTTCCATTTTGTAAGGATTTGAATTGAGTCTGTTGTAATAAGATAATTTTAAGTTATTTCATTTTTTTTCACATAATAGGTTTTTACTTGAAATGCTAAATAATATGCTTAAAGAAATAAGAAAATTGTAAATTGTTTTTGTTAAATGATTAAATTTTGTGTAGTAACATGCGGAATCCAGAATCGGTGTAATGCCCCAGACCCGACCCGATGGACCAGATCCGAATCTTGGGTGTTACAACCAAAATTTCAAACTCGTACCGTTTGACACTTAGTAGCACATTTTATACTAAATAATACCTCTTCTTTTATTTCATACAAATTGACTCAAGTCCAAGTATGACATAACTTACAATGCATATCACACCATACAATTGGTGGAGTATTACAACTGGAACGTGTATACAAACTTTTTCAACATAACTCTCTTCAAAACATCTTCAGTCTAAGATACTAGATGACTTTCCATCGTTAACCCATTATGTATGGGATGTAGTGCTGACATGATGATTATACTAATTTAGATATGTGACTTCTAAGGCTCGATCACCTCCAAATTGATCCGTTCTATAGGCATAAGTTCCCATTCACCATTTCCTTGGCACAGCCCTAGCATTTGCCCTCTAGATGCGTTTTCACTCGAAACATCAAACACATAGGGGTAATGCAACACCCCTTACCCATACCCAAGGCTCGGATAAGGTACGAGGCGTTACCGGACAAGCATACAAACATTAAACTAAAATACGGGCCATAAAATTTCATTCATATTTCAAAACGTTCATTTACTTACACATAGTCCCTTATTTGAGTCTACGAAGCCCAAAACATACTTTAGAAAGGGTTTGGGACTAAACTAAGAACTTACAAAAATCTTGGAAATTTCATGCTTTAAGGCTCCACACGCCCGTGTCCCAAGTCATGTTCCATACACAGCTGAGACACATGGTCGTGTCTCTGCTTGTGTGGAATATACCTAGGCTATTTTCCAAGCTTTGGTCAACCTTAATCTCTTACACACTTATACAAAATCAAAAGCATATAACATGGTATTCATTTAATGATTAAACATTCTCAATCTAAACCACAAACATAGCATTTGTATGTCGTCATACATGTGTCTCTCATACTCATTTTACCTTGTCTATTATAGTACCACTTATACATTTACACCAAGATTATCATCTTACCAAATATCTTCAACTTAATCATCAAGCATTCATATTTAAAGCTAGATCATATCTTTATATAATACCATAATTCAGATGCACAGAATAACATGTTTGCCTGAAACATTTCAATTCAACTCCATACCCAACAAGCATTACATTAAGACTAGTCATATATATATATACATGTCATGATACATATCATTCTCTTTCTGTTTTCTTATAAACACATATCATTTATTTCATTATATCAATATTTCATATACCATAGTTTCCCTGTATTCCACATATATTTATTTTCCTCCTCCTCCTCTCCATTCCACATCCTTAATGTATATAGCATTCTTGTAAGTACGATTTCACAATTTACTAATAAATGCTTACATCAAACTGTCCACACAAGTCATAGTCACTTACTTATTTATAATTCGAGCTACAGAGCTCCAAATTAAGATCCCTAAATTTCCCCTGAAACTAGACTCACATATCTTTCCATCATAAAATTTTCATAATTTTTGGTTTAGCCAATTAGTACAGTTTATTCATTAAAATTTCCCCTGTTTCACTTTCTGACAGTTCTGACCTCTCTTCACTAAAAATTAATTATCTCATAGTACAGAACTTGGATAATGTTCTTGTTGATTTATGTTGAAAATATACTAATTAGGGATTTTAAAAATATAAGTTTGAGCCTCTAATTATTTTTCTCCAAAGTTTTGTGATTTTCCAAATTCAAAATAGGGGATCACGTAATCATTCTGAACCAGTCTCACAAAAACACAAATATCTCAAAATATAGAACTCCTTTTCTTGCTCTGTTTCTTTTATATAAAAATAGACTCATTAAGGTTTAATTTTATATCTCATTCAGTCTTTGATTCAATTTCCACTATTTTTGGTGATTATTCAAAATCGCGTCACTGCTACTGTCCAAAATAGTTTTATTGCTAATTCACTCTTTCACACTTTCTTTGTATTAACCTCATTTTAACATACATATCACAAATCATTTTCACGACATTTCATACATCACAAGTATAGGCCCATGATCACAAGGTAACCATAAAATCATCCTCATGTATAACTTACTTGTTTATAACCTTACCACATCCTGTCACTTAATGAACACATCATTCACATAACCAAGTTCCTGCACTCATTCATCACAAAACTCACAAAGCAATACATAGAGAGTCTCCCGGTGAACACTTCGGACCAATCCTTGATACTTGGTGGTTTCAGCACATAGCTCCACCCATCATATAGTTCGGCTCTCTTGTACACATGGTGAACACTTAGTACCACCCATGTGACCTAGCCAGTTTATCTCGTAGCTCTCTTGTCTACATGGTGTCCTTCACCGGGAACCACGCATGCGACCTAGCTACATACATCCCGTATCTCTCTTATCTATATGGTGTACACATAGTATCACCCATGTGACCTAGCTGCATCATAATGTCTCGTAGCTCTCTTGTACACATGATGTGCACTCAGCACCATACATGTGACCTAACTACATACCATCTCAGATCATCCAATCTTTCCAAGGTTCAACCGGATTTCTCTCTTTTCTAACAATTTCACCAATCAAGTAATTATCCACAAACATATTTCCAATATTATTATGAAATATCATAATACAAGTAATATTGATGTATTACTTACATATAAACTTACATCTCATTTAATATCAAGGCAATAACATTAAATTACACATTGTCTTATTAAAAATCATATGAACTTACAATTTCCCATAATATCCACAATCATAGAAATCACATTTATGTATGATAATTCAATGCACTTCATGTACCATAGACATATTTTTAAATCAATTCATAAACTTGGCACTATAATCATCTAATTTAACATAATTCAATTAATTCACTAAATTTAACTTTCAAATATAAATTACAACATTATTGTCAGATTATTATCATACCAACTTACATACTTTCAACACCTCGAAATCATAGTAAATATATCAATTTTACATTGAAACATGCATAAATTAATGCTTATTATACATATGAACTTACCTCGATACTAAAACGGCCATTTTACCAACTTTCCCAATTTTCGATTTTTCTCTCATTCTAGGTTTAAATCTTGTTTTTCGGGATCTAAAACATCATATTTTACTTATTTAATTAATGTAATATTCAAAACAGTCCTTAACTCAAACTTTGGAAAAATTACAATTTTGCCCCTAAACTTTTGCATATTTACACTTTTGCCCCTAGGCTTGGGAATTAAACTTCATCCCTTATTCTTATGTTTTATGACATGCTGATCACTTTTCCCTTCTATGGCAACATCAAATTCTCACTCTAACATATACTTATGACTATTATGTAGTTTTACCGATTAAACCCTTTTACTCGTTTTCACTCAAAACCGAGTAGCACAAGTTGTCTAACATAATTTAAAACCTCATATTCTATCATAAAACATCAAAATAAACACATTTCATCTATGGGTATTTTTCCAAATATGAACCCTAGCTTAAATTATTGCTAGAATAAGCTTAATCAAATTACCAAGATTCCAAAAACATAAAGAACTTGAAAAACGGGGTTAGAACGGACTTACTATTGAGCTTGGAAAGATTGAAAACCCTAGCCATGGCTTCCCCCATGCTAATTTCGGCCTCTATGAAAAAGATGAGTCAATTTTGGCTTTATTTTCCCTTTTTATTTCTTTTAATTACCAAATGACCAAAATGCCCTTCCTTACTAAACTTTCAAAAATTCCATCCATGTCTAATTTTTGTCCATAACTTAGAAATTGGTCAAATTTCTATTTAAGACCTCCTAATTAATATTTCAAAGCAATTTCATACTAGAAACTTCTAGAATGCAAGTTTTGCAACTTATTCAATTTAGTCCCTAACTTCAAATTGAGCACTTTATGCATAGAATTTCTTCACAAAATTTTCACACAATCATACAATCTTATCATAGACCTCAAAATAATCATAAAATAATTATTTCTATCTCGAATTTTGTGGTCCCGAAACCTTTGTTCCAACTAGACCCAATTTTGGGCTATTACAACTCTCCCCCCTTTAGAGATTTTCGTCCTCGAAAATCTTACCGAAGTGGGGTTTTGTATCTTTCTCATAATTTCCAGCATTACTAACTAATTGTTTTCAAGACGATACTTTCAGAAACACTCTGTCATCAATTTGAATCCCAAGATAACTTAGTCAACTCTGATATTTCTCTAACTCTGTCCTTCACTTGTCAACCATTCTCAGTCTCTGGTCATATCTATAATTATTTTATCACTGAACTCTTTGATTCCACACTTAGGAACTTAGTCAACATGATTCTCATGAATTTCCGTTATATACACCTCATCGATAAGGAGGTGAGGCCGTACAGTCTCTAACTCGATTCTGACATATATCTACATGACACATTTTTTTTATTATCCACATATATCATTATAATCATACTATCCACTTCAAACAATTTATTATTCATATCTGTCTTACATAAAATTTCCAATTATCTCATTTCAAACAAGTGCACTCACTCATACATTCTATGAATTTTGAATAACTTTAGTCATCACATTTACTAATTAATTTAGTCAAGCATGCAACAACATATGAAGGCCAAACAAATATGAATAAATATATCACTATATAAACTTTCATCTCACATATTATCACATATACATATATCACGAATTCTTATTCATACATTTCCGAGTTTAACACATCATAGCTACACTTTATTCAAATACTTCAATATCGCTATCAAATGGTCAGATGTAGCTTGGTTGGAGAATACTTCATTTTAAACAAAATGGTCCTCATTAGTTTCGAGAGACATCACACTATCACATATTTGTGGCATGTATAACTAAACTCTCACACTTGCTATGTTAGTTCGAGAATCGACTAAACCTGCTCTGATACCACTAAATGTAACACCCCTTACCCGTACCCGAGGCTGGGATAAGGTACAAGGCATTACCGGACATACATACAAATATTAAACTAAAATACGGGCCATAAAATTTCATTCATATTTCAAAACGTTCACTTACTTACACATAGTCCCTTATTTGAGTCTACGGAGCCAAAAACATACTTTAGAAAGGGTTCGGGACTAAACTGAGAACTTGTAACACCCTGAACCCGAGACCATCGCCGGTGTCGGACACGAGGGGTTAACAAGCCAAATCCACATATTTCACCCACCAATTTGACATTTCCAGACAGGCTGGAAATCTGCGTCCACTGTCACCTTAAAATCATATCTCGAGTTTCAAAACTCGGAAACTGATTCCGTAAATTTTCCTGAATTTAGACTCATATATCCATCCATGGATTTATTTCTAGAATTTTTGGTTGGGCCAATTGGTACAGTTTATTAGTTAAAGTCACCCATGTTACAGGGATCG
The DNA here is from genome assembly GCF_025698485.1 of Gossypium arboreum. Lineage (NCBI taxonomy): Eukaryota > Viridiplantae > Streptophyta > Magnoliopsida > Malvales > Malvaceae > Gossypium > Gossypium arboreum. The sequence continues at coordinate 24,680,303 of NC_069076.1, read as the reverse complement.
ACTGCTCTGACCTTCACGCGTTACAACTTGAATATCTCTCTGTACAGGGCTTTAATACTGGTTCCGTTTGTTTCTAATGAAACTAGACTCAAATTGGAATCTTTACATATAAGGAATAACTTCTAATTCTTTCTGTATAATTTATAATAAATTTTTAAAGTTACGACAGGGGACCCAGAAACCGTTCTGGCCCTATCTCACAATAGCTTTAATATCTCTTAACATGTAACTCCTATGACCGTTTCGTTTATTCCACATGAAAGTAGACTCATTAAGGTTCATTTACATAATTTATTCATTATTTAATACCATTCCTACAAATTTTTGTGATTTTTCAAAACCATACCACTGCTGCTGCCAGCATCTGTTTTCAAAGTAACCATTACCTATTTCATGATTTCCACGATTCAAATGGCCCTTTTTGCACACATAGCACAAAGTGTGATTATGATTAACCATTCCACTGGCTAATCCTTTCAGACAATTTCATACCCCATAATGATTATCATACAAACTATTATAGAATCATACTAAAAACGTATATAAGCCATTTTCGCATGGCTATCCAAGCTTACACAAAACCGAAAGGTACATGACCTTCAACATTAGGGTAGTCCTATACATGCCATTTCAAAGTTCAACCAAAATTATACCAAAATGGAGGCTTTGATAGTGTAGATGACTTGACTTTAATGATCCCGAATCCGATCGCTAACGAGCAAATTCTATAAAACAGAGAGCCAAAGCAACGGGTAAGCATTTTTATGCTTAGTAAGTCTCAAGCAATAAAATCAGCTTTAACTAAGGCATTACATTCACATAGCCAAATGAATCATTTCATTAATACACATTCACATAATCATACTTGCTTCACACTTCATCATTGTATACTTTCACAAGATATCAACCAATTCAATAGCTGAAAATTCGTTAATCGATTGAGCGAATGTTACTCAAACATATCGACTTTTCCAATGCACATATAAACATACCTTTTCCTTTGGGCTTTTCGAGCGTACTAATTAAATTTATTACAGCAACCAACGCTCACCTTCAGCCCAAGCTTCTTGAATACAACCGGATATAACCACATGCACGAATGCCTTGGTCTTAGCCCGATAGAACGACTTGCACAAATGCCTTGGTATTAGCCCGGATTTAACAACTTGCACGAATGCCTTGGTCTTAGCCGGATGTGGTCACTAGCACAATGGCCTTGGTCTTAACCCGGTATAATTACTAGCATAAATGTCTTGGGACTTAGCCCGGATATCATTCAATTGCTCATGCACACACATACATCAATAATCATTACACATCCATGTTTCATTTTCGTTACTAAGGCTCAAACACAAACATATCACTTGCATAATCGCCGGGACTTAGCCCGGTATCATTCAAATACTCATACACACATAAATCAATAATCATTACACATCCATATTTCATTTCACATAATTGAGTAGGGTCATTTCTTGAGGACTTACCTCGGATGTTGTCGAACGGCTTCGACGGCTAATCGATCACTTTTTCCTTCCCTTATCCAATTGTGGCCCTCTAAGCTCTTGAGCTAATTCAAACAAATTCAATTCATTAAAGTCTCGCTTGCTAGCCTTGGCGAATACACATATCATTGACTCAACATCACATAACTAAGCACTTTAGTCAATTTTCTTTAATTACGCACACATTCGGCCTTAGCTCACAACAAGGTAGCCGATTACCTAAGTCAAGAATAGGCATCATTAAGCTTGCCTCTAACCGAATGCATGCACAATAATTCCCCCATGTGGCCGATTATACTTAGTCATACTTGCATAAAATCAACAATAAATTGCAAGATTTTCACATCATATGTGTACTAGGCCGATTGTACATGCAAATTTCACAACATTCTTCAACAAATTTCTTCTTTAAACAACATATTTATCACTTTCTTCATAATCAAAATATCATGTGCAATCATATATACACATATAGGTGCAAGGTCAATTTCAAGGTGTCCATAGCCATCCAAAACACAAATTTTACTAACATGCAAGAAGCATGAACCATGCTCATGAATGCATCATGGCGAATACATCACAATCATGCCCTTTCAACTTCAATCATGGTTAAACAAAAGAAAACTCAATGTCTTACTCAAGATGGCTACAAGAAATTTCAAGAGTAGAAAATCCATCATTGCATGCATCATTAGCAAGCTTCACATTTAGCATGCAATGGCTTTAACACAATAACAACTTTGGCCAAATACCATTCCCATGGCATAACAAGGATTTGAACCATGGCTAACATGAACATCAAGTTAGCAACTAAAACATGCATGAAACTCATAACACAACCTCGTACATACCTTACTCTTGATGCAAGTTTAGCCAAATTTCCTTCTAGATCTCTTCTAAACAAAGAAAATGAAGCAAAAATCCTTCCTTTTTCCTTAGTATTTTCGGCCAAAGAAGAGAAAAATAGATGAACAAAATTTTTTTTCTTTGCTTCTCTTTCACTCACGGCAAAAAGGGGGAAAGGATGAGCGAATTTTTGATTTTTTTTTGTTTCTCTTCCTACATGCTTAATTTTTTATCATTTATCACATCATGCATTAACAAAACATGTCATAACATGTTTTCCTTGCCCATATTCCCTTGTCATGGCCGGCCACTATACCATCTTTGGGGAAATTTGACATGCAAATCCCTTATTTTTGCATGCATGATCAACTAGTCATCACACATTTCCCTATCATACTTTCAAAGTTTACTACTAGGTCCTTTCTAGTGAAATTCACATTTATAATTCTAAATTGAAACATCAAAATGTCATACACAAATTAACACATATCATAGGCATCAAAATAAATTTTAAATTATTTTTATGCCTCGGTTTTAATGGTCCCGAAACCACATCCCGACTAGGGTCAATTTTGGTGTCACAACTCTCCCCACTTAAGAAATTTTCGTCCCGAAAATCTTACCGTAAATAGGGTTGGGTATCGCTCTTTCATAGAGTTCTCGGTTTCCCAAGTAGCTTCTTCTATCCCGTGTTTGAGCCATAACACTTTCACTAGCGGAACCCGCTTGTTCATAACTCTTTCACTTCACATGATAGGATACGAATCGGTTCTTCCTCATAACTCATATTGGCTTGAATTTCAACCTCCGATGGACTAATCACGTGCGATGGATCAGGTCTATAGCGTCGAAGCATCGAAACATGAAAGACATCGTGAATCTTTTCGAGTTCAGGGGGCAAAATCAAACGATATGCCACCGGACCGACTTCGCTTTGGATATCTCATATGGTCCAATGAACCTCGGGCTCAACTTGCCCTTACGGTAGAATCTGAGTATCTTTTTCCAAGGCGAAACCTTAAGAAACACTTTATCTCCCACCTGATACTCAATGTCCTTTCGTTTCAAATCCGCGTACGACTTCTGACGATCGGAGGCTATTTTCAGACTTTCACGGATTACTTTTACTTTCTGTTCAGCATCTTTAATCAAATCCACTCCGAAAATTTTGTTTTCACCGAGCTCGGTCCAAAACAATGGTGTACGGCATTTACGCCGTACAAAGCCTCATAAAGCGCCATCTTAATACTTGATTGAAAACTATTGTTGTAAGCGAATTCAATCAAAGGTAGGTACCGTTCCCATGAACCACTGAACTCGAGGATGCAACATCTCAACATATCCTCAAGTATCTGAATTATCCGCTCGGATTGACCATCGGTTTGGGGGTGAAAGGCGGTGCTGAAATGCAACTTGGTACCCAAAGCTTCTTGCAATTTCTTCCAAAATCGCGAGGTGAACCTCGGATCTCTATCCGACACAACAGAAATCGGTACCCCGTGTAATCTCACAATCTGAGAAACGTACAATTCAGCTAGTTTATCTAATGAAAAATCCGTACACACGGGGATAAAGTGAGCCGACTTAGTCAATCTATCAACAACAACCCAAATCGCATCCTTCTTACTTGCTGACAATGGCAGTCCGGACACAAAGTCCATTGCGACTCGATCCCATTTCCACTCGGGTATCGTGATCGTCTGAAGTAATCTCAAGGCACTTGATGTTCCGCTTTCACTTGTTGACATATTAAACATCTCGAAACAAAATCGAGATGTCTCGTTTCATACCATGCCACCAAAACCGACGTTTCAAATCGTTGTACATCTTCGTACTCCCGGGTGGATTGCCATTCGGCTACAATGGGCTTCGTTCGAATTATCGAAATAAGTTCAATTCCTTGGAACACAGACGACTTCGAACCTCAAACAATCGTCATCATCGATCTGAAACTCCGATTCCTTGTTCGGAACACACTCGACCCGTTTTGCAACCAACTCATCGTCGACCTTCTGAGCTTCACAAATTTGATGTATCAATAATGGTTTGGCTTTCAATTCAGCTACTAACACGTTGTCGGATCGAATGGACAAGTGCACATTCATCGCTCGTAAAGCGAATAATGATTTACGACTCAAGGCATCCGCAACCACATTCGCCTTTCCCGGGTGATAGTCAATGACCAGCTCATAATCCTTTAACAGCTCGAGCCAACGTCTTTGTCGCAGATTTAAGTCTCTTTGGGTCATCAAATATTTGAGACTTTTGTGATCCGAGTACACATGGCACCTCTCACCAAATAAGTAATGTCGCCAAATCTTCAAGGCGAATACGATGGCAGCCAATTCGAGATCATGGGTCGGATAATTTTTCTCGTGTGGCTTTAATTGCCTCGACGCATAGGCCACAACTCGACCTTCTTGCATCAATATGCAACCTAACCCAAGTAGGGAGGCATCACTATAGATGACAAACTCTTTGCCAGATTCGGGTTGCACTAGAATTGGGGCTTCAGTCAAATAAGTTTTCAGTTGATCGAAACTTTTCTGACATTTCTCCGTCCATTCGAACTTAACATCCTTTTGGAGTAGCCGTCATCGGCGTGGCTATCGTTGAGAAACCTTTACAAATCATCGGTAATAACCTAAGCAAGCCCCAAAAAGCTCGAACCTCGTTAATATTTCTGAGGCTTCCAATTAAGTATGGCTGAAATTTTATTGGGTCGACTCGAATACCGATCTGATACCACATGACCCAAGAAGCTAACTTCTCTTAACGTAACTCACACTTGCTGAACTTAGCATATAATTGCTTATCCCGTAAAATTTGCAGACTAACCTCGGTGTTCAAGATGTTCGGTCTCATTTCTTGAATAGACCAAGATGTCATCAATGAACACGACTACTAAATCGATCCAAATATGGTCCAAGATCCGATTCATTAAATCCATAAATACCGCGAGGGCATTAGTAAGCCCAAACGGCATTACTAGGAACTCATAGTGACCATATCTCGTTCAAGGCGGTCTTGGAGTGCGTCCAGATCTCGAATTCGCAATTGATAATAGCCCGATCTCAAATCTATTTTCGAGAACACCGAGGCTCCTTCGTTGATCGAACAAGTCATCGATACGTGGTAACGGATATTTGTTCTTTATCGTTGCTTTATTAAGTCGACGATAGTCGATGCACACCTCATGGTTCCATCCTTCTTTTCACAAACAACACCGGCGCACCCAAGGCGAAAAACTCAAGGCGAGCAAAACCTCTATCCACCAATTCTTGCAATCGAGCTTTCAACTCCTTTAATTCCGTTGGTGCCATACGATACGGCGCTTATCGAAATTGGAGTGGTACCAGTACCAATTCGATGCCAAATTCTATTTCCGAACAGGTGGTAAACCCGCAATTCTTCCGGAAAACATCCGGTATTCACAAACCAGCGCATCGATTCGGGTTTCTTTTACGATTCCTTGTCATCGAGCACATACGCAAGGTACGCTTCGCACCCTTTTCTTACATATTTCCGGGCCAACATTGCGATATTACGGTGGTAACCCTTTAAGTCCGTAGACTCAACCCGAATTATCTCGTTATTTGCGCACCTCAAATCGATAGTCTTGCTCTTGCAATTTACAACCGCATCGTGCACGGTCAACCAATCCAAACCAAGAATAACGTCAATTCATCGAGCGGCAAAAGCATCAAGTCCGCCGGAAAACAAGAACCTCGGAACACTAAGGGACTTTTCTTGCACACTTTGTTGACAAGCACGTAATGACCCAAGGGTTTGACACCGAATTACAAACTCGAGAGACTCAATAGGCAAAGTCTTCTTTGGATGCTAAGGTTTCACATATATAAGAATGAGTAGAACCGGGGTCAATCAAAGCAATCACATTAGTATTGAAAAGAGTGAAAGTACCGTAATGACATCGGTGAGGCAAAGATCCTCGCATGCGCCGTATGGCATAAGTCCTAGCAGAGCACGAGCCTCGGATCGATGGTAGCATCTCTAGATCCTCTCGACCGCCACTAACATTGCCTACATTTCTAGGTGGCCTACCTCGGCGATGGTAGCACCGGGTTTCCACTCGACTTACATTTTGTTCAAGCAACCTCGGGCAATCCTTCATAAGGTGGTCGGCCGATCCACACTTATAGCAGGAGTGATCACGGAACCAACACTCCTCGAATGCCATTTGCCACAATGCGAGACACTCGCCTCTCTCGGCGATCATTTCCACTCTTGGCGATCGAAGTGACTCGTGTGGTCACAGGGGTCGATCGCGTCCTCGTCTAGAAAAGCCCGCGCCTCTAGACCGGCTCACATCATCTCAAAATCTCTTGATGCTGTTGAAGAGACTTTCCGAGGACCTTTTGGAATTCTCCGGTTCCCACATCAACTTTTGTTTCTCCTTTCTAAGCTCTTGACTTTACAAGCTCGCTCAACAAGTACTACGAACTCTCGATTTCGAGAATGCCAACGAACATCCTTATATCATCATTCAGCCCATCCTCGGCGTTACACATAATAGCTTCGGACGAAATGCATTCTCGCAGCGTCGGCTAAGCCTCACAAATTTTCGTTCGTAGTCGATGGCGACATAGAACCTTGCTTAAGATCAAGAAATTCCTTCGCTTTTGGTCGATGAATCTCGATGATATACTTTTTGAACTTCGGTTTGAAAGAATTCCCAAGTCACTTGCTCTCTAGGCACCACAAGTCGAGTACTCCACCAATAATAGACGGAATCGCGTAGCAAGGAGATGGTACACTTTAAGCACTCATCGGTGTACAAGATAGCTCATCGAGCACCGGATAGTGTTATCCAACCAAAATTCACTTGCTCGGCATCGTCGCTATCCGTAGCCTTGAATTCAGTGGCCCCATGTTTACTTAATTCTGTCATTGGGGCTTACTTGACCTTATTTGGTCGATTCTGGAGGTATTGTAGGTCTGAGGTTGCATTAGTCGGGAATGGAGGTTGTGGAACAGTAGTGTTAGTTCGAATGTATTGGTTGAACCAATCATTCATCACACTATAAAAGGCTTGCCTAGCCTCATCATTCGGATTGTTGGCCATAGGTTGAGAGTCCGCCCCGCTGTCCCTTCGAGAGCAGCGCCACACTCTCCACATCATCAGCTATTGCTCGGTTGGGATCGGGATCCATTGCTATAAACAAACACAAAGTCAAATTGTCAGAAATCACCACACTATCAATTCATCATTTAATGGCATGTATAGCTAGACCCCAAACATATCACGGTAGTCCTAGAATCGACTAAACCGTGGCTCGGATACCAATAAAATTGTAACACCCGAACCCGAGACCATCGCCGTTATCGGACACGAGGGTTAACAAGCCAAATCCACATATTTCACCCACCAATTTGACATTTCCAGACAGGCTGGAAATCTGCGTCACTGTCACCTTAAAAATCATATCTCGAGTTTCAAAACTCGGAAACTGATTCCGTAAATTTTCCCTGAATTTAGACTCATATATCCATCCATGGATTTATTTCTAGAATTTTTGGTTGGGCCAATTGGTACAGTTTATTAGTTAAAGTTACCCATGTTACAGGGATCGACTGCTCTGACCTTCGCGCGTTACAACTTGAATATCTCTCTGTACAGGGCTTTAATACTGGTGCCGTTTGTTTCTAATGAAACTAGACTCAAAATGGAATCTGTACATATAAGGCATAACTCCTAATTCTTTCTGTATAATTTATAATAAATTTTTAAAGTTGCAACAGGGGACCCAGAAACCGTTCTGGCCCTATCTCACAATAGCTTTAATATCTCTTAACATGTAACTCCTATGACCGTTTCGTTTATTCCACATGAAAGTAGACTCATTAAGGTTCATTTACATAATTTATTAATTATTTAATACCATTCCTACAAATTTTGGTGATTTTTCAAAACCATACCACTGCTGCTGCCAGCATCTGTTTTCAAAGTAACCATTACCTATTTCATGATTTCCACGATTCAATTGGCCCTTTTTGCACACATAGCACAAAGTGTGATTATGATTAACCATTCCAATGGCTAATCCTTTCAGACAATTTTATACCCCATAATGATTATCATACAAACTATTATAGAATCATACTAAAAACGTATATAAGCCATTTTCGCATGGCTATCCAAGCTTACACAAAACCGAAAGGTACATGACCTTCAACATTAGGGTAGTCCTATACATGCCATTTCAAAGTTCAACCAAAATTATACCAAAATGGAGGCTTTGATAGTGTAGATGACTTCGACTTTAATGATCCTGAATCCGATCGCTAACGAGCAAATTCTATAAAACAGAGAGCCAAAGCAACGGGGTAAGCATTTTTATGCTTAGTAAGTCTCAAGCAATAAAATCAGCTTTAACTAAGGCATTACATTCACATAGCCAAATGAATCATTTCATTAATACACATTCACATAATCATACTTGCTTCACACTTCATCATTGTATACTTTCACAAGATATCAACCAATTCAATAGCTGAAAATTCGTTAGTCGATTGAGCGAATGTTACTCAAACATATCGACTTTTCCAATGCACATATAAACATACCTTTTCCTTTGGGCTTTTCGAGCATACTAATTAAATTTATTACAGCAACCAACGCTCACCTTCAGCCCAAGCTTCTTGAATACAACCGGATATAACCACATGCACGAATGCCTTGGTCTTAGCCGGATAGAACGACTTGCACAAATGCCTTGGTATTAGCCCGGATTTAACAACTTGCGAATGCCTTGGTCTTAGCCGGATGTGGTCACTAGCACAATGGCCTTGGGTCTTAACCCGGTATAATTACTAGCATAAATGTCTTGGGACTTAGCCGGATATCATTCAATTGCTCATGCACACACATACATCAATAATCATTACACATCCATGTTTCATTTTCGTTACTAAGGCTCAAACACAAACATATCACTTGCATAATCGCCTTCGGGACTTAGCCCGGTATCATTCAAATACTCATACACACATAAATCAATAATCATTACACATCCATATTTCATTTCACATAATTGAGTAGGGTCATTTCTTGAGGACTTACCTCGGATGTTGTCGAACAACTTCGACTGACTAATCGATCACTTTTTCCTTCCCTTATCCAATTGTGGCCCTCTAAGCTCTTGAGCTAATTCAAACAAATTCAATTCATTAAAGTCTCGCTTGCTAGCCTTGGCGAATACACATATCATTGACTCAACATCACATAACTAAGCACTTTAGTCAATTTTCTTTAATTACGCACACATTCGGCCTTAGCTCACAACAAGGTAGCCGATTACCTAAGTCAAGAATAGGCATCATTAAGCTTGCCTCTAACCGAATGCATGCACAATAATTCCCCCCATGTGGCCGATTATACTTAGTCATACTTGCATAAAATCAACAATAAATTGCAAGATTTTCACATCATATGTGTACTAGGCCGATTGTACATGCAAATTTCACAACATTCTTCAACAAATTTCTTCTTTAAACAACATATTTATCACTTTCTTCATAATCAAAATATCATGTGCAATCATATATACACATATAGGTGCAAGGCCGAATTTCAAGGTGTCCATAGCCATCCAAAACACAAATTTTTACTAACATGCAAGAAGCATGAACCATGCTCATGAATGCATCATGGCCGAATACATCACAATCATGCCCCTTTCAACTTCAATCATGGTTAAACAAAAAGAAAACTCAATGTCTTACTCAAGATGGCTACAAGAAATTTCAAGAGTAGAAAATCCATCATTGCATGCATCATTAGCAAGCTTCACATTTAGCATGCAATGGCTTTAACACAATAACAACTTTGGCCAAATACCATTCCCATGGCATAGCAAGGATTTGAACCATGGCTAACATGAACATCAAGTTAGCAACTAAAACATGCATGAAACTCATAACACAACCTCGTACATACCTTACTCTTGATGCAAGTTTAGCCAAATTTCCTTCTAGATCTCTTCTAAACAAAGAAAATGAAGCAAAAATCCTTCCTTTTTCCTTAGTATTTTCGGCCAAAGAAGAGAAAAATAGATGAACAAAATTTTTTTCTTTGCTTCTCTTTCACTCACGGCAAAAGGGGAAAGGATGAGCGAATTTTTGATTTTTTTTTGTTTCTCTTCCTACATGCTTAATTTTTATCATTTATCACATCATGCATTAACAAAACATGTCATAACATGTTTTCCTTGCCCATATTCCTTGTCATGGCCGGCCACTATACCATCTTTGGGGAAATTTGACATGCAAATCCTTATTTTTGCATGCATGATCAACTAGTCATCACACATTTCCCTATCATACTTTCAAAGTTTACTACTAGGTCCTTTCTAGTGAAATTCACATTTATAATTCTAAATTGAAACATCAAAATGTCATATACAAATTAACACATATCATAGGCATCAAAATAAATTTTTAAATTATTTTTATGCCTCGGTTTTGTGGTCCCGAAACCACATCCCGACTAGGGTCAATTTTGGGCTGTCACAGAACTTACAAAAATCTTGGAAATTTCATGCTTTAAGGCTCCACACGCCCGTGTCCCAAGTCATGTTCCATACACGGCTGAGACACATGGTCATGTCTCTGCCTGTGTGGAATATACCTAGGCTATTTTCCAAGCTTTGGTCAACCTTAATCTCTTACACACTTATACAAAATCAAAAGCATATAACATGGTATTCATTTAATGATTAAACATTCTCAATTTAAACCACAAGCATAGCATTTGTATGTCATCATACATGTGTCTCTCATACTCATTTTACCTTGTCTATTATAGTACCACTTATACATTTACACCAAGATTATCATCTTACCTAATATCTTCAGCTTAATCATCAAGCATTCATATTTAAAGCTAGATCATATCTTTATATAATACCACAATTTAGATGCGTAGAATAACATGTTTGCCTGAAACATTTCAATTCAACTCCATACCTAACAAGCATTACATTGAGACTAGTCATATATATACATGTCATGATACATATCATTCTCTTTCTGTTTTCTTATAAACACATATAATTTATTTCATTATACCAATATTTCATATACCATAGTTTTCATGTATTCCACATATATTTATTTTTCTCCTCCTCTCCATTCCACATCATTAATGTATATAGCATTCTTGTAAGTACGATTTCACAATTTACTAATAAATGTTCACAGCAAACTGTCCACACGAGTCATAGTCACTTACTTATTTATAATTCGAGCTACAGAGCTCCAAATTGAGATCCATAAATTTCCTCTGAATCGAGACTCACATATCTTTCCACCATAAAATTTTCATAATTTTTGGTTTAGCCAATTAGTACAGTTTATTCATTAAAATTTCCCCTATTTCACTTTTTGATAGTTCTGACCTCTCTTCACTAAAAATTAATTATCTCACAGTACAGAGCTCGGATAATGTTCTTGTTGATTTATCTTGAAAATAGACTAATTAGGGATTTTAAAAATATAAGTTTGAGCCTCTAATTATTTTTCTCCAAATTTTTGTGATTTTCCAAATTCAAAATAGGGGATCACATAATCATTCTGAACCAGTCTCAAAAAAACATAAATATCTCAAAATATATAACTCCTTTGCTTTCTCTGTTTCTTTTATATGAAAATATACTCATTGAGTTTTAATTTAATATCTCATTCAGTCTTTGATTCAATTTCTACTATTTTTGGTGATTATTCAAAATCACGTCACTGCTACTGTCCAAAACAGTTTTATTGCTAATTCACTCTTTTACACTTTCTTTGTATTAACCTCATTTTAACATACATATCACAAATCATTTTCACGACATTTCATACATCACAAGTATAGGCCCATGATCACAAGGTGACCATAAAATCATCCTCATCTTTAACTTACTTGTTTATAACCTTACCACATCCTGGTCACTTAGTGAACATATCATTCACATAACCAAGTTCCTGCACTCATTCATCACAAAACTCACAAAGCAATCAATAGAGAGTCTCCCATTGAGCACTTCGGATCAATCCTCGATACTTGGTGGTTTCAGCACATAGCTCCACCCATCATATAGTTTGGCTCTCTTGTACACATGGTGAACACTTAGTACCACCCATGTGACCTAGCCAGTTTATCTCGTAACTCTCTTGCCTACATGGTGTCCTTCACCTGGAACCACACATGCGACCTAGCTTCATATTTCCCGTAGCTCTCTTGTCTACATGGTTTACACATAGTATCACCCATGCGACCTAGCTACATCATAATGTCTCGTAGCTCTCTTGTACACATGATGTGCACTCAGCACCATACATGTGACCTAACTACATACCATCTGTATCATCCAATCTTTCCGAAGGTTCAACCGGGATTTCTCTCTCTTTTCTAACAATTTCACCAATCAAGTAATTATCCACAAACATATTTCCAATATTATTATGAAATATCATAATACAAGTAATATTTATGTATTACTTACATATAAACTTACATCTCATTTAATATCAAGGCAATAACATTAAATTATACATTGCCTTATTAAAAATCATATGAACTTACAATTTCCCATAATATCCATAATCATAGAAATCACATTTATGTATTATATTTCAGTGCACTTCATGTACCATAGACATATTTTTAAATCAATTCATAAACTTGGCACCATAATCATTTAATTTAACATAATTCAATTAATTCACTAAATTTAACTTTCAAATATAAATTACAACATTATTCTTTGTATTATTATCATACCAACTTACATACTTTCAACACATCGAAATCATAGTAAATATATCAATTTTACATTGAAAAATTCATAAATTAATGCTTATTATACATAAGAACTTACCTCGATACTAAAACAGCCATTTTACCAACTTTCCCAATTTTTGATTTTTCTCTCATTTTAGGTTCAAATCTCGTTTTCCAGGATCTAAAACATCATATTTTACTTATTAAATTAATGCACTATTCAAAACAGTCCTTAACTCAAACTTTGGAAAAATTACAATTTTGCCCCTAAACTTTTGCATATTTACACTTTTGCCCCTAGGCTCGAGAATTAAACTTCATCCCTTATTCTTATGTTTTATGACATGCTGATCACTTTTCCCTTCTATGGCAACATCAAATTCTCACTCTAACATATACTTATGACTATTAGGTATTTTTACTAATTAAACCCTTTTACTCGTTTTCACTCAAAACCGAGTAGCACAAGTTGTCTAACATAATTTAAAACCTCATATTCTATCATAAAACATTAAATAAACACATTTCACCTATGGGTATTTTTCCAAATATGAACCCTAGCTTAAATTATTGCTAGAATAAGCTTTAATCAAATTACCGGGATTCCAAAGACGTAAAGAACTTGAAAAACGGGGTTAGAATGGACCTATTATTGAGCTTGGAAAGATTGAAAACTCTAGCCATGGCTTCCCCCATGCTAATTTTGGCCTCCATGAAAAAGATGAGTCAATTTTGGCTTTATTTTCCCCTTTTATTTCTTTTAATTACCAAATGACCAAAATGCCCTTCCTTACTAAACTTTCAAAAATTCCATCCATGTCCAATTTTTGTCCCTAACTTAGAAATTGGTCAAATTTCTATTTATGACCTCCTAATAAATATTTCAAAGCAATTTCATACTAGAAACTTCTAGAATGCAAGTTTTGCAACTTATTCAATTTAGTTCCTAACTTCAAATTGAGCACTTTATGCATAGAATTACTTCACGAAATTTTCACACAATCATACAATCATATCATAGACCTCAAAATAATCATAAAATAATTATTTCTATCTTAGATTTTGTGGTCCTGAAACCTCTGTTCCAACTAGACCCAATTTTGGGCTATTACAGGTAAGTTCGATAGAACTCAGTGAGGAATCCCCCTTTTTACTTGAGTTCTTGTTTAAGTCTTCTTCTTAGATCCACATATTTAACTTTCCATTCGTAATAACTTCACCGTGTTGTTCATGTTAACTTCTTCAGAGTCTGCCCCATTGGCATTGTCACCGGATAGTTGTAACATAGGCCCTTACTTAGATTATGACATAGAGGCGAATACTTCTTTTATCATAGACAATCATGAAGGCATCCTTGCACACTAAATAGATAGCCACAAAGACGCCTACTCACATTAGATAGCCGCAAATGCATCCAAGCACATACACAACATAGCCACAGTGGCAGATTTTGCCATAAGGGTGCATTTAATAGATACAACCTTGAAGGCTCACATGTAACAGAATCAACCACAAAGGCATCCACTTTAACATACTTCACCATTAAGGCACATTCATAAAGTCGACCACTAAGGCTACATATAACAAATATCGACATAAAGGCTCATGTATAACAGAGAACATCTACAAAGGCTTCCAATTATTAGAGAACAACCACAAAGGCTTCCACATATCTAAGAACACCCACACAGGATTCCACATTTCGATAATCACATTTTTTATGATAGGGGTTTGCCGAAACTCAATTTGTTGAGGTTTGCCCCTCATCATCTAGTACTAGCCCAATAGTCCTTTATCTTTTCCAACATGATACGATAGTCCCAAACTAGGTCTTACACTATGTTGTCTTCATTTCCCTGTATGATGTGATAGTCCCAGACAAGGTCTTACAATATATGGTCTTCTTTTCCTCATATGATGTCATAGTTTCAGACTAGGTCTTACACTATATGGTCTTCTTTTCCCCATATGATGTCATTGTAACACCCCAAACCCGGCCTAGAGGTTATGACCGGATCTGATGCGCCACATCGATGCGTTCAAAACATTCCGTATTACTTAGTTTGGAAAAAACTTAGTTGGTGTTGTAAAAGACACTTTTAAAAGTAGGTTAAAGTGAATGGAAGATGTGCACCAGGTAGGAAACCAGGAAAAAGAGGAGGTGAGTCCGTCGGACTACTTAAGTACCAAGCTCCCTTCGAATCCAATCCTAGACATGCACACCGCCATTGCCACACTCTAACATCTCATATAATTTTGAGAAGACCGTTTGGTTATGTCCATCTTAAGAAAATGATTAAGTTTGAAAACGTTTGCTTAGCGGAAGTCTTACTTGTATTCGTGTTATTTTGAAATCACTTAATGTTTTTGAAAACGCGTCCTAGAGCTAATCCATTTCGTTAGTTATCATAGTTCAGTTTAATCATAATAAAATTAAATAATAAAGAAACAAACCAAACCATAAAAATAATTAAGCGGCCTTATTACATTTAAAAACCCAAAACCATGAACGAAAATATGGAAAATCTAGTTCACCAGAAGAAAACGAATTTGCGAAAAACGTGTGGCCACCGAATCCTTGACTCCAAGTCCACCAACTAGGGCTTACACGCAAGGATGGAAGAAAAAGAGGTGAGTTTGGGAAAACTCGGTGTATCTGAAACCCATCCAAAGCCCAAATCATTGGAGCCCATTGGGCCTAAACCCTATTCAGATATCGATTACAGTGGACCAAGCCCTTTTGAATCTGATAGCAAGGCCTTAGCCCTTTTTACATAATAGTGTGGCCCATAGGCCCGTTCGATAACATAGGTAACAATAGTAGTAATGCATGCAAACCCATCCGGGAGACTACTCAACCCACCAACCGTTACCTTTGCACCGTACCGACCCTACACTCCATGTGGGAATATCTCAACCCACCCAACCTTTACACTCCACAGTTCTTGACAATCTTTGCTCAAATATCGATAAGTTGAGGCAAAGCCTCCAATATGTGGATGAACCACTTTCAATACTTCCTCCATCAATACCCCAATCCCATGCAATGAGATATTAATAAAAGCATATCATGTAAAATACAGTATTAATCAATCATGCAGTTTAGCCAATTTAAACCCTAGGGGTATATCGGTAATTTTGCTCTTTAGGGGTAATTTTCGTAACTTAGCAACTACACAAGCTACTTCAGTAATTTTCAACAGTTTTATGCAGTTTGGTTCCACCATCTAACTAACAGGCTAATTTGCCCATCTCTTGCCCATATTGGTCCGTAAGCCCATTGGGCCCAGTTTTGGCCCATCGAGACCTTTTTTCTGAAGTATGTTAAAACGTCACACGAACTTACTTACCACCTTGCGGTGCTAGATCTAACAATTACTCTATGTCTTGAGAGCATTCGCATACTCACAAGCCCATGAAATGCCGGAATTTCGACATTTCGGCTTTTGCCGAATTGAACTAAGAAAGGGTGTTCGGTACACACCTGTTTCACGACGACTACTACCGAGATCCCTTTCGATGACCTAAAATTGATTAGCACAGTCCTTATTTACAAACCTCAATCACTAAACCCCAAAACTCACTCATCCAAGACCGAGCCATGTCCCTAAAAACCGTTAAAACCTTACCTTTCTGCAAAAATCGATAGCTAGCTCCGAATCCGATTGCCCCAAGGAACCACGCCTTCTCGAACGCTTAAGTAAACACTAATCATTGACAGAAAAAATTGGTTAAAGACCTTAGAGAGCCAAAGGCCCAAATCGACGACCTCCCTATAGTTTAGGGACTTGACTTTTCTAACTTGTAAAAATAGGACCGGATCCGAGATAATAAGCACTTACCCTTGTTCTTTCTCGATTTCCACTCAATCCGGTCAGATTTATCCTTAAAACAATGGTAAAACCCGAATCCGGAGTTGAAGAAATTTGGCTATAGCCCTAAAGCTATGGTATTTGGCTTTTGGTCTTTGAAGGAGATGACAATATGAAACTATAACCAAGATAATGTGCGTTCAAGATTTGGCTTTTATGGATTCGACAAAAGTATTGATAAACAATGAGAATTGATGAATGGTTTTGAAGAAGAAAAAATAAAAAATAAGAATAGGGAAGTGGTAGTTTTAGCTAGAGAGGAAAAAGAGAAAAGAAAACCTTGTGATGTCTGAGCAGAAGAGAACGGCACCACTCAATACCCTAGGTGCTGAAATATGAACCTCATAACCCTCTGCCGATTTTTCTCTCTTCAATTTCCAAAATTCGGCCAACTCTTAGCCTCTCTCCCAATCCCTTAAATCTCTCCCCTTATCACTCCTTAATCCAAGCGTTTAGACTGATCCAAACTCTCCTCTAGCGAATCCACCGGACTCCAACACTTACCCCTCCAAAGACTTAAAAATAAATGCATCTATTTGTCAACACAGGAATTGATCCCATGCTTTCCCCAATGCTCCACATGCCACCTTTTAGGAGCTTAGTGGCGTCACCACAGCCACTTTACCAAGGCTCTTTTGTGATGCAATTTACCCATAACTCTATACAAGGGCCACCTAGCGAACCCCTAACTCCTAAGTCCAAAATTCAAATTCAACCGGGTTTGGCCAACACATGGGCCTTCTATAAGCCCATTTACCTACTCAAAATATTAATTTCACATCCAAATACAAAATTTTAAAATCTTTACCAAAATCTGAAAACAGCGAATAAATTCAAAATCGGACGTTACAACTCTACCTCATTAAAGAAATTTCGACCTCGAAATTTTACCTTATTAAACAGTTGAGGTATCTGGCGACGCAAAGCCTCCTCGATCTCCCAAGTAGCTTCTTCTTTGCCATGGTTCCTCCAAAGTACTTTCACTAGTGGGCCGATTTCCTTCTCAACACCGTGACGTCACGATCAAGTATTTGCAGAGTTCCTCTTGAAGGTTAAATCGATCGTGCTTGATTTACGAATCGGTATGATATGAGTTGGGTCGGATCGATACCACCTCAAATGGATACATGAAAAATGTCGTGGATCTGGCGATTACGGTGGTAACTCTAAGCGATAAGCCACCGGTCCAACCCGCCTAACAATTCGGTGAAGGCCCGATAAACCGTGGGCTCAACTTACCCTTCTTACCAAATCTCAAAATTTTCTTCCAAGGAAACCTTCAAGAAAACCATATCCCCAACAAAAACTCAATCTCTTTGCGCTTGGATCCGCATCGACTTACGTCTATCGATACCTCCTTTAACCGATCCTTTATCATTAACCTTGCTTTCGATTATGCGCCACCAATTCCGATCCAAGCACTCGTCGTTCACCCAACTCAATCCAACACGTCGGCGTACGACATCTTCGCCCATAAAACGCTTCATATGGTGCCATCTGAATACTTGCTTGATAGCTGTTATTGTAAGCAAACTCCGCCAATGGCAAGTAGTCCTCCCAACTTCCACGAAAATCAATGATACAACCTCTCAACATATCCTCCAGAACCTGAATAACCCTTTCTAACTGTCCATCTGTCTGTGGGTGAAAACCGGTGCTAAAATCCAATCGTGTACCCAACGCTTCCTACAACTTCCGCCAAAACCGAGATGTAAACCTAGGGTCTCGATCAGAAATTATCGACACTGGCACCCCATGCAGTCGCACTACCTCCGCCACATATAGCTTGGCCAACTTTTGTAGTGAGTAGTCGGTACGAACATGTATGAAATGAGCAGATTTTGTTAACCTATCCACAACTACCAACACCGAATCTTTCTTGGTGGGCGTCAAAGGTAACCCACTCACAAAGTCCATCGTTACTCTTTCCCACTTCCATAGTGGAATTTTCACAGTTGCGATAATTAGAAGGCAATTGGTGCTCGTTTAACTTCCTTTGCACGTCGACATTTCCCAACAAATTGATCACCTCTCGTTTTAATGCGGGCCACGGTACACCTCTCAAGTCTCGATATAACTTATTCCTCCAAGTTGCATGGCACGAGTCCACCATGAGCCTCTTTCGAATTAAGCGCCTCAATTCGGGGTCCTTTGGAATACAAACCCTTCCACGGAAGCAGAACTCCTTGATGTTCAACCCAAAATCCTCGTTCTCACCATTCTTAACTTGCTTTGGAACCAAGAGCTAATGAATCGTCCTTCAACTGTTTTTCCTTAATCTGCTCAGTCCAAGTAGGCCTTACTTGCAGTTCTACCAATAAGCTTCCATCATTGTACAGACTTAAACGTGCGAACAAGGCTCTCAAATTAGTAACAACCCTTCGACTGAACGCATCCGCCACCACATTAGCCTTTCCTGGGTGGTACTCTATCGAACAGTCGTAGTCTTTAAGCAACTCCACCCATATTCGTTGCCTAAGGTTCAACTCATACGAGTCAACAAATACTTTAGGCTCTTATGATCGTGTATATGATGCACTTTTCCCCATATAAGTAGCGTCTCCAAATTTTAACGCATAAAAATCACCGCTGCTAGCTCCAAATCATGCGTAGGGTAATTCACCTCATGAGCCTTAAGGCGTCGCGATGCATAGCGACCACCTTGCCCTCTTGCATTAGTACGCAACCTAACCCCACATGCGACGCATCGTGTATCTGATAAAGTCCTTCCGGACACGGTTGAATCAACACCGGCGCTTTGATCAATACCTTTTCAACCGATCAAAAGCTTTTTGTTTTTCTCGGTCCGCACAAATAGTACTCCTTTCCTTATGAGTTTTGTCAAGGGTGCCACCATCACCGAGAAACCCTCCACAAACCTTCAGTAGTAACACCGCCAACCCTAGGAAACTCTAAATTTTCGATCTTGACCTAGGTGGCTTCCATTCCGAATCGCTTCAATTTTACGAGGATCCACCTTAATCCCCTGGCGGAGACCACATGCCCTAGGAAGGTTACCTCCTCAACCGAATTCACACTTCTTGAATTTCGCATAGAGCTCCTTTTCCCTTAACACTTGCGGACTGTCGAGATGCTCATCATGCTTTGCCTCTGTTTGAGTATACCAGATATCATCGATAAAGACGGCTTCTGAACCGATCCAAGTAAGGTTGGAATACTCGATTCATCGATCCATAAAAGTTACAGTGCGTTAAATCACCCAAACGACATGACTACAAACTCATAATGTCCATATCGAGTTGAATCTTTGTCTTATGAATATCCCTTCTTTTACCCTTAGGCGATGGTATCCGAGCGAAGATCGATTTTGGAGAATACCGCTCCCTAAGTTGATCGAATGATCGTCAATCCTTAGTAGTGGATACTTATTTTTAATCGTCGGTTTGTTCAATGGCGATAATCGATCACATGCGCATCGTTCGTCCTTTTCTTCACAAGCAGGACCGGGTGCTCCCCAAGGAGACACACTAGGCCTAATGAAGCCTCTATCTAACAACTCTTGAATTTGAGCCTTGGTTCCACCAACTCCTTGATTGCCATCCTATAGGGTGCAATAGATACTGGAGCTATTCCAAGCAACAAATCGATTCCAAACTCAACTTTCTGATTCGGAGGTAATCTAGGAAGCTTTTAGGAAAAACATCCGAATTCCCTAACAGTTCTGATGGTCTCCACAGTCAGATCCTCAGTTTCAGCTTGGCTTACCAAAGCCAGATATGCCTCGCACCCCTTGCGCATCAGTTTCTCAGCCCTCAACGTCGATACTACATTGGATAAGTAATCCCTTCGTTCTCCAATAATCATTACCTCTTCATCATTGACAGTCCTTAACACCATCCTCTTAGCTGCACAATCTAAAGTTGCCTTATGCTTGGTCAACCAATCTATCCCTAGTATCAAATTGAATTCTTCAAGCGGTAACTCCATCAGATCCCCACAGAAAACCCCACCTTGAATCTCCAGAGGCACCTCCTTGAAGAGTTTCTCTACCTTAACCGAATGACCTAAAGGACTTATCACAGACACCCCACATACGGTCTCCTCGAAGTGCACACCCAGCCCCGAAATGTTATATGCCACATATGAATGGGTTGATCCCACATCAATCGAGCGATATAAGGTACACCATATATAAAAATATACCGATTATGACATCAAAAGTCGTCACCCTCCTCGCGGCGACGAAGCGGATACACCAAAGTGGCCGACGACATCCGCGTTACCAATACCCTGCCGGTGCCCCACGTCCACGGCCATTACCACCGCGACCTTGTCCACGACCTTTTGGCAGTGGTGGTCCATCCCTCACAGGTTGAGCCGGTTACACAGCCCCTTGTTCGGCCACACGAGCACGAGTAGCCCTCCTAGGACAATCCTTAATCCTATGCTCCTTAGACCCACAACAAAGACAAGCCCGAACGCTTCAACACTCTTCTTGATGCATTACGCGTAATCCCCACAAGCTTGCGGTCTACACGTGTTCACCGGAATCGCCGAACCAGTTCCTCCATCCTAGCTCTCTTAACATTTCGATTTGCGGCATTATTTGGTCCAAGCATCTCTCTGAATCGATTTGATCCCTATCACGATTCTTCCGTTCATTTGTTTCACCTCCTCGGCTATCTTAGCCTTCTCTACCGGTCAATGGAATCTCGCTCTCTCGTGGAGCTATGAGCACCCTTAACTCACCTCTGAGGCCATCCTCAAAACGAGCAGCTGCGCTTCGTATTCATGGGAAACGATGCCATTAGCATACCGACTCAATCGTAGAAACTCCGCCTCATATTCAAAGAATGGTCTTATTTCCACGAGTCGATTCAAGAACTCTTTTCTGCGTGCATCCACATAGCTAGCTCCAACATATTTTGCCTTAAAAGTCTGTTTGAGCGGCTCCGGGTTACCCTCTCGGTGGGGTACCCTCTCTCACGATAATCCACCAGCGATCGCTTCATCCCGCAACAACGACACCGCTCCTTTCAACTTCATTCTCTTGGCGAGTCCAGTCATCCATGATCCGCTTTGTGGCTTCCAACCAATTACTCGGCCACATTTGGGGCCACTCAGATCGCCCTAAAAATCTCAAATCAGTTGGCCGAAGTCGTTCGAAATGGACCTCCTATTCATGGGCCGATGTTAGCTCGCCACCCTTTCCAAAACCCTCAACATGGCACGAGACAAAGCGTCATCCCTGCGGCCGGTCATACGGCCCATTTTCATTAACCGGTGGTGGGCGTACCTCGCCGGTGGTATGTGTTCGGATGACGCAGATCTAGCTTGAGTGCTACCTCGGCCTCGACCACGGCCTCTTCCCGAGTAGCCCTTGTACTCATAACGATTTATCGATTACGAATTTTATGACATTAGTTCTTGGTTTCACTTGTTTATTACGAGAATGTCTTATGAGCAGATAGAGTTTGAGTTATTTTCGCATAATCACAATTTAGCTACGGTCCCAGCTTTGTAGCCCTAATACTACATTATCAATAGCACTATCTCTAAGGCTCAAGATTATCTACGATATTATTTCATCCGGTTCCATATAAATATTTAAAGCGAAAAAAGAACACTTACGAGTTGGTCTTTGGGGTTCGATGTGCCACTTCCTTATCAGTCCATTTAAAATTTAAAAAAAAAAACCCATGTTTTTGTTTACCGAAAATAAAAAGATTTGATTTGAAAACACTTTTATTTTAAAACTATTGATTTAACCCCGTGTAACAATAGAAAAACTTTGAACATCTTTGAAAACTTATAGAAAAACACATTTTTTTTGAAAAGATTTTTGGACCCTATCCACAGCCGAGTTGTTGCAACCTGGCTCTGATACCACTAAATGTAACACCCCAAACCTGGCCTAGACGTTATGACCGGATCTGATGCGCCACATCGATGTGTTCAAAACATTCCGTATTACTTAGTTTGGAAAAAACTTAGTTGGTGTTGTAAAAGACACTTTTAAAAGTAGGTTAAAGTGAATGGAAGATGTGCACCAGGTAGGAAACCAGGAAAAAGAGGAGGTGAGTCCGTCAGACTGCTTAAGTACCAAGCTCCCTTCGAATCCAATCCTAGACATGCACACCGCCATTGCCACACTCTAACATCTCATATAATTTTGAGAAGACCGTTTGGTTATGTCCATCTTAAGAAAATGATTAAGTTTGAAAACGTTTGCTTAGCGGAAGTCTTACTTGTATTCGTGTTATTTTGAAATCACTTAATGTTTTTGAAAACGCGTCCTAGAGCTAATCCATTTCGTTAGTTATCATAGTTCGGTTTAATCATAATAAAATTAAATAATAAAGAAACAAACCAAACCATAAAAATAATTAAGCGGCCTTATTACATTTAAAACCCAAAACCATGAGCGAAAATATGGAAAATCTAGTTCACGAAGAAAACGAATTTGCGAAAACGTGTGGCCACTCGAATCCCGCCCTCAAGTCCACCAACTAGGGCTCACTGCAAGGATGGAAGAAAAAGGGTGAGTTTGGGAAAACTCGGTGTATCTGAAACCCATCCAAAGCCCAAATCACTCGAGCCCATTGGGCCTAAACCCTATTCAGATATCGATACACGATGGACCAAGCCCTTTTCGAATCACAATAGCAAGGCCTTAGCCCTTTTTACATAACGGTGTGGCCCATAGGCCCAGTTCGATAACATAGGTAACAATAGTAGTAATGCATGCAAACCCATCAGGGAGACTACTCAACCCACCAACCGCTACACTGCACCGTACCAAACCCTACACTCCATATGGGAATATCTCAACCCACCCAAATTTCTACACTCCACAGTTAAAGAAATCTTTGCTCAAATATTAGTAAGTTGAGGCAAAGCCTCCGATCGTGGATGAACCACTTTCAATACTTCCTCCATCAATACCCCAATCCCATGCAACAAATATTAATAAAAGCATATCATGTAAAATACAGTATTAATCAATCATGCAGTTTAGCCAATTTAAACCCTAGGGGTATATCGGTAATTTTGCTCTTTAGGGGTAATTTTCGTAACTTAGCAACTACACAAGCTACTTGATAATTTTCAACAGTTTTATGCGGTTTGGTTCCACCATCTAACTAACAGGCTAATTTGCCCATCTCTTACCCATATTGGTCCGTAAGCCCATTGGGCCCAGTTTTGGCCTATCGAGACCTTTTTTCCGAAGTATGTTAAAATGTCACATGAACTTACTTACCACCTTGCGGTGCTAGATCTAACAATTACTCTATGTCTTGAGAGCATTCGCATACTCACAAGCCCATGAAATGCCGAAATTTGGCATTTAAACTTTTGCCGATTGAACTAAGAAAGGGTGTTAGGTACACACACTTTTATGACGATCGCTACCGAGATCCCTTTCGATGACCTACAATTGATTAGCACAGTTCTTATTTACAAACCTCAATCACTAAACCCCAAAACTCACTCATCCAAGACCGAGCCATGTCCCTAAAAACCTTTAAAACCTTACCTTTCTGCAAAAACCGATAGCTAGCTCCGAATCCGATTGCCCCAAGGAACCACGCCTTCTCCAACGCTTAAGTAAACACTAATCATTGACGAAAACATTGGTTAAAGACCTTAGAGAGCCAAAGGCCCAAATCGACACCTCCCTATAGTTTAGGGACTTGCTTTTCCTAACTTGTAAAAATAGGACCGTTGAGATAATAAGCACTTACCCCTTGTTCTTTCTCGATTTCCACTCAATCCAGTGCAGATTTATCCTTAAAACAACGGTAAAACCCGAATCCAGGAGTTGAAGAAATTTCAGCTATAACCCCTAAAGCTATGGTATTTTGGCTTTTGGTGCTGAAGGAGATGACAATATGAAACTATAACCAGTAATGTGTGTTCAAGATTTCGGCTTTTATGGATTCGACAAAAGTATTGATGAACAGCAGAATTGATGAATGGTTTTGAAGAAGAAAAAAATAGAAAAAGAAGAATAGGGGAAGTGGTAGTTTCGGCTAGAGAGGAAAAAGAGAGAAAAGAAAAACCTTGTGATGTCTGAGCAGAAGAGAACGGCACCACTCAATACCCTAGGTGCCGAAATATGAACCTCATAACCCTCAGCCGATTTTTCCCTCTTCAATTCCCAAAATTCGGCCAACTCCTAGCCTCTCTCCCAATCCCTTAAACCTCTCCCCTTATCACTCCTTAATCCAAGCGTTTAGACTGATTCAAACTCTCCTCTAGCAGAATCCACCTGGACTCCAACACTTACCCCTCCAGTACTTAAAAATAAATGCATCTATTTGTCAACATAGGGAATCGATCCCA
The DNA here is from genome assembly GCF_025698485.1 of Gossypium arboreum. NCBI lineage: Eukaryota > Viridiplantae > Streptophyta > Magnoliopsida > Malvales > Malvaceae > Gossypium > Gossypium arboreum. The sequence continues at coordinate 24,654,987 of NC_069076.1, read as the reverse complement.
TGCTTTTCCCAATGCTCCACACGCCACCTTTTTAGGAGCTTAGTGGCGTCACCCTGGCCACTTTACCAAGGCTCTTTTTATGATGCAATTTACCCATAACTCTTTACAAGGGCCACCTAGCCAGAACCCCTAACTCCTAAGTCCAAAATTCAAAAATTCAACCGGGTTTTGGCCAACACATGGGCCTTCTATAAGCCCATTTACCTACTCAAAATATTAATTTCACATCTAAATACAAAATTTTAAAATCATTACCAAAATACTGAAAACCGCGAATAAATCCGAAAATCAAGACGTTATAGTCATAGTCCCAGACTAGGTCTTGCACTATATGGTCTTCTTGCCATGGCCATGGTCTTTCCTTATCAGAATTTGTGTTTACTGTACAAACGGACTCACACGCAAACAGGCTCTATATGCAAACTTATGTAACTCATGCAACTTATGCACAGACTCCTCACGTAGAGACTTCATCATGCTTTCAGACACATTCATGCATGCAAACATTTTCCTTCAAAATAGAAACATATCCTCAAGCTCAGGCCTTCTTTATATTTTGGTCATACATGTCATTCTTTTCATAACAGAGGCATATCATCATATAACCATCGCATGCAAACTTTATCAAACATTCAACTTTCATAACACAATCATTTGGAGTATAATATATTAACATGCAAGCATACAAGTAAGTGTCAGTTTAGAGACTCACCTAAAACATTTGAACAATAACTTATACCTTTAATTTTAATATCTTCCAACATATAAGAATGACCACTTCTTATAAAAGAGAATATTACAATTAACAGACTACTAAACTAGTTTTTTTCCTTCATCTCAAACCAAGATGACACCATGCAGAGTATTATCTTCATGCATGCAATAGACTTACTCTTTTTCAGAATTCACATGAAGGATGGGAATATTTACCCTGGTGAGAGACAACCTACATATGAACTAAATTCTTGGCCTTAACATGGTAAAAGAATCCCGTCATTAGCCTTTTTATATGAAGATGAAAATGGTGTCTTTTAGTAAAAGAGGAAAGATAAATTTCCTTTCTACAGAAGTTTCTTAAATAAAAATCTTGGTTCTCACCATAGGGCTTTGACACGTGTCACACATTCTAAGGCTTTTTTTAGCTGGTGACTTACATTTGTAGGAAACGTATACTAAAAGCCAATATCCTTTCATACTCGCGATTGGATTTACATTTTTAACTTAACATTCTTGTTACCATGTAATTTATACTTCATCTAGATAAGTAGGTGTGACCCATCTGGGCAACGTTCTTAAGACTTGAGAATCCATTATCACAATTGTCCATCCTTTCCATACATACATACGTTAGGCGCAGAATGGCCTTAACCCTCGAGTCCCACCATGGCCTTTTTATGCCCTACTTTCATACCAGAGTGCCAATTAAGTGAGTAAGACCATGACAATTTTCTTTTCCCCGACCTGCCCATCCAAACTCAGAACTCACCAAGTCTGGGGTGTTACAACCCTCCTCCTCTTAAGAAATTTCATCCCCAAAATTCCTTCAACCCTAGTTATCAGTGCTTGAAACAAAACATTCCCACTTGATTGGATTTCAAAATTTCCACGTTTCCCTATTTCAGATGTCATTGTCTCTTTGGAGAATTCAAACCGTCTGTCTCGCCTTCTTGTGCATGTTTGGTCCCCTTATTTATCTCTATTGTGACTGCTCATTTTCGTTCCTTCCCCCACTAATATTTTGAATCCCTAAAATTCTCATTGCCTATTCAGCCTGCTCTCTGCTTCTTCGTCTTTATCAGCTCAAGGTATTTTCCATTCCTCTCCTTTCTCTTTTTCTCTGTTTTCTCCTTACAATGGTTCACACTACTATTCGAGGAGGAAACCATGGCCAATCTAGTCAATCCCTAGCTCATACTAGTTCTAATCTAAGTTAGACCCTCAAAGTTACTTTTCTTGGGGTGGAAACTCCATTGATCACTTGTAGTACTATCAGGGATGAAAGGACTCATTACCTAGAGGCCCGAGGTATTAGAATCCCAAAATTTACTTAAACCTTTCAAATCCTCGATCGTAGGCATTTGGGCAACCACTCTAGAGGTTTTATCTTACCCTTAAGTCTTTTAGAAGCTGGCTTCATCTACCTTTGCATCCTTTCTTTTTTGTTTTTTTGAACAAGTATTCTATTGCGTTGGGGCAATTTTTGCTACGTCTTGGTGGATTCTGGTGGCTTATTTCATTGACTGTTGTATTCACAAAGAACCACCGATGTTGGGGGTTTTCTAGAAATTTTATCAATTGAAGGTAACGAGGCGGGGCATTTTTGTGGGTAATGACAACTTTAGCGTAGCTTGAGGTGTAACACTCCCAAACCCGACCTAGACATTATGACCAAATCTGGCGTGTCACATTAAAATGCTTTTTCAAAAAAAATTATCTTATTAATAAATTTTTATAACACCCCTCGCCCGTATCCAACGCCGGAATAGGGTTCGAGGTGCTACCTAACTTAAACTCAATCAACCTTAGGAAATCAGGTCATAAAAATCTTGATCAAGCCAAAACTTTTCGTTTCATAAGCAATCTGTCACTTAAATAGGCTTACGAGGCCCAAAACGTACATTGAAGATGGTTCAGGACCAAACCGAGAACTTAAGAAGAACATGCACTACAGCAAAACAGGTTTTTAGCGGCATTTGAATGAAAAATGCCACTATAGATCGAGCATTAGCAGCGCTTTTGTTAAAACACAGCTAAAGAACGAGCATTATTGGCACTTTTAAAAAAAGTCGCTATAGGTTCACCTTTAGCGGCGCTTTTTAAAAAAATGCCGCAAAACTTATGCTCAACATCGTCGTTTTAACTGAGCTTCAGTGGCGTTAGCGGCGCTTTCTGAAAAACGCCGCTAAAGATCGTGTATTAGTGGTGCTTTTTAAAAAAACGCCGTTAATGCTTGATCTTTAGCGGCACTTTTCAAAAAACGCCGCAAAAAATTTTGCATAATGCCATCATTTTATATTGAGCTTTTAGTGGCACTTTTTTAAAAACGCTGCAAAAAGTTTTGCAAAACTATGTCGTTTTATATTGAGCTTTTAGTGGCTTTAGCGGCGCTTTTTTTAAAAACGCCGCTATAGATCGAGTATTAGCGGCACTTTTTGAAAAACGCCGCAAAAAACATTTCATCTGTCTATTTATAATTTAACTGGTTTATTTATATTAAAATAAAATTTAGTTTTAATTGAATATTTAAATCCTTGAGAAAAAATAATGACACGTAGAAAAATTTTGAAAGTAAAACATAGAAAATATTTGTTAAAAATGAAAAAATTAAAATACTATTATTTAAAATAATTTTAAAGATTTTTGGTATATGACTGATTGTTTTTTAATTTATATGTTAAATATTTTCTTATATAATTGTAAAAGGGATAGTATAAATTTTAAAATATTGAATTAATTATCATTATAGTGGGTTTATAGTTTAGGGCATATGGTTAAGGGTTTAAGATTTATGAGTTACTATTTTAAGGTTTATGGATTATGGTTTAAGAGTTGGGGTTTAAGGTTTAGGGGTTATGGATTCAGGGTTCAAGGTTAAATGTTTATGTTTTAGGATTTAAGTTTTACGGTTTAAGGATTAGGGATTAGGAGTTTAGGGTTTAGATTAATTAATTAATTAATTATAATTATGGTCACATAAAATTACAATAATTATTAAAATTATGGTTATACAATAGAAACACATTGTTTACACATAATGTTTATTATTTCGAGTTTATGGTTTTGTGTTGTAAAGTTTAGGGTTTAGGGTTTATGATTTGGGATTTAGTGTTTTATAGTTAGGGTTTTAGTGTTTAGAATTTTAGGAGTTAGAGTATTAGGGTTTGAGGGTAATTGATTTTGATAAGAATGACAAAAATCAAATTATTGTAGGTTTAAGTAAGCAATAGGATTTAGGGTGTAGGTTTATAGTCTAAGATTTAGGGTTTATGATCTAGGATTTGGGGTTTGGGGACTAGTGTTTAATTTTTAGTGTTTAGGGATAAATATGGTGAACTACTTAACTTATGTATCTTGGATTTTTTTTATAATATAAATCTAAATAAGATAAATAATAAATTATTATTTTAAAAAAATATATATCAAAATGGGTTAAATCCCAAAAGCATACATGAACAATGGTTTAGTGTGCAATTGTATATATGAACTTTAATTTGATCTAGTTCTTGTAAATTATTAACACAATTATTGATATAACATTATTTTATATTTATATATTACATACATAAATATTTATATTTATTCAATATAAAAATATATTGATGTATTTATTTTTTAAATGTCCATGATTAAATCAAAATTAAAGTTTCAACTATACATTTAAACCACAATTAAAATTTTACGTCTACAATTACACATTAAACCGAAATTCATATATAATTACGAGATGTATCTATATCAAAATTTAGGTGTACACATATAATTAAATGCCATTTATATAAAAATCCAAACAACTAATGCGAACCATACTTAAAAGAATAATGCTTGTATTATTGTGTCATTTTGTATTTTTTAATTCATCGATTCTATTTTATTTCATTAAAGTTTCCTTTTGTATTTTATATGTTAATTTAAAATTATAAAATCTTCAAAAAATTTAAAATTTGAAATTTAAAAATAAAGATTAAAAATTCAAAATTCAAAATTCAAAATTCAAAAACTTAAAAATTTAATATTTAAAACTTTAGTCCATATTTCAATTAAAAGTTTAATATTCAAAATTTAAAAAAATTTCAAAAATAATAATCTCAGCACAAAAATTTTGTAAGGAAAAATATAAAAAAATATGTTAAAAATGAAAAAAAATAAAATTAAGCAATAGTAGCGTTTTTGAGTAAAACGCCGCAAAAAAATTGAGCTATAATAGCATTTTTGGTGGAAACACCGCAACAAATCCAGGAACTACCGGCGTTTTTTTAAAAAAGCTGTAAAAGGCCATTATTTTTTATAAAAAAATGCAAAATCCCGCTCACTTCCACAAATTATTTTTTCGTTACCCGCTCGTTAACCAAATCCCCAAATAAATGTTTGTACTTATTTTTTTTCCCTTTTACTTCTTCTTCCTTTTCATTTCATTACACTGAATTCACCCACCATAGCTAATCCTTTTCTCTTGATCTGTTAGGGTTTTGAAGAAACAAATGGAAGTTGAAGAGAAGGAGAACGAGGAAGAAGAAGAAGAAGAGGAAGAGAAAAGGGGGGAGGAGGAAGAATAAGAGAGTGAAGATGAAGGGACTAAAAAGGTCAAAGGTAGTAGTAGAAAGGGGAGTTCTAGGAAATCTGGTCGAGATTCGGCTGAGAAGAAAGAGACAGTGACGCCTAGTAGTGATAGGCCTACAAGGGAAAGGAAAGTTGTAGAAAGGTATTCAGCTCCTTCTATTGAAAGGTCTTCCTCTTTTAAAACTGTCAATTGAAAAAGTATGCTTTCTTTTCTGGGGTTAAGGATCTAGTTTCATTCAAGTCAATTTCTTTGTGTTATGATTGTTTTAGACCCGTTTTTCTCTGGCTTTTGAATCTTTACGGTTTCTCAACAATATGCATTTCTGTCTCATCTCTCAGTTTGATTTTTAACTTTATAAAAGAAATTGTTAGCTTCATTGGATTAAAATTGGTCGTGCTTGCAATGCTGCTGTTAGAGTTTTAGTTGTTTTGAGACCCTAGCCAACCCAAATTTTTACTGATTTGTTTTAAGTTAGAAGAGGGTTATAATTTCCAGATGTTTGACAATTTGATCAAACTGCATTTTTGCGTTAAACAATCTGTATTAGGGATTAGTTCTTTGTACTGACTGGTATACATTTTCAGGACGGGCATAGCTCTGAAGATTCAAAGCAAAGCACTCCTGATATGACTGTTTTTGTGAGTTCATCAACCCTTCTTCATAACATGAACCATTACTGCTTTTAATGTTTGCTGTTCTGCTAATACCATTTCATTAATTCTGAACTTTTAGATTGCCAAGCCAGATCATAGTCTATACTGGATGTAATTCAACAATTGACTGGAGTAATGTTTTCTTTGACTATAATTTTTGCAGGTGCAAAGTCTTCTTCAACAAATGGTGAGTTATAATTGGATTCTCTTATTGTAATGTTGTTCTGTTATTGACAAAGATTTTGCTGCAGCAATCTAGGTTTCAAACAATGTCTGATTCCATTATCACAAAGAATATCCTTTTCTCGTGTTCTTAAAGTTCATTGAAGTGTTTTATTTTTAAATTCTAAGATAGCAGCTTTATGAAATGTATAAAATGTCGCATAGTTGCATCATGGATGAAATATTAGAGAAAGAAAGCTACATTTTTTCAAAGATCAAATTATTAAAGCTGGTCTACTATCCTCAATACACCCTGTTGTGGAGTCAAATGTGGAATTGGAGGAATTAGAGGAATTAGAGGTGCATACTAACATTCAATTATTGAAAGAAAAATTGCTCCTTTGAGTGGACTCATTTTACACCTCTTCTTTTCATTTACGTCACATTTAATCTCTTATTTTATTTCCCTCTCTTAGCAGCTCCTAGCTTAACCGGCAGTCTCCAGGAAGCTATTGTCGTCAGATCAGCTAAAAACTACAGCCTGAAGTTCAAACACTAAAAAATTGCAGACGACAATCTGCAATGGTCCCAAATGAATAACCATATATATTTATATATACCCTGAAATCCTAAAATATAATTGTATGGTTGTAGTATTAGAAAGGCATTATTTGAAGTCTTAGGTCTGAATTCTATGAATGAATTTTCTCTCAATTTATTTAGGTGGTGAGTTTTTTTTATATAAGTTCACACGATGATGTTTGAGAAAATATAAGTTCACAAATCAAAATAGATATATTATGGTTATTAGTTTAGTTGTTCATTCATTGTTGAGCAAATTTTACCTTCATTTGTTTTTTTACTGTGTTTTAGTTGTAGAAATTAAAATATTTGAAAAAAATTTGCTTATTCATCAATTTACATTTGAGATAACCTTGATTCTACAACCATGGTTTTGAATATTTTTCAGCTTATTAAGAGAGTAAGATGGCATCCACTTTCACAGCCATGTCATAAGTTGGCTCATTCGTTGCACCTAATGGTCTGGTCATGGATAAGAAGCTTTCATCTCCTTCCAACAGATTGTCATCTTTAGCATCCATTTCTTCTTTTTCATTTCTTAGTAGACGAAATGTTGTTCTTAGAAGATCTCGTCTGCCCAAGATTTCTGCAGCAAAAGAGCTACATTTCAATAAGGATGGGTCAGCCATAAAGAAATTACAAGTGTGTCTTTGTTTCAAATGCTAAAAAGGTGTCAAGGTTCATTCATTTATGTTCATATAATTATGTTTGGGGTTCATGAGAGAACTTTGAAGTTAGATATTTCCATGCTATTTGTGTTTAATTGCTAAGAGCTATTGTAATCTAGTTACTTGGTTTACATTTGTTCATGAATATATAAATGCATAAAAAGGAAGACATTAAGAACTCCTGAACAGAAGTCTAAAGAGACTTACATGGTTCCTGCAACCCGAGTGCTGATGTGCATTTTTTTGTCATCATATAGCTCTTTGATCCTTCTCCTCATCTTCCTTCTATTTCCACTTGCTGTAGGTACCACCTATATATAATTAGAGTATTGGTGTGCTCTGTTTCATGTTCATTGCTTTATAATTAGTTGCGTAATTCAATTCTACCATTTCATTAAACGTTTAAGGTGCATAGATGTTGGATACTACAAGATCCTGCCTATGGCTATGGCTACTTGTTTTGGGACTATTGTTGTTCATAACAAAGGGGGCTTATATGATTGACATGAATTATTTTTGGTGCGTATTTCTCTTTCTTTTTTCTTTTTTTAGTTATTCAATAAATTAATTAACACGAATTTTTATATGATTTATAATTAGGTTATAGTCACCACAATCAAATTTTTATTTTTAATTTAATAATGTTCCTTAATTCAAAACATTCACCATTTAAGAAAACAAATACATAGTTTTTTTTTAAATATATGTGTATATTATTTTATATTAGTCAAACATCATGATTAAGCAATAAAATGTTTAACTTAATTTCTTTTTTATTATTAGGAAACTGAAATAATGAATAGATTGAGCATATTCATTATTGATAATGATGTTGCACTGCTGATATGGTGGCTACTTCAGCAATAAATTGACTCTTTTCTTGGTGAGATGCTACTGAAAGTTGCTTGACAGCCACCACCCTCCCTTTGATAATGTACCCTACAAGGTAATCTAACTTAGCAATGTTGAAATATATGTCATCCTCTCAAAAATGTTTCAATCAATATGATTATTGCATCCTAAAAATGTAAAACATAGCTTATTTTATATTATTCTTATCCAATTTTTGATGTGATGTTCTTTTGAAAATATAAAGGTTGGAGCTCAAACTGAAATAGAGTTAGAAACCTCTAATTTTTCCCCCTAAAATCGGTATCCTCAAAACACCCTTTAGGTGTTTCTCTCTGCCGCGTTTGCTACTTTCCAATTTTCCTAGCTAAATAGTTCTCTTTTAAAAATCTCAAATTCGTCTTGCATTCCTGTGCTCCACTGATCTGAAATTGTCATGCTCTTTCTTTTTCATTAACCCATTTCATTATTCCACTTCACTTTGTTCTAAATTTTCAGATTTCCATCTGGGCTTTTATCTTCCCCTGTTTTTATTTTGTGGGTTTTGCAGACAAGGTAAATCTGTTTGTTTCATTGTAAAAGTTGTTTACAACATTAATTTTCCCGAGAAACCTTTTCTATGAGCAGTTTTTTTTCCTCCTTTGGAGATGTAGTGTCGTGTTAATTGTTTGCAATTTTTTTATTTTAGTTTTTCCTTATTCAGAAGCTGCTGAATTTGAGATTATTTGTTTTAAAGCTAGTGATTTGAAAGAGTTTTTTTTTTTAATCTTAAATTACAGCCATGGATTTGAAAATTTCAGCTATTTGCATGACTTGGTAATCTGAAGCTTTATTGGGTTTCTTTATGGCGATTTTAGTTCTTTTGGTTGGTGGGTTCAATTCAGATTTGGTGGTTAAATATATTTTGTTCTTAAATTTTAGTTGATATATTACTTGTATCTTATATTTCAAAGATTGTAAGTCAAAATTCCAATTTTTTTTGTGGTCATTTTTAAAGAATTGGCTTCTCATATTGAGGATCTGATTGATAGACTTGTGCTCTTGTGTTTTAATTACTCTTAATGATTACTTACAATGCATTATTGTAGGAATAAATGTAATATTGAACCAGCTAAACTCCTCTGATTCAATTTTCAGAGTAGTGATGCAGTGCTCTCTCAGGTCTAGACCTGTTTGAGCACTGTGATTGAGGAGCATTACAAATCGTTGTATGCCTAATGTTTGTTTCATTTATTTCTTACTTGTCTACTTGAAACTTTTTTTCTTCGCATCAATTCTTAGCTTCAGTTTTTTTCTATATTTTTTGTTTTCTGTTTGAACTTTGAAAGATTTTGATGTAGTTTATCGAAGAGTTCGATTTATTGACTTTTCTTGATCTGTTTATTCTTTCTGCTGAACCGATGTGTTGGAAATTTTGGGTACTTAAGAGATTTAGGCATTTAGCAGACATTTTACTTATCTAACTTGTGTGGTAATTAGGTGACAAGATTGAAAAATTAGTTAGGTAGTTATTGGGTTTCGGCATTATGAAATATTACTAGGTTCAAGTATCAGTACCCAAAATTGTGGTTATCCTGCCCTTGCCAGTTCTTGGTTCATCTGTAAGAGGCTGCTTGTGGTAGTAGTAGAGTCATATATCTTTCTGTTTATATTTGAATATAGCCATGAGTCAACTGAGTGCCATATCTAATAGATGTGCTTTGGGAGCCTTAGTTTGCTTCAGTGTTGGCATTTTCTTGAATTATATCAAATTAATTGAATGAGCTCTTTGTGATGTTTCTCTCTAAAATTTTTATGACATAACAAGTTTATTCTAAAGAATCTTGGGTGGCAAATGGAATAGGAAAAACCAACTACACTAGATTGCGGTCTAAGAACAATTTGCAGAAGGCACATAATAACTGACTCCTACCTCTACGAATGTACGAATGCTTGTGGGAGGCATTGTAGCAGCGAATAAGAATAGGATTGATCAACATGCAGTTGACACCGTATATGGTCTGAATCTGAATTCAGGTGTGAGTTTCAGATATTTTATGTGCAAAAAAGTATTAGGGTGCAAAACTATACCCAGTTTTGTAAACGTCTACTTACATATTTGCATATACTTAATAATAATCTCGTGTCAACTAATTATTCTTTTTTTAATTTAATTGTTTTGTTTTTAACATTTTATTTTTATTTAAGTTGAAAGAAGAAAAACACGAATTACAGCTTTGACTTGGAAAGAGAATATTCATTAGTAGCTTAATCAATTTTTATTTTAATATTTAAGATAACTTGAGTTCTAATTTTGGATTTTAATTGTGTTATTAATTTATTATTTTAAATTATAAATTTAAATTTATTAATTTTATATTTAGTTTTAAAGTTAAAATTTTAATAGAAAATTTAATTTAATTAATATTTTTTAATTATCCTTAAAAGTATATAGTTTAAATTTTAAATTTCAAAATAAAACATAATATAATATTTATCATAGAAAATAAATATTATTTAATTAAAATATATTTTTAAAGGTTATACTCTTTAGCGGTGTTTTTAAAAAAAGCGCCGCTAAAGGTCATGGTCTTTAGCGGCTTTTTTTAAAATAAACGCAGCAAATTTTTGCGGCATTTGCTATAGCAGCATTTTCAAAAATGCTGCTAAAAGTCTATTCTCCTGTAGTGATGGAAAATTTTGTGCTTTAAGGCTCCACACGCCCGTGCGGGTAAAGACCATGTGGCCACACACGCCCGTGTGGCTTAGGACACACTCGTGCTCTTAGCCCGTGTGCAAATATGACTTAAGAACACGACCATGGCACACGCCCGTGTGACCTACCCGTGTACAACACTGACTAAAAAGTTTAAGCGCAGGGGACGCAAGGCCAAAACACACACCCATGGGAGTGAGCCATGTGTCACACACGGCCTAGACACATGCCCGTGTGTCATGCCTGCGTGGACAAAAAAAAGGCCATTTCCAAGCCATTTTATCACCCAATTTACACAACCTACACCACATCGTTTCAATACACAAATTTCTTTACAATAGACACCAATTCATCCATAGAAAGAACATTACATGCATTTATCAAAGTGAAAAATAGCGATTATTCTAGGCTTGATACAAAATGAAAGGCTTTGACTTAAGCCAAAATACATAACTAATTACTCATTTTTAAATCAACATCCTAGCCTATCCCTATACATGCCATACTCAAAAGAAGATTTGTACTATACCAAGTGCTTCGATTGATAGTGTGATCGATATCTCCGACTTCAAAGAATCCTTGACCTAATTAAGCGGCATTGAAAGAAAAGGGGAAAGAAAAGAGAGTAAGCATAAAGCTTAGTAAGTTTCATATAAATAAATATACAACAACAATTTTACCATTAGTCAACATACTCATAGCTCAAAGGAAAGCATAAACTTGACTTACTCATTACCGTCTACTCAAATCATATTTTCTAATTTGAACTCATTACTGTGCATACCAAATAGGTACCTGTATCGCTCAGAACATTATTATACTTTCCTTATTAAGTCACTTTCATTACCTTTAAAGTTAAACCTTTCGGAAAACTACCAGATATTCTATAAGCCTCGAACATGGGATAAGTTGCCGATGCCATGTCCTAGACATGGTTTTATACTAGCTCTCGTATATACGTGCTGATGCATGTCCCAGACATGTCTTACACTAGCACAACTCTTAGCCAATGCTTGTCCCAGACACGTTTTACACTGGCTATCATCGTTGAGGTCGATGCATGTCCCAGACATGTCTTACACTGCACTCGTCTCTATGTCGATGCCATGTCCCAGGCGTGGTCTTATACTGGCACTCATAATGTGGCCGATGCATGTCCCAGACATGTCTTACACTGGCACACAAGAAATCTGAACGTTGTGGCATGAATATTCGGTTTGTTTCCTAGGGTCTCAACTAGACCATTCCACTATCTCAATCATTAATATACAATCTCAGTTCACAATCTAGCAATTCATACTATATAAATTCAATGACAATTCGAATACATACATTAACAATGTAGTCGTATTATTTACATACAACTTACCTCGATTTACAAAATATACTTGACTAGTTTGTTTAGTCGGATTGCTTGGCTTTGCCCCGGTCTAGGTTCGATTTTGGAAAATCTTGACCTATAATAACAAAATGCACTCATTTAGTCACTAATTACAATTAGGCAATCATAAATTCACATATTTGAAAAAATGACCATTTTGCTTCTAAACTTTGACAAAATGACCATTTTACCCCTATGTTCGAAAATCAATTTATTGAATTTCTTCGTATTTCAAGCCTAGTTAAACTCTTTTAACTGCTATAGCAATCCCAAAATCTCACTATTTCACACTCATATTACCTATTTTGCAACTTACACAAAATAGTCCCTTTAGGTGTTTTCATGCTAATACCTTTCACAAAAGTTGTTTATGTCACAACTAGGACTCATATTCTTCCATAAAAACTTAGCAAACATCACAAATCCTTTCATGGAAAAATTCTAAACTCTCAATCATTTTGCAAAATAGACATCTCATTTGAAAGCTTATGCTTCAAGGGTCTCAAAAGTGCAAAAATTATTAACTAGGGACATGGGAATCACTTACTTGTTGAGGTAATAAGTTGCTGAAATTTCAAAACTTCAAAACCGCCTCTTTTGTTGATATTTTCAGTGAGGAGAAGACATGGAGAAGAAGAAAATAATAGCTAGGCTTTTTAGGCATTATTTTATCACCAACTCATGACATCATTCACCTAAACTTTGACTATTTGGCCAATTTTGCTTCCTATGGCCGGCCACCTTGCTTCTAGGGGTTAAATTACTCTTTAAAATCTCCTATTTTTGGTTCTCTAGCTATTTAACACATTTGGGTACTAAAAAGCAACTTTTACCTTTTATGCGATTTAGTCTTTTTTCGCAATCGGGCTCACAAACGTTAAAATTAACTTACCAAATTTTTCATGCACTATTATAATCATGTTACAACCTCATAATTGTAATAAAATAAATTTTCTAACTTCGAATTTGTGGTCCCGAGACCACTGTTCTAACTAGGCCCTAAATTGGGCTGTTAAATTTCTCCCCCTTAGGGATTTTCTTCTCTGAAAATCTTACCGGTGAATAAGTTCAAATACTGCTCTCTCAGAGATTCCTCGGGTTCCTATGTGGCTTCCTCGACTCCATGTCTATGCCACAAAACCTTCACAAGTGGTATATTCTTATTTCTTGACTGTTTGACTTCTCAAGCTAAAACCTTAACTGGTTCTTCACTATAAGTCATATCCGGAAGAATCTCAACTTCAGTTGGCGCAATTACATGCGAAGGGTCTGATCTATACCGGCGTAACATGGAAACATGAAACACATTGTGAATCTTTTCTAATTCTGGCGGTAAATCCAAACGGTAGGCAACAGGCTCTACTCTCTCGATAACTTCATAAGGTCCTATGAAACAAGAACTCAACTTGGCCCTTTTTCCAAACTTGAGGACTTTCCTCCACGAGGAAACTTTTAAAAATACCTTATCATCGACTTCAAACTTAATTTCCTTTCGTCTCAAATCCGCGTAGGATTTTTGTCTATCCGAGGCGGCTTTCAGATATTCACGAATCACTTTAACTTTCTCCTCCGCCTCTTTAACTAAATCAACTTCATGAATCTGATTCTCTCTCAACTCAGTCCAGTATAAGAGCATTCGACACTTTCGCCCATACAAGGCCTCATAAGGCACCATTTTCAGACTCGACTCATAGCTGTTGTTGTAGGAAAATTCGACCAATGGCAAGTATTTTTCCTAGCTTCCTTGAAACTCGAGAACACAACATCTCAACATGTCTTCTAAGATCTGTATCACTCTTTCCGACTGTCCATCAGTTTGTGGATGAAAAGTCGTACTGAAACTCAACTTGGTTCCTAGAGCCTCTTGCAACTTTTTCTAAAACCTGAAGGTGAATCTTGGGTCTCGATCTAAAACAATCAATAACTACACACCATGAAGCCTCACAATCTCAGAAACATACAAGTCGGCCAATTTTTCAAAGGAGTAGCCGGTACGTACTTGTACGAAGTGTGCTGACTTAGTTAGTCTATCGACAATAACCCATACTGCATCTTTCTTTTTCAGGTTAGTGACAAACTGGTCACGAAGTCCATAGTGATACGATCCCATTTCCACTCTGGAATCATAATAGGCTGAAGTAAACTTGAAGGTACTTGGTGTTCAGCCTTTACTTGTTGACATACTAAACACTTGGAAACAAACTCTGAGATGTCTCTTTTCATACCCGACCACCAATACATTTTCCTAAAGTCGTTGTACATTTTAGCACTACCCGGATGAATAGATAAACAACCATCGTGTGCCTCATTCAAAATCTTCTGTAGTAGCTCATCATTCTTGGGTACAAAATTCTGTCTTTGAACATTATACAACCATCGGTACTAATACGAAAATTTGACTCAATCTCTAATTCACACTGAGTTCTCTTGGCTTGCAGTTTCTCGTCATCTTTCTGAGCTTCATGGATTTCATAAAGAAAAGTCAGTCTGGCCCTCAACTCCGCTAGGATCGATCCATCATTAGATATAGTCAACTGAGTGTTCAATGCTCTCAAGGCAAACAATGACTTTCTGCTCAAGGCGTCTACAACTACATTCGCCTTTCCCGGATGGTAGTCAATAACTAATTCATAGTCCTTTAACAACTCTAACCATCGACGTTGCCTCAAATTCAACTCTCTTTGAGTTGTCAAATACTTTAAGCTCTTACGGTCGGTAAATACTCAACATTTCTTTCTATACAAATGGTGTCTCCAAATCTTCAGTGCAAACACTACAGCCACCAACTCCAAATCATGGGTCGAGTAATTTCTCTCGTGCGATTTTAGCTGTCTCGAGGTGTAGGCTATAACCTTGTCTTCTTGCATGAGCACACACCCTAAACCATTTAAGGAGGTGTCACTATAAATTACAAACTCCTTGCCCGATTCTGGTTGTACTAATACTGGGGCTTCTGTTAACAAAGCCTTTAATCTCTCAAAACTTTGCTGACACTCTTCTGTCCATTCAAACTTGACCTCTTTTTGAAGTAGCCTCGTTATCAGTGTAGCTATCATAGAGAATCCATTTACAAATCGTCTATAGTATCCTGCTAGCCCTAGAAAACTATGAACCTCTGTTACATTTCTCGGCGGTTTCCATTCCACAATGGATGAGACCTTACTTGGGTCGACTCTGATTCCGTCACCCGACACAATATGTCCTAGAAATCTGACTTCGTTGAGCCAAAACTCACTCTTACTAAACTTGGCATAAAGTTGTTTATCCCTTAAGGTTTGCAACACAGTTCTCAAATGCTCTGCGTGCTTACTCTCATTACGCGAGTAAATCAATATGTCATCGATAAAAATGATGAAGAACCTATCCAAGTACGGTCGGAAGATGCAGTTCATTAAATCCATAAATACTGCTGGGGCATTTTTCAATCCAAAAGGCATAACAAGAAACTCGTAATGCCCATATCTCGTCCAAAAAGTAGTCTTCGGTATATCTTGTTCCTTGACTCTTAACTAGTAGTAACCGAACCTCAAATCTATTTTAGAGAATACAGTGGCTCCTCTCAGTTGATCGAAGAGATCATCAATCCTCGGCAAGGGATACTTGTTCTTCACTGTTACTTTGTTAAGTTGTCTATAGTCGATACATAACCTCATCGACCCATCTTTCTTTTTCACAAAAAGTACCGGAGCACCCCATGGTAAATAACTCGGTCTAGAAAAACCCTTATCTATTAATTCTTGCAACTGTGCTTTTAACTCTTTCAACTCAGTGGGAGCCATTCTATACAGTGCAATTGAGATTGGCGTCGTTCCAGGAACTAACTCGATACCAAACTCAACTTCTCTCTTTAGAGGTAATTCGGGCAACTCTTCAGGAAAAACATCTATAAACTCACAAACCACTGGTACTGATTCAATCTTCGACTCGGACACTTGAGTATTCAGCATAAAAGCTAGATAAGCCTTATACCCTTTTCTCAAATATTTTTCAGTTGCCAAAGACGATATTACCATAGGCGATTTATCCAAGTCGCTTGGTCCAACCCGAAGAATATTCTCATCTTCACCCTTTAACTAAATAATTTTCCTCCCACAGTCCACTACAACGCTATGAGAAGTCAACCAATCCATCCCGAGGATTACATCAAACTCATTGAATGGCAATAACATTAAATTAGCCGGAAAACAATGACCTCTAATTGTCAAAGGACAACTCCTACATACTTGGTCAACTAGCACATATCTACCCAAGGGATTGGACACTCTTATTACAAATTTAGTAGACTCCACTATCATGTTCATTCTAGGAATCAATTCCATACAACTATAGAAGTGGGTAGACCCCGGATCAATTAATGCAACAATAGATATATCATGGATAGAAAAAGTACCCGTGATCACATCAAGAGACTCTGCTTCATCACAGGCACGAATAGCATAAGTCCTTGTAGGCGCTCTGCCCTCGGACCTCACTGCAACATCTTTTACTGTACCCCTACTACTAGCCCCACTCTCGGGGTTCCTTTATGACCTACCCCTTAACGGAGCGTTGCTTGCCTTCATTTCTTGCTTCCTCTCTCTCTCTCTTTTGTCTTAAGGAAATTGCGAATAAAGTGGTCTAGTGATCCACACCTATAGCAGCCCCTCTCGTTCCCTCGGCACTCGACAAAATGACGCCTACCACACTGTGAGCATTCTGGCCTATTGGGTCTAGGGCTACCGACACTTGTGGCTGAAGTGGTCCGGGCTCTTGAAGTTATGTTTTGTCAGTTCTTATTTCTATTTGAGAATCCCACCGAAGTATTCGATCGGGTAGTAAATTCCTTCGACCTCTTGGATGAGGACTATTGTGATTTCTCCATCTGCCT
The DNA here is from genome assembly GCF_025698485.1 of Gossypium arboreum. Classification (NCBI taxonomy): domain Eukaryota; kingdom Viridiplantae; phylum Streptophyta; class Magnoliopsida; order Malvales; family Malvaceae; genus Gossypium; species Gossypium arboreum. The sequence continues at coordinate 24,637,852 of NC_069076.1, read as the reverse complement.
CCTCTTCATATCCCGTGACTCAATGGCCGCCTTTCTCCTCTCTTTTCCAACTCCTCTACCTTGCAAGCTCTATCAACAAGGGCTACAAATTCTCGTAGTTCAAGAATGCCAACAAACACTCAAATATCTTCATTGCGGCCATCTTCAAATCTCTTACACATGATGGCTTCTGTAGATACGCATTTTCCCGCATACTTGCTGAGTTTTACAAACTCATGCTCATACTCCTTAAAGTCTTATTACCTTGCTTCAACTCTAAAAGTTCCTTCCTTTTCTGGTCTATGAACCTCTGGCTAATGTACTTCTTTCTGAACTCTTCTTGGAAAAATTCCCAAGTTACTCTTTCTCTCGGTACCACAGACACGAGAGTATTCCACCAGTGATAAGTCAAGTCTCATAGAAGCGACACGACACACTTCACGCACTCTTCAGGGGTGCAGGACAGCTCGTCGAATACCCTCATGGTATTTTCTTGCCAAAACTCTACTCTCTTCGGGTTATCATCTACACTAGCCCAAAATTCCTTGGCCCTTTGCTTCCGGATCTTGTCTACTGGAGGCTTCTCTCTCTTGAACATGTTCGCACCTTGCAAAACCACCAGGGGATACTGAGGAATCGGAGGAGGTGAGGGAGGTGGAGTGTTCGGGTTTGCACGAACGAACTCTGTATACCAAGCGTCCATCATTCTGAGGTAGGCTTCCCTAGCCCTTTCACCTTGGCCCATACTCACGGTCTCGCTCTCTACTGGCGCGATCCTTTCTCCGGGAGCCAGCGTATTACTCTCCACGTCATCCGCCGTGGTTCTATCAGGATTCATTACTATATAAAAGCACAATTTACAATTTTCAGGAGTCATCACACTATTAGTATATATATATGGCATGTATAGCTAGACTCGTACATTAGCTAGATTAGTCCTAAAACTGACTAAACCATGCTCTGATACCACTAAATGTAACACCCCTCGCTAGTATCCAACGCCGGAATAAGGTTGAAGGTGCTACCTAACTTAAAATCATTCAACCTGAGGAAATCAGGTCATAAAAATCTTGATCAAGTAAAACATTTTCGTTTCATAAGTAATCTGTCCCTTAAATGGGCTTACGAGGCCCAAAATGTACATTGAAGATGGTTCGGGACCAAACCGAGAACTTAAGAAGAACATGGGAAGAACATGGAAAGTTTTGTGCTTTAAGGCTCCACACACCCGTGTGGGTAAAGACCATGTGGCCACACACGCCCGTGTGGCTTGGGACACACCCGGGCTCTCAGCCTGTGTGCAAATCTAACTTAAGAACACGTCAATAGCACACGCCCGTGTGACCTACCCGTGTACAACACTAACTAAAAAGTTTAAGTGCAGAGGACGCATTGTAACACCCCGTACCCGAGACCGTCGCCGGAGTCGGACACGAGGGGTTAACGGGCTTAATCCACTTACTTGTGCAGTTCATTTTAAAATTTCTAGACAGTAGGCTAAGCGTGTCCTTGTCACCTTAAAAATCATATCTTGAGTTCCACAACTCGAAAATAAGTTTCGTGATTTTTCCTGAAACTAGACTCATATATGCACCTACAAAATTTTTCTAGAATTTTTGGTCGGGCCATTTAGTACAGATTTATTAGTTAAAGTCCCCAATGTTACGAGGATCGACTACACCGACCTTTGTGCATTACGACTTGGATATCTCTCATGCAGGGCTTCAATATCGATGCCGCTTTGTTTCTCTGAAACTAGACTCAAAAAGGAATCTGTACATATATGGCATGACTTCTAATTATCTCTGGTCAATTTATAATGAATTTCCAAAGTCGAATAGGGACTCGAAAGCCGTTCGCCCTGTCTCACGAAAACTTAAATATCTCTTAACATACTGTTCATATGATTTTTCGTTACTTTCCTATGAAAATAGACTCGTCAAGGTTCGTTTACATAATTTATTCACTATTTAATTCCATTCTTACTATTTTAGTGATTTTTCACATCCACGTCCATCGCAATTGTCGTATTGTTAGCATCTATCTTTAAGGTAGGCTTTACCTATTTCATAGTTTCCATGATTCAACTAGCCCTTTAACATAAATAGCAGAAAATATGATCATGATTAACCATCCCAATGGCTAATCGTTTCCAAACATTTCAATACCTCTTAATGAACAACATACAATGATTATAATACCATGCCCAAAGTATACTTAAGCCATTTTCGCATGGCTATCCAAATTTACACAAAATCGAAAGGTACATGACCTACAACAAAAGGGTAGTCCTATACATGCCATTTCAAAGTCCAACCAAAAATATACCGAAAGGAGCTTTGATAGTGTGGGCGACTTCGACTTCAAAATCCCGAGTCCGATAGTTGAAGAACCAAAATCTATAAAATGTAAAATCAAAGAAAACGGAGTAAGCATTTAATGCTTAGTAAGTTTGAGCCATGAATTTAAACACAACCAAAGTATAGCATTCATGTAGCTAAGCAGATAATTTCATATGCACAAATTCTCAATATCATACTTACTTCACATTACCAACCCTTATATTCATACATGAAAGATTAACTTAGCTAAAGGCCTAGAGCTCATTTATCAACCGAGCGAATACTTATTTGTAAGGGCTCAACTAATTCAAAGCACATACGAAACATACCTCATTGTTGGGATTTCACAAGCGTATTAATCGAAATTTTTACAACAAGTTCATTCATTCCCGAATCACGCATACCTTGCGTTTAATCGATATAGCTACTCGTTCAAATGCCTTGGGACATAGCCCTGTTATAGTAACTTCGCACAAATGCCTTCGGGACTTAACCCGGATTTAGTAACTCGCACCAATGCCTTTGGGCTTAGCCCTAATTAGTAACTCGCACAAATGCCTTCGGATCTTAGTCCTGGATATGGTCACTTAGCACAAAGCCTTCGGACTTAGCCCGACATCATTCAATAACCATGCACATTTAACAATAAATCATGACACATTCAGTATTTCATTTTCATTAGCAAAACTCAAACACAAGACACTTATCACACTTGCAATTTCGGCTCAATAGCCACACACAAAGAGCATGATTTTGATTTGCTTAAAACATGATCTAATCAAATCATAATTTAAGCTCTATTACTCAAGAACTTACCTCGGATGTTGTCGAACGATTTTGATGGCTATTCAACCACTTTTTCCTTCCCTTTATCGGATTTAGATCCCCTTTGCTCTTGAGCTTAATTAAACAAATAAATTGATTTAATCATTTGAGCATCGAAAAGAGGAACACAAGGCACTTAGCCCATATTTATACATTAGACATTAAAGTCACATACATGTGAAATCATGCATCAACTCAACATATTAACCCACACTCCCTTTTAGCCGATTGTCCTAACCAAGATAAAGGCATCAATATGCTTGCCTCTAACCGAATGCATGCAACACTAATCTTCTCATGTGGCCGAGTATGCATGTATATGTTGAGGCCAATTATATGCTTAATACTTCCTACAAGTATGGTTACTTGTATTGATTATATCTCGTTTCGTTTCAAATTCAAAACTCGGCTAATACGCATTTATACACTAGTAATCAAATACTAACATTTTGCATTTCATCTTACTACCATTTCACATCTACTTTCTACCATGGCCGAATGCATCAAGACACCATTTACCCTTGCAAGGCATAAATTTCACCATCAAAACTAACAAGCTTATAATCCCATGACCGAAATCTCTAACATCACCAATTAAAATACTTCATGGGTTTGAGGTAAAACCAAGAAAGAAACTCATGAATATCGAGATATAAGCACTAACATTGTTCATCTAGATTTAGCATGACACAACATCCATCACCCTTATATTTACCATAGCCGAAAACCTTACTCATTCCAAAATTCAAATCGAACTTGGTCACAAAAATAACTTGATATCTCACCAACACAACATCAACACCAAGCAAGAATGATGCATCCATGGTAAGTGTCATTTCCATCACATAGCAAGATTTAGACCATGGGCTAGGTAGAACTCAAGCTAATAACTAAAACATGCATGCATCTCATGGAACATCATCAAACATACCTTAGCCTAGTTACATGCATGGACGAACCTCTTCAACCTTTCTTCTTCCTTCCTCCTTAAAATTTTCGACCAAGGATGAACCAAAGGATGAACACTTTTTTTTTTTTTTTGTTTTTCTTCCCTTCAACTCACGGCAATGGGGGGGACAATCACACACATCCTTTCCTTTTTTTTTTGTTTCTCATCCTACTAACACTAATATTTTATTGCCCATGCTCTTTATTTTATTAATCCTTACATAATGCACTACCCCAACATGTTTATGACATGTTTTTAGCCATAACATCTTGTCCACCCATGCTCTTGGCCGGCCACTACATATTAGGGGGGGAAAATTGACATGCAAGTCCCCGCTTTTGATTACATGCACTATTAGGTCCTTGTAGATTAGCCTATCACATTTCAAAAATGTCACCCATAAGTCCTTTTGACTAAATTCACATGCAATTTACTAAATCGAAGCCTAAAACTTCCACACATTCATAATCACATATTTTAGACAATAAATATCACATTCAAATAATTTGGTGACTCGGTTTAGCGGTCCCGAAATCGCTTTCTGACTAGGGTCACTTTAGGGCTGTCACACACATGGCCAAAACACACACCCATGGGAGTGAGTCATGTGTCACACACGGCCTAGACACACGCTCGTGTGTCAATTTCTGTGTGGAAAAAAAGGAGGCCATTTCCAAGCCATTTTATCACCCAATTTACACAACCTACACAAGATCGTTTCAATACATAAATTTCTCCACAATAGACACCAATTCATCCATAGAATGAACATTATATGCATTTATCAAAGTGAAAAATAGCCATTATTCTAAGCTTGATACAAAATGAAGGGCTTTGACTTAAGCCAAAATACATAACCAATTACTCATTTAAATCAACATCCTAGTCTAGCCCTATACATGCCATACTCAGAAGAAGATTTGTACTATACCAAGTGCTTTGATTGATAGTGTGATCGATATCTCTGACTTCAAAGAATCCTTGAGCTAATTAAGCGGCACTGAAAGAAAAGGGGAAAGAAAAGAGAGTAAGCATGAAGCTTAGTAAGTTGCATATAAATAAATATACAACAACAATTTTACCATTAGTCATCATACTCATAGCTCAAAGGTAAGCATAAACTTGGCTTACTCATTACCGTCTACTTAAATCACATTTTCTAATTTGAACTCATTATTCGTGCATACCAAATAGGTATCTGTATCACTCAAAACGTTATTATTCTTTCCTTATTAAGTCACTTTCATTACCTTTAAAGTTAAACCTTTCAGAAAACTATCGGATATTCTATAAGCCTTGAACATGGGATAAGTTGCCGATGCCATGTCTTAGACATGGTCTTATACTAGCTCTCGTATATATGTGCTGATGCATGTCCCAGACATGTCTTACACTAGCACAACTCTTAGCCGATGCGTGTTGTGACAGCCCAAAATTGACCCTAGTCGGAATGTGGTTTCGAGACCACAAAACCGAGGCATAAAAATAATTAAAAATTTATTTTGATGCCTATAATATGTGTGTGCTCATGTATGACATTTTATGATGATTGATTTAGTGTTATAAGGGTGAATTCCACAAGAAAGGACTTAGTAGTGAACTTTGAAAGTATGATAGGGAAATGTGTGATGACTAATTAAAGCATGCATGCAAAATAATGGACTTGCATGTCAAATTCCCCTTTATAGGTGGTGGCCGGCCATGACAAGGAGGATGGGCTAAACATGTCATGAAACATGTTTTGTTGGTGCATTAGGGTGAAATAATAAACAAAGGTGTATGGGTGATAAAAAATGAAAAAAAATGTGTGTGAGTGTGGTAATCCCCCTGCCGTGAGTTGAGAAAGAAGGAAGAAAAAATTTGTTGTGTTTTCCTTTCTCATCCTTTTGGCCGAAAATCATAAGGAGGAAGAAAGAGGATTTTTGCTTCATGCTTGGTTTAGAAGAGATCTAGAAGGTGATTTGGCTAAATTGGCATCAAGATTAAGGTATGTATGAGGTTGTGTTAGGAGTTTCATGCATGTTTTGGGTTGCTAACTTGATGTGCATGTTAGCCATGGCTCAAATCTTTGTTATGCCATGGAAATGGTATTTGGCCAAAGTTGTTATGGTGATAAAGCCATTGCATGCTAAGTGTGAAGCTTGATGATGATGCATGCAATGATGGATTGTCTACTCTTGAGATTTCTTTGTAGCCATCTTGAGTAAGACTTTGAGTTTTCTTTTTGTTTAACCATGATTGAAGTTGAAAAAGGGGCATGATTGTCATATTCGGCCATGATGCATTCATGAGCATGGTTCATGCTTCTTGCATGTTAGTTAAAATGTGTGTGTTTGGATGGCTATGGACACCTTGAAATTCGCCATGCTCATATATGTATATATATGTTTGCACATGATGTTTTGGTTATGAAGTAAGTGATGAATATGTTTGTTTAAAGAAGAAGATGTTGAAGAATGATTGTGAAATTGCAAGCACATTCGCCTAGCACACATATGAGTGCTTGATGCTATATTATAAGTTTTGAGCTACAATATGCAAAGCATTAACTAGTAAAATGCATGCTGTTTTTGTGTGGTATTAAGTGCATAATTGGCCTCAACATGGACAAGTATATTCGGCCTTAGGTAGCCTATTGATGGCCTTAGCTTTTCCTTGATGCTCGAATGAATTGTATTGAATTGCTTGATGTAGTATAAAATGTGCATGACCATTGTGTATTCAAGCTAAAGGGTGGCCATATGACCATTTAAACTCTTTGTCATATTCGCCATAAGCTAGCACAATGAGGTTTTAATAAATTGAATTTGTTTGAATTAGCTCAAGAGCTTAGAGGGCCACAATTGGACAAGGGAAGGAAAAAGTAATCGAATAGCCGTAAAAGCCGCTCGACAACATCCGAGGTAAGTCCTCAAGAAGTGACCTTACTTGAATTATGTGGAATGAAATATGGATGTATTGATTATTGATTTATGTGTGTATGAGTATTCGAATGATACCCGGCTAAGTCCCGGCGATTATGCTAGTGATTATAATTGTGTTTGAGCCTTAGTAACAAAAATAAATATGTATGTCCAATGATTATTGATGTATGTGTGCATGAGAAATTGAATGATATCCTGCTAAGCCTCAAGACAATTATCTTTGAAATTATAACCGGTTAAGACCAAGGCAATTGTGCTAGTGGCTACATCCTGCTAAGACCAAGGAATTCGTGCGAGTCATTCTATCCGGCTAAGACCAAGGCATTTGTGCAAATCGTGATATCCGGGTTAAGTCCGTGAGGCCTTGGTGCGGGTTACCATAACAAGCTATGTCCCAAGGCGATTGAACGAGTAGCGATATCCTGTTAAACTCAAAGGTATGTGATTTGAAAATTATAAGCTTGCTGGAAAATTTTAGCTAATGCACTTGTGAAATTTCCCAATGACAAGGTAAGTGTGGTGTGTGCTTTGCTGCTAGGAGTAAGAGCGTATGCATATCCGCTCCTATGATGGAACGAGTTATCGGCCTTAACGAAGCCGTTATTTGTGTATGAACCTAAGAGTTGGGATGGTGAAGTAAGTATGATTATGTGAATGTGTATTAGTGAAATGATGTATTTGGTTATGTGAATGTAATGCTTTAATTAAAGTGATTTTATTCCTTGAGACTTACTAAGCATAAAATGCTTACCCGTTGCTTTGGCTCTCTGTCTTATAGATTTTGCTCGATAGCAATCGGATTCGGGATCATTAAAGTCAAGTCATCCACACTATCAACGCCTCTATTTTGGTATAAATTTTGGTTGAACTTTGAAATGGCATGTATAGGACTACCCCTTGTTGGTTTAAAATGTGGTGATGTATATGTGTACGGCCATGCAAAACGGCTCGTAAAAGTGAAGAATGAACTTAGACTATTTGCGGTTTGTATATATATATATGGTGTCATGATGTGACTATGAATTGAAATGGGAATGTTGGTCACATGATCAGCCATTGGCATGGTTAAAATGATCATATGTGGACCTATGTATGGCAAGACTAGTTGGTTCATGGAGACTACAAAATAAGTAAGACCTACCTTAAAAACAGATGCTGTCACTGCAGTAATGTGAATGTGAAAAATCACCAAAATTTGTAGGAATGGTATTAAATAGTGAATCAGCTATGTAAATGAACCTTGATGAGTCTATTTTCATATGGAAGAAACGAAATGGTCATAGGAGTTACTTGTTAAGAGATATTAAAGCTATTGTGAGACAGGGCCAGAATGGTTTCGGGTCCCCTGTCGCAACTTTAAAATTTACTATAAATTATCCAGAAAGAATTAGGAGTCATGCCTTATATGTGCAGATTCCATTTTGAGTCTAGTTTCATTAGAAACAAACGGAATCAGATTAAAGCCCTGTCTGAGAGAGATATTCAAGTTGTAACGTGCGAAGGTCGAGCAATCGATCCCTATAACAGGGGTGACTTTAACTAATAAACTGTACCAATTGGCCCGACCAAAATTCTAGAAATAAATCTATAAATGGATATATGAGTCTAAATTCAGGAAAATTTACTGAAACCAGTTTCGAGTTTTGAAACTCGAGATATGATTTTTAAGGCGACAAGGACGCAGCTTTTCCAGCCCGATGGAAATGTCAAATTAGTGGGCAAAATATGTGGACTTGACTTGTTAACCCCTCGTGTCCGACAATCGGTGATGGTCTCGGGATCGGGTGTTACAATTTTATTGGTATCGAGCCACGGTTTAGTCGATTCTAGGACTACCGTGAGGTGTTTGGGGTCTAGCTATACATGCCATTAAATGATGAATCGATAGTGTGGTGATTTCGACAATTTGACTTTGAGTTTGTTTATAGCAATGGATCCCGATCCCAACCGAGCAATAGGCGATGATGGGGAGAGTGTGGCGCCGCTCACGACAAGGGACAAATACCATGACTCTCAACCTATGGCCAAGAATCCGAATGATGAGGCTAGGCAAGCCTTTTATAGTGTGATGAACGAATGGTTTAACCAATACATTCGAACTAACACTACTGTTCCACAACCTCCATTCCCGACAAATGCAACCCCAAGACCTACAATACCTCCGTGAATCGACCAAATAAGGTCAAGTAAGCCCCAATCGATAGGATTCAAAACATGGGGCCACCAATTTAAAGCTACGGATGATGATGATGCCGATACGCGAGAATGCATTTCGTCCAAGCTATTATGTGTAAACGCTTCGAGGATGGGCTGAATGATGATATAAGGATGTTCGTTGGCATTCTCGAAATACGAGATCGTAGTACTTGTTGAGTGAGCTTGTAAAGTCAAGAGCTTAGAAAGGAGAAACAAAAAGTCGATGTGGGAACCGGAGAATTCGAAAGAGGTCCTCGGAAAGTCTCTTCAACAGCATCAAGAGATTTCGAGATGATGTGAACCGGTCTAGAGGCGCTTTGGGCTTTTCTAGACGAGGACGCGATCGACCCTTGTGACCACACGAGTCACTTCGATCGCCATGGTGGAAATGATCGCCGAGAGGGCGGAGTGTCAACATTGTGGCAAATGGCATTCGGGGAGTGTTGGTTTCGTGATCGCTCTCGCTATAAGTGTGGATCGGCCACCACTTTATGAAGGATTGCCCGAGGATGCTTGAATGAATGTGAGTCGAGTGGAAACCCGGTGCTACCATCGCCGAGGTAGGCCACCTAGAAATATGGGCAATGTCGATGGCGGTCGAGAGGATCTAGAGATGCTACCATCGATCCGAGGCTCGTGCTCTGCGAGGACTTATGCCATACGCGACGCGAGGATGCTTTGCCTCTCCGGATGTCATTACGGTGCTTTCACTCTTTTCAATACTAATGTGATTGCTTTGATTGACCCCGGTTCTACTCAATCTTATATATGTGAAACCTTAGCATCCAAAGAAGACTTTGCCTATTGAGTCTCATCGAGTTTGTAATTCGTGTCAAACCCTTGGGTCATTACGTGCTTGTCAACAAAGTGTGCAAGAAAAGTCCCCTAGTGTTCCGAGGTTCTTGTTTCCTACAGACTTGATGCTTTTGCCGCTCGATGAATTGACGTTATTCTTGGTTTGGATGGGTTGACCATGCACGATGCGGTCGTAAATTGCAAAAGCAAGACTATCGATTTGAGTCTTGCGAATAACGAGATAATTCGGTCGAGTCTACGGACTTAAAGGGGTTGCCACCGTAATATCGCAATGTTGGCTCGGAAATATGTAAGAAAAGGTGCGAAGCGTACCTTGCGTATGTGCTCGATGACAAGGAATCGTAAAAGAAACCCGAATCTCGCGCGTGGTTTGTGAATACCCGGATGTTTTCCTCAAGAATTGCCGGTTTACCACTGTTCGGAAATAGAATTTGGCATCGAATTGGTACCGTACCACTCAATTTCGATAGCTCCGTATCGTATGGCACCAACGGAATTAAAGGAGTTGAAAGCTCGATTGCAAGAATTGGTGGATAGAGGTTTTGCTCGCCTTAGAGTTTCTCGCCTTGGGTGCGCCAGGTGTTGTTCGTGAAAAGAAGGATGGAACCATGCGGTACATGCATCGACTATCGTCGCCTTAATAAAGCGACGATAAAGAACAAATATCCGTTACCACGTATCGATGACTTGTTCGATCAACTGAAGGGAGCCTCGGTGTTCTCGAAAATAGATTTGAGATCGGGCTATTATCAATTGCGAATCCGAGATTCGGACGTACCCAAGACCGCCTTGAACGAGATATGGTTACTATGAGTTCCTAGTGATGCCGTTTGGGCTCACTAATGCCCTCGGTATTTATGGATTTAATGAATCGGATCTTCGCACCATATTTGGATCGATTCGTAGTCGTGTTCATTGATGACATCTTGGTCTATTCAAGAAATGAGATCGAACATGCTGAACCCCTGCGGTTAGTGCTACAAATTTTAAGGGATAAGCAATTATATGCTAAGTTCAAAGAAGGGTGAGTTCGTTAAGAGAGGTTAGCTTCTTGGGTCATGTGGTATCTCAGACGGTATTCGAGTCGACCAATAAAATTTCAGCCATACTTAATTGGAAGCCTCAGAAATATTAACGAGGTTCGAGCTTTTGGGGCTTGCCGTCATTCACGACGATTTGTAAAAGGTTTCTCAACGATAGCCACGCCGATGACGAAGCTACTCCAAAAAGGATGTTAAGTTCGAATGGACGGAGAAATGCCAAAAAAAGTTTCGATCAACTGAAGACTTATTTGACTAAAGCCCCAATTCTAGTGCAACCCGAATCTGGAAAAGAGTTTGTCATCTATAGTGACGTCTCCCTCCTTGGGTTAGGTTGCATATTGATGCAAGAAGGTCGAGTTGTAGCCTATGTGTCGAGGCAATTGAAGCCACACGAGAAAAAAATTATTCGACCCATGATCTCGAATTGGCCGCCATCGTGTTCGCCTTAAAGATTTGGCGACATTACTTATTTGGTGAAAGGTGCCATGTGTACTTTTCGGATCACAAAAGTCTCAAATATTTGATGACCCAAAGAGACTTAAATCTGCGACAAAGGCGTTGGCTTGAACTGTTAAAGGATTATGAGTGGTCATTGACTATCACCCGAAAGGTGAATGTGGTTGCGGATGCCTTGAGTCGTAAATCATTATTCGCTTACGAGCGATGAACGATGCACTTGTCTGCTCGATCCGATAGTGTGTTAGTAGTGAATTGAAAGCCAAACCACTATTGATACCTCAAATTCGAGAAGCTCGTAAAGTCGACGACGAGTTGGTCGCAAAAGCGGCCGAGTGTGTTCGAACAAGGACTCGAATTTCAAATTGATGATGACGATTGTTGGAGGTTCAAAAGTCGTCTGTGTGTTCCAAAGAATTGAACTCATTTCGATAATTCAATGAAGCCCATTGTAGCCGAATGGCAATCCACCCGGAGTAATGAAGATGTACAATGATTTGAAACGTCGGTTTTGGTGGCATGGTATGAAGCGAGACATCTCGACTTTGTTTGAGATGTTTAATATGTCAACAAGTGAAAGCGGAACATCAGTGCCTTCAGGATTACTTCATCCAATCACGATACCCGAGTGGAAATGGGATCGAGTCACAATGGACTTTGTATCCGGACTGCCATTGTCAGCAGGTAAGAAGGATGCGGTTTGGGTCGTGGTAGATCGATTGACTAAGTCTGCTCACTTTGTCCCGTGACGTGCACGGATTTTTCAATGGACAAATTAGCCGAATCGACGTTTCTCGACAGAGATTACACGGGTGCCTATTTCCATCGTGTCGAATAGAGATCCGAGATTTACCTCGCGATTTTGGAAAAAGTTGCAAGAAGTTTTGGGTACCAAGTTGCATTTCAGCACCGCCTTTCACCCCCAAACCGATGGTCAATCCGAGTGGATAATTCAGATACTTGAGGATATGTTAAGATGTTGCGTCCTCGAGTTTAGTGGTTCATGGGAACGGTATTTGCCGTTGATTGAATTCGCTTACAACAACAACTTTCAATCAAGTATTAAGATGGCACCCTACGAGGCCTTGTACGGTCGTAAATGCCGTACACCATTGATTTGGACCGAGCTTGGTGAAAGCAAGATTTTCGGTGGGATTTGATTAGGGATGCTTGAATGAAAAGTGAAAGTAATCCGTGAAAGTCTCAAGATAGCCTCCGATCGTCGAAGTCGACGCGACTGAAGCGTAAGGATATCGAGTATCGTGGGTGATAAAGTGTTTCTCAAGGTATCGCCTTGGAAAAAGATACTCGATTCGGTACCGTAAGGGCAAGTTGAGCCCGAGGTTCATTGGGCCATATGAGATATCCGAGCGAGTCGGTCCGTGGCATATCGTTTGATTTTACCCCGAACTCGAAAAGGTTCACGATGTCTTTCACGCTTCGATGCTTCGACACGATAGATCCGATCCATTGCACGTGATTAGTCCATCGAAATTGAAATTCAAGCTAATATGAGTTATGAGGAAGAACCGATTCAGTATCCTATCACGAGAAGTGAAAGAGTTATGAAACAAGCGGGTTCCGCTAGTGAAAGTGTTATGGCTCAAGCACGGGATAGAAGAAGCTACTTGGGAGACCGAGAACTCTATGAAGGAGCGATATCCAAACCTATTTACCAGTAGATTTTCGGGACGAAAATTTCTTAAGTGGGGAGAGTTGTGACACCCAAAATTGACCCTAGTCGGAATGTGGTTTCGGGACCACAAAACCGAGGCATAAAAATAATTAAAATTTATTTTGATGCCTATAATATGTGTGTGCTCATGTATGACATTTTATGATGATTGATTTAGTGTTATAAGGGTGAATTCCACAAGAAAGGACTTAGTAGTGAACTTTGAAAGTATGATAGGAAATGTGTGATGACTAATTAAAGCATGCATGCAAAATAATGGACTTGCATGTCAAATTCCCCTTTATAGGTGGTGGCCGGCCATGACAAGGAGGATGGGCTAAACATGTCATGAAACATGTTTTGTTGGTGCATTAGGGTGAAATAATAAACAAAGGTGTATGGGTGATAAAAAAATGAAAAAAAAATGTGTGTGAGTGTGGTAATCCCCCCCTTGCCGTGAGTTGAGAAAGAAGGAAGAAAAAAATTTGTTGTGTTCTTCCTTTCTCATCCTTTGGCTGAAAATCATAAGGAGGAAGAAAGAGGATTTTTGCTTCATGCTTGGTTTAGAAGAGATCTAGAAGGTGATTTGGCTAAATTGGCATCAAGATTAAGGTATGTATGAGGTTGTGTTAGGAGTTTCATGCATGTTTTGGGTTGCTAACTTGATGTGCATGTTAGCCATGGCTCAAATCTTTGTTATGCCATGGAAATGGTATTTGGCCAAAGTTGTTATGGTGATAAAGCCATTGCATGCTAAGTGTGAAGCTTGATGATGATGCATGCAATGATGGATTGTCTACTCTTGAGATTTCTTTGTAGCCATCTTGAGTAAGACTTTGAGTTTTCTTTTTGTTTAACCATGATTGAAGTTGAAAAAGGGGCATGATTGTCATATTCGGCCATGATGCATTCATGAGCATGGTTCATGCTTCTTGCATGTTAGTTAAAATGTGTGTGTTTTGGATGGCTATGGACACCTTGAAATTCGGCCATGCTCATATATGTATATATATGTTTGCACATGATGTTTTGGTTATGAAGTAAGTGATGAATATGTTTGTTTAAAGAAGAAGATGTTGAAGAATGATTGTGAAATTGCAAGCACATTCGCCTAGCACACATATGAGTGCTTGATGCTATATTATAAGTTTTGAGCTACAATATGCAAAGCATTAACTAGTAAAATGCATGCTGTTTTTGTGTGGTATTAAGTGCATAATTGGCCTCAACATGGACAAGTATATTCGGCCTTAGGTAGCCTATTGATGGCCTTAGCTTTTCCTTGATGCTCGAATGAATTGTATTGAATTGCTTGATGTAGTATAAAATGTGCATGACCATTGTGTATTCAAGCTAAAGGGTGGCCATATGACCATTTAAACTCTTTGTCATATTCGGCCATAAGCTAGCACAATGAGGTTTTAATAAATTGAATTTGTTTGAATTAGCTCAAGAGCTTAGAGGGCCACAATTGGACAAGGGGAAGGAAAAAGTAATCGAATAGCCGTAAAAGCCGTTCGACAACATCCGAGGTAAGTCCTCAAGAAGTGACCTTACTTGAATTATGTGGAATGAAATATGGATGTATTGATTATTGATTTATGTGTGTATGAGTATTGAATGATACCCGGCTAAGTCCCAAGGCGATTATGCTAGTGATTATAATTGTGTTTGAGCCTTAGTAACAAAAATAAATATGTATGTCCAATGATTATTGATGTATGTGTGCATGAGAAATTGAATGATATCCTGGCTAAGCCTCAAGACAATTATGCTTGAAATTATAACCGGTTAAGACCAAGGCAATTGTGCTAGTGGCTACATCCGGCTAAGACCAAGGAATTCGTATGAAGTCATTCTATCCGGCTAAGACCAAGGCATTTGTGCAAATCGTGATATCCGGGTTAAGTCCCGTAGGCCTTGGTGCGGGTTACCATAACAGGGCTATGTCCCAAGGCGATTGAACGAGTAGCGATATCCTGTTAAACTCAAGGTATGTGATTTGAAAATTATAAGCTTGCTGGAAAATTTTAGCTAATGCACTTGTGAAATTTCCCAATGACAAGGTAAGTGTGGTGTGTGCTTATGCGCTAGGAGTAAGAGCGTATGCATATCCGCTCCTATGATGGAACGAGTTATCGGCCTTAACGAAGCCGTTATTTGTGTATGAACCTAAGAGTTGGGATGGTGAAGTAAGTATGATTATGTGAATGTGTATTAGTGAAATGATGTATTTGGTTATGTGAATGTAATGCTTTAATTAAAGCTGATTTTATTCCTTGAGACTTACTAAGCATAAAAATGCTTACCCGTTGCTTTGGCTCTCTCGTCTTATAGATTTTGCTCGATAGCAATCGGATTCGGGATCATTAAAGTCGAAGTCATCCACACTATCAACGCCTCTATTTTGGTATAAATTTTGGTTGAACTTTGAAATGGCATGTATAGGACTACCCTTGTTGGTTTAAAAATGTGGTGATGTATATGTGTACGGCCATGCGAAAACGGCTCGTAAAAGTGAAGAATGAACTTAGACTATTTGCGGTTTGTATATATATATATGGTGTCATGATGTGACTATGAATTGGAAATGGGAATGTTGGTCACATGATCAGCCATTGGCATGGTTAAAATGATCATATGTGGACCTATGTATGGCAAGACTAGTTGGTTCATGGAGACTACAAAATAAGTAAGACCTACCTTAAAAACAGATGCTGTCAGCTGCAGTAACGTGAATGTGAAAAATCACCAAAATTTGTAGGAATGGTATTAAATAGTGAATCAGCTATGTAAATGAACCTTGATGAGTCTATTTTCATATGGAAGAAACGAAATGGTCATAGGAGTTACTTGTTAAGAGATATTAAAGCTATTGTGAGACAGGGCCAGAATGGTTTCTGGGTCCCCTGTCGCAACTTTAAAAATTTACTATAAATTATCCAGAAAGAATTAGGAGTCATGCCTTATATGTGCAGATTCCATTTTGAGTCTAGTTTCATTAGAAACAAACGGAATCAGTATTAAAGCCCTGTACAGAGAGATATTCAAGTTGTAACATGCGAAGGTCAGAGCAGTCGATCCCTATAACAGGGGTGACTTTAACTAATAAACTGTACCAATTGGCCCGACCAAAAATTCTAGAAATAAATCTATAAATGGATATATGAGTCTAAATTCAGGGAAAATTTACGAAACCAGTTTCCGAGTTTTGAAACTCGAGATATGATTTTTAAGGCGACAGTGGACGCAGTTTTCCAGCCCGACTGGAAATGTCAAATTAATGGGCAAAATATGTGGACTTGACTTGTTAACCCCTCGTGTCCGACACTGGTGATGGTCTCGGGATCGGGGTGTTACAATTTTATTGGTATCAGAGCCACGGTTTAGTCGATTCTAGGACTACCGTGAGGTGTTTGGGGTCTAGCTATACATGCCATTAAATGATGAATCGATAGTGTGGTGATTTCGACAATTTGACTTTGAGTTTGTTTATAGCAATGGATCCCGATCCCAACCGAGCAATAGCTGATGATGGGGAGAGTGTGGCGCTGCTCCCGCACAAGGGACAAATACGCGGACTCTCAACCTATGGCCAAAGAATCCGAATGATGAGGCTAGGCAAGCCTTTTATAGTGTGATGAACGAATGGTTTAACCAATACATTCGAACTAACACTACTGTTCCACAACCTCCATTCCCGACAAATGCAACCCCAAGACCTACAATACCTCCGAGAATCGACCAAATAAGGTCAAGTAAGCCCCCAATCGATAGGATTCGAAAACATGGGGCCACTGAATTTAAAGCTACGGATGATGATGATGCCGATACGCGCGAGAATGCATTTCGTCCGAAGCTATTATGTGTAAACGCTTCGAGGATGGGCTGAATGATGATATAAGGATGTTCGTTGGCATTCTCGAAATACGAGAGATCGTAGTACTTGTTGAGTGAGCTTGTAAAGCCGAAGAGCTTAGAAAGGAGAAACAAAAAGCTGATGTGGGAACTGGAGAATTCCGAAAGAGGTCCTCGGGAAAGTCTCTTCAACAGGCATCGAAGAGATTTCGAGATGATGTGAACCGGTCTAGAGGCGCTTTGGGCTTTTCTAGACGAGGACGCGATCGACCCCTTGTGACCACACGAGTCACTTGATCGCCGATGGTGGAAATGATCGCCGAGAGAGCGCGAGTGTCAACATTGTGGCAAATGGCATTCGGGAGCTGTTGGTTTCGTGATCGCTCCTGCTATAAGTGTGGATCGGCCGACCACTTTATGAAGGATTGCCCGAGGATGCTTGAGCAGAATGTGAGTCGAGTGGAAACCCGTGCTACCATTTGCCGAGGTAGGCCACCTAGAAATATGGGCAATGTCGATGGCGGTCGAGAGGATCTAGAGATGCTACCATCGATTCGAGGCTCGTGCTCCTGCGAGGACTTATGCCATACGCCACGCGCGAGGATCTTGCCTCTCCGGATGTCATTACGGTGCTTTCACTCTTTTCAATACTAATGTGATTGCTTTGATTGACCCCGGTTCTACTCAATCTTATATATGTGAAACCTTAGCATCCAAAGAAGACTTTGCCTATTGAGTCTCTTGAGTTTGTAATTCGGTGTCAAACCCTTGGGTCATTACGTGCTTGTCAACAAAGTGTGCAAGAAAAGTCCCCTAGTGTTCCGAGGTTCTTGTTTCCTGCAGACTTGATGCTTTTGCCGTTCGATGAATTCGACGTTATTCTTGGTTTGGATGGGTTGACCATGCACGATGCGGTCGTAAATTGCAAAAGCAAGACTATCGATTTGAGCTTGCGAATAACGAGATAATTCGGTCGAGTCTACGGACTTAAAGGGTTGCCACCGTAATATCGCAATGTTGGCTCGGAAATATGTAAGAAAAGGGTGCGAAGCGTACCTTGCGTATGTGCTCGATGACAAGGAATCGTAAAAGAAACCCGAATCTCGCCGTGGTTTGTGAATACCCGGATGTTTTCCTCAAGAATTGCCGGTTTACCACTGTTCGGAAATAGAATTTGGCATCGAATTGGTACCGGTACCACTCCAATTCGATAGCTCCGTGTCGTATGGCACCAACGGAATTAAAGGAGTTGAAAGCTCGATTGCAAGAATTGGTGGATAGAGGTTTTGCTCGCCGAAGTTTCTCGCCTTGGGTGCGCCGGTGTTGTTCGTGAAAAGAAGGATGGAACCATGCGGTGTGCATCGACTATCGTCGACTTAATAAAGCGACGATAAAGAACAAATATCCGTTACCACGTATCGATGACTTGTTCGATCAATCAAGGAGCCTCGGTGTTCTCGAAAATAGATTTGAGATCGGGCTATTATCAATTGCGAATCCGAGATTCGGACGTACCCAAGACGCCTTGAACGAGATATGGTCACTATGAGTTCCTAGTGATGCCGTTTGGGCTCACTAATGCCCTACGGTATTTATGGATTTAATGAATCGGATCTTCGACCATATTTGGATCGATTCGTAGTCGTGTTCATTGATGACATCTTGGTCTATTCAAGAAATGAGATCGAACATCTTGAACCCCCGCGTTAGTGCTACAAATTTTAAGGGATAAGCAATTATATGCTAAGTTCAAGCAGGGTGAGTTACGTTAAGAGAGGTTAGCTTCTTGGGTCATGTGGTATCTCGATCGGTATTCGAGTCGACCCAATAAAATTTCAGCCATACTTAATTGGAAGCCTCAGAAATATTACCGAGGTTCTGAGCTTTTGGGGCTTGCCATTCATTACCGACGATTTGTAAAGGTTTCTCAACGATAGCCACGCCGATGACGGTTACTCCAAAAGGATGTTAAGTTCGAATGGACGAGAAATGCCAAAAAGTTTCGATCAACTGAAGACTTATTTGACTAAAGCCCCAATTCTAGTGCAACCCGAATCTGGAAAAGAGTTTGTCATCTATAGTGACGTCTCCCTCCTTGGGTTAGGTTGCATATTGATGCAAGAAGGTCGAGTTGTAGCCTATGTGTCGAGGCAATTGAAGCCACACGAGAAAAAAATTATTCGACCCATGATCTCGAATTGGCCGCCATCGTGTTCGCCTTAAAGATTTGGCGACATTACTTATTTGGTGAAAGGTGCCATGTGTACTCGGATCACAAAAGTCTCAAATATTTGATGACCCAAAGAGACTTAAATCTGCGACAAAGGCGTTGGCTTGAACTGTTAAAGGATTATGAGCTGGTCATTGACTATCACCCCGGAAAGGTGAATGTGGTTGCGGATGCCTTGAGTCAGTAAATCATTATTCGCTTCTGAGCGATGAACGATGCACTTGTCTGCTCGATCCGATAGTGTGTTAGTAGCTGAATTGAAAGCCAAACCACTATTGATACCTCAAATTCGAGAAGCTCGAGAAAGTCGACGACGAGTTGGTGCAAAAAACGGCCGAGTGTGTTCCAACAAGGACTCGAATTTCAAATTGATGATGACGATTGTTGGAGGTTCAAAAGTCGTCTGTGTGTTCCAAAGAATTGAACTCATTTCGATAATTCAATGAAGCCCATTGTAGCCGAATGGCAATCCACCCGGGAGTACGAAGATGTACAATGATTTGAAACGCGTCGGTTTTGGTGGCATGGTATGAAGCGAGACATCTCGACTTTGTTTCGAGATGTTTAATATGTCAACAAGTGAAAGCGGAACATCGGTGCCTTCGGATTACTTCATCCAATCACGATACCCGAGTGGAAATGGGATCGAGTCACAATGGACTTTGTATCCGGACCGCCATTGTCGCAGTAAGAAGGATGCGGTTTGGGTCGTGGTAGATCGATTGACTAAGTCGCTCACTTTGTCCCGACGTCACGGATTTTTCAATGGACAAATTAGCCGAATCGACGCTTTCTCAGATTGTGAGATTACACGGGTGCCTATTTCCATCGTGTCGAATAGAGATCCGAGATTTACCTCGCGATTTTGGAAAAAGTTGCAAGAAGTTTTGGGTACCAAGTTGCATTTCAGACCGCTTTTCACCCCAAACCGATGGTCAATCCGAGTGGATAATTCGGATACTTGAGGATATGTTAAGATGTTGCGTCCTCGAGTTTAGTGGTTCATGGGAACGGTATTTGCCGTTGATTGAATTCGCTTACAACAACGACTTTCAATCAAGTATTAAGATGGCACCCTACGAGGCCTTATACGGTCGTAAATGCCGTACACCATTGATTTGGACCGAGCTTGGTGAAAGCAAGATTTTCGGTGGATTTGATTAGGGATGCCGAATGAAAGTGAAAGTAATCCGTGAAAGTCTCAAGATAGCCTCCGATCGTCGAAGTCGTGACGCGACTGAAGCGTAAGGATATCGAGTATCGTGGGTGATAAAGTGTTTCTCAAGGTATCGCTTGGAAAAAGATACTCGATTCTACCGTAAGGGCAAGTTGAGCCCGAGGTTCATTGGGCCATATGAGATATCCGAGCGAGTCGGTCCAGTGGCATATCGTTTGATTTTACCCCCTGAACTCGAAAAGGTTCACGATGTCTTTCACGTTTCGATGCTTCGACACGATAGATCCGATCCATTGCACGTGATTAGTCCATCAGAAATTGAAATTCAAGCTAATATGAGTTATGAGGAAGAACCGATTCGTATCCTATCACGAGAAGTGAAAGAGTTGCGAAACAAGCGGGTTCCGCTAGTGAAAGTGTTATGGCTCAAGCACGGGATAGAAGAAGCTACTTGGGAGACCGAGAACTCTATGAAGGAGCGATATCCAAACCTATTTACCGGTAGATTTTCGGGGACGAAAATTTCTTAAGTGGGGAGAGTTGTGACAGCCCAAAATTGACCCTAGTCGGAATGTGGTTTCGGGACCACAAAACCGAGGCATAAAAATAATTAAAAATTTATTTTGATGCCTATAATATGTGTGTGCTCATGTATGACATTTTATGATGATTGATTTAGTGTTATAAGGGTGAATTCCACAAGAAAGGACTTAGTAGTGAACTTTGAAAGTATGATAGGGAAATGTGTGATGACTAATTAAAGCATGCATGCAAAATAATGGACTTGCATGTCAAATTCCCCTTTATAGGTGGTGGCCGGCCATGACAAGGAGGATGGGCTAAACATGTCATGAAACATGTTTTGTTGGTGCATTAGGGTGAAATAATAAACAAAGGTGTATGGGTGATAAAAAAATGAAAAAAAAATGTGTGTGAGTGTGGTAATCCCCCTTGCGTGAGTTGAGAAAGAAGGAAGAAAAAATTTGTTGTGTTCTTCCTTTCTCATCCTTTTGGCTGAAAATCATAAGGAGGAAGAAAGAGGATTTTTGCTTCATGCTTGGTTTAGAAGAGATCTAGAAGGTGATTTGGCTAAATTGGCATCAAGATTAAGGTATGTATGAGGTTGTGTTAGGAGTTTCATGCATGTTTTGGGTTGCTAACTTGATGTGCATGTTAGCCATGGCTCAAATCTTTGTTATGCCATGGAAATGGTATTTGGCCAAAGTTGTTATGGTGATAAAGCCATTGCATGCTAAGTGTGAAGCTTGATGATGATGCATGCAATGATGGATTGTCTACTCTTGAGATTTCTTTGTAGCCATCTTGAGTAAGACTTTGAGTTTTCTTTTGTTTAACCATGATTGAAGTTGAAAAGGGGCATGATTGTCATATTCGCCATGATGCATTCATGAGCATGGTTCATGCTTCTTGCATGTTAGTTAAAATGTGTGTGTTTTGGATGGCTATGGACACCTTGAAATTGACCATGCTCATATATGTATATATATGTTTGCACATGATGTTTTGGTTATGAAGTAAGTGATGAATATGTTTGTTTAAAGAAGAAGATGTTGAAGAATGATTGTGAAATTGCAAGCACATTCGGCCTAGCACACATATGAGTGCTTGATGCTATATTATAAGTTTTGAGCTACAATATGCAAAGCATTAACTAGTAAAATGCATGCTGTTTTTGTGTGGTATTAAGTGCATAATTGGCCTCAACATGGACAAGTATATTCGGCCTTAGGTAGCCTATTGATGGCCTTAGCTTTTCCTTGATGCTCGAATGAATTGTATTGAATTGCTTGATGTAGTATAAAATGTGCATGACCATTGTGTATTCAAGCTAAAGGGTGGCCATATGACCATTTAAACTCCTTGTCATATTCGGCCATAAGCTAGCACAATGAGGTTTTAATAAATTGAATTTGTTTGAATTAGCTCAAGAGCTTAGAGGGCCACAATTGGACAAGGGGAAGGAAAAAGTAATCGAATAGCCGTAAAAGCCGTTCGACAACATCCGAGGTAAGTCCTCAAGAAGTGACCTTACTTGAATTATGTGGAATGAAATATGGATGTATTGATTATTGATTTATGTGTGTATGAGTATTCGAATGATACCCGGGCTAAGTCCCGAAGGCGATTATGCTAGTGATTATAATTGTGTTTGAGCCTTAGTAACAAAAATAAATATGTATGTCCAATGATTATTGATGTATGTGTGCATGAGAAATTGAATGATATCCGGCTAAGCCTCAAGACAATTATGCTGGAAATTATAACCGGTTAAGACCAAGGCAATTGTGCTAGTGGCTACATCCGGCTAAGACCAAGGAATTCGTGCGAAGTCATTCTATCCGGCTAAGACCAAGGCATTTGTGCAAATCGTGATATCCGGGTTAAGTCCGTAGGCCTTGGTGCGGGTTACCATAACCGGGCTATGTCCCAAGGCGATTGAACGAGTAGCGATATCCGGTTAAACTCAAAGGTATGTGATTTGAAAATTATAAGCTTGCTGGAAAATTTTAGCTAATGCACTTGTGAAATTTCCCAATGACAAGGTAAGTGTGGTGTGTGCTTATGCGCTAGGAGTAAGCGTATGCATATCCGCTCCTATGATGGAACGAGTTATCGGCCTTAACGAAGCCGTTATTTGTGTATGAACCTAAGAGTTGGGATGGTGAAGTAAGTATGATTATGTGAATGTGTATTAGTGAAATGATGTATTTGGTTATGTGAATGTAATGCTTTAATTAAAGCTGATTTTATTCCTTGAGACTTACTAAGCATAAAAATGCTTACCCGTTGCTTTGGCTCTCTGTCTTATAGATTTTGCTCGATAGCAATCGGATTCGGGATCATTAAAGTCAAGTCATCCACACTATCAACGCCTCTATTTTGGTATAAATTTTGGTTGAACTTTGAAATGGCATGTATAGGACTACCCTTGTTGGTTTAAAAATGTGGTGATGTATATGTGTACGGCCATGCAAAACGGCTCGTAAAAGTGAAGAATGAACTTAGACTATTTGCGGTTTGTATATATATATATGGTGTCATGATGTGACTATGAATTGGAAATGGGAATGTTGGTCACATGATCAGCCATTGGCATGGTTAAAATGATCATATGTGGACCTATGTATGGCAAGACTAGTTGGTTCATGGAGACTACAAAATAAGTAAGACCTACCTTAAAACAGATGCTGTCAGCTGCAGTAACGTGAATGTGAAAAATCACCAAAATTTGTAGGAATGGTATTAAATAGTGAATCAGCTATGTAAATGAACCTTGATGAGTCTATTTTCATATGGAAGAAACGAAATGGTCATAGGAGTTACTTGTTAAGAGATATTAAAGCTATTGTGAGACAGGGCCAGAATGGTTTCTGGGTCCCCTGTCGCAACTTTAAAAATTTACTATAAATTATCCAGAAAGAATTAGGAGTCATGCCTTATATGTGCAGATTCCATTTTGAGTCTAGTTTCATTAGAAACAAACGGAATCAGTATTAAAGCCCTGTACAGAGAGATATTCAAGTTGTAACGTGCGAAGGTCAGAGCAGTCGATCCCTGTAACAGGGGTGACTTTAACTAATAAACTGTACCAATTGGCCTGACCAAAAATTCTAGAAATAAATCCATAAATGGATATATGAGTCTAAATTCAGGGAAAATTTACGAAACCAGTTTCCGAGTTTTGAAACTCGAGATATGATTTTTAAGGCGATAGTGACGTAGTTTTCCAGCCCGACTGGAAATGTCAAATTGGTGGGCAAAATATGTGGACTTGACTTGTTAACCCCTCGTGTCCGACACCGGTGATGGTCTCGGGATCGGGGTGTTACACGTGTCCTATATATGTCCTACACTGGCTATCATCGTTGAGGCCAATGCATGTCCCAGACATGTCTTACACTGGCACTCGTCTCTGTGTCGATGCCATGTCCCAGACATGGTCTTATACTGGCACTCATAATGTGGCCGATGCATGTCCCAGACATGTCTTACACTGGCACACAAGAAATCTGAACGTTATGGCATGAATATCCGGTTTGTTTCCTAGGGTCTCAACTAGACCATTCCACTATCTCAATCATTAATATACAATCTCAGTTCACAATCCAGCAATTCATACTATATCAATTCAATGACAATTCAAATACATACATTAACAATGTAGTCGTATTATTTACATACAACTTACCTTGATTTACAAAATATACTTGACTAGTCTGTTTAGTCGGATTGCTTGGCTTTGCCCCGGTCTAGGTTCGATTTTGGCAATAAAAAAATGCACTCATTTAGTCACTAATTACAATTAGGCAATCATAAATTCACATCTTTGGAAAAATGATCATTTTGCCCCTAAACTTTGGAAAAATGACCATTTTACCCCTATGCTCGAAAATCAATTTTTATCGAATTTCTTTGTAGCCTAGTTAAACTCTTTTTACTGCTATAGAAATCACAAAATCTCACTATTTCACACTCATATTACCTATTTGGCAACTTACACAAAATAGTCCTTTTAGGTGTTTTCATGCTAATACCTTTCACAAAAGTTGTTTATGTCACAACTAGGACTCATATTCTTCCATAAAAACTTAGAAAACAACACAAATCCTTTCATGGAAAAACCCTAAACTCTCAATCATTTTGCAAAATAGACCCCTCATTTGAAAGCTTAAGCTTTAATGGTCTCAAAAGTGCAAAAATTATTAACTAGGGACATAGGAATCACTTACTTGTTGAGGTACTAAGTTGCTGAAATTTAAAAGCTTCAAAAACCCCTCTTTTTCTGATATTTTTTGTAGGGAGAAGACATGGAGAAGAAGAAAATAATAGCTAGGCTTTTTAGGCATTATTTTATCACCAACTCATGACATCATTCACCTAAACTTTGACTATTTGACCAATTTTGCTTCCTATGGCTGGCCACCTTGCTTCTAGGGGTCTCTTTAAAATCCCCTAATTTTAGTTCTCTAGCTATTTAACACATTTGGGTACGAAAAAACAACTTTTACCTTTTATGCAATTTAGTCTTTTTTTGCAATCGGGCTCACAAATGTTAAAATTGACTCACCAAATTTTTCATGTACTATTATAATCATGTTACAACCTCATAATTGTAATAAAATAAATTTTATAACTTCAAATTTGTGGTCTCGAGACCACTATTCCAACTAGGCCCTAAATTGGGTTGTTACAATCTCGATTGAAAGAGAAAAACGCTTTTGTTTAATTCTAAAGTCAACTTAATTATTTGTTAACCATTTTAAACCAGCCTTACTTTTAAAAACATGGTTGTTGCGGAAGCATTTCAACAATGTTGCGAAAACGTGGTGTTATGACAACATATATCATTTTGAAAAACCGCGCTCTACTTTTAATAGTTAAAAACCCCCAAATTAAAAGCTAGAAAATTTAGAAAAAGGGCCTTATTACATCAAAAACCCAAAGATTAAGTAATGTAAAAGAAAATACGAATATTTAAAGCTGTTCGTAGTGTGACCACCTCCGAGTCCTCCCTTACATCGAACCACCTACTGAGGATTACCTGAAAAATTTAAGGAGGGGGTGTGACAGCCCTAAATTGACCCTAGTCGGAAAGTGGTTTTGGGACCACGAAACCGAGTCTTATAAATAATTAAAGATTATATTCTGTGTTTATGATGTGCGTAAATGCTTGTGTGATAGTTCCATACTTTAATTTGGTTAGTGTATGTGAAATTTATTAGTAGGGACTTATGTGAGACAATTTAGAAATATGCTAGGCAAGTGCTAAAGTGGCCTATTAATACATGTGGGAAAGTGCTTGTCCTTGCATGTCAAATTAGCCAAATTAAAACATAGTGGCCGGCCATGCTATGAGTGGAAACATGTCACAAACATGTTATGTTAGTGATGTATGTTAGGAAAAATAAAATAAGGAGTATGGGTAATAAAGAAATGGAAAAAAAAAAGGAAAGAATGTGTGTGAGTGTTTCCCCCCCCCCCATTGTCGTGAGTTGAGGGAAAGAAGAAAAAAAAGTGTCCATCCTTTTTCATTTCTTTTGGCTGAAAGTTCTAAGGAAGAAAGAAAACAAGTGGTGTTCTTTGGTTCTTCTTGGCCGAATTGAGAGGAGGAAGAAAGGAGTGAAGCAATCGGTCATCTCAGGTCGATATTAAGGTAAGGAAGTTGATACTAGTTCTTGAAATCCTAGTTGATTTTGAGTGAGATATCAAGTTATTGTTGGTAACCCATGTTGAAATTGTGATTTTGGAATAAGTGAGGTTTTCGGCTATGGAGATTAATAAGGGTGATGGTTGTGTTTCATGCTAAATCTAGATGAACAATGATAGTTTGCTTACATCTTGATGATTATGAGTTCCTTTCTTGGGTCTACCTTAGATCCATGAAGTATATTTTTTATTTGGTGTTGTTGGAAGTATTGGCCATGGTATATCCATAAGTATGATTTATGCTTATTGCATGATAGGTAAGATTTGTGTTTTGGATATATGTTTATATTTGGTTATAATCAACTTGTGATTCGGCTCTTTCACATATATATATATGTTTGCTCATGATGTATTGGTATGACATATATATTATCTCAAGGTATATATTTACATATGATGGTGTTTCGGTTATGGAGTAAATGATGGATGCGTATTGAGTTACAATATGTAATGCATTAGTTAGTAAAATGTATGCCATTTATGTGTGGTATTAAGTATATAATTGGCCTCAACATAGACATGCATATTCGGCCACATGAGATGGATTGGTGTGCATGTATTCGGTTAGAGGCAAGCATATTGATGCTTTATCTTGGCTTAGATAATCGGCTCAAAGAGAGTGTGGACTAATGTGTTGAGTTAGATTCATGATTTCGTACATATGTGACTTTAATGTCTAATGAATATATATGGGCTAAGTACCTTGAGATCCTCTTTTTGATACTCAAATGATTAAATCAATTTATTTGTTAAATTAAGCTCAAGAGCAAAGGGGAACTAAATCCGATAAAGGGAAGGAAAAAGTGGTCGAATAGCCATCGAAATCGGTTCGACAACATCCGAGGTAAGTTTTCGAGTAATGGAACTTAGATTATGATTTGATTAGATCATGTTTTAAGCAAATCAAAATCATGCTCTTTGTATGTGGCTATTGAGCCGAAATTGCAAGTGTGATAAGTGTCTTGTGTTTGAGCTTTGGTAATGAAAATGAAATACGGGATGTGTCATGATTTATTGATATATGTGCTTGGTTATTCGAATGATATCCGGGCTAAGTCCCGAAGGCTTTTGTGCTAAGTGACTATATCCGAAGGCATTTGTGCGAGTTATTATATCCGGACTAAGATCCGAAGGCATTTGTGCGAGTTACTAAATCCGGGTTAAGTCCCAAGGCATTTGTGCGAAGTTACTATAATCGGGCTATGTCCCAAGGCATTTGAGCGAGTAGCTATATCCGGTTAAATTCCAAAGGTACGTGATTCGGGAATGAGTGATCTTGCTGTAAAATTTCAGTTAATACGCTTGTAAAATCCCAACAATGAGGTATGTTTCAGATGTGCATTGGAATAGTTGATTCCTTGAATAATATTCGCCAATGAGTAATGAGCTTCCAGATTTGGCTAAGATGATCCCTTATGTATGAATATAGGGGTTGGAATGTGAAGTAGGAATGATTTGAGAATATGTATATATGGAATTATCCGCTTAGTTATATGAATGCTATACTTGATTGTGCTTAAATTCTTTGCTCAAAACTTACTAAGCATTAAATGCTTACTCCGTTTCTTTGAATCTCTGTTTTATAGATTTCGGTTCTTCAGCTATCGGACTCGGGATTTTGAAGTCGAAGTCGCCCACACTATCAAAGCTCCTTTTGGTATACTTTTGGTTGAACTTTGAAATGGCATGTATAGGACTACCCGTTTTGTTGTTGGTCATTGACCCTTTGGTTTTGTGTAAATTTGGATAGCCATGCGAAAATGGCTTAAATATACTTTGATCATAGCATTATAATCGTTTTGTATGTTGTCTGTCGAGAGGTATGAAAATGTTGGTAATGGTTAGCCATGGGAATGGTTATTCATGATCACTTTTGGTATATGTATGACAAACTCTAGTTGATCCATGGAGGATCATGAAATAGGTAAAGTTTACCTTAAAAATAGATGCTAGCAGCAGCAGTGATGTGGATGTGAAAAATCACTAAAAATTGTAGGAATGGAATTAAATAGTGGATAAATTATGTAATCGAACCTTGATGAATCTATTTTCATAGGAAGGAAACGAAACGTTCATATGAACAGTATATTATGAGATG
Organism: Gossypium arboreum; assembly: GCF_025698485.1. Classification (NCBI taxonomy): domain Eukaryota; kingdom Viridiplantae; phylum Streptophyta; class Magnoliopsida; order Malvales; family Malvaceae; genus Gossypium; species Gossypium arboreum. Next base: position 24,609,056 of record NC_069076.1, on the reverse strand, counting down.
TTAAAGTTTTCGTGAGACAGGGCCAGAACGGTTTCTGGATCCCTGATCTGACTTTGGAAATTCACTATAAATTAACCAGAGATAATTAGAAGTCATGCCATATATGTATAGATTCCTTTTCGAGTCTAGTTTCTATAAAAACAAACGAAATCAGTATTGAAACCCTGTACAGGGAGATATCCAAGTCGCAATGCATGAAGGTCAGTGTAGTCACACCCTGTAACAGGGGAGACTTTAACTAATAAATTGTACTAATTGGCCTAACCAAAAATTTTAGAAAAAATTATGTAGATGGACATATGAGTCTAGTTTCAGGGAATAATTACAAAACTTATTTTCGATCTTTGGAACTCAAGATATGATTTTTGAGGTGACAGTGACGCAGTTAGCCAACTGCCTAGAAATTTTTAAAATGGACTGTGAAAGTAAATGAAGTAAGTCGGCTAGCACCTCGTGTTCGACTCCGGCAACGGTCTCAGGTACGGGGTGTTACAATTTTATTGGTATCAGAGCTACGGTTTAGTCGATTCTAGGACTACCGTAATACGTTTGGGTCTAGCTATACATGCCATTTTGTGATTATTTGATAGTGTGGTGATTTCTGACAATTGAAAATGTGTTTATTTATAGTAATGGATCCCGATCCCGACCGAGCGGTAGCTGATGATCTTGAGAGCGTAGCGCCTGCTCCCGCACAAGGGACAGCTCCGGCGGACTCTCAACCTAATGCTAGTAATCCGAATGATGAAGCTAGACAAGCTTTTTATAGCGTGATGAATGATTGGTTCAACCAATACATTCGAACTAATACGGCTGTTCCACAACCTCCATTCCCGACTAATACCACCCCCGCACCTACCATACCTCCGGTAGCTGACCAAATAAGGTCAATTAAGCCCCGCTTAACGTAATCTAAAACACGGCTATCAATTTAAAGCCACTGACAAATGATGATGCCGAGCAAGCGAAATTTTGGTTGGACAACACTATCCGGGTACTAGATGAACTATCTTGCACACCCGATGAGAGCCTAAAGTGTACTATCTCCTTGCTACGTGATTCTGCCTACTATTGGTGGAATACATTGACTTCTATTGTGCCCAGAGAGCAAGTAACTTGGGAGTTCTTCGAAACCGAGTTTCGAAAGAAGTATATCAATCAGAGATTCATTGACCAAAAACGGAAGGAATTTCTTGAACTCAAACAAGGTTCCATGTTGGTTACCGACTATGAACGAAAATTTGTGAGGCTTAGCCGGTACGCACGAGAATGCATTTCCTCAGAAGCTGTAATGTGTAAACGTTTCGAAGATGGGCTGAATGATGATATAAAGCTGTATGTTGGCATTTTGGAAATCCGAGAATTTGTGGCACTTGTCGAGCGAGCTTGCAAAGCTGAGGAGCTCAGTATGGAGAAAAGAAAAGCTGAGGTGGGAGCAAAGGAGTTTCATAAGAGGTTTTCGGGGAAGCCCTTCCCACAGTCATCGAAGAAATTTAGAGATGGCTTAGGCCGGTCTAGAGACATTTCGAGCTTTTCTAGACGAGATCGCGATCGACCTCCTGTGAGCACACGAGTCACTTCGATCGCCAGTGTTGGAAGTGATCGTCGAGACAGAACGGAGTGCCAATATTGTGGCAAATGGCATTCTGGGAGTTGTAGATTCCATGACCGCTCCTGTTACAAGTGCGGATCAGTTGACCACTTCATTAAAGATTGCCCGAGGTTGCCTGAACAGAATGTAAGTCAGAGTGGGAAACCGGGTGCTACCACTGCTCGGGGTAGACCATCTAGAAATACGGGCAATGCTAGTGGTGGTCAGAGAGGGTATAGAGATGCTACGACCAGATCTAAGGCTCGTGCTCCTGCTAGGGTTTATGCTATACGCGCACGCGAGGATGCTTCCTCGCCAGATGTTATTTACCAGTACTTTTACTCTCTTTGATACTAATGTGACTGCTTTGATTGACCCTGGTTCTACTCATTCTTATATATGCGAAACCTTAGCATCCAAGAAGACTTTACCTATTGAGTCTCATCGAGTTCGTAATTCGTGTCAAATCCTTGGGTCGTTATGTGCTTGTCGACAAAGTGTGTAAGAAATGTCCCCTAGTAATTCGAGGTTCCTGTTTTCCGGCGGACTTGATGCTTTTGCCGTTTGATGAATTTGATGTTATCCTCGGTTTAGATTGGTTGACCGTGCATGATGCGGTTGTGAATTACAAAAGCAAGACTATTGATCTGAGGTGCGCAAATAACGAGATAATCCGAGTTGAGTCTACGGACTTGAATGGGTTGCCAGCTGTAATATCATCAATGTTGGCTCAGAAATATGTAAGAAAGGGGTGTGAAGCATACCTTGCGTATGTACTTGATGACAAAGAATTAGAAAAGAAACCCGAATCTGTGCCGGTGGTTTGTGAATACCCGGATGTTTTTCCCGAAGAATTACCGGGTTTACCACCTGTTCGGGAGGTAGAGTTTAGTATTGAGCTTGTACATGGGACTACGCCAATTTCGATAGCTCAGATCGTATGGCACCAACCGAGTTAAAAGAGTTGAAAGCTCATTGCAAGAGTTGACGGATAGAGGTTTCGCTCGACCAAGTTTCTCGCCTTAGGGTGCACCAAGATTGTTTGTGAAAAGAAGGACGGAACCATGAGGTTGTGCATTGACTATCGTCACCAATAAAGTGACAATAAAGAATAAATATCCGTTATCGCGTATTGATGATTTGTTTGATCAACTAAAGGGAGCCTCGGTGTTTTCAAAGATAGATTTGAGATCGGGTTATTACCGATTCATGAATTCGAGATTCGGATATACCAAAACTGCTTTAAGCGAGATACGGCCACTACGAGTTCTTAGTGATGCCGTTTGGGCTCACTAATGCCCTCGCGGTATTTATGGATTTGATGAATCGGATCTTCGACGATTTTGGACCGGTTCGTAGTTGTGTTTATTGATGACATCTTGGTCTATTCAAGAGATGAGACCGAACATGCCGAGCACCGAGATTAGTGTTACAAATTTTACGGATAAGCGGTTATATGCTAAGTTCAAGAAGTGTGAGTTTTGGTTAAGAGAGGTTAGCTTCTTGGGTCATGTGGTATCCGTGACGGTATTCGAGTTGACCCGAACAAAATTTCAGCCATACTTAACTGGAAGCCTCAGAAATATTATCGAGGTTCGAGCTTTTTGGGACTTACCTACATTACCGACGGTTTGTAAAGGTTTCTCGATGATAGCCACACCCATGACGAAGCTACTTCAAAAGATGTTAAGTTCGAATGGACGGAAAAATGTCGAAAAGTTTTGATCAACTGAAAACTTATTTGATGAAGCTCAATTTTAGTGCAAACCGAATCGGGCAAAGAGTTTGTCATCTATAGTGACGCCTCCTACTTGGGTTAGGTTGCGTATTGATGCAAGAAGGTCGAGTTGTGGCCTATGCGTCGAGACAATTAAAGCCACATGAGAAAAATTATCCGACCCATGATCTCGAATTAGCTGCCATCGTATTCGCCTTGAAAATATGGCGACATTACTTATTTGGTGAGAAGTGCCATGTATTTTCGGATCACAAAAGTCTCAAATATTTGATGACTCAAAGAGACTTAAATCTACGACAAAGACGTTGGCTCGAGTTGTTGAAGGATTATGAGCTTGTCATTGACTATCACCCGGGAAAGTCTAATGTGGTTGCGGACGCCTTAAGCCGGAAATCACTGTTTTCTTTACGAGCGATGAATGTACACTTGTCTGTTCTACCCGACAACGTGTTAGTAGCTGAATTAAAGGCCAAACCATTATTGATTCATCAAATTCGTGAGGCTCAGAAAGTCGATGACGAATTGGTTGCAAAACGGGCTGAATGTGTTTCGAACATGGAATCAGAGTTTCAAATTGATGACGATGATTGTTTGTGGTTCAGAAGTCGTTTGTGTGTTCCAAGAAATTCAAAACTCATTTCGATGATTCTGAACGAAGCTCATTGTAGCCGAATGTCAATTCACCCGGGGAGTACGAAAATGTACAACGATCTGAGACGTCAGTTTTGGTGGCATGGTATGAAACGTGACATTTCCGATTTTGTTTCGAAGTGCTTAATATGTCAGCAAGTAAAGGCGGAACATCAAGTGCCTACGGGTTTACTTCAGCCGATCATGATACCTGAATGGAAATGGGATCGAGTCACGACGGATTTTGTATCTGGGTTGCCAGTGTCAGCAAGTAAGAAAGATGCGATTTGGGTCGTTGTTGATAGACTGACTAAGTCGGCTCACTTTATCCCCGTACGCACGGATTTTTCAATGGATAAACTAGCTGAATTGTATGTTTCTCAGATTGTGAGATTACACAGGGTACCTATTTCTATCATGTCGGATAGAGATCCGAGATTCACCTTATGATTTTGGAAGAAATTGCAGGAAGCTTTGGGTACCAAGTTGCATTTTAGCACCGCTTTTCACCCCCAAACCGATGGTCAATCCGAGCGGATAATTCAGATACTTGAGGATATGTTGAGATGTTGCATCCTCGAGTTCGATGGTTCATGGGAACGGTATTTACCTTTGATTGAATTCGCCACAACAACAGTTTTCAATCAAGTATTAAGATGGCACCTTACGAGGCTTTGTATGGTCGTAAATGCCGTACACCATTGTTTTGGACCGAGCTCGGTGAAAGTAAAATTTTCGGAGTTGATTTGATTAAAAATGCTGAACAGAAAGTAAAAGTAATCCGTGAAAGTTTGAAGGCAGCCACAGATCGTCAGAAATCGTATGCGGATTTGAAACGAAAAGACAGTGAATATCAGGTGGGAGATAAAGTGTTTCTTAAAGTTTCGCCTTGGAAAAAGATACTCAGATTTGGCCGTAAGGGCAAGTTGAGTCCGAGATTCATTGGGCCGTAAGAAATCTCCGAACGAGTTGGTCCAGTTGCGTATCGATTAATTTTGCCCCCTGAACTTGAAAAGATTCACGACGTCTTTCATGTTTCGATGCTTCGACGCTATAGATCTAATCCATCGCACATAATTAGTCCATCAGAGGTCGAAATTCAAGCCGATACGAGTTATGAAGAAGAACCGATTCGTATCCTAGCTCGTGAAGTAAAGGAGTTGCGAAACAAAAGGGTTTCGTTAGTAAAAGTGTTATGGCTCAAACACGGAATCGAAGAAGCTACTTGTGAACCTGAGAACTCTATGAAAGAGCGATACCCAAACCTATTTACCGGTAAGATTTTCGAGGACTAAAATTTCTTAAGTGGGGGAGAGTTGTGACAGCCCTAAATTGACCCTAGTTGGAAAGTGGTTTCGGGACCACGAAACCGAGTCTTATAAATAATTAAAGATTATATTCTGTGTTTATGATGTGCGTAAATGCTTGTGTGATAGTTCCATACTTTAATTTGGTCAGTGTATGTGAAATTTATTAGTAGGGACTTATGTGAGACAATTCAGAAATATGCTAGGCAAGTGCTAAAGTGGCCTATTAATACATGTGGGAAAGTGCTTGTCCTTGCATGTCAAATTAGCCAAATTAAAACATAGTGGCCGGCCATGCTATGAGTGGAAACATGTCACAAACATGTTATGTTAGTGATGTATGTTAGGAAAAATAAAATAAGGAGTATGGGTAATAAAGAAATGGAAAAAAAAAGGAAAGAATGTGTGTGAGTGTTCCCCCATTGCCGTGAGTTGAGGGAAAGAAGAAAAAAAAAAGTGTCCATCCTTTTTCATTTCTTTTGGCTGAAAGTTCTAAGGAAGAAAGAAAACAAGTGGTGTTCTTTGGTTCTTCTTGGCCGAATTGAGAGGAGGAAGAAAGGAGTGAAGCAATCGGTCATCTTAGGTCGATATTAAGGTAAGGAAGTTGATACTAGTTCTTGAAATCCTAGTTGATTTTGAGTGAGATATCAAGTTATTGTTGGTAACCCATGTTGAAATTGTGATTTTGGAATAAGTGAGGTTTTCGGCTATGGAGATTAATAAGGGTGATGGTTGTGTTTCATGCTAAATCTAGATGAACAATGATAGTTTGCTTACATCTTGATGATTATGAGTTCCTTTCTTGGGTCTACCTTAGATCCATGAAGTATATTTTTTATTTGGTGTTGTTGGAAGTATTGGCCATGGTATATCCATAAGTATGATTTATGATTATTGCATGATAGGTAAGATTTGTGTTTTGGATATATGTTTATATTTGGTTATAATCAACTTGTGATTCGGCTCTTTCACATATATATATATATGTTTGCTCATGATGTATTGGTATGACATATATATTATCTCAAGGTATATATTTACATATGATGGTGTTTCGGTTATGGAGTAAATGATGGATGCGTATTGAGTTACAATATGTAATGCATTAGTTAGTAAAATGTATGCCATTTATGTGTGGTATTATATATAATTGGCCTCAACATAGACATGCATATTCGGCCACATGAGATGGATTGGTGTGCATGTATTCGGTTAGAGGCAAGCATATTGATGCTTTATCTTGGCTTAGATAATCGGCTAAAAGAGAGTGTGGACTAATGTGTTGAGTTAGATTCATGATTTCGTACATATGTGACTTTAATGTCTAATGAATATATATGGGCTAAGTACCTTGAGATCCTCTTTTTGATACTCAAATGATTAAATCAATTTATTTGTTAAATTAAGCTCAAGAGCAAAGGGGAACTAAATCCGATAAAGGGAAGGAAAAAGTGGTCGAATAGCCATCGAAATCGTTCGACAACATCCGAGGTAAGTTTTCGAGTAATGGAACTTAGATTATGATTTGATTAGATCATGTTTTAAGCAAATCAAAATCATGCTCTTTGTATGTGGCTATTGAGCCGAAATTGCAAGTGTGATAAGTGTCTTGTGTTTGAGCTTTGGTAATGAAAATGAAATACGGATGTGTCATGATTTATTGATATATGTGCTTGGTTATTCGAATGATATCCGGGCTATGTCCCGAAGGCTTTTGTGCTAAGTGACTATATCCGAAGGCATTTGTGCGAGTTACTATATCCGGACTAAGATCCGAAGGCATTTGTGCGAGTTACTAAATCCGGGTTAAGTCCCGAAGGCATTTGTGCGAGTTACTATAACCGGGCTATGTCCCGAAGGCATTTGAGCGAGTAGCTATATCCGGTTAAATTCCAAAGGTACGTGATTCGGGAATGAGCGATCTTGCTGTAAAAATTTCAGTTAATACGCTTGTAAAATCCCAACAATGAGGTATGTTTCGTATGTGCATTGGAATAGTTGATTCCCTTCGAATAATATTCGCTCAGTCGAGTAATGAGCTTCCGGTATTTGGCTAAGATGATCCCTTATGCATGAATATAGGGGTTGGAATGTGAAGTAGGAATGATTTGAGAATATGTATATATGGAATTATCCGTTTAGTTATATGAATGCTATACTTCAGTTGTGCTTAAATTCTTTGCTCAAAACTTACTAAGCATTAAATGCTTACTCCGTTTCTTTGAATCTCTGTTTTATAGATTTTGGTTCTTCAGCTATCGGACTCGGGATTTTGAAGTCGAAGTCGCCCACACTATCAAAGCTCCTTTTGGTATACTTTTGGTTGAACTTTGAAATTGCATGTATAGGACTACCCGTTTTGTTGTTGGTCATTGACCCTTTGGTTTTGTGTAAATTTGGATAGCCATGCGAAAATGGCTTAAATATACTTTGATCATAGCATTATAATCGTTTTGTATGTTGTCCGTCGAGAGGTATGGAAATGTTGGTAACGGTTAGCCATGGGAATGGTTATTCATGATCACTTTTGGTATATGTATGACAAACTCTAGTTGATCCATGGAGGATCATGAAATAGGTAAAGTTTACCTAAAAAATAGATGCTGGCAGCAGCAGTGATGTGGATGTGAAAAATCACTAAAAATTGTAGGAATGGGATTAAATAGTGGATAAATATGTAATTTAACCTTGATGAATCTATTTTCATAGGAAGGAAACGAAACGTTCATATGAATAGTATATTATGAGATGTTAAAGTTTTCGTGAGACAGGGCCAGAACGGTTTCTGGATCCCCTGATCTGACTTTGGAAATTCTCTATAAATTAACCAGAGATAATTAGAAGTCATGCCATATATGTATAGATTCCTTTTCAAGTCTAGTTTCTATAGAAACAAACGGTATCAGTATTGAAACCCTGTACAGGGAGATATCCAAGTCGCAATGCGTGAAGGTCAGTGTAGTCGTACCCTGTAACAGGGGAGACTTTAACTAATAAACTGTACTAATTGGCCCAACCAAAAATTCTAGAAAAAAATATGTAGATGGAAATATGAGTCTAGTTTCAGGGAAAAATTACAAAATAGATTTTCGAGCTTTGGAACTCAGGATATGATTTTTGAGGTGACAGTGATGCAGTTAGCCAACTGCCTAGAAATTTTTAAAATGGACTGTGAAAGTAAATGAAGAAAGTCAGTTAGCACCTCGTGTTCGACTCCAGCAACGGTCTCGGGTACGGGGTGTTATAGGGGGTGAGTTTACAAAAACTCAGTGTGCACAACCCCCATCGATCGTAAAGCATGCGCCATGTCAATTTGGGCCTAAGCCCATCAAAATAACGGTGGCACTTGGGCCTTAGCCCATGTAGCCTCAGTTGGGCCTTAGCCCATGTAGCCTCAGTTGGGCTTGAGCCCATATCACAATCAGAATCAGATTATGCACTGCACAAATACCCAACCAACCCTACACTCCTATGGGGATTTAACCGACCCATCCATCCCTACACTCCTGTTGTAGCATCGATTGCGGCACTAACCAATTTCGCAGCAGAGCTGCCAATCACACAATGGCTTTAAGCCGTTGGAGGATCCAAAATCGTCAAGCAACCATGCGACCCTAACAAATCATATACTTCCTCCAAATCAATGATCCCGTCCCCCATGCAGCATAATATCACATGAATGCAGACATATCATAAATAGCATACAATAACAATCATATAACATGTAGGGGCATTTTAGTCATTTTGCCCTTCGGGGGCATAACGGTTATTTCGCAAATTGGGGTCTAAGTACACTTACTGACCTACCCGTAGGTTCACAGTCGTCTCGAGTGACCGGTACAACCTTTAGCAAACAAACAGTACGATTGGGCCCAAAGCCCATTTAAGCAGGCCTATAAGCCCACACCCATTATCCTACCAAGCTCGATTTCGATCCAAGCCATGTGAGTGACACGGTCGGTCCAATGTTTTCCCACTTATTGGTGAGTTTTACAATGGGCCCGTAGGCCTAACTCGGCCCAACATGGCCCATTATGGCCATAACCCATGAGTTCGCTCATGGTGGCCTCTACTATCACATCAGATTTTCAACACATGCATTCGCGCGCTCGTGTAGTACCCGTTGCTGTTCTTTCATCTTTTCAGCTTTTCGACATTTTGGGATTTGCTGATCTAGAGTTAAAGTGGTGTATGTACACACCTGCTACGAAACGTGCACCTAGCCCAAGAGTTCCCTAAACCTATTTACATTCCATCACAATAATTCATTAGTTGATAAGAACTAGGGTTAATCACCCTTCTCAAATTCCCAGTTAAAGATAACATTCAATACCTGTCTTAAACGCAAGAGTGAATAACCCTGCTTAGAACCGTTGGCGAAAGGTGGGTTTACTCTCCTAACCGAATAGCTGCACTGACCATAAAACCCATTAATAAAGATACATGACATGAGACTAAGATATGGCTTATTGAAACTCAATCCCAGGATAAGAGGAAATAGACAATCTGCCAACCCTCCCCAAACCAGTCATGCACCTATTGAACACTACAACCATGAGTAGGGTTACCTTGATCGTGTAAAGTGGAAGAGGTTCGACAGCCCAATTCTCACAAGCGTCACCTTCACTATTCAAGAGACTCCAGAACCCAAAAGAACCCCACGCCTAGGAGAAAGGAGGGTAAGAATCGGCAAGAAAAGAGTAAATATTCGGCTCTTAATTAGTGGCTGAGTACTTACCATCTTGTTAATAAAACAACACCAACCGTTACCAAAAAGGGATAGCTTAATCAGTCTCAATAGCCAGATGAACAGGAATGAACTTTGATGAACTCAAGAATCAAAAGGGGAGATGGCATAATCGGTCAAATGAGAAAAAGAAAGAGAGGGTGAAAGATGACAATGTATTCAGCCAAGAGGAATAATGCTGAAGGGAGGAGAGAAAAAAGGGACTATTCAGCCAAGAGCTTTCAACCAAAAAGAAGAGAAGCAAGGGAAATATCAATGACTTAAAATGACAAACTAAATAAGAACTACTTTCGGCACTTTAGAGTTCAAAAAAATGGTAAAGTAAAGGGAAAATTCCCAAAACAAATGCCCAAAACCGAACCAAATGAGAGAAAAAAAAAACCTAGCTGAACTCCTCATCTCCATTCGGCACAATTCCCCCAACACATCAAACTCCTTCTTTTCCTCCACAAATCTCTCCCTAAAAAACCTCCATTTTCTCCTCCTTGATTTACTCCAACTCCCCATTCAAATTCAATTCAAATTCTTATGATCAATTCAACCACAGAGTTCCAGTCTAGTTCCAACACCTCCTCAGCTCAAGTAGCAAAATAAACATACAATTGAGCACGCCATGCCTTGAACCTCAGACTCCTAGCCACACATGGAGCGCCACCTTGCCACTAGATCCCTTCTCTATTTGTGTCATAAAAAAAACACTAATTATTATAAGTTATATAAGCTAACATCCAGGTTCACTTAAGAGCCCAAAACTTAAAATTTTGCAAACACCCAGACTTGAACCCAAGCTTCTCAAGCACTCCTAAATATGCCCAATTACTTAGCCACTAAAGCTACACATAATTTGTGATATTTCTCGCACACATAAACTTTTATGCATTCCCACACTCAAGGTCCATTCCTTTTAGGCCCAAATTCGAGGCGTTACATGGGGCATGTATAAATCAATCAAAATCACATCTTGAACCTTCATCAGTAGAAGGGAAAATTGGAAAGACAGAAATGTGTATGTGTACACAATCGCAACAAGTAATAAAGTGACAAGTAAATGTCGAGTTATCGTACCCGCAATTTAAAACTATTAAAAATAAATATTTATGAATGCAATTTAAAACACTTTGGTAAAAAAAATATTTTGTTTTGAAAAAGGGTGATTAAAAAAAATAAGATTTTAAACTAAATAAAAATAAAAGTTCTAATGCACAATTTCAAAATATGATTTAATGAAGATGACATAATTGTGTTGGATTAATTACATTTCTTTAACTTAGAATTATTAAACTCATGTGTATGTTGTTACGAATAAATTCTCGGTAATTTGCTAACTTATGAACATACTCACCTACACAAATCCATTCATCTCTTAACATATCCCTATGTTAATTCAATCAATTAAACAGATTCTAATAAGCAAACATGTTATTGCACATACATACTCATTAAATTGAACTAATGTCTTGCATATTCCTATGCCAATTCAAACAATTAATTAAATCTAATAAGCACATAAAAGACTATGTGAGGTAACAAGCTATCCTTACATTGAAACAGTTTAATCACAATAATCTTACAAGTTATGCAAGGCAAATGTATCGCTAGATACAATGCTAATTTAACCTTCAGCTACCTTAGATGTAACACTCCATACCCGTATCCTACACCGTGACGGAATATGAGGCGTTACCTCACTTAAACTTGTGCTTACAACCATTTTCGAGTCTCTAAGACTTGGACAAATTTAAAACTTTCTCAAACTTATCAACATATCCTTAATATGGGCCTTCGAGAACCAAAACACACATCGTAAATCACTCGAAACCAACTCGGGTTCTTTTGCCAACTATAGAAAATGTCACTTGACATAGGGGAACACGCCCGTGTGGAAAGGGTGTGACACCCCTAATTTGACCCTAGTCGAAAAATGGTTTCGGGACCACAAAATCGAGTCATAAAAATAATTAGCCGTCATATTTTATGTTTATTATATGTGAATATGAATGTGTGAAAGTTTTAAGCTTCGATTTAGTAAATTGCATGTGAATTTAGTTAATAGGACTTATGTGTGACATTTTTGAAATGTGATAGGTTAATCTATAAGGGTCTATTAAAGCATGTATTGAAAATAATGGTTTTGCATGTCAAATACCCCTTTTTGGTAATAGTGGCCGGCCATGATGATGGCATATATTAAAATATGTATTAAATTTTAGTTAAATGGTTATTACTTTATATAAAAGAAAGAAAAAAATTTTGGTTATGTTTTAAAAAATTTTGGTTATGTTTTTGTTCTTCTTGCTGTGAACTAAAGGAAGAAAAAAGGGGGGGGGGGAAAGAAGCTAGGCATTTGGTCTTCTACTTGCTTAATTAAGGTAAGTTTTAGGCAAATTCTTTGAGATTTTATGAAATTTTAGTTGATGGATAGGTCTTTGATTGAGCCCATGTGTGAATTTTGATCCTTGTGGTGATTTGGGCATTCGGTTAAGGTAGGAAACTTAGAAGATGATTTCTATTCCTTATGTTTTATGAGTTGGGAGCTTAAATTGAAGTTGAATAAGGGGAATATGTGTATTGAGGATTTTAGTAATATGGAAATTCGGTTATGAGAGTGTGTGTGTGGTCACTTGCCGAATATGGGTGTTAAGGTTAGTAGGTTGGCTTAATTCTTGTATTAGAAATCTATTTGAGAAATTAGATAGGCTTTGAATGGTTGAAGTAACGAAATTAGAAACACATGAACTTGATTTAAATACTTTAAATTTATGGTTTAAATGGAATAGAAAGGATCTATTCGGCCATGGAGGTTAAACACATTGTTAAATTGTTGAATATATGCTTTGGTTGTTAATGAATATTCGGTCTTGGTATGAATCTCATTAATAACATTTAGTTATTAGATTTGGTATAAAATACTTATTGAAATGGTGGAATTGGATGACTTACTTATGGATTTTAGTTATGAGAGTCTTTTGTAAGTAGAGCTAGAGGGTTTAAAGGGTGGTGTTTAAAAATAAACATGTATATGGACCCTATGTATGTACCTTGTAATTTTATTGTAAACTTTTGGTTTAACTCGTATCATATTAATTGCTAAAATACTAGCTTGTGTGGAAAATTTTGTGTATGTTTTATGTGCGAATGTGAGTTAAAGAAAATGGAGCTCACTATGTGTATCATGGTCAACCTTTGATAACTAATATGTCTTGATTCAGTAAATTGAGTTAAAAGATCATATATGTTCGATCTAGCCTAAGCTAGGCTTGACTTGTAACATAGTAATGATTGATGAACGATATGTGTGAGATAGTGAGGATAATTGTATTTCTTGCTTTGATTAAGTGAAGTATATGAAGTTGATATACTTAATTTACTCAATTAAGCTTAAGAGCACATAGGGACAATTTCGGATAAGAGAAAAGCTACCTAACCGAATAGTCGATCCGTAATCGTTCGACAAATTCGAGGTAAGTTCTTAAGTATTTGAGTTTGATTCCTTTGTAAGTTTTAAGTTTTTAAATGGGATGAATATGAATTAAGTATATACGTTAAGGTCAATGACTTTTCTAAATGATGGCATATATGATATTATGTTTTAAATATGTGAATGAGAACTTTCTGAGTAAATTTGTATAAATCTGCTTGGGACAGCAGCAGTAGTGTGTTTTGGAAAAATTACCATAAATTGTGGGAATTGAGCTAAAGGCTGAATAGATTATGTAATTAAAGCTTGATGCGTCTAGTTTCAGTATAAAAGAAATCGAGTAAGTAAAGGGTTGCCGATAATGAGATTTTTAAAGTTGTGTGAGACAGAGTCGAATGGCTCGAAATCCCAGACAGTATTTGGAAAATCATTATAAGTCGTAAAAAAATGATTATAAGATAAGAATTATATTCTTAGACTCCTTAACGAGTCTAGTTTCAAAAAAAAAAAACGAAAACATATTTTGAATTCTGTACAATGAGAAATTCAATTCTTAGTGAAGAGTAGTCAGAATAGTCAAGCAGTAAAATAGGGGAAACTTTAAGAAAAATCTGGTATTGATTAGCCAAACCAAAAATTCTGAAAATTTTTTGGATAGAAGATATACGAGTCTATTTTCATGGAAAATTAACGGAAAATCATTTGGAGTTTCGTAGCTCCAGTTACAAATAATTTAACGACTGTTGCTCAGGAAAACAGGTTGTAGAGAATATGTGATTATGTTGTAAACATTGATAAAACTTGTTTTAGTTGCTCATAAGCTATTGATTAAACCCATACGTGAATTCTAATTTGTGACATTATAAAATGATATATGAGTGTTAGATGGATCTTTGATATTAAAATTGTGAAATTGTAAGTTTATAAGTATTCGAATATGAAATGATAGTATGGCTTGAAATTGAATTATTCATTGGAAAATGATAGATGTAGATTTAGCCAAGACAAAGTGTATACATGAAACTTTATGTGGTATATGAAGTATATGTGGATAATTGTGATGTGAATATATGAAAATTTATATTTTGATTCAGAATTTTATGTGATGAATGTGAATGTGTATATATGAGATAAGGCCGAATGGCCAATGTGATGAACGTGAAAGTGTATATATATATTGTGGCCAAATGACAAACTGTGGAAGGTGTGTTTTATTAGATATTTGATGAGGCAAATGAATTACAAATATGATAGTCGATGTGATTGCTGTAACATGTGAATAAATATGCATGAAACTTTGTGATGTAAATCCGGGATTTAAGACCCAATGACTATATGTGGTGACTATGTCCGGGTTAAGACCCGCTGACTTCGTCTGGAGATTTCATCTGAGCTAAAGGTCTCGCCGATAATCCGAGTAGAGTTTAAAGCTATAAGACTTCGCAATAAGAATTGCTTATAAATATATTCAATGCGAAAGGTTAAACAGGTATGTACTCCGAGTTTATATGTGAGCTTGATTTGAACTAAATCATAAGGTAGTTATGTGATGCATACGTGAGCAATCTATGAGACTATTCCTATGATTATGTGGCATCGGATTAGTGTGAAAGGTTATGTGAAATTATACAATATATCTATGTTACATGAGCTCACTTTTATGTGAAAGTTTATCTGCCTATTGTATATGATGAGAAGTGCATATTCGGTAAAGGGATGATATACCCAAAGGAAGAGTGAAATAAAAATACGAACAACCATGTTATAATTTGATTGTTATCTGTTGACACTGCTTAAAACTTACTAAGCATTGTATTGCTTACTCCATTTACCTTGTTTCCTCTGTTTTATAGATCTCATTTGGAAGCTACAGACTCGGGGATCGTCAGCAACTTGTTACACTATCACTATCCACTGCTTGGTACTGTTATGTTTTGGGTTATTTTATGGCATGTGTAGAATAGACCAAAGGCGTAAGAATATTTTGGTTAATATATATAAGCCATGCGAAAATGGCATCTTTTAAATGTGTACTTATAGAAGTTTAAATTGTATCCCTGGCTGTCTTTAGTATTTATCTAAAGGAATGTTCTTTATTTCAAAAAAAAAAATTCAAAATTTTTACTGTTCTGATATGAGTTTCAAGTCCGGTAATGCCCCTTTACCTATTCCGGCGACGGATACGGGATAGGGGTGTCACAAAGGGAACACGCTCGTGTGGCCAATTCAACATGTTCGTGTTGATGGCCCGTGTGGCTCACACGGCCTAAGCAATATAAGGACACGCCCGTGTCCTCCACTCATGTGGAATTTATTTTAAATGCACACCTGCAGGGGCTTTCACATGACCATGACACGCCCATGTACTAGCCTGTGTACAAAAACATGGACATTCTATTTTTGTCGTCAGCAACCCTACAATGTCACACTGCCAAGGCACATGCCTGTGTGCTAGGCCATGCCCTTCACACGACTAAGACATATGGCCGTGTCTCTACCCGTGTGCTTATTAGCATGCATATTGACTTAAAATTTTTATGTGTAGGGGACACACGGCCTGACCACACGCCTAGGGGTAGATTTGAGTCACACACGGTCTAGACACATGCCTGTGTGCCTACCCGTGTGGACAATATAAGGCTATTTACTAGGCCCCATTGCCACCCTTACATATGTAGTTCTATACAATACCAGCCAATACCAAAATAAGCATAATTCATATAACCAAATCAGCCACAATAGACATTCATTCAACCATGATAATATATCTTTTATAAATTCAAAATGAATGTTAGCTATCATTCAATGCTTAATACAAATTGAAGGGTTTCCAAACCAAGCCAATACATATGGCCA
The DNA here is from genome assembly GCF_025698485.1 of Gossypium arboreum. Lineage (NCBI taxonomy): Eukaryota > Viridiplantae > Streptophyta > Magnoliopsida > Malvales > Malvaceae > Gossypium > Gossypium arboreum. The sequence goes on along the minus strand of NC_069076.1, from coordinate 24,592,769 downwards.
AACTTCAATGACACAAAATACTGAAGTCTAAATTCTGCACATGCCATATTCAAAAATATAAATCCAACTATACCGAATGCTTCGGTTGACAGTGTGATCGATATGATCGTTAAGCTAGTTAAGCGGCACTGTAAGGAAATGAAAGGGGAAGGGAGTAAGCATAACATCTTAGTAAGTTGCATATAAGTAAGTATACAACAACAATTTATCAATAATCAACATGCTCATAACACCAAGGTAGGCATAAGCATAACTTACTCATTACCATCCATACAAGTCACATAATATATATTGAGCTCATGTCTCATACGTACCAATTAGGTACCTATACCACTCACAACACGGTTATACTTTCCTCATTAGCTTAAGAACATAACTTTCACCATTGAACCATTTGGAATACTACCGGATATTACATAAGCCTCAAGCATAGGGTAAGGCGCCTATGCCATGTCCTAGACACGGTCTCACATTGACTCATATCTCAAGTCAATGCCATTTCCCAGACATAGTCTTACACTGATTATCATCTCGTAGTCGATGCATGTCCCAGACATGTCTTACACTGGCTTGCGTCTCGAGGCCGATGCATGTCCCAAACATGTCTTACACTAGCCTTCGTCTCAATGTCAATACCATGTCCTAGACATGGTCTTACATTGGCTCTCATAATGTGGTCGATGCATGTCCCAGACATGTCTTACACTAGCTCACACATGAATGACCCAAATGTCATGGCATGAATATCCGATTTACTTCCTAAGGTTCCGACGAAAATTCTACTATCTCATTTATCATTATACATTCTCAATTTTACAATCAAGCAATTTTTGATGTAATAATTCAAGCACATATAATTAACAATGTAGTTGTATTATTTACATACAACTTACCTCGAATTACAAAATGTGGCGACTAGCAGATTTAGGCGGTTTGATTGGCTTTCCCCCAGTCTAGGTTCGGACTCGGTATTTCTTGATCTATTATAAAAAAAATGCACTTATTAAGTCACTTTATCAACCTAAGAACTCAATAATTCACAATTGGGCTAAATGACCATTTTGCCTCTAGACTTTTGCAAAATGATCATTTTACCCCTCGGCCCGAAAATCAATTTTTATTGAATTTCTTTATCTCTCAAGACTAGAGGAACCTTTTTGACTCTTATAGAAACTCTGAATTCCCACTATTTCACACATTTATTATCTATTTTACAACTTATGCCAATTAGTCTTATTAGGTGCTTTCATGCTAACACCTTTCACAAAAGTTGTTTATAAGACACCCAAGACTCATTTTCTTCCATAAAATTTCAGAAAACACCCTAAATACTCTCATGGAAAAACCCTAAACTTTCAGCCATTTTGCAAAATAGACCCATCATTTGAAACCTCATGCTTCAAGGGTCTCAAAAGTACAAAAATCATCACTAAAGGACATGGAAATCACTTGCTTGTGAGTGCTTCAAGTTGTTGAAAATTTTAAGCTTTCAAACCCCTATCAATGGCTAAAAATTGGTGGAGAAGAAAATGGGGAAATAAAATGATATTATCTTTCTTTTATTTTATTTCTTTTTGGTAAAAATAAGTCACCAACTCCACCTACTATTTGACTATCTTGATTTCCTTGTCTTATGGCTGGCCATCACCTATTCAATGGCCTAATTTCTATTTAAAATCTCCCAATTTATGATGCATGGCAATTTAGCACCCTTAGCTATCAATTTCGGACTTCTGCATTTTATGCGATTTAGTTCTTTTTCTAAATTAAGCTCACAAATGCTAAAATTCCTTCACCAAATTTGTCATGCACTATTAAAAACATGCTATAACATCAAAATGATAAAAAAAAATTTACTCGACTCCAGATTTGTGGTCCCAAGACCACTATTCTGATTAGGCCCTAAATCGGGCTGTTACATTAGAAGAATAAACATGCACTGATTAAATATTGTGTCAATTAATTACAATTTCAATCCATTTAAATAATTAATTCATTAGTTTCCTCACAATTATAATGCAACAATAACTTAGGCATGATTTTACCTAATCAAGCATTTTACCGAGGCTATAACAGCATAAACACAATTTTAATAATTTAAGAGAACGAAATGCAGTCAACCCAACACGAATTAAATTCAAGCCAAGCTGATTAAATTAACCATTCCAACAACATAAATATTCATAGATGTGTTCATCACAAAAACAACAAAATTTAAAGAGATAGGGAACAAGAATCAAATCCAGTGTTTTTCCGTGGCTTGACTAGGTTGCTCCGTTCTTCCTTCTTTGTTGTCCTCGCTGATCAAGGCTGCTATGAACACTCAATTGCTTCTCCAAATTGGCTTAAGAAGATCCCTTTCTCAAGAGGAGAAATCGGCAAAAGAGCAAGGAACTTTGAATTGGAAAATGAAAGAAAGTGGAGAGAGGAGAGAAAAGATATGAATGAATAAGATGTGTTTCAAATGATCATCTTTAGGGGGTTTTTATAACTGAAGAGGGATGATAAAAATATCTAAAATTAGCAAAGATCCCTCCCTTGGCCGGCCACACATGTGGCAATTTTGATGATTTCAAACTTGCTAAATTAAGCTTAGGGCAAATCTAGAAAGCCACCATTTGTGGGGGGGGGGGTTGAATGATATTTGAACAAGTCTTCAAGGACCTCTTTGTAAGCTAAATAATCAGCCAATAAGCTAATTTGGGTCATCACATGGGGCGGTTTTGGGCTGTCCATTACTTGGTCGATTCGATTCACTCAGTTTGGCTCAACTAGACCACTTTTCATAATTTATTAATAATAATTTATCAACCCAAATTAAATTGGATATAAATTAAAATTAATTATATTATGAATTAATAAACATAATTTTGGACTGTCTTAGGATTAAAATTAATTCACCTTTATACTTCAAATTGCTTCTCGGTTTTGTGCTTCTAGCAGTGTTTGCCGAGCCACTTTTCACCCTTTGTGCAAATCTGTCGAAAATAACCAATATTCATCAAAATTAATTATAAAATTAATTAAAATTCAACATGTTCATATTTTAAGTACACTTTAATTATTTTATAAAAATTAATTATTTTTCGACAGGAATTTTATCGAAACTACGTGAATTTAAGTTTAAAAGGGCATGAAAAAATGTATAAATTTTCGTGTTTTCAAAAATACATACGCATTGTCAACAATTTAGGGTATAATTTTGGAGTACTTGTAAACAATGTCAACCCGTCGAGTACTAAATTTAACTAATTTAGTTTTGATGAGGAACATTTTTAAATACTGCCTTCAAGAGGTTAGTCTAATAGCTTTCAAGGGAGTGAGCCCGACATATAGTTAAATGGTCAGAATGTGCTTTCAGCTTATGAAGTTTGGCCGTATAGTTCCAATGACGAGTTAGCTAAGATTTTGCAATGGTGTAGAAAAGAACCACCCTTTTATTTCTACCATCTTTGTGGCTTACCACCCCGGAATTGGAACATCATCACTAATGTTGTTTCTATTTCTACTTCTTCTTCTTCCCTTTGGGCTAACTCTCCCATTGATGTTGTAAGACCTTCTTCTTCTTCCAGTTCTCAAGAAATAAATGTCTCTTCCATTCTTAAGAAAGCTCAAGATTCCAAAAAGACTACTAGCATGTCGCTTAAGAAGTCAACACCATAGAAGGCAAAGAAAATGGCTAGGGTAGATGAGTGCACTCAAAATTCTAAAAGCAGCGGGTGTCCCCCTCTTATTAGCATAAATCTAGTAGGGTTCCTTCGTCCTTTATTGTCCCTACCCTATCAATTCTTATTCTCCTTGAGGCCCCTTTGGTCCTAGGAGAGCCTACTCAATGCCCCGTCTCTCTTACCTTTTTAAATCCTTCTCGATCACAAGATCCCACGAAGGTGACTCCTATGGTTCAACCAACAGCATCCTCCTCTCCTACTATTTCTAGGTTGTGTAGTACCTTTCCTTGGTGCATCATTCTGGAGTCTTTGCCAACCCCTATTCCTCTCAATAATAGTTGAGCCTATTGCCTCCTCAACTAAGGGAACCTTTTTCTTTGTATCTTGCCTCGGTTTTTGACGAAGACCCTTATGTTGTCATGACTCAAGCTTCCAAGATCACCTCTATCGAACACAACCTTTGGGGTGGGGTTTATCAAAAAGCCAACCAATGCTACAGGAACAAACTTTCTGACTTAGAAAAGATAGTGAATGTTACACCCTTAACCCATATCCGTCGCCGGAATAAGGTTACGAGGCATTACCTATCAATCACAACATAAATTATACATTTGTGCAATCATAATAAAAATCCATTCATCTCAATCATATTGTCCCTTCTAAGGTCCTACGACACCTTAAAACATGCTTAGAAAAGGTTCGGGGCTAAACCGATAACATTTGCAAACTTTGGGAAACTTAGAAAATTTTCTTTGATTTAAGGGTCACATGCCCGTGTGCCTAACACGGCCACCAGACACATCCATGTCACAGGCCGTGTAAAAACAGGGCATACATTCTAACTTACACCACACGACCGAGGACACACCCGTGTACCATGGCTGTGGTAAAACTGGGGAGGTTACTGACCTGGGTCACACGGCCAGCCACACACCCATGTGCCAACTTGTGTGTCACACACAGCCAATAGGCACGCCCGTATGTCTAGGCTGTGTCAAAACTATAGGGTGTACAACCTTAATTCGAAAGGGTACCCCAGGGGACACACGGCCATGTAACCTGACCATGTGTTGCACACGGTTGAGACACTTTTCTCATGTACACCTAGCCATAAAAATGGTGCCAATACAACACATATATAGGCAGCCAAAACATACCAATTCACACACATATCATGCCATCTATCATCAACCATTTCAATTACTCAACTCCTTATTCAAAACATACCAAATTATTAAACCAAAATCATCACAACTTACATAAATTCCAAATGCATTAATTCATCATCTTATCATCTATTTCATGTTACAAAACACACCATTTAGCCATATCAACAACCAAGGAAAACATACCCAACACAAGCCAATACATAAGGGATTATATACATCACATATATCACTTACCAAACACATCACTTAGGCCAACCAAATACATGCCAACATTTTCAACTAAAGCAAGCCAAATCTCATGGCTATATCAAATCTCAAAATATATCATCAACTCACTAGCCTATACATGCCATATACCATATTTACAAGCATCCAAAATATACCAACAAGTAGTCGATAGTGTGATGATGGTTCCCAATGATCCCCGATGTCCTAGCTAGCTTCGATAATCTATAAAACATGGAAAGAACATACGAAGTAAGCTTTAAAAGCTTCATAAGTTCGTATGATATAAACTTATCTAATCACAATTATATCATTCATCAATCCAAACATAATAACATGTAACTCATGATTATTAACAAACCTTTCACATTCTTTTTCTTATGCGATATGTAAAATTCATGATTCATTCTTTTTGAATTTCATGCTTTATATGTACAAACTTGTACAAATTCATATCAAACTTATACCTTCTCGTGATATTGTCAAATAATCGATATCTTGCACATAAAGTGCCAAAGCATAACCAAAGCTATTATAATCTCGCACACTAAGTGCCTTTCATAGTCGAAGCTATTTCAATCTCGCACATTAAGGGCCATATATAGCCTAAGCTATTTCGATTCGCACACTAAGTGCTTTATATAGCCGAAGCTATTCTGATTCGCACATTAAGTGCCAAACATAGTCGATTCGTCATCGTACGCAACCATCATTCTATATATATATAATTTATGCAATATTAAAGCATTAAAACATAATTGTAACAATGTTAACATGTACGAACTTACCTCAGACGTAAAAACGACGAAACTAGTTGATTAGTCGAGTACTTTGTTCTTGCCTCGATCTAAGTCCGGATTCCTCTTTTCTTGATCTATATTATAACAATTCAACTCATGTAATCACATAGTCTTTCAATTTCATCCATAAACATACATTTAAGCCAATTTGCTCTTTGGCCCTAAACTTTCACATTGCTTACAATTTAGTCCCTATTTCAAAAATACACAAAATTCACACAATTAAATTCAATTATATGCTAGCCGAATTTCCTAAAGACCCATAGCAGCCCAAAACTTTCATTTATTTCACAATTTAACCCCTCAATTTACACTTTTCTCAATTTAATCCCTAATATGCATTTTTACTCAAAATCACTTTACAAAACATGTATATTAAGCACCAAGCTTTCATAATTCATCATCAAACATCATAAAACACAAGAATTCATCAATAGAAACTTCCAAAATCATCAACCAATTCAAAATTTTGGGCATGGGCTAGCTAGAACACAAAGCAATGATCACAAAAGCATAGAAATCATCAAAAACTGAGCTCAAAACATACCTCAATTAAGCCACACAAGTGCCGAACCCTATATGAGCTTCAATCTTTTATTTTCCTTTGATTTTTGGTGGAATATGATGATAATGAAGCCAAATTTAGGTTTTCTTTTATTAATAATAACATTAATAACCAAATTACCAATTTAACCTGAGTTAAAACCATTTTAAAACATCAAATATAAGACAATTTATGTCCATTCCCACTATCAATGGTCTATTTACAACATAAGGACTTCACATTTAATAAGCCATAGCAAATAGTATAACGCCCCAATTTTCAGGTTTTCTGTGTTTCTGTGTTTTTTTTTTAAATTTGTGTGTGTTCTGGTTGGTTAAAATATATATTTTAGTAGGCTAGTGGGCCTTTGGAAGGCCCAAACTTAAGTTAAATCCATGGTAGTCTTCGAAATTTTAATTTTATGAACAGGTGATGCAATTGGCGTTTGGGCTTTTAAGAGTAAAGGGGTAAAAGATGACACAAAAAGGAGTGTGGTGTAGTGGCAAGGTGGCGCCACTTAGGGGACAAGGAAGTGACGCCATAGAGGAAGCAAGGGGTCCAAGGTTCAAGTCTTGGCTCTTGCAATATATTTTGGTTTTTCTTTTCAATAAATCTGGAAGCAAGTAGGTGCACTTTAAAGTTTAATGTGTTGGATTTATGACACAAATGAGTTGATGGCCTAGTGGTGGTGGCGTGAGTTGGCATGTGAGAGGACTTTGGTTCGAATCCCTTGGCATGCAAAGGTTGATTATTTTGCTATGTTGGGACGGCAAGAGTTGGTGTTGGTTTTAAACTCTAGTGATGGAGGGATCCCACATTAGGAAGCTAACATAAGAGTAGATGGAGAGCTAGCTTTAAATAGAGCAAACCATGAGGAGAGTAGGCATACCCTTCTTGGCTGATCCCTTTCGCTTTGTGACGTGCTCGTTTGGGTTGGGCGTCAGCTAAGAGTGTTTGGAGTGCGGATTAACTGCAGTCTCCTAACAGGTGTGTATTTCTCATTACTCTAGTAGTAGGACGGCTATTTCGGGTTGCGATGGGCTGAAATGGGCCATGTGGTCCTAATGGGTCCGTAGGCCCAAGTGGATAAGTTGTAGAATTACTAAAATACCCCTGTAGGGTAGGACTACCAATTTACCCCTAGAGGGTAAAATGACTATTTTGCCCCTTGTGCGTAAATGACTAACTTGTGTGATGATTGGGTTAGTTAACGTGGATTTATGTTAGTTATCATTAATTTGTAAGTCTAATGTGTTAGTGATCGATTTTAGGATTATCGCGTGGGAGATATCGTCATCAATCGTCATCAACCAGGTGTGTAAACGACACCCTCCCTTAGACTAAATCGGTAAAAGCCGAAAAACCGAAACATTGGTATTTTGTGAACTCGCGAGCGTGCAAGCGCTCGTGAGACAGTTGTTAATAAATATGGTGCATTTGGATGATTAGAGTACAGAGTGTGCATTTTAGCACTGTGGTATTTTTGGGCTTAATAGGTCGAAAAGCCAATGGGCCAACGGCCCACTTTGGTAAAAAGACGAGGTAAGTACTTCTGATTACTTGGTAAACGTTAGAATGAGCATGAAACCTTAGCAGTAGGTAATAATTACTAAAATACCCTTATGCATGCAAAATTACGATTTTACCCCTAGGGTTATTTTTTTTTTTGAAAAGCATGATGTTCTGTTTCTGTATACATATGCCATGACATATTATTTCTATTGCATAGGACATGGGTTTATATTGATGGAGGAAACATTCAGCGACCTCATTTGCAATCTGTGGCCTCGCCACATATATCTGATACGGTGACTTCGTCACAATATCCGGCACCTCATTTGCATCCGGTGGCTTCGCCACATATATATATATATCTGCTCGGTGGCCTAGCCACAATATCAGATTTGGTGACTTCGTCACAATATCCGCGACCTCATTGCAATTTCGTGGTGTGTAGCGGTTAGGTGGGTGAATAGTCTCCCTACATGGTGTAAAATTTGTACGAGGTGTTATTGATGGCTCTGGGTTGGGATTTCGCATTCATGATATATTTGTTCAGATCTCGCTATGGGCCTATGGGTTTCATTCTGATTTTTGTACTAGGCCAAGGCCCAAATAAGTCTGACTCTGAGGTTTGATCTGTTTTGGGCTATGGTTGGGTTATGTTACACACTGAGTTTACCGAACTCACCCTTTATTTTTATCTCTGCAGGAAATCCCCAACCATAGTGGGCTTGGAGCCGTGAGGATTGAGTGGCCACATCATCTGCAAAGTTGGTTTTTCGAGTTAGTTTATTTTATTATTTTATATTCGATTTAATTTTGGGTTTTAAGTTGTAATAAGGCCTCTATTTAAATTTCTTTTCTCGTTATGGTTTTATTTTCTGATTATATTTATACTATGACGAAACTGCTAGTGTTAGGTTGCGCGGGTTTTCAAAATTAATGAATGTTTTCAAGACTCAACAAGCACAACAAATGGATAGCCTAAAGATTGATAAACCGGCTTTTCATTCAACCGTTGTTTTTACAAAGACCACCCCAATCACCTAAACCAACGAATGCATACTAAGTCGTAAGTCCATGTGACACATCAGATCTGGCCATAATGTCTGGGCCAGGTTTGGGGTGTTACAAATAGACACCTTTATCATATAGAATGCAACTTTTGCATTTTACGCGATTAAGTCCTTTTTCTTAAATTGAGCTATTAAACTATAAATTAGCTCACGAAATTTTCACACATATAAATTCACATGCTGTAAGCACCAAAAATAATATTAATTAATTTTTAACCTCATATTTGTGGTTCTGAAACCACTATTCTGATTTAGCTAAAACTGGGCTATTACAGTGAAAGTTGGCGAGGATTCCTTGGCTGAACTACACCAGAGGCACCAGAAGGCTAATGGCAAGGTTGGTAAAATGGATGCACAGCTCTCAGTTATGGTTGAAAGACTCAATGAGGCTAAAGCTAAAATCTCCCAGTTAAAGGATAACATCATTTCTTCGAAGAATGAGAACTTTGCTTCGGAGGAAAGCCATCAAACAACCATAGAATGCCAATGTTGATATCATGATAAGGTTTTGAAGAAATACTAGGAGGATATCCAGAAGAATTTTGTTAAGGCCGTATTTGAATAGAGAGTGACAGTAATTCTGGACATCCAAGTGGTTGCAGGTCTGCTATACTTTAGTAAGGTAAACTTTGATAGTTTTAAGATTATTTCCTTGGATTCACTTGATTTCGACATCTACCATTAAAAAGGCAAAGTTTAGAAGGCCTTTCCGAGGAAATTAAAGCAAGTAGTGGAGTATTCCAACAATGACTTGGCACTAAGGGATTAGGTTTTAGATAGCACTCTGTGGTTGAAGTCTCAACTTCACCCAATGATCGGTCTAATGAGGAGTGAAGAATTTAACTTCTTTTTATGCATTTTTTTTTCATTATATATGTAACAACCCGAATTTCAGTAGTGTCGAAAATAGTAGTTTCGAGACCATAATTCTAATGTAACAATTTGTAAATATTATTTAATTAATATATTTATAAGGCCTTTAGGGTCATATTAAATTTTGGTTGAGAAATTTTATTTTTTAGATAGTTTAATAAGTAAGAAGAACTGAATCGTAAAAATTGCAAAAGTTGAGTAGTTAAATTAAAGGGGCTAAATGGATAATATAACCCCTGGGAATTTAGTTACTGGAACTAGATGATGAAATATATAATTGGATGGCTTAATTAGGACATGGATTAAGTAAAGCTTAGTTAATAAATTTAAAAAAATTACAAAATAACCATAGTATATATATTAAATTAAACTAAAGAAAGATGAGATATTTCATTGTCACCATCTTCTTTACAGCACAACAAAAGAAACCTAGGGTTTTCATGGTTTTTCAATTAAAGCCTTAATTAGTAAATGTTTTGGTGCATGTTCTTAGTAATTTTTATGTTTTTGAACTCATATTAGCTTAATCTAGCTATTCTGAAGACTAATTTGTAAAATTGTTAAATGTTATAAATGTTTCCATTGATGATTTGAGTTATTTTATAACAACCCGATTTAGGGCCTAGTTGAAACAATGGTTTCGGGACCACGAATTCGACGTATTAAAACTTGTCTTTATTACATTTTTATTGTCTACAATTTTACGAAATGATTTTGTGAAAATTTCGTTCGAAAATTTTGAATAAGTGCAAAAGTTGAGTTCTACATGTGAAAGGTGTTCAATTGCTATGGGATTTTAAACGAGAGGTCCTTATATGATAATTAGACCATTTGTTAAGTTAGTGGACAAAAATGGACATGAGGTAAGAGAATTTTAGTGATTTGGAAAAAAGTGCATTTTGATCATTTGGTTAATAAAAGAATAAAAAGGGAAAATAAAGCCAAAAATTTTTCATCTTTCTTCAACCTTGGCCGAAACTTAGAAGAACACCATAGCTAGGGTTTTGTCATCATTCAAGCTTGATTGTAAATAAATCCCAGCCCCGTTTTTAATGCTCTTTATGTTTTTGAAATCATATTCACCCAATCTCTCTATTTCTACCATTGTTTTGAAATAGGGATCTTGTTTAAAATTTTACCCATGTATGACATGCACGTGTTTTAATGTTTTATGGTAAAAAATGAAAGTTTGATGTGTAATAAACAACTTTTACTAAGTGATTTTTGACGGAAATACAGAAAAGGACCTATTTGTAAAAAGTTATAAAATGTGTAGTAAAGATGTAATTTGATGAATAATGTGGGCTAATATGGGTATGTATATGGTTTGGCTAGGCTTGGGTAACAAAGAAATTGAATACATTTCAATTTACTAGTCTAAAGACTAAAATGTAAATATGTTAAAGTTTAGGGGCAAAAATTTAATTTTTTTCATAATGTAAATTTTGGACTGAATTGAGTAATGTGAATAATAAGTGAGTTAAATTTTCTATTATAGATCAAGAGAAACGAGGTTCGGACCTAGATTGGGGGAAAATAAAGTATTTGACGATTAAGTCTATTTCCTACTATTTTTGTACTAAGGTAAGTTCTTATGTAATTAATACATTACTTTAATTATATTTTAGATGCTTTACTATTGCATGAATTATGATCGACCATTGTGTGTGTTCGACAAAGTTACGACAAGCATGAAATCCCGATTGAACCTTAGGAATAGATAGGATACAAATGTCATAGAATTAGGGTTACCGAGACTATTTGTAAGACCATATCTAAATATGGCATCATTATGAGATTTTGTGTAAGACCATATATGCGATATGGCATCGATATGAGATTTCATGTAAGTCCATAGCTGGGCTATTGGTATCGATATGAGATGTAACACCCCGAACCCGAGACCATCGTCGGTGTCGGACACGAGGGGTTAACAAGCCAAGTTCACATGTTTTGCCCACCAATTTGACATTTCCAGTCAGGCTGGAAAACTGCGTCACCGTCGCCTTAAAAATCATATCTCGAGTTTCAAAACTCAGAAACTGGTTTCATAAATTTTCCCTGAATTTAGACTCATATATCCATCCATGGATTTATTTCTAGAATTTTTGGTCGGGCCAATTGGTACAGTTTATTAGTTAAAGTCACCCATGTTACAGGGATCGACTGCTCTGACCTTCGCGCGTTACAACTTGAATATCTCACTGTACAGGACTTTAATTCTGGTGTCGTTTGTTTCTAATGAAAGTAGACTCAAAATGGAATCTGTACATATAAGGCATGACTCCTAATTCTTTCTGGATAATTTATAGAAAATTTTTAAAGTTACGACAGGGCACCCAGAAACCGTTCTGGCCCTGTCTCACAATAGCCTTAATATCTCTTAACATGTAACTCCTATGACCATTTCGTTTCTTCCATATGAAAATAGACTCATCAAGGTTCATTTACACAGCTTATTCACTATTTAATACCATTCCTACAAATTTTGGTGATTTTTCACATTCACGTCACTGCAGCTGGCAGCATCTGTTTTTAAGGTAGGTCTTACCTATTTGGTAGTCTCCATGAACCAACTAGTCTTGCCATACATAGGTTCATATATGATCATTTTAACCATGCCAATGGCTGATCATGTGACCAACATTCCCATTTCAATCCATAGCCACATCATGACACCAAATATATACATACAAACCACAAATAGTCTAAGTTCATGCTTCCTTTTTGAGCCATTTTCGCATGGCCGTACATATATACATCACAACATATTTAACCAACAAGGGTAGTCCTATACATGCCATTTCAAGTTCAACCAAAATTTATACCAAAATGGAGGCTTGATAGTGTGGATGACTTCGACTTCAACGATCCCAAATCCGATTGCTATCGAAATAAATCTAGAAAACCGAGAGCCAAAGCAACGGGTAAGCATTTTTATGCTTAGTAAGTCTCAAGGAATATAATCAACTCTAATTACAGCAATACATTCACATAGCCAAATGCATCATTTCATTAATACACATTCTTACTTCACACTTCATCATTATATAATTTCACAAAGTATCAATCAATTCAATAACTGAAATTCATTAGTCGATTGAGCGAATGTTGCTCAAACATGTCGACTTTCCAATGCACATATAAACGTACCTCATTCTTTGGGCTTTTCGAGTGTACTCATTGAATTTATTACAGCAACCAACACTCACCTCCAGCCCAAGATTCTTGAATATAACCGGATATAACCATGTGCACAAATGCCTTGGGTCTTAGCCGGATAGAATGTCTCGCACGAATGCCTTGGTCTTAGCCCGGATGTAGCCACTAGCACAATTGCCTTGGGTCTTAACCGGATATAATTTCAGCATAATTGTCTTGAGTTTAGCCGGATATCATTCAATTTCCCATGAACACATACATCAATTATCATTGGACATACATATTTCATTTTCACACTAAGGCTCAAACGCAAATATATTCACAAGCATATTCGCCTTGGGACTTAGCCCGGTAGAATTCAAATACTCATACACACATAATCGATAATCAATGCACATCCATACTTCATTTCACATAATTCAAGTAGGGTCACTTCTTGAGGACTTACCTCGGATGTTGTCGAACGGCTTTTTCGGCTATTCGATCACTTTCTCCTTCCCTTGTCCAATTGTGGCCCTCTAAGCTCTTGAGCTAATTCAAACAAATTCAATTTATTAAAACCTCATTGTGCTAGCTTATGGCGAATATGACAAGGAGTTTAAATGGTCATATGGCCACCCTTTAGCTTGAATACACAATGGTCATGCACATTTTATTCTACATCAAGCAATTCAATACAATTTATTCGAGCATCAAGGAAATGCTAAGGCCTTCAATAGGCTACCCAAGGCCGAATATTCATGTACATGTTGAGGCCAATTAGGCACTTAATACCTCACAAAAACAGCATGCATTTAGTAGTTAACGCTTTGCATATTGTAGCTCAAAACTTATAATATAACATCAAGCACTCATATGTGTGCTAGGCCGAATGTGCTTGCAATTTCACAAGCATTCTTCAACATCTTCTTCTTTAAACAAACATATTCATCACTTACTTCATAGCCAAAACATAATGTGCAATCATATATATACATATATGAGCATGGCAATTTCAAGGTGTCCATAGCCATCCAAAATACAAATTTTAACTAACATGCAAGAAGCATGAACCATGCTCATGAATGCATCATGGCGAATATGACAATCATGCCCTTTTCAACTTCAATCATGATTAAACAAAAGAAAACTCAAAATCTTACTCAAGAGTAGACAATCCATCATTGCATGCATCATCATCAAGCTTCACACTTAGCATGCAATGGCTTTATCACCATAACAACTTTGGCCAAATACCATTTCCATGGCATAGCAAAGATTTGAGCCATGGCTAACATGCACATCAAGTTAGCAACCAAAACATGCATGAAACTCCCAACACAACCTCATACATACCTTAATCTTGATGCAAACTTAGCCAAATCTCCTTCTAGATCTTTCCAACCCAAGCATGAAGCAAAAATCCTCCCCCTTTTCCCTTAGTATTTTCGGCCAAGAAGATGAGAAAGGATGAACAAATTTTTTTTCTTTTCTTTCTTTAGGATATTCGGCCAAGCCTATGGAGAAAGATGAACACTTTTTTTTTTTTTGTTTCTCATCCTACTAACACTAATTTTTTTTCCATACTCCTATTTTATTATTTCTAACATCATCCATTAGTAAAACATGTTGGGAACATGTTTCCCCTTGCCCATAATTTGTCATGGCCAGCCATCCACCTTAGGAAATGGGATAATTGACATGCAACTCCATTTATTTCACTTCATGCATTATTAGGCCACTTAAAAATACACCTATCACATTTTCAAGTCCTAGCACATGGGTCCTTTCTTATAAATTTGCACCTAATTAATAAAAATCGAGACACGAAATATTTACGCATACAAATTCCACATACAATAAGCACGGAATATAACACCTAATTATTCTTGTGACTCGGTTTCGTGGTCCCAAACCACTCTCCGACTAGGGTCACATTAGGGTGTCACAACTCTCCCCACTTAAGAGATTTTTGTCCCGAAAATCTTACCGTAAATAGGTTTGGATATCGCTCTCTCATAGAGTTCTCGGTCTCCCAAGTAGCTTCTTCTATCCGTGCTTGAGCCATAACACTTTCACTAGCAGAACCCAATTGTTTCGTAACTCTTTCACTTCTCGTGATAGGATACGAATCGGTTCTTCCTCATAACTCATATTAGCCTGGATTTCCATTTCGATGGATTAATCACGTGCGATGGATCGGATCTATAGCGTCGAAGCATCGAAGCGTGAAAGACATCGTGAACCTTTTGAGTTCGGGGCAAAATCAAACGATATGCCATCGACCGACTCGCCGGATATCTCGTATGGCCCAATGAACCTCGGGCTCAACTTGCCCTTACGGTAGAATCGAGTATCTTTTTCCAAGGCGATACCTTGAGAAACACTTTATCACCCACGATACTCGATATCCTTACGCTTCAGATCCGCGTCGACTTACGACGATCGGAGGCTATCTTCGACTTTCACGGATTACTTTCACTTTCATTCAAATCTCTAATCAAATCCACCCGAAAATCTTGCTTTCACCAAGCTCGGTCCAAAACAATGGTGTACGGCATTTACGACCGTACAAAGCCTCGTAGGGTGACATCTTAATACTTGATTGAAAGTCGTTGTTGTAGCGAATTCAATCAACGGCAAATACCGTTCCCATGAACCACTAAACTCGAGGACGCAACATCTTAACATATCCTCAAGTATCTGAATTATCCGCTCGGATTGACCATCGGTTTGGGGGTGAAAGGCGGTGCTGAAATGCAACTTGGTACCCAAAGCTTCTTGCAACTTTTTCCAAAATCGCGAGGTAAATCTCGGATCTCTATCCGACACGATGGAAATAGGCACCCCGTGTAATCTCACAATCTGAGAAACGTACAATTCGGCTAGTTTGTCCATTGAAAAATCCGTACGTACGGGGATAAAGTGGGCCGACTTAGTCAATCTATCTACCACGACCCAAACCGTATCCTTCTTACTTGCTGACAATGGCGGTCGGGATACAAAGTCCATTGTGACTCGATCCCATTTCCACTCGGGTATCGTGATTGGTGAAGTAATCTCAAGGCACCGATGTTCCGCTTTCACTTGTTGGCATATTAAACATCTCAAACAAAGTCGGAGATGTCTCGCTTCATACCATGCCACCAAAATCGACGTTTCAAATCATTGTACATCTTCGTACTCCCGGGTGGATTGCCATTCGGCTACAATGGGCTTCATTGAATTATCGAAATGAGTTCGAATTCTTTGGAACACACAGACGACTTTTGAACCTCAAACAATCGTCATCATCGATTTGAAATTCGAGTCCTTGTTCGGCACACACTCAAATTTCGCTTTTGCGACCAACTCGTCGTCGACTTTACGAGCTTCTCGAATTTGATGTATCAACGATGGTTTGGCTTTCAATTCAGCTACTAATACACTATCGGATCGAATGCACAAGTGCATCGTTCATCGCTCGTAAATCGAATAATGATTTACGACTCAAGGCATCCGCAACCACATTCGCCTTTCCCGGTGATAGTCAATGACCACTCGTAATCCTTTAACTCGAGCCAACGTCTTTGTCGCAGATTTAAGTCTCTTTGGGTCATCAAATATTTGAGACTTTTGTGATCCGAGTACACATGGCACCTTTCACCAAATAAATAATGTCGCCAAATCTTTAAAGCGAACACGATGGCGCCAATTCGAGATCATGAGTCGGATAATTTTTCTCATGTAGCTTTAATTGCCTCGACGCATAGGCCACAACTCGACCTTCTTGCATTAATACGCAACCTAACCTAAGTAGGAGGCGTCGCTATAGATGACAAACTCTTTGCGGGACTCGGGTTGCACTAGAATTGGGGCTTCAATCAAATAAGTTTTCATTGATCGAAACTTTTTGGCATTTCTCCGTCCATTCAACTTAACATCCTTTTGGAGTAAGCCGTCATCGGCGTGGCTATCGTTGAGAAGCCTTTACAAATCGTCAAGAATAACCAGAAGCCCCAAAAGCTTGAACCTCGTAATATTTCTGAGGCTTCTAATTGAGTATGGCTGAAATTTTATTCGGTCGACTCGAATACCCGATCGGGATACCACATGACCCAAGAAGCTAACCTCTCTTAACCGTAACTCACACTTGCTGAACTTAGCATATAATTGCTTATCCCGTAAAATTTGCGGACTAACCGCAGTGTTCAAGATGTTCGGTCTCATTTCTTGAATAGACCAAGATGTCATCAATGAACACGACTACGAATCGATCCAAATATGGTCGAAGATCCGATTCATTAAATCCATAAATCTCGCGGGGGCATTAGTGAGCCCAAACGGCATCACTAGGAACTCATAGTGACCATATCTCGCTCGAAGGCGGTCTTGGGCACGTCCGAATCTCGGGATTCGCAATTGATAATAGCCCGATCTCAAATCTATTTTCGAGAACACCGGGCTCCCTTCAGATTGATCGAACAAGTCATCAATACGTGGCAACGGATATTTGTTCTTTATCGTCGCTTTATTAAGTCGACGATAGTCGATCACACCGCATGGTTCCATCCTTCTTCTTCACGAACAACACTGGCGCACCCCAAGGCGAAAAACTCGGGCGAGCAAAACCTCTATTCACCAATTCTTGCAACTGAGCTTTCAACTCCTTTAATTCCGTTGGTGCCATACGATACGGAGCTATCGAAATTGGAGTGGTACCGGTACCAATTCGATGCCAAATTCTATCTCCGAACATTGGTAAACCCGCAATTCTTGGGGAAAACATCCGGTATTCACCAACCACGGCACAGATTCGGGTTTCTTTTACGATTCCTTGTCATCGAAACGTCGCAAGGTACGCTTCGCACCCTTTTCTTACATATTTCTGGGCCAACATCGTTGATATTACAGCTGGCAACTCCTTTAAGTCCGTAGACTCAACCCGTATTATCTTGTTATTCGCGCTCCTCAAATCGATAGTCTTGCTCTTGCAATTTACAACCGCATCGTGCATGGTCAACCAATCCAAACCAAGAATAACGTCGAACTCATCGAACGACAAAAGCATCAAGTCCGCCGAAAACAAGAACCTCGGAACACTAGGGACTTTTCTTGCACACTTTGTTGACCAAAGACGTAATGACCCAAGGGTTTGACACCGAATTACAAACTCGAGAGACTCAATAGGCAAAGTCTTCTTGGATGCTAAAGTTTCACATATATATGAATGAGTAGAACCAGGGTCAATCAAAGCAATCACATTTGTATTGAAAAGAGTGAAAGTACCGGTGATGACATCCGGAGAGCGCAAGATCCTCGCGTGCGCGTATGGCATTAGTCCTAGCAGGAGCACGAGCCTTAGATCTGATGGTAGCATCTCTAGATCCTCTCCGGCCCACCGACATTGCCCAAATTTCTAGGTGGCCTACCTCGGCGATGGTAGCACCGGGTTTCCACTCGACTTACATTCTGCTCAAGCATCCTCGGGCAATCCTTCATAAAGTGGTCGGCCGATCCACACTTATAGCGAGGCGATCACGAAACCAACAGCTCCCGAATGCCATTTGCCACAATGTAGACACTCCGCCTCTCTCGGCGATCATTTCCACCATCGGCGATCGAAGTGACTCGTGTGGTCACAGGGGTCGATCGCGTCCTCGTCTAGAAAAGCCCGAACGCCTCTAGACCGGCTCACATCATCTCGAAATCTCTTGATGCTTGTTGAAGAGACTTTCCGAGGACCTTTTCAAATTCTCCGGTTCCCACATCAACTTTTGATTCTCCTTTCTAAGCTCTTGACTTTACAACCTCGCTCAACAAGTACTACGAACTCTCGTATCTCGAGAATGCCAACGAACATCCTTATATCATCATTCAGCCCATCCTCGAAGCGTTTACATAATGGCTTGGACGAAATGCATTCTCGTGCGTCTGGCTAAGCCTCACAAATTTTCGTTCGTGATCGAATCGACATCGAACCTTGCTTAAGATCAAGGAATTCCCTTCGCTTTTGGTCGATGAATCTCGACTAATATATTTTTTGAACTCGGTTTGAAAGAATTCCCAAGTCACTTGCTCTCTAGGCACCACGAAGTCGAGTACTCCACCAATAGTAGGCGGACTCACGTAGCAAGGAGATGGTACACTTTAAGCACTCATCGGTGTACAGGATAGCTCATCGAACAACCGGATAGTGTTATCCAACCAAAATTCAGCTCGCTCGGCATCATCATCATCCGTAGCCTTAAATTCAGTGGCCCCATGTTTTCGGATCCTATCGATTGGGGCTTACTTGACCTTATTTGGTCGATCACGGAGGTATTGTGGGTGCGGGGTTGCATTTGTCGGGAATGGAGGTTGTGGAACAGTAGTGTTAGTTCGAATGTATTGATTAAACCATTCGTTCATCACACTATAAAAGGCTTGCCTAGCCTCGTCATTAGGATTGCTGGCCATAGGTTGAGAGTCCGCCGCTGTCCCTTGCGCGGAGCAGCGCCACACTCTCCACATCATCAGCTATCGCTTCGGTTGGGATCGGGATCCATTGCTATAAACAAACACAAAGTCAAATTGTCGAAATCACCACACTATCGATTCATCATTTAATGGCATGTATAGCTAGACCCCAAACACATCACGGTAGTCCTAGAATCGACTAAACCGTGGCTCGATACCAATAAAATTGTAACACCCGAACCCGAGACCATCGTCGATTGTCGGACACGAGGGTTAACAAGCCAAGTTCACATGTTTTGCCCACCAATTTGACATTTCCAGTCAGGCTGGAAAACTACGTCACCGTCGCCTTAAAAATCATATCTCGAGTTTCAAAACTCGGAAACTGGTTTCGTAAATTTTCCCTGAATTTAGACTCATATATCCATCCATGGATTTATTTCTAGAATTTTTGGTCGGGCCAATTGGTACAGTTTATTAGTTAAAGTCACCCATGTTACAGGGATCGACTGCTCTGACCTTCGCGCGTTACAACTTGAATATCTCACTGTACAGGACTTTAATTCTGGTGCCGTTTGTTTCTAATGAAACTAGACTCAAAATGGAATCTGTACATATAAGGCATGACTCCTAATTCTTTCTGGATAATTTATAGAAAATTTTTAAAGTTGCGACAGGGCACCCAGAAACCGTTCTGGCCATGTCTCACAATAGCCTTAATATCTCTTAACATGTAACTCCTATGACCATTTCGTTTCTTCCATATGAAAATAGACTCATCAAGGTTCATTTACACAGCTTATTCACTATTTAATACCATTCCTACAAATTTTGGTGATTTTTCACATTCACATCACTGCAGCTGGCAGCATCTGTTTTTAAGGTAGGTCTTACCTATTTGGTAGACATAGGTTCATATATGATCATTTTAACCATGCCAATGGCTGATCATGTGACCAACATTCTCATTTCCAATCCATAGCCACATCATGACACCAAATATATACATACAAACCACAAATAGTCTAAGTTCATGCTTCCTTTTTCGAGCCATTTTCGCATGGCCGTACATATATACATCACAACATATTTAACCAACAAGGGTAGTCCTATACATGCCATTTCAAGTTCAACCAAAATTTATACCAAAATGGAGGCTTGATAGTGTGGATGACTTCGACTTCAACGATCCCAAATCCGATTGCTATCGAGCGAAATCTAGAAAACGAGAGCCAAAGCAACGGGTAAGCATTTTTATGCTTAGTAAGTCTCAAGGAATATAATCAACTCTAATTACAGCAATACATTCACATAGCCAAATGCATCATTTCATTAATACACATTCTTACTTCACACTTCATCATTATATAATTTCACAAAGTATCAATCAATTCAATAACTGAAATTCATTAGTCGATTGAGCGAATGTTGCTCAAACATGTCGACTTTCAATGCACATATAAACGTACCTCATTCTTTGGGCTTTTCGAGTGTACTCATTGAATTTATTACAGCAACCAACACTCACCTCCAGCCCAAGATTCTTGAAATATAACCGGATATAACCATGTGCACAAATGCCTTGGTCTTAGCCGGATAGAATGTCTCGCACGAATGCCTTGGTCTTAGCCGGATGTAGCCACTAGCACAATTGCCTTGGTCTTAACCGGATATAATTTCCAGCATAATTGTCTTGAGATTTAGCCGGATATCATTCAATTTCCATGAACACATACATCAATTATCATTGGACATACATATTTCATTTTCGTTACTAAGGCTCAAACGCAAATATATTCACAAGCATATTCGCCTTCGGGACTTAGCCCGGGTAGAATTCAAATACTCATACACACATAATCGATAATCAATGCACATCCATACTTCATTTCACATAATTCAAGTAGGGTCACTTCTTGAGGACTTACCTCGGATGTTGTCGAGCGGCTTTTTCGCTATTCGATCATTTTCTCCTTCCCTTGTCCAATTGTGGCCCTCTAAGCTCTTGAGCTAATTCAAACAAATTCAATTTATTAAAACCTCATTGTGCTAGCTTATGGCGAATATGACAAGGAGTTTAAATGGTCATATGGCCACCCTTTAGCTTGAATACACAATGGTCATGCACATTTTATTCTACATCAAGCAATTCAATACAATTTATTCGAGCATCAAGGAAATGCTAAGGCCTTCAATAGGCTACCCAAGGCGAATATTCATGTACATGTTGAGGCCAATTAGGCACTAATACCTCACAAAAACAGCATGCATTTAGTAGTTAATGCTTTGCATATTGTAGCTCAAAACTTATAATATAACATCAAGCACTCATATGTGTGCTAGGCGAATGTGCTTGCTATTTCACAAGCATTCTTCAACATCTTCTTCTTTAAACAAACATATTCATCACTTACTTCATAGCCAAAACATAATGTGCAATCATATATATACATATATGAGCATGGCAATTTCAAGGTGTCCATAGCCATCCAAAATACAAATTTTAACTAACATGCAAGAAGCATGAACCATGCTCATGAATGCATCATGGCGAATATGACAATCATGCCCTTTTCAACTTCAATCATGATTAAACAAAAGAAAACTCAAAATCTTACTCAAGAGTAGACAATCCATCATTGCATGCATCATCATCAAGCTTCACACTTAGCATGCAATGGCTTTATCACCATAACAACTTTGGCCAAATACCATTTCCATGGCATAGCAAAGATTTGAGCCATGGCTAACATGCACATCAAGTTAGCAACCAAAACATGCATGAAACTCCCAACACAACCTCATACATACCTTAATCTTGATGCAAACTTAGCCAAATCTCCTCCTAGATCTCTTCCAACCCAAGCATGAAGCAAAAATCCTCCCCCTTTTCCCTTAGTATTTTCGGCCAAGAAGATGAGAAAGGATGAACAAATTTTTTTTTCTTTTCTTTCTTTAGGATATTCGGCCAAGCCTATGGAGAAAGATGAACACTTTTTTTTTTTTGTTTCTCATCCTACTAACACTAATTTTTTTTCCATACTCTTATTTTATTATTTCTAACATCATCCATTAGTAAAACATGTTGGGAACATGTTTCCCTTGCCCATAATTTGTCATGGCCGCCATCCACCTTAGGAAATGGGATAATTGACATGCAACTCCATTTATTTCACTTCATGCATTATTAGGCCACTTAAAAATACACCTATCACATTTTCAAGTCCTAGCACATGGGTCCTTTCTTATAAATTTGCACCTAATTAATAAAAATCGAGACACGAAATATTTACGCATACAAATTCCACATACAATAAGTACGGAATATAACACCTAATTATTCTTGTGACTCGGTTTCGTGGTCCCGAAACCACTCTCCGACTAGGGTCACATTAGGGGTGTCACATGAGATTACATGTAAGACCATATCTAGGATATGGCATTGGTATAGTACTATGTGTTTGAGATTCCCGAGTATCGTTTAGTATTCCAAATGGTTCAATGGGAAATGCAACAAAAATTGTCAAAGTTGTGAAAGAACATGGTATGTTGTAAATTGATACAGGTATGTACATAAAACTCATGCTTAATGAGCTCGATATGTGATGAATTCCTTGGTAAGGTTGTGATGAGTAAGTTTGATTATGATATTATAATGACATTTATGTTGATTTAATTCAAGTTAATTGTATGTTAACTGTGAGTTTATAATGCTTATTATTTGCATGGGAACTTACTAAGCTATATAGCTTACTCTCTTTCTTTTTGTTTGTCTTATAGTGTCACCAAGCAGCTCGTGGATCGAAAAATGTTAGAGATCCAGTCACACTATCAACTTATTATTTTGGGTACCAATGATTTTAACATTTTGAGTTATGGCATGTATAGGGACTTGATTATTTTGTTATGTGTCATAATTGATTTGGCCTAATGTGTTGGCCTATATTGGTTGATAATTTATTTTGTAAATGGCCATATGAAATTGGTTAATATTGGTTTAAGTACTTATGCATATGATGAGGTTTTCATGGATGTGCAAGTTCGCATGATTGAAGTTGATAAGTATGTGATGTTTGTATGTGATAAATGGTAGCATGTGAATAATGTATGGATGTCTTGATTTTGGTTGAATTGGTTGAATATCATTGCTTGAATTGGTGTTATCTTTTGTTGTGTAGGTGTGTGCATGGAAGCATGACAAAATGGCTTGGCAAATAGCCTTGTTTTTATCCACATGGGTAGACACACAGGCGTGTGTCTAGGCCGTGTGTGACACACGGCTTTCCCCATGGGCGTGTGCTCCGGCCGTGTGTCCCCTACACCTTAATTGTTGCAAAACAGAATGCTTAGTATTAAGCACACAGGCAGAGATACAGGCGTGTGTCTCAGCCATGTGGATGACACGAGTTCAAGCACGGGCGTGTGAAGTCTACACCTATTTTATGAAAAATTATGACAATTAAATAGACCATACGGCCTAAGCACAAGGGCGTGTGCCTTGCCCGTGTCACTTCAATCTATTCATGGGTGACAAATAGAGACTTACATGAGTTAGGGACACGGGAGTGTGTGACCACACGGCCTGCCCACACGGGTGTGTCCCAAGCCACACGGGCGTGTGGCTCTTAAAACATTAAAAATTTTCTAAGTGTTGTGAAATATTCTAAAGTTCTTAGTTTAGTCCCGAATCGCTTCCAATGTATGTTTTGGGCCTCGCAGGCTCGTCTTAGGGACGATATGAATGATTATGAAAAGTTTTAAATTTGGATGGAAATTTACATTTCGGTTTTGTATGACTCCTTGTGTATAAGTTCGGTAAGGCCTCGTACCCTATTTCGGCGTTGGATACGGGTAAGGGGTGTTACATATTTCTTAAAGTTTTTAATGGAATATGAAACTTTATTGTTTGGATGGACTATTTTGTAAAGTGATTTTTAGTGATTTTAATGTTTAAGGACTAAATTGATTAAATGATAAACTGCTTCTACTTGAGGAGAAATTATTGCAAATAGGGATAATATGAAGATATAGAACATTCGGCTAACATTGGTTTTAAGGAAAGATAGGTAAATTGCATGATTAGGGCTTAAGGACTAAATTGAGTAAAAGTGAAAAGCTAAGGGCAATTTTGTAAAATTACCAAGAAGGGCTAAATTGCATAGATGTTTGAATTTTTACTGTTGATTTAGTTAATTAAATTGAACTATAATTTTGGATCGAGAACATGTGGACGATCGCAAAAAAGGGAAAATTGCGTAGTAGTCCCTGTACTTTGGCAATTCTACAAATCAATCCAGTAAGTTTGTATACTTACTCAAACCACTAATGATTTTTATATTCTATGCAAATGTAGTCTTATTAATTATTACATCAAATATTTATGTTATCTTGGAACGAAAATGAAATGCTAAATATACTGAATCGTTGCTTAAACTAGCAAGCCTACTAAAATATACTGTATGCTACTCAAGTGAGTAAAAGCTCACTAATTATCTGAGTATTACTCAACTAAGCATCACCTATTGATATATTGACTAAAACTCAACCGAGCAATAGCTACTGGTAAACTGAATGAAGCTCAACTGAGCGTTATTTATTAATATACTAAGTGAGCTCAATCGAGTATTATCCATTGAATATACTGAACTATTGTATTGATTGTTAGACGGTGATCCAGGTTGCTTATTGTATAAACCTCTATATTGTTCTAAATCGATTACTATGACTAATTGGAAAGGTTTCTCATTTATAAAATGAACTTACTAAGCTATATCCAAGCTTACATGTATTTGGTTCATTTTGTAGATTAAGTTTTAAAGGCTTAGAGGATCGGATCAACACCAAAAATCACACTATCCAGGAGATCCTTGGTAGATTTTGTCTTAGTTTGGTATATATAGCATGTACTAGGATTTCTTTTGTATGTTTGATATTAAATCCAAGTGGAGCAAGTATATTTAAGTTGTACCATTTGATGGCAACAAAAGAAGCATGTTTGTTTTCCTTAAGTGAAATGTTAATATTGAATTAGATAATATTGATATTATATGTGGATATGGTATGAAGTGAAATAGGTGTTTTTGATGAATAACTATACTTTGTATGTGTGATTTTGAAGTTGAAATGTCATGAAACATTTTATGGTGTCGACAAGGGCACATTGGTTTAATTTATACGTTGAATTTATTGGCATGTTTGAGTATGTTTGGAGATGGTTTTTGACCTATGAAATTGTGTAATTGAGCATGTTTAGGTACCCAAGAGAAAGGGTGAAATTTGAGTAAGGAATTGGTTACTTTTTGTGCAGACACGGCATGGACATAGGCTATCACACGACTGTGTGAAGCACACAGGCAACCCACACGAGCATGTGCCCAGAGCGTGTTTAAAAACAATATAGGTGAAGTTTTCACGCGGCCAGACACACAACCTATGGCACGACCATATGGCCTGCGACACGGCCGTGTGATCCAAATAAGAGAGTTCCACAGTCCATGAACACGGGTGTGTGGGATAGCCACATGGCCATGTTAGAGCCACATGAGTTGGGCTTTGTCACACAGTCGTGTGACCCTTGACTTGAAAATTTTCAATTTCTCCCTAAATGTTCTGATTTGCTCCGAATTGGTTCTTAAATGTCCATAATTTATTCTTAAAGCTTCGAAAGCTTAATTTAAGGCCAGAACTGAATGGTCTCTTTCATATTGAATATTACTTGTGATTATGGAATTCAATTGATTATTCAATATAAATTGTTATTAACTATTCCAACTTGACTGGTAGCATCTTGTATCCTATTCCAACAATGGAAACGGGATAAGGGTGTTATAGTATAGCCCTTGCCTTTATCTATAAAATGGCTTTCATTCCTTCATCACTTTTCTATCTTTATTATCCATTAGTCTCATATTATCATTATAACAGAATAAGAAACATTAACATACCTGAGGGTTTCTCTAGGCTCGGCGCACTATGCATACAAGCCTTCCTTTTCTTCATAGTCTGAGAACCGCCTAAACCTAGGCTTTGATACCAAACATGTAACGCCCTTGACTCGACCCGACCCGATAAACTGGATCCGAATCTTAGGTGTTACTACTAAAATTTCAGACTCATACCATTTGACACTTACTAACACATTTTATACTAAATAATACATCTCCTTTTATTTAATACAGATTGACTCAAGTCCAAGTATAACATAGCGTCAATGCATATCATGCCATACAATTGCTGGAGTATTACAATTGGAACTTGTATAAATTTTTTTTTGACATAACTCTTCTTAAAACATCTTAAGTCTACGACACTAGCTGCCTTTGTATGGTTAACCCATTGTATATGAGATTCAATGCTCACATGATGATTGTACTAATTTAGATACATGACTTCTAAGGCCTGATCACCTCTAAATGGATCCGATTTATATCCATACGTTCCATTCGCTATTTCCTTGGCACAGCCCTAACGTCACCCCTCTACATGCGTTTCCACTTAAAACATCAAACAAACAGGGGTAAGTTCGATAGAATTCAGTAAGGAATTCCCTTTTTACCTATGTTCTCATTTAATTCTTCTTCTTAGATCCACATCTTTGACTTACCACTCATAAGAATTCACCGTGCGATTTAGTTTAACTACTTCAAAGTCTGCCCCATTGGAATTGTCACCGGATGGTTGTAAATATGTAACGCCTCAAAAATCCTTAATGTTGATTTTCGTATGTTTGTGTTACACAAGTGCATGTCTGCTTCAGTGGTTAAATGTCCTGGGAAGAGTCTGAGAAGTCTTGGGTTCAAGCCTTGGCTTGAGTAAAGGTTTTGGTTTTTAAATGAATAAACCCTATCTCTAGTCAGTATGTTTTTAAATAAATGTGGGTATTTTATGTCAGAAATGGCCTGCTGGTCTAGAGGATAAAGTGGAGTGTTACTGTAACCTGATGTTTGAAGTTTGAGTCCTGCTATGCACAAGGGAGTGTTTTATTTTGCTGCTGAGGCCGTGTGGGAGTTTTAGTCAACCTGAACTATTGAAGTGTTGTAGTAGGATTTGAATTAGGTGGTTGAGGGAGGAGTGGACGGTTTTGAGGGATTTCAAGGGGAAAATATGGGAATTTGAAGTTGTGAGAGAGTTGGTATCGAATTGGTAATCTGGTCACTCAAGAATTCGACTTTGGTTGGTAATTTCTTTCCATTTTGGTTGCTGTCAACATTCTTTTTGGTTCTTTTCACTTTTTGAGGCTGAATAGTGTTGGGGTTCGTTCGGGTATTTTCTTTCTCTGATTTTCGACATTGTTCTCCCATTCTACTATCTTCCCCTTTTTAGCAGATTCCCTTTTCTTCCTCTACTCTTCTACCAAGCGTGCTCTCCCTTTTGCCTTTGGCCGAATACTCCCTTTTCCCTTGCACTCAATTCTTTTTTCTTTTTCACCTTGTTACTTTGGCTGATTCTCTTCTTCTCTCCCTCTCTCTCAATCAGTTTTTCTTTGGTCGAATATTACTCCTTCTCCTACCCTAGCTGTGCCGATTTCTGCTTCAATACTCTCTGTCGATTTTGTAGTCATTGCAACTCCTCCATCTGCTTCACGATTCTTAGCACTCTTTTGTTAAGTATTCGATTCTTCACTGCTCTATTACTTAGTGTAGTTTGTTTAAAGGGTTGTGTATTGTTTTGATTAGGAGTCGACCAGGGGACTAGAGATCGTCATTGAGGCAATAAGGAAGGTGTGACAGCCCTATTTTGACCCTAGTCGGAAAGTGGTTTCGAGACCACAAAACCGAGTCTTTAAAAATAATTAACTATTAAATTCTATGCCTATTATATGTGTAAATGCATTTGTGAAAATCTCATGCTTTGATTTTGTCATTTGTATGTGAAAATTTTAAATAGGACTTAAGTGAGACATTTGTGAAATGTGATGGGTAATTTTTAAGGTGATCTATTTATGCATGTTATTAAAAAGGTGGACTTGCATGTCTATTTAACCATTTAGAGATAGTGGCCGGCCATGATAATGATTAACACATATTATATGCATTTTTTTATTTAAATTGTTTATTAACATTTTAATATACAAAAGGAATTAATGAATAAAGAAATAAGTGAAAATGTGGGTGAAGAAAACAAAGCTTCATCTTTGTTCTTCTTGGCCGAATTGAAAGGAAGAGAAGGGGGAAGACTTTCGGTCAATTGAAACCTAAGAAAGGTTAGTGAATGGTGTTAGATTTTTTTTTGAAATTTAAGCTTGTTTTAGGTTAATCATCTTGTTTAATTACTTAGCCCATGCTAAAATTTTAAATTTTGATGGATGAATGGAGCTTTCGGCTATGGTTATTAAAGAAATAATTTGATTATTTCCTTTAAGTTTTGATGATGAATGTGTTGACGAAAGAAATTGATCTTGCTAAAGATATGAATTTTAATGCTCATATATGTAATAGCTGAAAAAAAAAAAAGATGCTTGATGTCATGAACAAATGTTGTTTTGATGTTTTGAATTGAGTAAATTAGATATTTGAACAAATAAAGATTCGGCATTGTTGATAATACTTTATTTAGAATGTGATTTTTAAAGGTTATGAGTCTTGGAATGTAAGTATATGTGTGCTTGGTCATAGGAGTTTGATATGAAGCTTTGTTAGGTTTGAGTAATGAATGGCCGAATGAGCTATAGGCTATGTAAGGATGAATTTTGTGTATAAGTAGTGTATGTGACTTTATTAGTTAATAGCATTCAGCATTATTATTATATTTTTATATATATATACATTCGGTCTTTAGGGAAATAAGATGAAATTAAAATGTTTCTAAGACTTGTTAAGTCGTTGTGGCCATTGCCGAATGTAGGTTGATTAAAGGAAATTTTCAAATTCGTTTATGTATATGTATGTGAACAAAATATTTAATGAAAATTCGGCAAAATGGGGTTAAAGGGTTAAGTCATAAGAATTTTGAGTACTATTCATATTTGGACATTAAGGTTATATGAACTTTGGCTATGTGAGTTAGGTGTTAAGTAATCTAATTATTTGATATGCGTAATCGGTCATTGTTTGGCAATATTGTAACCTAGGTGTAATTTGCTACATTTGATCATGAGATGAAATTTCAATATGAAAGCTAATTTTGAGTGGTTAAGGTCGAATGGGTTATATAAGATATTAAAGCATGCTATAAGTAAATTATTGGTATGTATGTATTTCTATTCATTGTAACTGGGCATGTGAAATGGATGTATGATAGTTAATATGTGTGCTTAAAGTGATGTGTTAAAATAATTAGGTATATGGTTTGATTTCATTATTGAGTATAAGAGTTAGGTGCTTTAAAATTTCTTTTGATGTTTGAAATGATTAAAACAAATTCATTGTTTGAATAAAGCTCAAGAGCAAAGAGAAACTAGATCTGATAGGGGAAAGGAGAAAGCAATCGAATAGCCTATCCGCAACCGTTCAAAGATATACGAGGTAAGTTTTGAGTAATTACAATTGTTAGATAATTGATATAATGAAATAAGTATGATAAATAGACTGAGTATATGGCATATAACCAAATGGATAGTAGAATTAAGCTGAGACAAATAGATGGTTATGTGTTCTTGCGTATAAGTGTTGAACCAATGTTATATTGAAAAGTATGTTTTCGTTATGTGCTCATACTCGAATACAGAAAGTGAAGTACAAATGTGATATGTTATATGAGCTGAATTATCATGTGGGTAAATATGCTTAGCTCTCGATATAATATATATATCCGGGTTAAGTCCCGAAGGCATTCATGCTGGTGTTATATCCGGGCAAAGTCCCGCAGGCATTTGTGCTGGTATTATATCCAGGCTAAAGTCCCGCAGGCTTTGTGCTGGTATTATATCCAGGCTTAAAGTCCCGCATGCTTTGTGGTGGTGATTGGATTTGGGTTTTAAACCTAGCAGACTTAATGCCGATGATTGGAGTAAGATTATATTTCGAATGTGCGTTGTAAACTACCATTGAATATGTCAAATACATTAAGTTAGTCAGGCATGTATTATATACTTTTATATGTTAGATTGATCAGAACTGAATCATGAATGCGAAATGAAAAGTATATGTGAAAATCTCATATGTGTATATGTGTATTCGGTTATGGTAAAAGGATATATGAGATTGATTTGGTGATATACATGTTAAATAATATGAATGCAAGAATGGGTAATAAATCTGCTTGGGACAGCAGCAGTAACGTGACTTCGTAAAATCACCATAAATTGTGGGAGTTGAGTTAGAGGCTGAATAAATTATTTCATGAAATCTTAATGAGTCTAGTTTCTTATAAAAGAAACAGTGTGAGCAAAAGAATTGCCAATAATGAGATATTTGAAGCGGCGTGGAATAGAGTCAAAATGACTTCGAGGTCCCCTATTTTGTTTTCAGAAAATCATTATAAATAGTACAAAAATGGTTATAAGATAAAATTTATATTATTAGACTCCTTAATGGGTCTAGTTTCAAATGAAATAAACGATAACATATTTCGAATTCTGTATAATAAGAAATTTGATTCGTAGTGAAGAGTGGTCAGAATAGTCAAATAGTGAAACAAGGGAAACTTCAATAAAAATCTGGTATTAATTGGTCAAACCAAAAATTCTGAAAATCTGATGGATGGAAGACATATGAGTCTATTTTCAGGGAAAATTAACGGCACTTGATTTGGAGTTTCTTAGCTCCAGTTATAAATAATTTAGTGACTGTTGCTTAGGAAGACAGCTTGTAGTGAATTTGTGATTTTGTTGCAAACATGGTTAAAACTTGTTAATGAGATGCTTTTCGAGTTTTCATGATCTTATTTGTTATTTCAATATTTAGGGTACGTTTGGTTCACTGTAATGAAATAGGGCTGTAATTGAATAGAGCTGTAATGGAATAGAGCTGTAATCAGTAATTCAGCTGTTTGGTTGAATGGAACGGAATAGAACTGTAATAGTATCCTTGTGTTTGGTTGAATGGAATGATATTGTAATAGCATAAGGAAAAAAACTAAAATGACTAGAATACCCTTAGTAGAATTTTTTTAGATAGATGATTATTGTTATTGTTATTAATTTATAATAGAATTATTATTAAATATAATTTAATAATAAATAATAAATAATTTAATCATACTTTAATATAATTATTATTAAATATAATTTAATAAAGATAATAATATATAATTTAATAACATTCTTAATATAATTATTATTAAAATATGAATGAATAAAAATCATAATATATAATATTAAAAATAGTATATACCTATTTTATTATTTTTAAATTACAATGCATATTTAATATGTTAAAATATCATTAGCGAAAAAAATAATTTAATTATGTTCTATAAATTAATCTTCCTATAAATTAATCTCAATTTTATGGTATCATCTAAAGTTTCATTTGGACTATAATAACTGGTGTCATTATATTCCTATAAATTAATCCCAAATTTATGGTTTCAACTAAAATTTCATTTGTTATTTACATAATTTTATATAATTTTTTATTTGTGTTATTATCTAAAATTGATAAATTGTATTAAACATGAAATTTTTATTAAAAAGAAAAGTCACAAAGCACCGAAA
Organism: Gossypium arboreum; assembly: GCF_025698485.1. Taxonomy (NCBI): domain Eukaryota; kingdom Viridiplantae; phylum Streptophyta; class Magnoliopsida; order Malvales; family Malvaceae; genus Gossypium; species Gossypium arboreum. The sequence goes on along the minus strand of NC_069076.1, from coordinate 24,560,737 downwards.
AGAAAAAGTGTTATCTTTTTTTTTTTCTACTTGTCCACCATTGATATTAGTATTGCTGAAACATTTGTATAAATAGTCTGAAATTTGGTACCAACATAATAAAATTATATAAATAGTCTGAAATTTTTATTTTTCTACTTATCCATTGGTATTAGGATCACTAAAGCATCGAAAAGAAAAGGCACAAACATTTTATTTCTATTTATTCAACACTCGAAATCTTGTCAAGTTGCAATATCTCCTCTATTTCCAAAGAGACCAATTGGGAACAATCCAAAATCATAATAAAATGATGTCAAAACTTAACCCATATTGCGATAAAGATTCCAACTCTTTCTAACCAAATATGTCAAAATTTATTGAGTTTGCGAATCTCAACAATGCCTTCTTTGCTGAAATATCAAATTTATTGAGTTACTCGGCCTTGCATTTGCTAGTTTACCTGTTATTAGTAATTTAACACAAAGGCAAGGTCAGAACATCCAAGAAAAGAAAATCATTATTTAAGGTAATTAAAACGAATACTATTGCTAGCAATGCGGTTAACATCCTTCATTACATCACTTTTAATATGATGTAACAAAATACTGACTACATTTGGCGAATATGATAGTTAATTTGTTAAATAGCCACCCACCAATATGTCGAATATGCTATTCCCCCTCCCTCCCTACTCTTTTCTCGATTAAAACCGGTTGTCATTGATTGATTAAAAAGAATATGGTTTATCATCATGGACTTAATCGAGACAAAGAAACACAAATTAGGGAAAATAAAATAGTTAACGGTGAAAGGCTTACTAGTGATATGAACAAAGAAGCTAATTTATCGATTGCTTTTGGAGTTGAACCCGATTCTTTGTAATCTTGCACTAGTTGTTTGAAGAAGCAAAGGAACAAGTCTATCCAAGAAAGCTTGTATCATTACGTATTAATAACAAATCCATTTTATAATATATGCATGGAAAAATTAGAGAGTGAAAAAAACAGCTAGAACGAATGTAAAGATGAGATAATTAAACACGTTAACATACTAGAACGAAATACAATCACATTATCATGCCGACATTCAAAAAATATGACTAGAATCAAGATTCTCTGATAAAATATAAATCGAATCATATGAGCGAATCTGTCTAGTCAAAGGGCTCTCAAATTTAGGTAATGCACCGGAGCACGAAAACTTTGAAATTCATACGGACCATAGATCTCACTTGTTCGGGCATTAAAGGACATCTCTAAACTCTTTCTAAAGTCGATCTGAAAAATCAATGATGCACCCACACTCAAAAATAAATAAACAGCAGTAATCTATTTGAACCTACTAAGGTACTATCGATTTGAACATTAACCTAAAATAATAAGTAGACCATGTTAAAGCGGTAAAAGAGAGCATGCGAGAATCAAATAGCGAGTTTAAAACATTCATATGTTTTTCAAGATTCAAACATAAAAAATTCAGACACAATCACTTATACATCACTCAAATTTAAAATTTAGTCCAAAGTCTACAAAAGAACACATAAAAAAAGGGTACATACTAAAAACCTCGAAAGCAAGGTGCAGGCAAGGCTTATGCATGCATATAGCTTGGTTTTACTTCAACTTCACAATGATTTTGACCAAATTCACGAGAGAAGTAAAAAAGAAAAAAAGGTATAAATAAATCAACATTTTGTTCAATAAAGACAAAATCATTTTTATAACACAAACTAATAAAGCATTTGCCGGAGGGTTGTGAAAAACTCACTAACATGTTGCTTTATTTAAAACACTAACAACTAACAACTTGCTAGCATAAAAACAATTGATGACTTTGATTTTCTACCATCGAATATATAACATCCACGGCATGAAACTTCCGGCTGCAATTCCGGAATTAGAATCTTATTTACCAAAGCAATTTGCCCGTAAAAAAAACTAACAATTAAAATGTTTACGTAAAGTAACATTAATTTCACTCGAAATCGATTGCAATTCAACTAATTTGAACAGATTTGCAAATGATATAGCCTATATCTATATAAAAGAACAAATCGTTAATACCTTACCACCGTGTTGTTTTAGCTTAGACATATCATCAAAATATCCTCTATTCAATTCATCAAGACCGCCTAAATCAAATTAAAACAATTATTTATATTAAATTTCATGGAAAAAGAGAACGTAACAAAATTTCAATAAACAAACAAAGCTTAAACTTATAGTCTTGCTCGTTCTTTCTCCATTTTTTCCTTGCTTGCAAGCTGCACACACAAGACAAAAAGTTAAAAAGAATTATAACTTAAAAAATCAAATATTTTAGAGTTAAAAAGGGGGAGATGGAGGAATTGCCGTGTAAATATCGAAGAATCGAATGGATGATTTTGAAGCAAAATGTTGAGGAGGTGAAGGGGAAATCTTTGGGTCATGTCTTAGGAGGTATTGACTAAATGAAATCAAAGCTTGTGCCCTGTTTATCACTCGGTTTACCCTCAACATTTTCGATTTTCGGTTTAGATTTCAATTCCCCCTCTAAGAACCCTCTTGCTCTTTCCAACAATAGATGGAATTTTACAGATCAAGAAAAAGAAACGGAAGAGAGGAAAAGAAAACTCTATTGAGAGAAAAAAAAGAAAGCAAAAAAAAGATGGCTGAAAATTTGGAAGAGACGAATATGGAAGGAACAGAGGGAGAAAATGTTTTACCTGACCCTGCGATGAAGGATTGTTCGTCTGCTTTTTTCAAGTGAGAAAGTGGGAGAAGGGGAGAGGGCAAAGTGGGGAGCATCTTTGTATTGAGCGTTTCCTTAAACACCGAATCAGTAATCGGTGCTAATGAAATGGAATAGAAATAAGACAATTTATTTGCATAGGTGCGTAATGGAATAAGCCCGTAATAGGGCATTCTATTGAACCAAACAAGTGTTTAGTGTGGGCCAACGGAATAGGATTGTAATGGCATAGTCATTACACTGAACCAAACATGCTGTTAGTTTTAATTGAGTTCAGATTCAAGTGAGGTTAATTTGCTACATATGCATTATGTTCATGGATACTTGGCCAAAATGGCAATTATCTAGGAACGATTTCTTGAAAATTTGAATAATCGATCTATAAGTAAATTAATTGTTTGCATTGCTTAAAACTTACCAAGCATTGAAGCTTACTCCGTGTTCTCTTTTTCATTTCTTATAGGTTTATACTTTAGCTCGAGTTGGAAGGGCCGGAGATATCATCACACTATCGAGTCTTTATGTGAGTTGAGAAGATTGTATATCATCATGGTTTAAGGCATGTATAGGATAGACTATAGGTAGAATGATATTTTGACTTTGTATACATTATAGCCATGCGAAGATGGCTTGCTCATTTTGTTTAGAGAAGCCTTATAATTGAACTAATGTGGTGAAATGTTTTAGTTATAACTTGATAGTAGTTAATTTGTTATTAGATATTCGGTTATGTTTTGATAGTGAGTCATTTTGGAAATTTATAAGAGCTCTTATGGAAAATCAGTGAGACATGTTTGCATTGTTGATAATTTATGTCTGGTAAGTATCTTTGACCTTATAGAAGTTTTTTTCAGTCAAGTAATACCTCATAACCTTATTCCGGCAACGGATACGGGTTAGGAGTGTTACAGAAGGGGAACCTTCTGTTATTAGATTGACGGTATGGACTACTTCGTTGGAAGTTGAATATCTTGTTGGGTTTAGATTAATTGAAAGGCAACTTGATCCATTATAGGTACCTGGAGTGTTCGCGTGTTGTTAGGCGACAGAACAGACAAGGTGTGTGAAAACACTGCTCTTAATCATAAGTTGGCAAAAAGCCAAAAAATGTGTACAGTCGACACCACACGGGTGTGCAGCTACCCATGTGGTAGCCTGTGTAACTAAACATGGGTGTATGACTAATGAGGCCGACCATGTGCGAATTCATGGGTTGGGCCAAATAGGACTGTGTGGGCCCCATGAGCATGTAGGCCCCACACAGGTAAACCACATGGACGTGTGGAAATTATTGGACCAGACAGTGTAATACATATGGCCAATGCTATTTTGGGCTGTGTGGGCCCACATAGGCTCACTATATGGGTCGTGGGCGCATTTTTACTATTTGAATTATAAGGTTGCATGGGTCGCCAGAGACGACTGTAGACCTACTATTGGGTCGGTGAGTTTACCTAGACCCCCTATTTGATAAAATAACTATTTTGCCCCTATGAGATATATGATGTTTTAGCATGCTATTTTAACTGCATAGAATACATGTGTAATAGTATGATATGACATGACATGTTGCATGATGCGTTGTATGGGGATGGGTTTAATATGATTGAAGGAAGTGTACTGTACTAACAGCTCTGCTGCAAATACTGTTTAGTGCCGCAACCGGTACTTCTTGGAGTGTAGGGATGGATGGGTTGATTATATCCCCATATGGAGTGTAGGGTTGGACAGAGATGGAGTGTAGAGGCTGGTTGGGTAGGATTTCTTGATTGCACATCTATACTGTTACTGCCACTAAGATGGGCTCAAGCCCAATCTGATATTGATAAGGTAATGGGCTAAAGCCCTAACTAAAACTGAACCATTACTGAGATGGGTTTAGCCCCAGACTTTATTTGCTCACTGTATGGTTGTTGATTTGGGATTATACACTGAGTTTTCGTAAATTCACCCTTCTGTTTATCCACGCATGTAATCCCCAGACTTAGGTGGATCGGTGCAGTGGGGGACTCAAAGGTGGCCACACAACTGCTATTATTTTTGTATTTGATTTTAATCATAAGTATTATTAGTTGGGGTACTTTTATTGTAATGAGGCCTCTTTGGATTTTATTTTTAATTTGGGATTTTATTTGTTTTGATTAAATACTGCTAGCAGTAGGAAAAGACGTAGGTTTTCAAAAAGATAAATGTTTTTCAAAAATACCACGAATACGCAATCTATTTTAAGAGTTTCAAAAGAAACAATGTTTTAAAATTTTAATGACATTTTAATATGATAATCTTTTTGACAAATGACTCACATTTTGAAAATGAACAACACGTCTTAAAATCTTCTTAAAGATCACACAAAGAAGTTAAATAGAGAATGGGTTTTTCAATGATAGCGCACTTAACGAAAAACACTTCAATATGACATTGCCAAATTCAACCATAACGTCTAGGCCGGGTTTGGGGTGTTACATTTAGTAGTATCAGAGTCAGGTTGCAAAACTCGGCTGTGGATTTGGGTTCTTTTAAATCTTGGAATTTCTAAAAGAACTGTTTCAAATGATTTGAAGTATTTTGGAATGTTATACGGAATGTGTGGTACACCGAGTCTCTGGCACCGATTCTATAAGTCTTCTAAAATCATTATTTGAATAAACTATAATATTGAGACTACTGTAGGTAGTAAGCTGTACTAAAATACTCTAGATTGGGTAAACTAAAAACTGTAGTAAAACTGTGATCTATGAAAACAAACTCTAAAATCTGATACTATTTCCCATAAAATATCTGTTAATAAACAATGGAACTGTAAACTGATGCATAAAACTGCTAATACAGATAAAATGCAACTCTATAATGAGCACCAGAGGTACTCATGGAAGGGGTACAAGGGGTCACGATGGAAGACGTGGAGGTACTCGAGCTGGGTCTTCGTCATTTGGCCACATACCTAATGTAGAAACTAGGGAGGTGTTGGTTCCACCTGAGACAGAGACTAGGTCTCATGATCGTGCGGCTGAGGATGACGCACTATCCCAAGCCATGTTACGGATTCTGGAGAGGGTCGCTGGGGGCAATACTCGTGCTATGAGCTGTGGGTCAGTTACGAAATGACTTAGGCTAATGGAGCCGAGATTTTTAGGGGTATTACTGGAGTTGCCCCTAATGTGGCTGAGTATTGGATTGAGGCCATAAAGAGGATCATGGATGATCTCGACTGCACCCCCAAGCAGAAACTAAAGGGTGCAGTGTCACTGCTTAGAGATGAGGCTTACCAGTGGTGGCTTACGGTTAAAGAGGGCACTCAGCCAGAACAATTGACCCAGGAATTTTTCAAGACTACTTTGAAGGAAAGTATATGGGTGCTAGTTATGTGGATGCCTGAAGGAGAGAGTTTCTGAATCTGACACAGGGGGATAAAATAGTGGTCGAATATAAGGATGAATTTCTGCGATTAAGCCGCTATACACGACGGATGGTAGCGACTAAGTATGAGCGATGTGTTCGTTTCAAAGATAGTTTACGGATTCTGATAGCTCTACAGAGGGAGCAAGATTTTGCTGCATTAGTTGATAAGGCGAAGATCGCCAAGGAGGTGAAGCACGCAGAGCGTCTGAACCGTGAGAAGGCGAGGGGTAGGAACAAGAGGGATTCAAAGCCCTCGAGTTCTTTTCTGAGGTCTAAAAAAAAAGGCCAGAGTTAATGGGCCGGTCATAGTTGGGGCCTCTGTTACTGCTATTGGACTGTAGTTCTGTGCTGATTGTGGGAGACGCCATCAAGGCGAGTGCTGGAAAAGGACTGGGGCTTGTTTGAGGTGCGGATCATTGGAGCATAGTATCAGAGATTGTCCATGGAGGCCCGTTCAGGTGCAAGCTACAGGTTTGGGATTGTACAGCCACTGAGAGGTGTTCAGCAGCCATCGAGAGGCCGTGGTCAGGCTAGAGGTGGTAATGGTTTGGGCTGTGGTCAGAGGGCCCCAGGCAGAGATGCTGGTCATATTGCCAGCTCTGGTTTATGCTGCACATCACCGAGAGGATGGAGATGCTCTAAATGTTATCACGGGTACGCTTTTTATCTATGATGTACCTTATACTGCACTGATAGATATAGGATCTATTCATTCCTATATAGCTTGTACTGTGTCTAAGACTTTGGGTATCTTAGTTGATAGCACTACAAGTGAGGTTACTTTGTTAAGTCTATTCGGCAGTCTGTGAGGGTAAATAAACTGTTCAAAGATGTTCTTTTGGAGGTTCAAGGGGTTATTTTTATGGCGGATTTAATGGAACTTTCTTTTGAAGAATTTGATTTAATACTAAGAATGGACTGGCTGGTTAAACATTGGGTGAGCTTGGATTGTGCTACCAAACGGATGGTACTGAAAACTTTGAAGTATGAAGAGGTAGTAGTAATTGGAAAGCGTCGGAACTACTTGTCAAATGTGATCTCTACACTAAGGGCCGATAAGTTGGTTCGTAAGGGTTGTAAGGCCTACCTGATCTACATCAGTGTTTCGGATTCTGGGGTTTCTTATGTTAAATATATCAGAATAGTTAAAGACTTTCTGGATGTTTTTCCTGATGAACTACCTGGGTCACCTCCAAACCGTGAAGTTGAGTTTGGGATTGAGCTTCTGCTTGGCATAGCTCCGGTGTCCATCACCCCTTATAGAATGGCACCGAAGGAACTTGTGGAGTTTAAAGCTTAGATTCAAGAATTATTGGATCTTAGGTTCATCCGACCTAGTGTGTCTCCATGGGGAGCACCAGCTTTGTTTGTGAAAAAGAAGGATGGATCTATGCGTATGTTCATTGATTACAGGTAATTGAATAAATTAACCATTAATAATAAGTACCCCCTTTCGAGGATAGATGATCCGTTCGACCAGTTCCTAGCAGCTTTAATTTTTTCTAAGATTGATCTCTGATCTGGGTACCATCAATTGAGGGTCAAAGAGGCTGATGTATACAAGACAGTGTTTAGGATCGTTATGGTCATTACGAGTTCCTAGTAATGTCGTTTGGACTGATGAATGCACCAATGACTTTTATGGATCTGATGAACCGAGTGTTCGAACCCTATCTGGATCGGTTCATAATGGTTTTTATTGATGACATTCTGGTGTATTTGATGACTGAGGATGAACATGATGAATATCTCCGAGTGGTTCTGCAGATTCTGGGGGAGAAACAATTGTACGCCAAGTTCAGTAAATGGGAGTTCTGGTTACGAGAGGTAACATTTCTGGGTTGTGTGGTATCTGCTGAAGGGATTAGGGTTGACCTTGGAAAAATTGAGGCCGTTTTGGATTGGAAGCCACTAAGACTGTGTCTGAGATTCGCAGTTTTTTGGGTCTGGTAGGGTATTATCGGTGATTTGTAGAGGGGTTTTCATGGATTGTAGCACCTTTGACTAAGCTGTTACGTAGGGGTATGCCATTTAACTGGACTGATGTGTAGCAAGAAAGCTTTGGGAAGCTCAAGAAGGTATTGACTGAGGCCCTTGTCTTAATACAGCCAGAGTTAGGGAAAGAGTTCACTGTCTACAGCGATGCATCACATGTTGGTTTGGCATGTGTGTTGATGCAAGAGGGTAAGGTGGTAGCGTACGCATCTCGGCAATTGAAGATTCATGAAGTAATTATCCGACACATGACTTAGAGTTGGCTGCAATGGTATTCGCACTGAAAATTTGGAGGCATTATCTTTACGATGAGAAGTGTATCATCTACACTGATCACAAGAGCCTCAAGTATCTCTTCACTCAGAAGGAGTTCAATCTTAGGCAGCGTAGATAGATTGAGCTGCTTAAAGACTATGACTGTACGATAGAATACCATCCTGGGAAGGCCAATGTAGTGGCAGACGCATTGAGTTGTAGAGCTATGACTGATCTTACGGCGATGTTTGCTCGCCTCAGTTTATTTGATGATGGTAGTTTGTTGGCTGAGCTCCAAGTTAAACTAATGTGGATTGATCAGATTAAGGGTAAACAGTTAGAGGATGAGTCACTGGGTCTTCGTTTCCGACAGGTTGAGAGTGGTGATACAGTGGATTTTGGACTGAATAGCGAAGGGGTGCTCTATTTTCGTGGGAGGATCTGTGTACCAAAGGATATTGATTTGAGGCAGTCAATACTATGAGAGGTGCATAGTAGCCTTTATGCTATGCATCCTGATGGAAATAAGATGTACCGAGACGTTCATGAGTTATATTAGTGGTCGGGTCTTAAGCGTGAAGTTACCGACTTCGTGGGTAAATGTCTGACATACCAACAGGTTAAGGCTAAACATCAGTTACCTTTAGAGTTGCTTCAGCTAATTAAAATTCCACTTTGGAAATGGGAGAGAGTGACTACGGACTTCGTTAGTGGGCTGCCCCTAACGCCTACTAAGAATGATTCAGTATGGGTCATCGTGGATCGATTGACCAAATCTTCCTATTTCATACTAGTTCGTACTGATTATTCTTTTGCAGAAGCTGGCTAAACTGTATGTGTCTGAGATAGTGAGACTGCATGGGGTACCGGTTTCCATAATATCTGAAAGGGATCCTCGTTTCACGTCTCATTTCTAGAATAAGTTACATGAAGCTCTTGGTACAAGATTGGACTTCTGTACTGCGTTCCATCCTCAGACAGATGGCCAATCAGAAAGGGTGATTCAGATACTGGAGGACATGTTAAGGAGTTACTTGATTGATTTCTGAGGCAGTTGGGAGGACTACTTGCCGCTAGCAGAGTTTGCTTATAACAATAGCTACCAGTCTAGCATACAGATGGCACCTTACGTGTCATTATATGGTCGTAGATGTCGTACTCCTTCATGTAGGACTGAGTTGGGTGAGCGGCGTGTTTTGGGTCCTAAGCTATTTTCTGATATCGAGGATAAAGTTAGACTAATTCGGGATCGACTGAAAGGGGCATCAGATAGATAGAAGTCGTATACGGAACTGAAGCATAAAAATATTCACTATTCTGTGGGAGACTTCGTTTTTCTCAAGGTCTCGCCATGGAAGAAGGTACTGAGGTTTGGACGAAAGGGCAAGTTGAGCCCTAGGTTCATTGGGCCTTATTGCATATTGAAAAGTGTGGGACCGGTTGCCTATCAGTTAGAGTTAATGCCAGAGTTAGACTAGATTCACGATGTGTTTCACGTCTCTATATTGAGGCACTACCGCTCTGATCCCACGCATGTTATTTCGGTTGAGGAGATTGAGGTTAGGCCAGATCTGACTTTTGAGGAGGAGTCGGTTCAGATATTGGATCGTGATGTAAGGGTTTTAAGGAAAAAGTCTATCCCATTGGTTAAGGTTCTTTGGCGTAATCACAGCTCTACGGAGGCCACGTGGGAACCTAAAGAGGCGATACGACAACAATACCCTCATTTGTTCTGATCAGGTAAATTTTGAAGCCAAAATTTTCTTTTAAGAGGGTAGAGTTGTAACGCCCCAAAAATCCTTAATATTGATTTTTGTATGTTTGTGTTACACAAGTGTATGTCTGCTTCAGTGGTTAAGTGTCCTGGAAAGAGTCTGAGAAGTCTTCGGTTCAAGCCTTGGCTTAAGCAAAAGTTTTGGTTTTTAAATGAATAAACCCTGTCTCTAGTCAGTAGGTTTTTAAATAAATGTAGGAGTTTTATGTCAGAAAGGGCCTGCTAGTCAAGGGGATAAGTGGCGTGTTACTATAACTTGAGGTTTGAAGTTCGAGTCCTGCTATGCGCAAGGGAGTGTTTTATTTTGCTGCTGAGGCCATGTGGGAGTTTTGGTCAACCTGAACTACTGAAGTGTTGTAGTAGGATTTGAATTAGGTGGTTGAGGGAGGAGTGGACGATTTTGAGGGATTTTAGGAGGAAAATATGGGAATTTGAAGTTGTGGTAGAGTTGGTACCGAATTAGTATTCTGGTCACTCAAGAATTCGGCTTTGGTTGGTAATTGCTCTCCATTTCAGTTGCTATCAACATTCTTTTTTGTTTTTTTCACTTTTTGAGGCTGAATAGTGTTGGGGTTCGTTCAGGTATTTTCTTTCTCTGCTTTTTGACTTTGTTCTCCTATTCGGCTATCTTCCCCTGGTTAGTCGATTCCCTTTTTTGCCTCTACTCTTCTACGAAGCGTGATTTCCTTTTTTCCTTTGGCCGAATACTCTCTCTTCCATCGCACTTAATTCTTTCCTCTTTTTTACCTTGTTGCTTTGGCCGATTCTCTTCTTCTCTCATTCTTTCTCAATCGGTTTTGCTTTGGCCTAATATTACTCCTTCTCCTACCCTTACTGTGTCGACTTCTACTTCAATACTCTCTGTGGATTTTGTAGTCATTACAACTCCTGTCCTTATTTTGTTGGTTATCATCTGCTTCACGATTCTTAGCACTCTTTTGGTAAGTATTCGATTCTTCACTTCTCTGTTACTTGGTGTAGTTTGTTTAAAGGGTTGTGTATTATTTTGATTAGGAGTCGACCGAGGGACTGGAGATCATCATTGACGCAATAAAGAAGGGGAACCTTCTGCTATTGGATTGACGGTATGGACTGTTTCATTGGTAGTTGAATATCTTGTTGGGTTTAGATTAATTAGACTGCATAGTGATTAATTGAATGGCAACTTGATCCATTATAAGTACCTGGAGCGTTTGCGTGTAGTTAGGCGACAAAACAGACAAGGTGTGTGAAAACACTGCTCCTAATCATAAGTCGGCAGAAAGTCAAAAAGTGTGTATAGTAGACACCACACGGGTGTATAGCTACCCGTGTGATAGCCCGTGTGACTAAACATGGGCGTATGACTGACGAGGCCGACCATGTGCGAATTCATGGGTTGGGCCAAATTGGGTCGCGTGGGCCCCACGGGCATATGGGTCCCACACGGGTAAACCACATGAACGTTCGAAAATTATTAGGCCATACTGTGTAATACACACAGCAAAGCTATTTTAGGCCTATGGGCTGCACGGGCGTGTAGGCCCACATGGGCCCACTATGTGGGCCATGAGCCCATTTTTACTATTTGATTGATAAGGTTGCACGGGTCGCCCGTGACGACTGTGGACCTATTGTTGGATCAGTAGGTTTACCTAGACCCCCTATTTGATAAAATGACTGTTTTGCCCCTATGAGATGTATGACTGTTTTAGCATGCTATTTTAACTACACAAAGTACATGTGTAATAGTATGATATGACATGACATATTGCATGATGCGTTGCATGGGGATGGGTTTAATATGATTGGAGGAAGTGTATTGTACTGGCAGCTCTACTGCAAATACTGTTTAGTGCCGCAACCGGTACTACTTGGAGTGTAGGGATGGGTGGGTTGATTATATCCCCACATGGAGTGTAGGGTTAGACGGAGATGGAGTGTAGAGGCTGGTTGGGTAGGATTTCTTGATTGCACATCTGATCATTATCATTATGTAGATGGGCTCCTACCAACTCGACATCGATATGGTAATGGTCTAAGGCCCTAACTAAAACTGAACTATTATTGAGATGGGCTTAGTCCCAGACTGTATTTTCTCACTGTATGGTTGTTGATTTGGGATTACATACTGAGTTTTCGTAAACTTACCCTTCTATTTATCTACGCATGTAATCCCCAAACTTAGGTGGATCGATGCAGCGGGGGACTCAAAGGTGGCCACACAAATATTATTATTTTTGCATTTGATTTTAATCATAAGTATTATTAGTTAGGGTATTTTTATTGTAATAAGGCCTCTTTGGATTTTATTTTTAATTTGGGATTTTATTTGTTTTGATTTAATACTGATAGCAGTAGGAAAAAACGCGGGTTTTCAAAAAGATAAATATTTTTCAAAAATACGACGAATACGCAATCTGTTTTAAGAGCTTCCGCAAGAAACAATGTTTTAAAATTTTAATGACATTTTAATATGATAAGCTTTTTGACAAACGACTCACATTTTGAAAATGAACAACACTTCTTAAAATCTTCTTAAAGATCACACAAAGAGGTTAAATAGAGAATTGGTTTTTCAACGATAGCGCACTTAATGAAAAACACTTCAATATGACATCGCCAGATTCGACCATAACGTTCAGGCCGGGTTTGGGGTGTTACAAAATAGGCCCTTGCCCAGATTACTACATTGAGACAAATACTTCCTTTGTCATAGACAGACGCGAAGGCATCTTTGCAAAATAGATAGATAGCCACAAAGGCGCCTATTCATATTAGATAGCTACAAGGGTGCCCGAGCACATACACAAGGTAGTCAGAGAGGCATGCATATAGATAGATGGCCATGAAGGCGTCCACTTTGACAGATTCTGCCATGAAGGCGCATTTAACAGATATAGCCTCAAAGGCTCACATGTAATAGAATCAACCACAAAAGCATCCACTTTAACATACTTTACCACAAAGGCGTATTCACAGAGCCAACCGCTAAGGCTCCATAGAGCAGATAACGCCGTAAAGGCTCAAGTGTAACAGAGAACAGTCACAGAGGCTTCCACTTATCAAAGAAAAGCCATAAATGCTTCCACATATCTAAGAACAGATACAAAGGCTTCCATATTTCAGTAAATGGGGCTTTCGACAATAGGGATTTGCCTAATCTCAATGTGTTGAGGTTTGCCCCTTATTACCTAGTACTCGCCTAACCATCCTTTATATTCCCCCAGGCGACGTGATAGTCCTAGAATAGGTCTTACACTATATGGTTTTTCCCCCATATGATGCCATAGTCCGAGACTAGGTCTTACACTTATGGTCTTTTCCCCCCCATTTGATGTCATACTCTTAGACTAGATCTTACACTATATGGTCTTCTTGCCATGGCCATGGTCTTTCCTTATTAGAATTTGTGTTTACTGCCCTGACAGACGCACACGCAAGCAGACTCAATATATAAACTTATACAACTCATGCAACTTATGCACAGACTCCTCATGTAGAGACTTCATCATGTTTTCAGACACATTTATGCATGCATACATTTTCCTTCAAAATAGAAACATATCCTCAAGCTCAGGCTTTCTTTACATTTTCATCATACATGTCCTTTTCATAACAATGGCATATTATCATACAAGCATCACATGCAAGCTTTATAAAACATTCAGCTTTTGCAGCAGAATCATTTCAGCAAAAGATATTAACATGCAAGCATGCAAGTAAGCATCAGTTTAGAGACTAACTTGAAACCTTCGAACAAAAGCTTCTGCCTTTGGTTTTAAAAACTTCCAATGTATAGTAGCGACCACTGCTTATAAAAGAGAATATTACTATTAACAAACTGCCAAACTACTTTTTTTTCCTTCATCTTAAACCAAGATGACACCATGGAGAGTATTATCTTCATGCATGCAATAGACTTACTCTTTTTCAGAATTCACATGAAGGATGGGAATACTTACCCTAGTGAGAGACAACCCTACATATGAACTAAATTCTTGGCCTTAACATGGTAAAAGAATCCCTGCATCAGCCTTATTATATGAAGATGAAAAAGGTGTCTTTAAGTAAAAAAGGAGAGATGACTTTCCTTTCTGCAGAAGTTTCTTAAATAAAAATCTTGGTTCTTACCATAGGGCTTTGACACATGTCACACATTCTAAGACTTTTTTAGCCAGTGACTTATAGTTGTAGGAAGCGTATACTAGAAGCCAATATCCTTTCATACTTGTGATTGGACTCACCTTATAAACTTAACATTCTGGTTAGCATGAAATTTATATTTCTCCAAACAAGCTGACATGACCCATCTGGGCGACATTCTTAAGACCCGAGAATCCTGTGTTAGGATTGTCCATCCCTTTCATACATACATACGTTTGGCGTAAAATGGCCTTAACCCTCGAGTCCCACCATGGCCTTTTTATGCCCTACTACCGTACCAGAGTGCCAATTAGGTGAGTAGGACCATGCCAATCTATTTTTCCCTGACCTGTCTACCCAAACTCAATACTTGCCAAGTCTGGGGTGTTACATCTAGTGAATCGAGTCGAGTTTAGGGTGTTACAACTCACCTTGTATTTTATATAATCCCGTCGACTTTTATAAGGCTTCCGCCAGATTTTTTTTAAACTATGTTTTATTTTACTTGGCGTAATATTGATTTTATTTTATTTTTTTTCATTGATACTGGGGTTAACGCCAATTCAAGAGTATATGTCGAGACTTCAAAGCTATAAAAATTTCAACTGTATTTGTCAAACTCAAATGGTTTTTAATTGTGACATGCATACCCGGATTCGGCGATTAGGTTGAGCGTGGGTGTTACAGGGACTGGTGGTTTTCGGGTTGGTTCTAAATAGAGCTATTCAAGTTGACGGAGTCAAACTTGAACATTTCCACTAGCATGCATCTGCAGACTGATGGGCAAGTCGAGAGAGTAAATGCTTTATTGGAGGTCTATCTTCAACATTATGTGAGTGCCACTCAGAGGGACTAGTCGAAGTTGTTTGATGTGACCCAATTCTGGGGTTACAAATCAAAGTCCGTTTGAGATAGTGATAAGCCAGCAACCACTCACACCCAATGCCATTATGACTCGTTATGAAGGACTAAATCCAACAACTTATCAATTTGCGAAAGATTGGCATAGGCAGAATGACTTAGCCAGAGCTTGCCTACACAAGGCAAGTAAGAGCAACAAGAAGTAAGTTGATCAAAATCGCAAAGATGTACAGTTCCAGGTTGGTGATCCAGTCCTTACTAAAATGCATTTGATTTTGCGCCACACTAGATTGTGCTAGGAGCTTGTGTGACGATATGTGGGACCTTTCAAAGTTTTGAAGAGAGTAGGCAAGGTGGCCCACAAACTGGAGTTGCCCACAAAACTCAACGTTCATTCGATTTTCCATGTCATTATGCTTAAACCATTCCACAAGGATTAGGAGGATCCAAATCAATGCAAGTTTAAACGAGCAACAATAGGGGTAAAGGTTTCCTATGACCGTGATGTTGAATGCATCATGGTAGATCAAGTGATCCGACGAAAGTACTACATAGCGAGGCATGAGTACTAGTTGGGAACTTGCCAAAGCCTTATGGTAATTCCATTCCGAGGACACGATGAAAGCGATGCAAGAATAGGTGAGGGAGAATGTCAATGTCATGGGTCGAGCAAAAGAGCCTATAACTGGTGCACATAGTTCAGACGCTTCATGTTCCCTTAGGGTCATTCAACCAGTCGGGACTGGCCCATCACTTAGAAAGGACTCAAGGCCCGTCTACTTGAATCCTAATTGAATTAGAACACTAGTAAATTGTATTTTACCAAGATAATTCTTGTAAATCTTAAAGGAAAAACATTACAATTTAAATCACTTAGGACTCTCCTATTGTAAATTAAAACTAATCTCAGTCATTGATGTAATTTGATCTATATTGTTGGATCTGTGAGAACTCAACTATAAATAAAAGTCTCCACTTCATTTATAATCACTTCATTCTTTCTAAGTTAAAAGAATATTTGAGAACATTTGCTTACACACTTGGTATGCACTCTCTTTCTATGGGTTTCTTTGTTCATAACTTCCTCCTTTTTAAGAGATTACTTCCACTTTGTTTCAATGCCTTAAAGAATTTCTACAAGATTCTCTTTTATCGAGAGTAGGTTGACTTAGGCGCATTTATAGTGAAGAAATCGCCTAAGGTCATAAGGCTTGCAAGACAAAAGATCTAGCCCCATGACATAAAAAAAGTTTCAATGTAGAAGAGATTAATTGTTTGTAGGTATATGATGAAGCCGATGCATAGTAAAGGCATGATGGTGAATTACAAAAAATAAATAAATAACGTGGCAATAATGGAAAACACCTACTGAAAGAACGACGTAAACAACACCTATAATAACCCAAGACAATGAACCAAAATAAAGGCTTTGTTATAGGTCCAGTGAATTAGGCCTAAATGAATGTTTCATTCCCATTCAACCAAACATGGTCTTAGTATCCCAGGCATGTATTAGTAGAAAAAAACTGGGGCATCAATAAAGGTATTCAGATTGTGTTAAAAGTTAAAATTTGGATTTAAAAAAATCAAATGAGTGAGCTTTCTCTGCATGCTTCTTATCAGGCAGCAAATAGCTACTAGCATTCTTGTGCATCACGCTTGAATAGATGCAAATAAACATACCCATTTGTAACAATCACAACCAAATCTGAATAACATCGACCATAACAATATTGTAATCCAATCAATTAGTAACTTTATGATCTCAACCAACATAAGTCCCCACTATGTGTCAATCACCACCTTGATACTAAATCAAAATTTGTCATTCCAATCCAAAGAGTCTTCTATAAGGTAAAGCATATAGTTAGAAGCTTGAACAACTTTGATCAAATTCCAACATAGTCAAAAGAAAGCATAAATGCTTAAGTCAAGATCAGGAAACCAATTAAATACAACTCAAAACATTCATTAAAAAAAATCCAATACATCAAGAACAATAACAGTCTTTTTAAATCCTTAATGTTGTTCCTACTAAAACTAATTAGATTTTAACACCTAAAAAAGAAATTCTTCTAGTCAGAGCCATCAGAATTAGTCACCCTTTTTCCTGAACGAGCAGCCTTCGGTGAGTCTGGCTCTACCACCAGTAGGCTGGCATAAAACTGTCTGGCAATTACCGCAAACTACCACAGTTTGAGAGTGGCTAAATACGGTCGTTCTGCCAAAGACAAACAAGTAAAACCCAGAAATTAAAAATTGAAATAACCCTTATTTAAATCCATCAAATCCAAAATCCATTTTAAACTTACATGTTGAAGCAGCCCTGACATTTAACATCCTGAGAGAGAGAAATAACCAAGTAAATCAACCATGTACACAAACAAGTCATGAAATGAAAAAAAAAATACAATGAAATAAAAGCTTAAATATATTACCATGAAGAAGGAATTGGGAGACTGAACTAGACGCTTTAGCTTGTGCTTCTTCTTCTCAAGCTCGGCCGGAGGATTCAGCAAGTCGATGTCGTTTTGAAGAACCTAAAATTACACCAAAAGAAACAACTCAAATAAGATTTTATTGCTAAAACATTACAGGAAAATACAAAAAAAAAATCCTGAAAATCAATATAACATGAAATTGAATAACTGAAAATTCTCTAAGGTGAAGTATAGAAGAAATAGCGAGAGGAGATTTACCATGTTCGCAATTGGAAGGGGGGTGTGGCGCTAATAGCTAGTGTCTTCGAAGCTATTTAGCGAAAAAGCTTAAAGGGAGAGCGCTCTGAAAGGATTTTAGGGCTTAACTTGTGGGGCCCTTTATGTGGACTTTAAATGTGTGTAGCTTTATAAGATGAAAAGTCAAAATATATTGATAGCCTATACTTTTACGTATTTGAAATTTATGTTCTATACTTCAAAATTTAAGTTCTTTCATTTTTCTTTTCAATTTGAAGCTCATAGTTTAATTATTAATATCATTAGTATTTTTAATCAAAATTTGTTAATTTAATATATATATTTTTAGTTAATTATATAACAATCATTTGAGTATAATTTAATCAATATGTTAAGTTGAGAAGATTTGATAAAAATGCTAACAACATAAATTATATATTTGAGATTTTTAAATTTAAAAAGTAAGAAGATTTAGAATAATATATTAGCTCAAATGTTTTTCTTTGTCTTTATATTTAATTGACAAATACACGATCTTATAAGGATTATTTATTTTTTGCTTATTTATTTATGCTTGAGAGAGTTTATGTCTTAAGATTTGGATAGAAATCTTAAGGAAGTTGTAAAGTTAAACATTGTTCTCAAAGGTAGATCAAATTAGTGAATTTGAGAAAATCTTTAGCTGTGAAAAGCTAAGGTAGTAAAGTAGGCAATTGAGGCCAAACTATTCTAAATCGTTGCGTCCATTGTTTCTTATTGTTTCTTTGCTTCCACTAAATTTTTTAAAAGGTTAATTCACCCCCTATTGACTATTTTGATTAAGTTATCGAGCAAATAATTGGTATCAGAGCTAATTTTTAAAGATGGTTTAGCAAGCAAGAGAAAATCTATCACACCCTCAACCTGATCCAATTAACCGGACCCAAATCTTAGGTATTATCACACTAATATAGACAAAAACTTAAACTACATATACAAATTTCAATCAATTATTACAACTTATTTACTTGCAAATTTCAAACTAAATACATAATTATGTTCAATAAGTATATTTGCAACACATGGAAACTAAGGTACAATGATTTCTAATTTTTTTTTAAAAAATCTAACTTATCACGATTATACTTAAAATACGAATTCTAAGGAACATATCAACTATCTGGCTCTTTACGCATAATAGCCTGATACGCCACTCATTAGGTGTAGTCTTGGTATCGCCCCTCCTAGCGCAGCCTCTCACTCAAACCTGTAATATAACACACACGGATAAGTACATAAGAACTTAGTGAGGAATATAACAGTTACCTATGTGGTATTTACACAATACAATGCCTGTTTCTAGCGATTACTTCCATTAAATTCCATTATTTATACATTATAGATATCATGCTTTACTCAGAAATCATTTCATTTTCCATTGGGGTCTTCGATACATCACGCATGTCCTTCGTCGAACATTTATTAGTCTTTTTCCATTTTCTTTGCAAGATCAACATAATTGAAACACTATTACTGTAGCATACTTAACTCTAAGCCATCGCTTCACCATAATTCAAGAATGATCATGTGCGCAAATGATCGATACCTTCTTCAAATGTACAAATTCAAATCCTTATTCTGAATTTTCTATAATAATTCCTTATTTCTCTATATCTCCACAATTCAATACTTCCAATAAATTCATAGTCCTATGTGATACTTCACCGTATAATTAATATATAACTCATGCCTTGCTGATTGTGTTCCGATTACATTTAAAAGCCAGATTGATTGTGTCAAATAGCCTAATTTCAGTAAAATCGGAACAGTGGTTTCGGGACCACAAATCTGAGCCAAAAATAAAATTTAATTTTAATTTTATTACATGGTCCATATTATCTTAGAAATGTCATATGAAAATTTTGATAAGAAAAATTTTATCGATTAGGTGCTTAATTACGGGATGGACTGAATCGCATAAAATGCAAAAGTTAAATTCTAGTAGCTAGAAGGATTAAATAGCTATGTAATTCAAAAATTGAGGTCCTTATATGGTAATTAGACCATTAAACAAAAGTATGTAGATATTTTGGTCACTCATCCATGGAAATTTAAAAAAAGGGTAAGGACTAAATTGGAAATTGAAATAATTTAATTAATTAAAAGATGATAAAAGAATTATTATCTTATTTTATATCATCTTCAGCCCCAAAATATGTGGAAACAGTAGGAGAGAGAGATGAAACTTTCTTGGCTTAATTGGGTAAGTTTTCTTGTCTTGCTTTTAGTATTTTTGATATTTTTAGAACCGGGATAGCTTAATATATCTATTTGGGGGATCAATTTGAAAAGTTATCAAAGTATGGAAATTAGGTCGTGGATGAATATGCTGAAAATTTGAAATTTATGGTAGAAAATGAAAGGTTGTTGATAGATAAACAACTTTTACAAAGTAATTTTTGATGGAAACACGATTTAAGGACTACAATGTAAAGTTGTGAAAATTGAATAAAATTTCTAAAATTTATAGAATATATGTGCTGTAAATTGTATATTGAAATTTCAATTAGGATTGGAATAGGGAGAAAATTGCATAAATTTCATTTTCCGAGCCTAGGGACGGAATTGGAATTTATGAAAAAGTTAGGGGAAAAATGGTAATTTTGCCTAAGATGTAAATTGAGTCCATTTGAATAAATTTATTTATATAGATTCAGGCAACAAAAATTCGAGATTAGACCGAGGAAAAGAAAAAGTTTCGGATTAGTAGATTTTTAAACGTGAACAAGTGTTGAGATAAGTTCGTGTAACTTAATCGTGCATGTAAATATGTTAAATTGAATGTTGTGTTTGTATGGAATGTGAATTATATTAATGTAAAGTGTTTGATTGCTATAATGAAGAATTGAATACATACTTTAAACGGTGAAAAAGGGTTAAGTTCCGTTTGAATATTGAATTCCAATGAATATATGTGCTTTCCCGAAATGAATGAGGTCCTGCATTTGTTACTGTCGGTATTTAGCTTGGATGAGTAATCCTATTGACCTCGTTATAGAAAGGATTTAGCCTGAACGGGTAATCCTAATATACTCCTTTTCTAGCATATGTTACAATTAGGATTTAATTTGTACTGGTAATCCTAATTGAGCTCTTCTGAGCATACGTTACATAAAGGATTTAGCCCGGACTGGTAATCTTGTAATACAATATGTGGCTCGAGAGTGCGTTCTTTGATTAAGTGCCCTAATGGGTAATCTTGAATAAGAATTGACAGGTTATTGAATCGTACACCTTGAGTGTACTACTTGAGTATCCATCAGAATTTCAATGATTCAACGGACACAACTCTTGGCATAATAAGAGAATTATGGGATGAAATGAATAAGGTCTTGAAGGAATATAGTATGATAAGCTCATCTATGCTTACTTGATGAATGTTTGAACACTTATGTAACTAACTTGTTATAGGTAAATTTACCAAATTGATGAAAATGCATGTTATTGAATGCTTAATGCTAATAAACGTATGTAGGTAAGTTTTAATTCCTGTTATAGAACTTACTAAGCATGTAATGCTTACTTAGTTTTATTTTCCCTATTTTATAGTACTCGGAAGCTCGCGAAGGTTGGAGATCAGTAGAGCATCATCACACTATCTACTAGTTTATTTTGGGTATATATAGTAAAATCATTTTGGTATAATGGCATGTATAGGATAACTTGGCCATTAGTGGCTTGAAAATGATGCTTGTAATCTAGCCATTGGAATGGCTAGTAATTATTTGTTATGATATACTTGTAACGTCATACAATGGTAGCTACATATATGTTAAGTAGTTGATCAAATTATGTCTAACATATGGACTAAACCAAGTTAAGATTATAAACATGTATGCATGTAATGATATGCCATGTTAAATAATAGAGTTTGCTTAATTTGAATGCTTGAAATGGTTGGTATTTGGATGTGAGTTTTAGTGCAGGTCATTGGTATGATTTTAGGTGAGAAATTAAGCTAGAAATGGCTTTATTTTGTCCACAAGGGCAGACATACGGGCGTGTGTCTAGATAATGTGTGACACATGCCTGGTACATGGGCGTGTGGTTAGGTCGTGTGTTCTCTGTACCTTAAATTTGAGAAACATAATACTCAAAATTGAGCACATGGCAGAGACAGGGGCGTGTGTCTCAGTCGTGTGTGCCACACGGGCGTGTGTCTTGGCCATATGAACCCTGCACCTAAGTTTTGAAAATTAAATTGATCACACGGCTTACTCACATGGGCATGTGACTGGCTGTGTGGCACAAGTTAGAGAGTTACATGGTGTCGAACACGGCCTGCAGCACGGGCGTGTCCCTTAGAACACACTGGTGTGTCCCTTGCACCTTGGAAATTTTTTGAAAATTCATGAAAAGTTTTTAGAGTTTCTGATTAAGTCCTGACTCGATTCCAATGCTCATATTGGGCCTCGAAGGTCCATTTAAGGGACGTTATGAATAATCTCGGAAAATGAACAGTGATTGACATGATTTATCTATAAATGTTCTGTAAACTCTGGTAATGCTTCGTAACTTTGTTCCGGCGAGGGATACGGGTTAGGGGTGTTACAACAAGGGTAGCTCATTTAGAGTTCACCATGAAGGATACTCTTTCGTAATTTGCCACAAAGGCTATTATTTTTATAATTAGCCACATAGGTGTTCCTTTCACATTGCACCATAAAGGCATTTCTTTCATATTGCACCACAAAGAAGTTCATTTCATATCTCATCACAAAGAAGTTCCTTTCATATTGCGCCATAAAGGCTATCATACCATAATTTTCCACAAAGGCTATTCTTTCGAAGTTCGCCACAAAGGCTCCCTTTTCAATGTTAGCTGCAAAGGCTTCTTTTTAAAAGTTAGCCATAAAGGCTTTTTTTTAGTGTTCGCCATAAAGACTTTATTTTTAATGTTCACCAAAAAGGCTTCCTTTTTAGAGTTAGCCACAAATGCTTCCTTTTCAGAGTTTGCCACAAAGCCTTTCTTTTCAGAGTTCGCCACAAAGGCTTCTTTTTTCAGAATTAGCCATAAAGGCTTCCTTTTTAGTGGTAGTCATAAAGGCTTCACTAATTAGTCACAAAGGTTTCCTTTTCAAATTAGCCACAAAGGCTTCATTTTTAGTGTTAGCAATAAAGGCTTCCTTTCCTAATGTGTTTACAATATGGATTTGCCTAAACTCACGTTGCGTAAGGCATTGGGTAATCACTATCCTTTAGTTCCTTTTAGGAGATGTCATGGCCATGGACTTTTCCTTTCAGATTTCATGTTTGAAGTCCCGATAGACCTATTTAGACAATATCATGAAGATAGAAATGGACTCTTAATAGAACATACTACATAACACACACCTAAGACACACATACACAATCATGCTTCCCATAACATTACTTGAACTCATAAGATCTATACCAGATGTATCTAACATCCTCAAAAAACTGTGACAGCCCTAAATTGACCCTAGTCGGAAAGTGGTTTCGGGACCACTAAACCGAGTCACAAAAATAATTAATTGTTATATTCTATGCTTACTATCTGTGTGCATGCATATGTGGAAGTTTCATTCTCTAATTTTACCAATTTTGTGAGAAATTATTAAATAGGGATCAATGTGAAACATGGTGAAATATGATGGGCTAATTTTAAATGGCTTATTAGTGCATGTTAACACAAAGGTGGAGTTGCATGTCAAATAACCCATTTCTTAAGGTTAGTGGCCGGCCATGACATGATGATGGGCAAAGAAAACATGTCCTAGACATGTTGGCCTAGTGCATTATGGAAGGGAAATAAAGAAAAAAAAAAAGAAGAGAATGGTGAATGGCCCCTCATTGCCGTGAGTTGAGGAAGAAGAAAGAGAAATCCTTGTTGTTCATCCATTCTCATTTTTGTTACAATTACCATGACTTGAGAAGAAGAAGGAGTGTTCATGTTTTCTTTCTTTTGCAATTGTTGTAACTAGAAGAAGAAGAGGAAGCAATAATAGAGAAATACAATGGAGCAAATCAAATAGGTGATTTCCATCTTGGAGGAATTTTGATCGATTCTTTGCAAATATTTTATATTTCTTCCTAAGTCGTTCGGTTTTAAGTGTTGCGATGCTTGAGATTGTTGTTGCATGCGACATGCATGTAAGATTTTGATAGTTTTGTTTGGTGAGTGTGGATTAATTTGCTCCTGGAAACCGTGGCTAAATGGTGAAGTAAATGGTGTGGTATGGTGCTCAATATGTGTTGACGTGTGCAATTGTGACTATCTTATTATGTTGCCTTAATTTGCTTTTACATGCTGTCCAATATTGTAAATTTTATGACAAATTCGGTTAAGTTTAATGCATGTCTCATTTGAAAATTCAATGCTGTCCAAAGCTGGACATTTCCATGTTGTTCGGTGAGTCTTTCAAAGGTAACTTTGCTAAATTCTCACATTTAATTTATGGGTACATATACAAGTAATGTTCGCTATATGGAATGTAAGTATAGGTGTGATCGGTCATGGAAATTTGATATGAAGTTTTGTTAGGTGAGTGGTGAATGGCGAATGAATTATATACATTGTGAGGATGAAATTTGTATATAAATTGTGTATGTGTGCATTCGGACTTTAAGGGGTAATGAGATGAAGTTAAGGTGCGAATTTTAGTTCGGGTGATAGAGATAATTCGGTTGAGTTGATTCATGATGTTGTACATTAGAATAAAAAAAAATTACTACTAAATGTTTTTATTCTAGATCAAGACATCAAAGGGGGAAAATCAAACAAAGGCAAAGCAAAGATAATCGAGTAGCCGATTGGAAATCGTTTCATCCAATATAAGGTAAGTCATTAAGCATGTATTCGGTATTGATTTAAATGGTCATAATATCCATGCAAATTGTGTTTAATGAGATGGTGTGTATATAAAATGTGTGTGTATGGAATGATGACATTGCTGAATGTATAAAAGTAGTAACTTGCGTAGAGCGTTTGGTCTCGGCACTAAGTGTGCGGGCAATAGATGGGCACGGTGACAAGATTGGCACTAAGTGTGCGGGCTTGGAAGGTATGGCACTAAGTGTGCGAACTTAAATTATATGGCACTAAGTGTGTGAACTTAAATTATATGGCACTAAGTGTGCAAACTTAAATTATATGGCACTAAGTGTGCGAACTTAAATTATATGGCACTAAGTGTGCAAACTTAAATTATATGGCACTATGTGTGCGAGCTTAAATTGCATGGCACTAAGTGTGCGAGATCGTTTATTAAGCACTACGTGTGCGAATTTAATATGTATGTTCTATCGATTGAATATTTATATGGAGGTGTGATTTTATCGAGTTGAGTTTGGACAGCGGAAAGAGTAAGCACATTGAGTTCATGGCTAATAGATGCTATGTTCATGCTCGGGGTTGGGTTGGTAAGTTTTAAATCTATGTGATGATTTCAATTGCATGATTGTTGCGGAAATAAAATGATGTATGGAAATTGCTTCAAATATCCTATTAAATGGTATAGGAAATGTGGATGTACGACTTGGTATGAGATTGAACCGAAAGGTCCGAGGAATTATGGTATAGTTTCGATATGGATGAAGTACCTAGCCTCGTTTATTGTTTGATGTTGTGAAAATTTTATTAATGGATGGTTGATGAATGCTTATGACTTACTGAGTTATAAACTCACTCGGTGTTTTCTTGTCACCCATTTTAGGTCTCTTGGACTCGTATTGTTGCGTGCTCGGAACCGTCGTTGAAGTCATCACATCGGCTGGAAATCTTTTGGTATTGTCTTTGTAGTTGAACTAGGTGAACATTTGGCATGTATAGGCTATTACGTTTTGTTGAATTGTGGGTTGTAAACTTTAAGCCATGTGAAAATGGCCTATGTGGTCGTTGAGTAGGATGCTAGAACCTATAGCCACGAGTCTTAGAAACTTTAATTTTGATAAGGTGGCCATAATTTGTGTCATGTATGATGGATGATTAGTAAGGCCAAGGAAAGATTCATGAAATTGGCATGGTCTCATGCGATGAATCGCTGCGGACAGCAGCAGTGATATGAGATTGAAAAATCACTAAAAATAGTAGAAGTAGAATTAAATAGTGAATAAATTATGAGATTGAACCTTGATGAATCTATTTTCATATGGACGAAACAAAACGACCATATGAGCAGTATCTTGAGAGATATTAAAGTTCTCGTGAAACAGGGCGAATGGTTTCGGATCCCTGTCTCAACTTTGAAAATTTACCATAAATTATCCAGAAGGAATTAGAAGTCCTTATATGTGCAGATTCCCTTTGAGTCTAGTTTCATTAGAAACAAACTACATGAGCATTGAAGCCTGTGCGAGAAGATATCCAGTCGTAATGTGCAAGGTCGATGTAGTCGACCCCGTAACATGGGCGACTTTAACTAATAAACTGTACCAATTGGCCTGACCAAAATTCTAGAAATAAATCCAGGATGGATATATGAGTCTAGTTTCAGGAAAATTTACGGAACTGATTTTCGAGTTCTGGAACTCGAGATATGATTTTAAGGTGACAGTGGACGCAGCTAGCTAGCTGCACTCGAATGTAAATCAATTATTTCAAAGAGAGAAATAAGGGAAGTAAGCCCGGTAACACCACGTGGTCAAATCCGGTGACGGTCACGGGTTTGGGGTGTTACAAAAACAAACACATAACCACAATTATCCTTAAATAATCTATTATATAGTCATATACGTGTCATATTGTAACTTGTCATATCCATCCATACAAACTGTACATGCAAACCCCAGCAAACATTAAAACTATACTTTTCTGATTTCTATTTCATAGTCCGGTCAATTACCACAGAAATATCTCATATGAACAATATGAATGCATGAGTTAGTATGGAGACTCACTTGATTCTCACCTATCGCAGTACAAAACTCTAAATTCAGACTCCCATCACGAAATCAACAACTATTACTTTAGAACATTGAAGCCTGTCAAAATCTATTCATATACCCTTTTACTAACACTTCTAACATTGGAAGTCCCCAAGCAAAGCTCATATCTTTATCTTATTATTCTACTAGATCTAATATATTTAGGCTCTATTTGTTTTTCTAAAAATGGCTTCTAGAAAATGATTTCTAGAAAATGACTTACTTTTCTAGAAAAGCTAATATTTTCTAGTGTTTGGATGAATCTGTGTAAAATATTTATTGTTGTTTGGCTGATTTCTTGAAAATATTTTATAAAAGTTATTTTCAATGAAACAAACATATATTTGAGATTTTGATATGGAATGAAGGCGGAAGCAAATCAAATTCAAGTTGTTTGACTCGAAAAGGAAAGGTTTGGATCTAATCTGAAAAGAAGAAATAAATCAATTTAGTATTAAAGAAGTCGAAAATAGTAAAAGAAGAAATTTAAGAAAAAATAATAAATAAATAAATAGACAAAATTTAAAAGTGGAAGATGGATTGATTAAACCGATAGATATGATGGATAGAAGGATAAATGTCCAATTGAGCCATTTGAGATATAAATCCCAACAAACTCAATTAATAGCTCTAATCAATCCTCCAAGAAATAATCCTTGGCAAATTGAAGGGTGAAGAATGAATTCCCATGATTCACTTAAGAAAATCAAGAAGAAAACTACTTCTAAAAATCACAAGAAAGAAATCTTGCTCAAAGAAACAAAACTCCTAGAGTTGAAAACTTTATTAATGAAAACAATTGTATCCTTAATGAACAATGAAGAAGCCTTTATATAGACTAGTTAAGTACATCTAAATAAAACTCTAAAGTATACTAAAACTCTAATTAATCTAAACAAGAAGTAGTTTTAAACAAAACTTTCTTGTTAACATAAAACTCTTAAATAAATTAAACTACTTAATAATTATTAAAATTTTAGAATAATAAAATAATAAAATAATAAGAACTGATAAAATAAAATATTAGGCTTATATATAATAAAAATTAAGCCCAAAACCCGAACCCAATATGATTTAAACTCGAGCTAAAAGGCCAAAACTTGTAATTCCCGTCATAATCTTGTCCAGAAATTCTACTCACGTAGTCTTCACTAAAACGGTCATAAATTGAGATTTTGAACTCAAAATTGATTGATTCAAAGTGCATTTTGAATCTAAGAGATAGATCTTCGAACGCCATAAGACATCTCAACCCAGCAGTGCTTGAATCCTATCCAAAAAGTCATCGGAAGTTGAATAATCTTTTCATTTTAAAAATTGGCAACTTGGTTGAATTGACATTAATAAATTTCATTCCATCCATGCATGTATCATTCCCTCTTTCCTCAAAAAGATTCATACTTGAATCTTGTCTTTGATCAAATCTTGGTTTGATTTGCTTCACCTTTTGACATAATTGTTGGGCCTTGAGGTAGCGTGAGCCCATCACATCCATAGGTTTGAAATTGGGCCTTGAGACTCGCATTATTCCCTCATTCCTCAGGAAAATTTGTCCTAAAAAATTTAATTGCACAAAAATAAAATGTCACACCCCAAAATAGGTCCTAAGAGTTTTAGGGGTATTTTAGGAATTTTAGCCCTAGAGTGTTTGGAATTTTGTGACACGACATACCGATAATGTTTTCAATTATGGTTTTTAGAACATTAAATCAATTTCTAAAAATGAGTTTTAAAGACCTTTAATTTTAGAAAAAGGACTAAGTTATGAAAGAGTCAAAATTGTGAGTTTTTAAGAAGCATTTAGACCAAAATTTAGAAAACCAACCTATTTCTTCTTCCCACCTATAGTTTTTCATGTTAACTCTTCCCTAAATTTGTGTTTGTCGCCCCTTGATTCTCTCTTGCTATTTTAATCAATTTTGAACTCCAAATCCTAATTCCTTTTGATTTTTATCATCTCTTAGGTTATAAACTTCTATAAAAACCAAGAAAATCACCCAAAAATTTCATTATCTACATCATATTTTCCAAAAGTGGGTTTTTCTGGATTAGCATCAAAGCTCATTTTTCTTCTATTGAAGGTAACCATTCAACATTCTATGAGTTTTAAATGATATCTAGTCTCTTAAACTGAATTCTTAGCCATTAAAACAGATGTTTTAAATAAAAGTCGAAATCGGGTCTTTAATGGCGACTTTTAGGATTTTACATAAAAACGTGGTTTCAACGTGTTCTTCAATTATTTTTAACATGATTAGAAGGTTTCTAAACTTACTTTGAAGTTTCGTTAAATATTTCTTGAATTTTAATGAATTTTCAAAAAATAGCTAGAAAACATGTCGAAAAAGTCAATATCTTGAATTGAGTAGTTTTGTGTAGTTTAAAGGTTGAGAATTAGTTTTAGGTGAAAAGATTAAGTATAGATTGAGATATTCAAATTTAAAGTTTGTTATGTTATAAGTTTCAGTTACATGAGAACTTAGTTATGGCTTATGTTTCGTATGCTTGTAATGAGTCCTTGGCTGATTTTTGGATGTATTTTTATGTGAATTTATTGTGTTGAAGTTTCGAATTTAATAGAACCTTCTACGAATAGAGATAAAGGCAAGGAAAAACTAGTTTGAGCTTTCGGCTTTTAGGTCAAAGCGTAATCAGTGAATGTTTGGGATAATTGCTTGTGGACATGATTCAATGCGTTATTTTGGAATTTGGCAGTAGATTAAACTATAAATTTTGAGTGTAAGCTTTCTCATACCTATGCTATCTTGTGAACAATGTGCTTATGTGTTTGTAAATATGTGAATTGAGATGATATGCTACAACATGTGATATGTGGTTATGTTAGCCGTTGTGAAAGTGCAAATGTGTACATGATATGTATATGTTAAGTGTTAATGACAGTGTTTTTCTAAAGATGCAAATATGCAGTGATAGTTCAAGGATAATCGGTAAGTAATATGTATTTGATTTCTAATATTTTGGCCTTGTGATCTTGAAACCATTGGATATAGTTGGCCATAGGATTGTGAGTACTCACCTATATGTACAGTGATTTTAGGTGTTGAGGCCCTGGGACATGTTAGAGGGATAAGGGAATGTGAGCTATGCTCCATTCAACGAGGCATATGAGGGGAAATAAGGAGAGTGTTAGCTTTATGCTTCACTTTTGGGATATGTTTCACTCTATGAGTTTATATTTGGTGTGTTGTATATATGTATAACGTGATGTATGCCTAAATGAGTATGTGGTTGCTATGTAAATCATCTTAACTTATGAATATATATGTATTGTGATATGTGTTTATATGACATGTGACCATTATGCAATTTATCTATAAAGATGTTTTAGAGTATTATGGTGTATGCTTGAATGTCATGTGATTTTATGAGTATTATGACACATGCCTAAACATCATGAGACTATATGAGTATGGTGATATATGCTTGTATGTTAGGTGACTAAATGTGAAATATAGTATATGCTTAAAAGTGAATATGTTTACCATGTAAAAGAACTAGAAAACAATGCACGAGTAAGTATATTATGACACTAAAGTTGGAACTGTTAAGGTTGTGCTATATGGTTGTTTCATTGATGCTTGATGAATTATTTACATGGTAGTTATTCTAGGCATTCACTGAGCTTGTTGAGCTCACCCACTCCTTTTAAGCCATTGCAGATCAAACATAAAAGAACGGGAGCTGTTGAGAGGTTCCATAGGCAGCACTTTTGTACGTGATCGTAGTATGTCACGTCGTCTCCAAGCAAGTCTATTTGTTATTTCATATGTGTTCTACATTTATTTATGTTTTGGGAAATAAGGCAATGTGGTAGACTTGTATATAGTCATGTTAACTTCTAGACATTTTGTTGGTTTTTGGCTCGGTTTATAAGAATTACATGATATTGTTATGCTTGAGTTCGTAAACATGATGATGGATTGACGTTACTCGCTTGAACACAATTTTGCGATATTGAACTGTTAATTAGGTCGTTGAATGATTATTTGTCGAAGTAATTGATGTATGATGTTTAGGAACTAAATTGGAATGGATTAAATGCTTATGTATGCTATATTTTTTAGGTCTAGAGTAGAGGTATTGATATTCGGGGATTTAAAATTGATACCTCTATGTTTTGAGACGTGCAAGAAGTCAGAATATAGATTTGGTATCGATACCTTTGCTCGAGTATCGATACTCAAGCTTAAAGTATCGATATTTCATGACAGGTATCGATAATTTTCTAGACTTTAGGTTTTTAATCGAGAAACAGAATGCAAGTTTAGTATCATTTTTCTAGGTGGTATCGATACCCTAGTATTAGTATTGATACCTACGTGACGGTTTTGAGATTTTGTTAAATGGACCTTATGCATGTTTCTTTTGATGCATGTTCAACATGTATAATTGATAAATAAGAATATGTTTGATCAAGAACCTATACGAATGATAATATGAAAGACATTTCATTTAGAATGAGCTTTTACTTGTTATCTTTGACATGAGACGGTGGTGTGGCACCTTGATATTCGGGCTTGGCGACCAAGCCGGGTATAGGGTGTTATAGAAAAAGGGAGTAGAATAATTAACAATAAAATGAAAAAGATACTTAACTAAGGTTTCTTGTGCGCTAAAACTATCTCTGAGATCAAATATATTATTTTGATCTTTTAAATCAACTTCGATCATGTATGTCTCCTTTAAAAAATAAGGTTTCAACACTAAACAAAGAAGTACGAGTCTTCAAGTAAAAAATAACCTGTAACTTTCTTTGAATATGGATGGTCATCTATAAGAATTTCCAACGATGAGTCAAGAATTTCACATAATTATAAAAATCAAGAAGTTTAATATTATTATGTAAAAATTCATATTTAAAGTCTAAGGTAGAAAATTTTGTTGCAAGATCAAATGCATAAAGTTCTTTAATAAATCTATCGAATACAACAAAAGTAACCTTGACATAACTAGATAAACTGATAAAATCAATTGAACTTTCAGACCAAGGTTTAATAAAATTTGACCAACGAGAAAACATGTTGTAAGGAAATATTTTACAAACAAAATCAGTAGCATACTCATAAAAAAACATTCAACGTATGCCTACATGTTTCAATTACCAATGTATCCTCACTTTTTTTAACTTGTAGCACTTGTGTAGAATTATCAATGTTCAACTTACCTCTCTTCCACATGTAAAATTGTTTATTAATGGTAGAGTAATGTAATTAGAAGTCTGTCAATGGATCCTTGAAATCTTGTAATAAAGAAACATCACTAAACAAATTCGAGTTATGGTTAGTTAAAACATAATTATTCCTCACTTTTGCATGGATATTTTCTTTCTTTTCATTTTTTTTCCATTTGGTAACTCTCCATTTTTACCTCAAATTTATTTTCACTCACCAAAAGTGGACCATCAAGTAGACTTTTATCACTTAAGGTCTCTTTTCTCTCTGTCTTTTCAATTTTTTCTTTCCCCTTAATCATCTCTCAGAATTTCATCATTTTCAATTGGTCCTTATACACATCTTTGGGCACCAAAGGGGTAAAGAGTATTTTTTTTCCTTTAAACACAAGGGAGTAACGGTTCAATTTGTGTAACACCCCGAACCCGAGACCATCGTCGGTGTCGGACACGAGGGGTTAACAAGCCAAGTTCACATGTTTTGCCCACCAATTTGACATTTCCAGTCAGGCTGGAAAACTGCATCACCGTCGCCTTAAAAATCGTATCTCGAGTTTCAAAACTCGGAAACTGGTTTCATAAATTTTCCCTGAATTTAGACTCATATATCCATCCATGGATTTATTTCTAGAATTTTTGGTCGGGCCAATTGGTACAGTTTATTAGTTAAAGTCACCCATGTTACAGGGATCGACTGCTCTGACCTTCGCGCGTTACAACTTGAATATCTCACTGTACAGGACTTTAATTCTGGTTCCGTTTGTTTCTAATGAAACTAGACTCAAAATGGAATCTGTACATATAAGGCATGACTCCTAATTCTTTCTGGATAATTTATAGAAAATTTTTAAAGTTGTGACAGGGCACCCAGAAACCGTTCTGGCCCTGTCTCACAATAGCCTTAATATCTCTTAACATGTAACTCCTATGACCATTTCGTTTCTTCCATATGAAAATAGACTCATCAAGGTTCATTTACATAGCTTATTCACTATTTAATACCATTCCTACAAATTTTGGTGATTTTTCACATTCACGTCACTGCAGCTGGCAGCATCTGTTTTTAAGGTAGGTCTTACCTATTTGGTAGTCTCCATGAACCAACTAGTCTTACCATACATAGGTTCATATATGATCATTTTAACCATGCCAATGGCTGATCATGTGACCAACATTCCCATTTCCAATCCATAGCCACATCATGACACCAAATATATACATACAAACCACAAATAGTCTAAGTTCATGCTTTCTTTTTGAGCCATTTTCGCATGGCCGTACATATATACATCACAACATATTTAACCAACAAGGGGTAGTCCTATACATGCCATTTCAAGTTCAACCAAAATTTATACCAAAATGGAGGCTTGATAGTGTGGATGACTTCGACTTCAACGATCCCAAATCCGATTGCTTGACGAAATCTAGAAAACGAGAGCCAAAGCAACGGGTAAGCATTTTATGCTTAGTAAGTCTCAAGGAATATAATCAACTCTAATTACAGCAATACATTCACATAGCCAAATGCATCATTTCATTAATACACATTCTTACTTCACACTTCATCATTATATAATTTCACAAAGTATCAATCAATTCAATAACTGAAATTCATTAGTCGATTGAGCGAATGTTGCTCAAACATGTCGACTTTCCAATGCACATATAGGCGTACCTCATTCTTTGGGCTTTTCGAGTGTACTCATTGAATTTATTACAGCAACCAACACTCACCTCCAGCCCAAGATTCTTGAATATAACCGGATATAACCATGTGCACAAATGCCTTGGTCTTAGCCCGGATAGAATGTCTCGCACGAATGCCTTGGTCTTAGCCGGATGTAGCCACTAGTACAATTGCCTTGGTCTTAACCGGATATAATTTCCAGCATAATTGTCTTGATTTAGCCGGATATCATTCAATTTCCCATGAACACATACATCAATTATCATTGGACATACATATTTCATTTTCACTAAGGCTCAAACGCAATTATAGTCACAAGCATATTCGCCGGGACTTAGCCCGTAGAATTCAAATACTCATGCACACATAATCAATAATCAATACACATCCATACTTTATTTCACATAATTCAAGTGGGGTCACTTCTTGAGGACTTACCTCGGATGTTGTCGAACGGCTTTTTTTGGCTATTCGATCACTTTCTCCTTCCCCTTGTCCAATTGTGGCCCTCTAAGCTCTTGAGCTAATTCAAACAAATTCAATTTATTAAAACCTCATTGTGCTAGCTTATGGCCGAATATGACAAGGAGTTTAAATGGTCATATGGCCACCCTTTAGCTTGAATACACAATGGTCATGCACATTTTATTCTACATCAAGCAATTCAATACAATTTATTCGAGCATCAAGGAAATGCTAAGGCCTTCAATAGGCTACCCAAGGCCGAATATTCATGTACATGTTGAGGCCAATTAGGCACTTAATACCTCCATGCATTTACTAGTTAATGCTTTGCATATTGTAGCTCAAAACTTATAATATAGCATCAAGCACTCATATGTGTGCTAGGCCGAATGTGCTTGCAATTTCACAAGCATTCTTCAACATCTTCTTCTTTAAACAAGCATATTCATCACTTACTTCATAGCCCAAAACATAATGTGCAATCATATATATACATATATGAGCATGGCCGAATTTCAAGGTGTCCATAGCCATCCAAAATACAAATTTTAACTAACATGCAAGAAGCATGAACCATGCTCATGAATGCATCATGGCGAATATGACAATCATGCCCTTTTAAACTTCAATCATGATTAAACAAAAGAAAACTCAAAATCTTACTCAAGAGTAGACAATCCATCATTGCATGCATCATCATCAAGCTTCACCCTTAGCATGCAATGGCTTTATCACCATAACAACTTTGGCCAAATACCATTTCCATGGCATAACAAAGATTTGAGCCATGGCTAACATGCACATCAAGTTAGCAACCAAAACATGCATGAAACTCCCAACACAACCTCATACATACCTTAATCTTGATGCAAACTTAGCCAAATCTCCTTCTAGATCTCTTCCAACCCAAGCACGAAGCAAAAATCCTCCCCCTTTTCCCTTAGTATTTTCGGCCAAGAAGATGAGAAAGGATGAACAAATTTTTTCTTTTCTTTCTTTAGGATATTCGGCCAAGCCTATGGAGAAAGATGAACACTTTTTTTTTGTTTCTCATCCTACTAACACTAATTTTTTTTCCATACTCTTATTTTATTATTTCTAACATCATCCATTAGTAAAACATGTTGGGAACATGTTTCCCCTTGCCCATAATTTGTCATGGCCGGCCATCCACCTTAGGAAATGGGATAATTGACATGCAACTCCATTTATTTCACTTCATGCATTATTAGGCCACTTAAAAATACACCTATCACATTTTCAAGTCCTAGCACATGGGTCCTTTCTTATAAATTTGCACCTAATTAATAAAAATCGAGACACGAAATATTTACGCATACAAATTCCACATACAATAAGCACGGAATATAACACCTAATTATTCTTGTGACTCGGTTTCGTGGTCCCGAAACCACTCTCCGACTAGGGTCACATTAGGGGTGTCACAATTTGTCATGGTGTACCACAATAGATCATATTTCCATGGTCTTCCAAGAAGCAAATGGGCGACATGCATGGGAACTACATCACACCAAACCTTATCAGAATAATTACCAATTTTGAATGCTATAACATCCCAAAAATTAGAGTTTAGTAGAATTGGGTTTGTGAATCAAGATAGAGTGGTGATGCCTTAATTTTTGAGGTTGTCTATGCATTTTTAAAAATAAATGAGGTATTGGTTTATTGGTTAAGCATTAATGAAATGTTCCTTAAAATCCAAGTTCAAATCCCTTCTCTCTCACTATTTTTATTATTTTGCAAATTTTTCCTTAAACCCTAGTTTGTGACATGTCTTATTTTTTAAAATAAATATTTCAAAATTATATCAAGAATGAGTTATTGGTTTGATGGTTAAACATTAGTGAATTTATCTTTGAGGTCCTAACTTCAATTCCATTCCTATGCAAATAATTTAATTTTTTTACAAAAACCCCTTATTTTAATGTGTGGGTCATCCAAGCCTAGATATAAATATTAAATTTTTACTAATAATCAGCCTTTAATCATCCTCCTCATTGCCTTAGCCGTTCCTCTCCTTCTCTTTGATTTTAATTTTTTTTCCTTTCCTCCATTGTTGTTGTCGCCTACACCTAGTTTTACCATCTCTTTCTTTTTTTCTTTTTGCCACAAGATTTGTTAAAATATTCCCCACCATATTGCTGTAATTTTTCATCTTTAAAATCAATCCCAAATTTGAAATCTTGAACTCCAAGATCGATCCCGAACATTGCCAAGAAAGTGCCATTGCCGTTTCTCTCGACTAGCTTGGGTAAGGTTTCTTTTCTCTTTAATTTCTTGATTAATTTTGTCAATTAAAAACCAAAATTTTCAGATCTGGAATTTGGGGGATTTTAAATGATTTCAAAGGTATTTTTCCATATTTTAATGAGATCTCAAAATGTTTTAAAATTCAGCCCCAATTTTGGCCACCATGGGTGGTGGTGCGTGCGCCTATGTGCAAGAAAGGGGGCTGTTTTGTTTCTTGGTTCTTACTTACACTTTTTCAGCCTTAATTTGAGTTCTTGAACCCTTCTAATCAGCTTTTAAACCCATTTCAATTAGGTAAAAATGTTCTTGATTGATTGGCCATTTGAAACCCGCAAATCGTGAAGTGTAAGTGCAATTAAGGGTAACTAGTTTGTTATTTCGACATAGTTGTTGGGTAAAGGTCATGAATTGATTAAATGAAGGAATTTAATATTGATTAAATGAAGGAATTTAATATTTATTAAATGAAAGAATTTAATCATTAATTAGCAAGGTCATGAATTGATTAAATGAAGGAATTTAATATTGATTAAATGAAGGAATTTAATATTTATTAAATGAAAGAATTTAATCATTAATTAGCTACTTATTTTCTAGTATATTATTGAATTAGGTTCTGACCCAAATGCCCCAAATCATCTTTAAAGGCGAAGAACGATTGTACATACGGTTCACATCGATACAGTGTAACGAACCTAACTAGTTTAGATTCATAAAATAGTTATTTCAACAATTGGTTTGAACTCATAAGTGGGTGTGTAACATCCCTTGCCTGTATCTGACACCGGACAGGGTTCGAGGTGTTACTGGACTAAAATATAAACATTCACACAAACTGAGCCATAAAATTTTGTTCAGATTTAAAACTTTTCAATTTCATGCAAATTGTCCCCTATAATGGCCTAAAAGGCCCAAAACATACATCAAAGGTGATTCAGAACTAATCTAAAAAATTTTGGGACCTCGGAATAACTTAGAAAATTTTTCCTACTTTGGAGAGTCACACACCCGTATTGGTAGGTCGTGTGGTCACACACGCCTGTGTGACTCAAGACACGCCCGTGTGACTCGGGACACGCCCGTGTAACTCTCTGACTATGACATCATCAACAAAATAAGGTCACACGGCCAAGCAACATGCCAGTGTGGTGAATTAAATTCCAAAAAATTAAGTGCAGACTTCACACGGTCGGGGCACACGCCCATGTCCTAAGGCCGTGTCTTTCAAATGGCTGAGACACACGGCCGTGTCTCTGCCCGTGTGTTTACTACTGGGCTTTTTTTTTCATGATTAGGGTGCAAGGGACACATGGCCGGATCATACGCCCATTGGGCAGACCGTGTGTCACACACGGCCAAGACATATGCCTGTGTGTCTAACCGTGTGGACAATTTATAGGCTATTTTCCAAGCTATTTGCCACCCTCAAACACTCACATACTTATACTCATTTCATGGAATGCAACATGGCACATTTACTTACTCAAACATTCACAATCATAGTTAATTTGTAACTTGATAATGTCAACATTTCACCTATTCAACTATCATGCTTTCATATGACATTTCACACCAATTTCATATTTGTATATCATCCTTGTTAACCTATTCTCAAGTTATACCTTTGCACCACATTTATTGTATACACATTAATCATATCCTATACTCCAAACATACATGCCATCCATCTCACTCATCAACCATAATCAACCATAACCACATTCAAGCATAAACACATTTGCATGCATGCATCAATAAATAGGATTACAACCCAAAATAATCAATATGAGCCACCTCTCATGGTCGTATACAAAATAACCACAATAACATCATGAGCCAACACTTTTGGCTAATCAATATGATACATAGCAAAAAGACCAAGTCCCTATACATGCCATATCTAAAATGATGAAACTAACTATACTCTAATGTTTAATTGATAGTGTGATCGTGTCTCCGACATCCTCCGATTCCCGAGCTAGCTTGGCAGAACTATAAGAGATGGAAAGGAAAGGGGTAAGCATAAAGCTTAGTAAGTTCACATGCAAATAAAATGCAACTTAAACAAGCATAAATCATGCATTTAATATAACGAACATAATCTTGCATTTATCAAATCCCATGAACTTATTCCTTATATATATACATGTTCTTACTACAAGCTTATCATATTTCATGTAATTCCCATGAGTTCGATGTACATACCTGTGCCCACTTGCACATAGCAACTTACTTGCTAGCCTTGATGTGATCATTTCGATTACTCATTAAACTTCTTTTGAACTACCCGTTGAACACTCAGAATACTATCGGATACATCAGAAGCTTGCACCTAAATGCCTCATATGTAGCCAATGCTACTTCATATATCAAACCACATTTTGCTAGCTTATGAGCTACTCACGGGACTGCTTATATAGGCTATCAAGTATCCACAAAACATTTCGGACTAGCTCACCATTAATAGCATATACGAGACCAGCACCCGGATGCCAAAACATGTGTCATACATGTCACAAACTCAGACACAACTCAATAAGTTCGGATGTCACATAAATCATGAACTCAGACCAACTCAATGAGTTCAGATTTCACAACTCCTAGTGACATGTCACTTGTATCCTAAACTATTCCTAAGGTTCAAACGAGATTCTTCGACATCACATTTTCGTTGAGCTTGCTAGTAATGTCAATTTCAATACTCATAGCATCAATCACATACTCATGAAATAATCAAAGCATCATTCATAATAATATGTAAGCATTTAAGTACATGGTACAACATCACATTAAATATATATACTTACCAAACATGCAATATTAAGCATTTAAAGTATGGTACATGTTACTTAATTTGCAAATGAACTTACCTCGGTACAAAATGATAGAAACGAGCCTAATCTTCGTAAACTTTGTTTTTCCCTTGATCAAGACCCGAATCAAGTTTTTCTTAATCTATAATGCAAAATTTAACTTGTTCAATACACACATTACTCATATCGACCCATAACACATGCTTAGGTAGAATTACCTTTTTACCCCTAACTTTTCACTTATTTACACTTTAGTCCCTAGGCTCGTAAAATGAAATGCATGAAATTTCTTGGTTATACAACCTAGCCGATTCATATTCCATCTCATATCAGCCCATATCTTCCTTTATTTCACATTTCTACTACTCATTTTTACACCTTTTACAAACAAGTCCTTTTTAGGTGTTTTCACTAAAAATTACTTAGCAAAAGATGTTTATCACACATCAAACATTCATATTCCTCCATTAAACATCAAAATAAAACTATGTCACACATGGGTCAAATTTCATACATGAACCCTAGCTCAAAATAATGGTAGAAATAGCTAGATCGGTTGATGACAACTTCAAAAATATAAAGAACAATAAAAATGGGGCTAGGGAGCACTTACAATCAAGCTTGAAAATTTGAAAACCCTAGCTATGGAACCCTTGTAAAATTCGGATATGGCTTGAAGAAGATGGACAAGATTTTCACTTCATTTTCCTTTTTTATTCTTTTATTTACCAAAAGACAAAAATGCCCTTAAGGCCATTCTTTCAAATTTTTCCTATTCATGCCCATATTATCCAAAATTTTAGAACTTGGTCTAATTTTTATTTAAGGACCTCTAATTAATAATCCAATGCAATTTCATGCTTAAAGCCTCTAGAACACAAGTTTTGCAACTTATTCAATTTAGTCTCTAAAGTCAAATTGGACATCTTAGGCATAAATTTCTTCATAAAAATTTCACACAAACATGTAATCATATCATGGATCATCAAATAATCATAAAATAATTATTTCTATTTCGGATTTGTGGTCTCGAAACTACTATTTTGATTAGACTCTAATTTGGGATGTTAAAGGGTGTTTGGAGGCTGGTTTAATGGTAAATTTATTTTATTTATATCGAATTTTGGTTTAGGTTCGTGTAAGGAATTGTTAAGGAAAATTGGAAGATTCGCTAATGTGCTGCGAGGAAACGAAAAATAAGGTGTGGTTCCTAAACTCATAAAATTGTTTGAAAATGTTAAATATCATGTTATATTTGATAAATTAGCTTGTTGATTGGATTAGCTTAATAGCTGAATTATTGATTTTGTGAGTGGTCGAACCAGGTATGTTTCGAGCCTTAAAATATTGACATGTTGGCAAAATTGCTAGTTTGATTGTATGAGTGTTTGATTGAGTTTGTAATTGCATATTTGAGTTATGAGATATGAGAATGTTTGACTGAATGATATAATGTGTTGAGATATTAAGCTTACGTATGATTTAAACATATGAGATATTTGTTATATTGTGTACTGAAAAGGGTGTTATTTATGCACAATGAAAATCCGTAAAGTATGTGAAATTTAACGATCTTGATTGATACCAACACAATGGTAATTTGAAAGATTGGAACACTGTTTCCCCTTATTGAAAGTATGTGATCATTGAGGACATGCCGAACATGTCAAATGAATGTGAAAAGTATTAAAATATGATTATGTATGAGATTGTATGACATATTGCATATGCTTGGGTTGGGATTTTGTGGTTAACGGAGGAGTTCCATGGAGCATCGGTGGCATATTAAGTTTGTATTATTTGTAGTGAGTCACTGCTCCTGGAGTACCGAGGGGAATGACAATTTATCACATTTTTACTGGCAGCTTGTCTTCATTTTTACTAGCTAAATTTTCTGCATATTGTTATCGGTGGTTTTAACCACAATGGGCAAAAGCCCATAATGTTTCTAAGTTCGAATGACGGGTTCTTGGGAACTCGTGGTTTGTAGCGAATGGGATGGGTAGGAACCTTTTTGCACTGCATCATGCTTACGACATATTCGAATGTTATTGATTTATAATATGTGTTGTATTGAATGGTATCAAAATTACTGATTGTTACTCGTATGAATGATGTCCCATGCTCATACACCGTTTGACATCAATTTGATAGTGGCTATGTAATGATATGAAATTCCTATGATGGTTCTGTTTTCTTCTGTTAATGCTAATATGTTTCATTATATTTGATGTTTTTGCCTGTTTAAATAATTGTTCGACTCACACTGAGCTTTTCATAAGCTCTCCCCTTAATAGTGTTTAACTTTTTAGGTGAACCTCAAAATTAGGACTGGACTCGACATTCGGAGAATCATTTTAGACCTCAAAGTATTCTTAATAAGTATTACTAAGTATTTATTGGTTTTGGCTTGTAATTTTTAATTATTTGTGGTCTATGGCTTGGTAACTTTTCTTTTAGGAATTTTGCATGCATGGATTACTCAAGCATAATAACCAGATAATGCATGATATCGGTCTTAAGTAAAACTTGATATTGTTCCCTAGGTTCCGCTGCATTGCAAAGGAACTGTAACACCCCTTACCCGTATTCGTCACCGGAATAAGGTAGGAGGCATTGCCGGAGTTTATCAAATTAATTTTACATTAATACG
The DNA here is from genome assembly GCF_025698485.1 of Gossypium arboreum. Taxonomy (NCBI): domain Eukaryota; kingdom Viridiplantae; phylum Streptophyta; class Magnoliopsida; order Malvales; family Malvaceae; genus Gossypium; species Gossypium arboreum. Next base: position 24,518,930 of record NC_069076.1, on the reverse strand, counting down.
AGTTAAATACTATTCATTTACTAAAACATGTCATGGCGTCCTTTAGATGGCCTCCAAAGCCCAAAACATACTTCGAGACCAAACCAGAATTAAATCAAACCATAGGGAATTTTTCGCAAAATCCCAAAGTTTTTATTTTTGCTCAATATAACCCCTTTATAAATATCTAACCTTCCCTGCAAATTTTAAAACTGAGACCAATCCAACCAACCAATTCATTTCAATCAATTTGATACCAAATTATACTACTATTATAATTATACTATTTAACATATTCATCATTCTTTACTTTAATGTATATTCATTAAACAAGTCTTAGTATTTATATAATCATCAAACCTTATACATGCCATATAAATCAAAAAGGAAATTTACAAAAGCTACCGGAGATAATCTGGATAGTGTGATCCTCTGTGTTGATTCGATCCTCCGCATTCTTCCACGTCAATCTACAAGAGACATTGAATACATTCAAGTAAGCTTATAGAAGCTTAGTAAGTTCATAGGCATAAAACATAAATCTTACCAAATATTTATACACTTATACAATATACACAACTATTAAGTTCACCTGTCAACCACAGTCATTGGTGAGTTCCCTTGTATAAACTTACTACCACTCATCCATTTCCTTTAATTCTTTTGGGCCCGTTTGTCACATATCATTCTTCAACCAAATTAGGGAACGGTTACGGAAAATTGAGTACTTCACTTTCACTTTGCCATAGTATAACTATGGTCTTGTGTATGATCACTTTACTTTTTGAAGTCATAGTCCTGCCACGGTCTTACACTAATCACATTTATCACTTGTCACTGATCAGATAAGTGTAGCTAAAGCTACCACTTATCAGTTATCACTTGTCACTGATCAGATAAGTGTAGCTAAAGCTACCACTTATCACTTGTCACTTATCACTGATCAGATAAGTGTAGCTGAGGCTACCACTTATCACTTGTCACTGATCAGAAGTACTCAAATCCGACGTTCCTCTCAATTTGATCATTTATTTGATTTTCGGGTTGTTATTTTATTCTCTATTCATCAATAAATATATTTTATCATACATTATATAATTCATAAAATTTACATATAATCATTAAACTTCAACCATATGAACTTACCTGGGTCGATTTGTAAAATTTGTGAAAGTTCAGGGACTAATCAGCTACTTTTTCTTTTCCTCGACTTGCTTCGGGTTCTCGATATATCATTGTAAAATCATTCACTTATCAGTATTGACTTCATCTTCAACCCGCTTATAAGTAATATTATCTATAATTTAATTGTTTACTTATGTATATTCCAATGCTGTCCATCAGTGCCATAGTCACTAAATTATTTTTATCTTTAGCTACAGAACTACAAATTAGGATCCGCTAATTTTCCCTGAAATTAGACTCATATATCTTATTATCATAAAATTTTTATAATTTTTGGTTTAGCAAATAAGTGCAGTTTATTCTTTAAAGTCACCCCTGTTCTGCTGTCTGACAATTCCGACCCTTCTTCACTTAAAATTAATTATCTCTTTTTACAGAATTTGGATGATGTCCATGTTTGCTTATATTGAAAATAGACTCATTAAGGATTTTAAAAATATAAATTTAAGTCCCTAATTATTTTTCTCCAATTTTTTATGATTTTCTAAAGTCAGAACAGGGAAACCCGAAATCATTCTGACATTGTCTCACAAAATCTATTATATCTCATGATCTACAATTTCGTTGCTTACACCGTTTCTTCTATGAGAAACTAGACTCAATAAGCTTTAATTTAATATTTTTTTCATCTTCTAATTCGATTTCTAAAATTTATGGTGATTTTTCAAATTTAGACTACTGCTGCTGTCCAAAACTGTTTTAGTGTAAATGTTGATTTCGGTTTTTGCCCCAAATTTCACAGTTCATACAATTCAGTCCTTGCTCAATTAATCCCTCAATGAAGCTAATTTTTCCCAATTAATGCTTTACCTAGACATTATAAGTTATTTCACAATTATTTAAATTCATAATTTCCACATAAAACCCTAACTTCAAACTCTTTCACCATTAGCTCCCAAACATTCACTTTCTATTCAATTCTTTCAATAAAATCAGCATATAAACAATTTGAAACTCTAATTCCATGCTAAATCATCATATACTTCCAACACATATTCATAACAACTTCCAATTTCTTTCATAGAATCAAAAACTAATGAATTCAACAAGTGGACCTAATTGTAAAAGTCATAAAAACATAAAAAAATTCAAGAAATAATCAAGAATTGAACTTACTTGCAGTAAAAATATGAAAAACCAGCTTAATAAAACCCTTCTATTGCGTTTTTTCTGATGAGAATGCAGAAAAATAATGAGAATTCTACATAATTCCACTTTAGTCCTGGTTTATTAAGTAAATTTTGCAATATTCCAATTTTACCCTTAATTCATCAATTTTCCTGCTGATTTCATGCACCTTGCCGTCCAGCCCAAATAGAACTTGGGTCTATTTGCCTTTTAAACCCTCTTTCTTTTATCATTTAAGCTATTTAATCATTTCCCATAATTTTACATTTGTTACAATTTAATCCTTTTTATTCAATTAACTATCGAAACTTTAAAATTTCTTGACGAAACTTTAATACTAACTTATTAACACTCCATAAATATTTATAAAAATATTTATGGCTCGTTTTAAAAATTTTCAAACTCTCGATATCTTGTTTCCGATTCTAATTTAATTTTTATTTCTAGTACACTATTCGCTATTTCAAAAATTTTCCTAACTTCACACTTAACTTATATTCACTAAATTATTAATATTTTCTACTCATTTGTCGGATTTAGTGATCTCGAATCACTGTTCCGACACCACTGAAAATTTAGGCTATTACAGGAACTGTTTTTGAAAAATAAATCGATAAGGCAACTAAGTTTCTAAAATGACTTGAAAAATGGTTTTTCTGCTGCATTAGTTTAATATTGAGTTTTTTTTTTTTAAAAAAAGAAGAGTGACAAACGAATGATTTTTCTAAAACAACATCAGCAATAAAATGAATCCTAAGTATACACAACCTAATGAATGAATGTTTTTAAGCTAACTCAAAGTACAACTACGATTTTCTCTAAAATGAGTTTATTTAAGGTCTTCAAAGGTAACGTAAGTTAGATTAGCCTAATGTAGCCTTCTCAATCTAGCCATAATGTCTAGGCTGGGTTTGAAAGGTTACAAATGCAATTAATGACTGTTTAACTACCTTAACTTCTGAACTTTCGATAAGCCATTGTAAGTGATATGGCTTAAGATGATTTTGACAAGGTAAAGATAAAGTATCCACTAAACAACTACTCACCACATTGGCAAAACTACCATTATCAACAATAAAAGAGCACAAATTTCCTTGAATCAAGCACCTCGAGTGGAAGATACTAGCCCTTTGCACTTTGTCAGAATCGTCCCTAACTTGAATGCTAAGGGATTGTCACACTACAAGACAATGAGACTCAAGCAAATTGTCTCCATCAATAGGAGATTCCAAAACATCTACCATACTATGCCTAGTATCATTATTAGAGGCTGAAATAAAAAAAAAAAACTCAAAAAAAAATTGATCAAAGAAAATTAAACCTCACCATTGTACACTCGTAATAAAAAAATCTAATATATAAAGAAAAGAAATTAAGATTTTCTCGCTTGTAACTTTTAAAAAGTAATTAAATTCAATAATATTCAAAAAGATGTGGGATTACTCTCTAACAAAGTTGACCTAGGGCTCTAAGAAACCAAAGAAAAACTCAACTCCAAAGGAAGTATGTTGTACAGAGAAAGGAGAGGCAACTCTTTTCATACCTATTAACACAAGAAATGAAAATGTGTTAGAATGCGTAATAGAATAAAAATAAAAAGCTAAAACAAAAGAAAACTTAATGCTAGAATCAAAGAAAATAAACTACCCAACCGAAAACCTAAAATAATGAAAAATAACTTGAATTTTTTTGTTTGAGGTGTTCTCAATTTCCAAAAATATTGAAATTTAAATCGGAGTCTCCTCAAATAATGTAGATCTGATCTGGAAAATTTTAGCACAAAATTCAACCCACAGAATATTTTCTTCTTTTCTTTTCATATTTTTTTAATCACTTTTTTTTTGGAAAATATTTTTTTATACTCTAAAATAGTGCCAAGAAGAAGTCTGTAAAATTTTAGATCATTTGAAAAATGTTTACCCACTGAAAAATATTTTTTTCTGAAAACTTTTTGAGTAAAAAGAAAAAACTGTTTTGTGGTTGTTTGCTGGAATTAGTTTATAAGAACACAAAGAACATCAAAAATACCCGAATCTGATACCAAATGATATGGAATAAAGTAGAGGAAGTGGAAGAAGGATCGATTTCAAGTTGATCGACTTGAAAAGAAAAGATATGGATCTGATCTGAATAGAAGAAATAAATAAATTTAGTAATAAAGAAGTCGAAAATAGTAAAAGAAGAAATTTAAGATCAAAGAACAAATAAAAATAATAAATAAATAGACGAAATTTAAAAGTGGAAGATGGATTGAATAAACTGATGGATATAATGGAAAGAAGGATAAATATTCAATTGAACCCTTTGAGATATAAATCCCAATAAACTCAATTAATGACTCTAATCAACCTTCCAAAAAATAATCCTTGGCAAATTGAAGGGTGAAGAATGAATTCCCACAACTCCTTGAAAAAAGGGAGAAGAAAACTACTTCTAAAAATCACAAGAAAGACATTTTGCTTAAAGAAATAAACTCCCAGAGTTGAAAACTTTATTAATGAAAACAATTGTGTCCTTAATGAATAATGAAGAAGCCTTTATATAGGCTAGCTAAGTACATCCAAATAAAACTCTAAAGTATACTAAAACTCTAATTAATTTAAACAAGAAGTAGTTTTAAACAAAACTTTCTTGTTAACATAAAACTCCTAAATAAATTAAACTACTTAATAATTATTAAAATTTTAAGATAATAAAATAATAAAATAATAAGATCTAATAAATACAATATTGGACTCATATATAATAAAAATTAAGCCCAAAACTTGAGCCCAATATGATTTAAACTCGAGTTAAAAGCCCAAAATTCTCGTCATAATCCTGTCCAGAAATTCTGCTCAAGCAGTCTTCACTAAAATGGTCATAACTTGAGTTCCCGGACTCTAAATTGATTGATTCAAAGTGAATTTTGAAGCTAAAAGATAGATATTTGAACTCCATTGGATATCTCAACCTAGAAATTCCTAGATCCTATCCAACAATTCGTCACAAGTTGACTAATCTTTTTATTTTAAAAATTGGTAGCTTGGTTTAATTGACACTAATAAATTTCATCTCATTCGTGTATGTATCAGATTTTATTATGTTCTCATGATTTAATTGAGTTTATTTTATAAAGCTTATTTATATTTTAATTAATCATGTTTAAATTTTAATAAATCTTAATTTACTTAATTAAGCTTAATTGTTAATTTCGTACATTAAGGAATATAATTGTTAATTAAATTGAAAGTGATAAATATTTATTTTGAATATCATCTGAATGAAGAAGTTGAAAATGATTTAATTTAATAAAAATTGAAGTAAGGACTAAATTGTAAAAATTGTAAATTTTCAATTCTAAGGGTTTGAATAGTGAAATCAAACATTGATGTAGTAACTAAATTATATGATTATGAAATATGAGAATTTGGAAAGTTGAGCACAAAATAGTAAAGTTTGAAACTATAGGGGTTAAACTGTAAAGACTTCAAAACTTGAGTTTTAAGACTATTTTACATTATTTGAGAATTTACAATTCTTAAAAATAGAATATGAAAGTTTAACTGTTCAAAAATCAATGACTAATTTTTGGAAATTTTGATAATTTTAGTTGTAAGGACTAAATTATAAAATTTGGAAATTTTAGAAAATGGATTGTTTTGCAAAATTGCACAAAACAAGATTTAGGGCTGAATTGTAGAATAAGAAAAATCTATTTTTGAGGAATTAAATTTTAGAATAGTAAAAAATTGGATTTTAGGGACTAAATCGTAAAAAATATAAAATTAGAATATAAGGGACTGTTTTTTTCAATAATGAAGAGAGCTTCCCCTTTGTTACTCTAAAAGCCTTCCCTTTTTGTTTCTTCGATGATGAGGATAGTGAATAGAGCCTTATCAGTTTGAAAAATGTCTTACGAAAAAAATTGGTAAGACATTTTCCTTTAAAAAGTCTTGATTTTACCCTTTTTTTTGGAGGATGTTTTCCTTTAAAAAGTATTGATTTTACCCAACAAAAAAACATCGTAAAACAGTAAAATTGTTATACAGAGAACATTTTACATGCAAACAAATGAACCCTTACTCTTTCAAAATTCACATGCAAAGTCATATTACTTACCCAAATACAAAATATCTCCTTATTACAACCCAAGATCGCAATTTCTAGCTCAAGGGAGGAAGAAATGCTGGTAGTTCCTTAAAAATCAGATAATTGCACTTTTAGAAAGTGAGGAAGATAATTTCCCCCATACTTATCCTAAATACAAATATATATATACATCCAAAACTCCTATTGGAGCTTGACACGTGTGACAAACTTTCAAAACTACCTTTATAAATGGTTTACAGTTGTGAAAATCCAATATTTTTATACATACTTGGTTTAGCCCTTCGTTTCACTCTTAGCTACCTTGTTAGAATGTAACTAGCATTGTAACTCAGTACTCTTACCAATCTTTTCTTCTTTATAACTCAACATATTCTAAGAACAATCCCTTGCATAATCTTCTAATTGTCCGCTATGTGCCCAATCTATACGCCAAAAACAACAACTGGACAGATAAAATTGCATCCCAAATTAGTTTTAGACTACCTGCCAGAACTTAGGACCCGCCAAAGCTAGGTGTTAGAACTCTCCTCCCCTTAACAAAATTTCATTCTTCTAAGAATTTCAATTATTTGAATAAAATTAGTTAGACATGCCAACCAGATATGAGAATGATACGAATTCTCTTGCAAACACTTCAAAATTTCCTTTTCATTGGCATACTCCTTGAAAGTACTTTTTTAAAAATGTCATTAGTATGCTTCATTGGAAAAAAATCGTAATTTGGTGGTTAAACACTCGAACTCGGACATCACATACTTACCCTTTTAACAAATGTCAAACTTGGATTGGGTAATTCAAATAGTTTTCACGGAATGGCTTCTAAAGCACGTTCCTATCTATAAAATAGATACACCAATCTTTCTATTATCACTATATCTAAGCCCTTCAAATTCCTAATTGTAACACCCCTTACCCGTACCCGAGACCAGGACCAGGTACGAGGCATTACCAGACATGTACTCTAACATTTTCGGGAAATACGGGTTGCAAAATTTTGTTCCAATTTAAAACCAATCAAACAACATCTTAATGTCCCTATTATGGACCAACGAGACCCAAAACATACAATGAGAAAGGTTCGGGACTAAACCGAATACCTGAGAAAGTTTTTGAAAAGTTTTCTAAGTTAAGCCTCACATGCCCGTGTGGAGGCAATGCACACGCCCGTGTGCCTTGGGATAGCCCATGTCCCCTACCTGTGTGGAATTAATTGAATTTATTTTTTCTTTTGAACCTACAGTGGTTTTCTCATGGCTAAGCATACGCCCGTGTCTTTGGGCCGTGTCCTTCACATGGCCTTGACACACCCGTGTGGTTGCCTATGTCCAAAAACTCGAGCATTCTATTTATGACGTCAGCACGCATTTAGGGGCACACAGCCAAGAGACACACCCATGTGCTAGGCTGTGCCCTCCACACGATTGAGACACACGGCCATGTCTCTGCCCGTGTGTTTATTACCTTGCATTCTGACTTAAAATTTTTAAGTGCAGAGGACACACGACCATACCACACGCCCATGGGGCGGTCCGTGTGTCACATACGGCCTAGACACATGCCCGTGTGTCTACCCTTGTGGACCTTGTTAGGCTATTTTCCAAGCCTTTGGTCACCGTCTAACATCCACTCTCACTTATGGACTCCAATAATATTTAACATGGCCTAATTATACTCTTAAATGACCTTAATAAACCTAATTGCATGTAAACCTCATCCCATCGGTTTTACACATGCTAGGTTTTTCCCTTTTGTACTAAGTATTTCTATGCCTTATAACACTTTTAAGGTTAGCTCATTATTAAAACTCATTGCCAGTTATGGTCTAGCCATCCCATGTGATTTGGTCACATTACATGTGTTTGACTGTGATATACCATATTTCATCCTCACTAGCACAACTGAATACAAGCATGCATAAAATTTGTAGGTTATAGCCTACATCAATATGAGCCAATTCCATGGCCACCTACAAGTGAATATGTATACCCTTACAAGCCTTCGTATTGGCTAATCAACTGACACATATAACAAAATAACAAAAGCCCTATACATGCCATTGAACAAAATAAGAGTATCTATATACCAAAGCTAGACAAGATGATAGTATGTTAATTCTCCAACCGTCTCCCAATCTTCGCGAGTCCACGAGCTCTGTAAGACAGGGAAAAGAGAAGGGAAAGCATTTACATGCTTAGTAAGCCCGAATAATTGAAAAGTAAACTTACCGATTAATTAGCATGCATCCATATTAGGCAATAAAACCATCAAGCATGAAATATTTTCCCTATCACATGTACTCAATCGACAAGTTAGTTCCATAACAATACACCATGTAATTTGTCTTAGATGAGCTCATCATCCAACATTTTCATTTTTCTATCTCATGTTAATCCCGTGGAGTTTCTAAAAAGTCGTGATGGATTATCCATTTACCATCAAGTCATAAGAGCGGTCATCTCAAGTACGCACTCCTGCAAACCTCACATCATTCGGCGGGATTACCAGTCCAGGCTAAATCCCTTATAGTGAAAATCACCCTTAATGAACTTGGATCTGAATTACCAGTCCAAGCTAAATTCAGACCCTAATCGGATTACTCGTCCGGGCTAAATCCACAATGCACACGTATTCTTTAGGAGGCTCGATCACTCAAAGAACACCTGTCTGGGCTAGATCCTTTCTATATTTGAGATTAGTGGTTTACACGTCTGGGCTAAATCCTTTTTTGCAACATATACAGGATCTCAAGTCATGTAAGCCATGGTTTATCCATCGAATTTCACTTTTGACTTCAACCGAGACATTTATTATCATATCATTACTATTAACACATTTCATGGATTTTCATGCCATCACTATAACCAATTATCATACATTCATAAAACATGCAATTAGACATATTAATAGCTTACTTAAAGTTATTCAAACTTACTTGGTACTCGTTTCGATTTCGTGTTTCAATTATTCTGAAACCTTTTGTTTTCCTCGATCAACCTCTGAAATTTGTTCCTCGGGGTTATTGAGCTTGAAAATGTTGAAAACCCTAGCTATGGAGGGCTTGAGAAATTCGGATGGATGAGGCAGAAGAATGGCTGATTTTTGCCTTCATTTTCCCATTTTATTTGATTAATTAGCCAAATAACCAAAATGCCCTTAAGCCCTTTCTTTCAAATTTTATCCATACATGCCCATTTTTGTCCAAAAACTTAGAAATTGGGAAAATTCCTCTTTAAGACCTTCTAATTAATAATCTAAAGCAATTTCATACAAATTGCTTCTGGAATCCAAGTTTTGCACTTTATTTAATTTGGTCTTTATTTTCCAATTGGACACATTGGTTATAGAATTTCTTCATGAAACTTTAACACATGCATATTTTCATATTCTATACCTCATAATAATCATAAAATAAACATTTAAACGTTGGATTTGTGGTCCCAAAATAACTGTTCTAACTAGGCCCTATTTTGGGATGTTACATTTCTCCCCCTTAGGGACTTTCATCCTCAAAAGTCTTACCAGTAAACAGGTTTGGATATTGGCTCCTCATAGTTTCTTCTGGCTCCCATGTAGCCTCTTCCACACCATGTCAATGTCATAAATCTTTTACCAAGGCTATATTCTTGTTCCTTAATTGTTTGACTTCTCGAGCGAAAATTTTGACCGGCTCTTCACCATGGGTCATGTTTGATCTAATTTCAATCTCCGTCGGTGAAATCACAAGAGAAGGATTTGATCGATATCGCCTGAACATAGATACATGGAACACATTATGAATCTTTTCCAATTTTGGTGGCAATGCCAAGCGATAGGCTAATGGTTCAACTCTTTCAGTGATCTCGTATGGTCTAATGAATCGCGGACTCAATTTGCCTTTCGGGCCAAATCTCAATACATTTTTCCATACAGATACTTTCAAGAATACTCTATCTCCCACTTGAAATTCGATTTCTTTTCTTTTCAGATCAGCATATGACTTTTTCCTATCTGATGTCACTTTTAAACAGTCACGTATCACTTTAACCTTTTCTTTAGTTTCCTTAATCAGATCAACTCTGTGAATCTGATTCTCCTTGAGTTCCATCCAATACAATGGAGTTCCACACTTTCTGCAGTACAAGGCTTCATAAGGCACCATCTTCAAACTCATTTGAAAACTGTTGTTGTAGGCAAACTCTACCGATGGCAAGTATTTTTCCGAGCTGCCCTAAAATTCAAGGATGCAACATCACAACATATCTTCAAGAATTTGAACCATACGCTCAGACTAACCATTAGTTTATGGGTGAAAAGCTGTAGTAAAGCTCAACCTAGTACCCAAGGCTTCTTGTAACTTCTTCCAGAATCTCGAAGTGAATCTCGGATCTCTGTCAGAAATAATCGATAGTGGTACCCCATGTAGTCTCACAATCTCAGATATATACAAATTAGCTAACTTGTCAAGTGAGTAGTTTGTCCTTACCGGAATAAAATGAGCCAACTTTGTCAACTTATCAATCACAACCCATATAGCATCTTTCTTTTTCGGGGTCAATGGTAATCTTGTCATGAAGTCCATAGTGATTCTGTCCCACTTCTATTCGGGGACCATCACAGGCTGTAGTAAACCAAAAAGTACTTGATGTTCAGCTTTGACTTGCTGACATATCAAGCATTTCAATACAAATTCAGAGATTTCTCTCTTCATGCCGTTCCACCAGTACATTTTCTTCAGATAATTATATATCTCGGTACTTCCTGGATGAATAGACAAACGGCTATCATGTGCCTCTTGCAAAATTTTCTGAATAATTTCATCATTCCTCGGTATGCAAACTCTGTCTCTGAACATCAAACATATATCAGAACTGATCTGAAAATCTGATTCGATGCCCGACTCACATTGAGCTCTTTTAGCTTGCATGACACTATTATTAGTCTGAGCATCATAAATTTCTAGAAGAAATGTCGGCCTAGCCCTTAGCTCTGCCAAAACCGAACCATCATCAAACAACACCAATCGAGCATTCATGGCCCTCAATGGAAACAAAGATTTTCTTCTTAACGCATTAGTGACTACATTTGCCTTTCCCGGGTGATAATTGATGATCATCTCGTAATCTTTAATTAAATCTAACCATCTCCGCTGTCTCAGATTCAATTCTTTTTGAGTCATAAAATACTTCAAACTCATGTGTCTATAAATATACGAAAAGTGTCACCATATAAGTAATACCTCTAGATTTTTAAGGCAAAAACAATGGCGGCAAGCTCTAAGTCGTGTATCAGATAATTTTTCTCATGTGGTTTCAACTGCCGTGATGCATAGGCTATCACCTTTTCATCTTGCATAAGTACACAACCCAGTCCATTTAAAGACACATCGCTGTAAACCACAAACTCTTTTCCCGACTCAGGCAATACTAGAACATGAGCTTCAGTCAGTAATGTCTTCAACTTCTTGAAACTTTGCAATACTTTTCTATCCATTCAAACTTCATGCCTTTCTGTAGTAACCTCGTCATAGGAGTTGCTATCATAGAGAATCCTTTCACAAATCTTCGGTAGCAACCTGCTAAGCCCAAAAAGCTTCTAACCTCGGTTACATTTTTAGGTGGTTTCCATTCAACGATAGCAGAGATCTTACTTGGATCAACTCGGATGACTTCACTCGAAACAATATGACCCAAAAACCTACTTCTTGGAGCCAAAACTCACTCTTCCTAAACTTAGCATACAATTGTTTTTCTTGTAAAGTCTGCAACACAGTCCTCAGATGCTTCGCATGCTCTATTTCATCCTTAGAATAAATCAAAATGTTGTCAATGAACACAACAATGAACTTGTCCAAGTATGGCCAAAATATCCAATCCATTAGGTCCATAAATACGGCCGGTGCATAACCCAAACAGCATGACAAGAAATTCATAGTGGCCATACCTTGTCCTAAAAACTGTCTTAGGTAAGTCTGATTCCTTAACTCGCAACTAATAGTACCCAGATCTCAGGTCTATCTTAGAGAACACAGTGGCTTCCCTTAACTGGTCGAACAAATCATCGATCCTTGGCAAAGGATACTTATTCTTGATAGTTACCTTGTTCAGTTGCCGATAATCTATGCATAGCCTCATCGAACCATCTTTCTTCTTTACAAACAATACGGGAGCACCCCAAGGCGAAAAGCTTGGCCTTGCAAAACCTTTATCCATCAGTTCTTGCAACTGTGCTTTTAACTCTTTCAAATCGGTTGGTGCCATCCTATATGGAGCAATAAAAATAGAAGCTGTCCCTGACACCAGTTTAATACCAAAATCTATCTCTCTATCAAGAGGTAACCCAGGTAGTTCCTTCGGGAACATGTCTGGATATTCACATACTATTGGTACAGACTCAATCTTTAACTCCATTTCCTTAGTGTTCAGTACAAAAGCAAGGTAGATTTCGTACCCTTTTCTCATATATCTTTGAGCAACCATTGTTGTGATTACAACCGGTGGTGTATCTAATTCTCTTGAATTAACTCGTAAAATCTTAAAATTTGGGCACTTCAATTCAATATACTTGCTACCACAATTTACAATTACATTATGCAAGGCTGACCAATCCATGCCAAGTATTACATCAAACTCATCAAATGGCAATAACATAAGGTTAGCCGGAAAACAATGACCCTGAATAGTTAAAGGACAATTCTTACAAACTTTATCAACCAGGACTGAATTGACTAATGGGTTCGACACTCTGATAACAAATTCCGTAGGTTCAATGGATATATTCATACTAGACACTAATCTCATGCAAATGTATGAATGTGTTGATCTTGGATCAATTAAGGCAACAACACAAGTATTAAAAAGAGAAAAGGTACCTGTGATGATGTCAGGAGCAGAGGCTTCCTCTCGAGCGCGTATTGCATACGTTCTTGCTGAGGCTCGAGCCTCTGACTTCACAGTGTCTTTGACTGCAACTCGACTACCACTAGAACATCTAAGATATCTCAGAGGTCTACCTCGTGAAATAGGAGCACTTGACTTCGGGGCTACTTCCACCTCTTTATCGATTCACTCTGGGCAGTCTCTGAGGAAGTGGTCAAGAGAACCATATCTATAGCTTACACCGCTCTTCATCTGGAACTCTCTGAAGTGAAGTTTATTGCAGCTTTTACACTTCGACTTTTGGTCATCTACACTCCTCACACTAGTCACCGTCGGGGAGGAAGACTTTTGGTTACACCGTTTGGAACTTCTCGCTCTACCTGAATATCCTCCTGATGAAGTGGGGCGTTCATATTGGCTCCTTGATTTCTTTGTGGGAAATGAGAGTGTCTTATCGCTAGATCTCTTACTCATAACTTGAGCTTTTCTCTTTGCTTTCTTCCTTTCATTATTGAGCTCATCAGCCTTCTTGGCCCGATCAGCTAATGCAGCAAGCTCTTGTATCTCCAGGATCCCAATAATAACTTGATTTCTCATTTAGACCTTCCTTGAAGCGTTTACACATTTCTGAATCCGTTTGGACTTATTCAGTTGCATACTAACTTAGTCTTACAAACTCCCTTTCATATTCCGATACAGTTTTATTTCCTTGTTTGAGTTCTAGGAACTCCTTTCGCTTCGAATCCAAGAACCTTTGACTAATGTATTTCTTCTTAAACTCCGCTTGGAAAAATTCCCAAGTAATGTTTTCTTTTGGTACCACTGAAGATACGGTCTTCTACCAGTGGTATGCAGTATCCTTCAGAAAAGATACAGCACACTTTAAACACTCTTCAGGTGTGCACCATAATTCGTCCAACACTCATATAGTATTCTCGAGCTAGAACTCGACTCGTCCAGCATCATCATCAATCTTATCTCTAAATTCATCTGCCCCGTACTTTCTAAGCTTGTCTACAGGGGCTTTACCAATTCTCACAGGTGCCATACCTCGTGGCAGTTCCTCATCAGGTCGGTCAGGGGGTAGGGTGGTCGTGGTATGTTGGGGCGATTTCTCAAATAATCCCCAAATCACTCATTCATCATGTATAAAAAGGCAGCTCTGGCCTCTTCCTGGCCTTCAGACATAGGCCTTCTACTACTAATAGAAACAACTCGTTGAACGGAAGCTAGAGCATGGCTCTCAGCTCCCTCGGACTCATCTTGTGCTTGATTAGAAGAAATTTAACTATATTCAAAGATGATTAAACAGTTAGGAGATGTCACACTATCAATGTTCATATAATGGCATGTATAGCTAAACTCAATACACTCTATGGTAGTCCTAGAACTGACTAAATCATAGTTCTGATACCACTAAATGTAACACCCCTTACCTGTACCCAAGACTGGGATAAGGTACGAGGCATTACCATACATGTACTCTAACATTTTCAGGAAATACGGGTTGCAAAATTTTGTTCCAATTTAAAACCAATTGAACGACATCTTAATGCCCCTATTATGGACCAACGAGATCCAAAACATACATTGAGAAAGGTCCGGGACTAAACCAAGGACCTAAGAAAGTTCTTGAAAAATTTTCTAAGTTAAGCACCACACGCCCGTGTGGAGGCAATGCACACGCCCATGTGCCTTGGGACACGCCCATGTCCTAGAATTAATTGAATTTATTTTCTATTTCGAACCTACAGGGGTTTTCACACAGCCAAGCATACACCCGTGTCTCTACCCCTTGTCTTTCACACGGCCTTGACATGCCCGTGTGGTCGCCCGTGTCTAAAAACTCGAGCATTCTGTTTATGACGTCAGCATGCATTTTGGGGCACACAGCCAAGAAACACGCTCGTGTGCTAGGCCGTGCCCTCCACACGGTTGAGACGTATGGCCGTGTCTCTGCCCGTGTGTTTACTACCATGCATTCTGACTTAAAATGTTTAGGGACAGGGGACACACGGCCATACCACACGCCCATGGGGCTATCCGTGTGTCACACAGGGCTTAGACACACACCCGTGTGTCTACCTGTGTAGACCTTGTTAGGCTATTTTCCAAGCCTTTAGTCACCCTCTAACATCCACTCTTACTTATGGACTTCAATAATATTTAACATGGCCTAATTATACTCTTAAATGACCTTAATAAACCTCATTCCATGTAAACCTCATTCATCGGTTTTACACATGCTAGGTTTTTCCCTTTTGTACTAAGTATTTCTATGCCTTATAACACTTTTAAGGTTGGCTCATTATTAAAACTCATTGCCAATTATGGTTTAGCCATCCCATGTGATTTGGTCACATTACATGTGTTTGACTGTGATATACCATATTTCATCCTCACTAACACAACTGAACACAAGCATGCATAAAATTTGTAGGTCATAGCCTACGTCAATATGAGTCGATTCCATGGCCACATACAAGTGAATATGTATACCTTTACAAGCCTTCGTATTAGCTAATCAAATGACACATATAACAAAATAACAAAAGCCCTATACATGCCATTGAACAAAATAAGCGTATCTATATACCAAAGCTAGACAAGATGATAGTGTGTTAATTCTCCAACCATTTCCTAATCTTCGAGAGTCCACGAGCTCTGTAAGACGGGGAAAAGAGAGGGGTAAGCATTTACTGTAACGCCCCAATTTTCGCGAATTCTGTGAATGTTGGCATAGGTTTAATTATGTTAGTGGGCCTCTAGAAGGCCCAAGCTTAAGATAGAACCCGATAATTTTAGTTAATTTTTGTTCCATAAGAAAAAGGGAGTGAAATTATGAAATAGGACCTATGTGAAAATGTTTGAAAATGCTATAGGCTAATTTGTAGTGGCCAAATAAATAGTAGTGCAAAATAGGAGGATTTGCATGTCAAATTCCCCACTTTTAATGTAGTGGCCGGCCAAGGTGATGGATAGTTGATAATGTATGCATTTTAACATTTTAATAGTTAATGGATGATGGGCATTAGCATTTTAATAGTTAATGGATGATGGGCATGGTAAGCATTATAGGCATATTTTTATTGGAATTATGGCATGAGTATGGCACAAATATTAGTATATCATTTATGTGTCATAAAATGTTGAGTGATAAGAATAACAAAAGGAAGTAAATGAAGGTTTTTGTTCATTCTTTGTTCTTCATAGCCGAATTTGAGAGAGAGCAAATAGGGGGGAGGAAACCCTTGAATATTCGGTCACTAGGAAGGGGAAAAATTGAAGGTAAGTTCTTGGTACTTTGCTTCTATCTTGATGTTCATGAGTTCTTCTTGATTCTATCTTAACTCATGAAGCATATTTTGGTTTTTGGTTGTTGTCTCATGTTCTTTTGATGAAAAATGGAAAATATGTGAAGTTGAGCCAAACAAATGAGCATGCATGTGCCTTAGATGCTAAGGGGAAAAATCGGCTCACATGTTGTGCTTTAAAATGATGAAATGGAGTTATACTTAAGTAAAATCATAGATATGTGATGATTGATTGGTGATATACATGTTTAAATAACAAGCATGCAAGTTAGGTGTGAAAAAGTGATTTGGTAATAAATCTGCTTGGGACAGCAACAGTAACGTGACTTTGGAAAATCACCATAAATTGTGGGAGATGAATTAGAAGCTGAATAAATTATGTAATTAAGGCTTAATGAGTCTAGTTTCAAATGAAATAAACGAGAACATATTTTGAATTCTGTACAATGAGAAATTTGATTCGTAATGAAGAGTGGTCAGATTAGTCAAACAGTGAAACATGGGAAACTTTGAGAAAAATCTGGTATTGATTGGCCAAACCAAAAATTCTGAAAATTTTATGGATATAAGATATATGAGTCTATTTTCAGGGAAAATTAACGGAACTTGATTTGGAGTTTCGTAGCCCCAGTTATAAATGATTTAGTGACTGTTGCTCAGTAAGACAGCTTGTAGTGAAATTATGATTATGGGGTAAACATTGACAAAAATTTGTTAATGAGTTGCTTATTGATTTCTTATAAGCTTACTATGATCTGTAGCTATGGTTGGCCGAATATTGTAAGGGGTTAATACGTAGTTTTTATTTGAATAGTTAGATTAACGTGTTAGTAATCCAATTGTAGGCGGTTCGTGTGTGGATCTCGTCAGCATATCGTCACAAACAGGTGTGTAACGAACACCCTCTTTCTTAGTCTAGATCGTCAAAAGTCGAAAAGCGAAATCTCGAAAACCAAGATTTTGTAGATTTGCAGTATCACGAATGCTCGTGAGGTAAATCGATTAATGTTTTTGGTAAGCTGCAATGTTTGGACAGCAAAGTGCATGATTTCGTGCCCTCGATATTGTTGGGCTTAATGGGCCAAAATTGGAATGATGGGCTAACGGCCCAATTCGGTAAGAACCCTCAGTAGTGATTCTCATTAGTACGTGAAAGGTAGGAATATGCATGAAAAACCCTAAAATAGATAAATTACTGAAATACCTTTAAAAGTGGAAAATTTACGCTTTTACCCCTAGGAGATAAATTAAAAATACCCCTAGGGTTAAATTGACCTAAATGCATGTTTGATCGTTGTTATTTACTTCATGCCATGTTGTTATTATCGATGCATGGACCGGGATATTGACGAGGAAGTCTGAAAGTGGCTTGTCCACATCTTGGAGGCTTTGCCTCAATTTCTATTAATTGAGTAGCAAGGCTCCAAGCGTGGAGTGTTAAATGGGTGGGTTGAGCTATTCCCACATGGAGTGTATGGGTGGTACGGTGGAGTGTAGTGGTTGGTGGGTTGAGTAGTCTCCCAAATGGGCTTGCATATGTTTACCGATGTTGCATGTATTTTGAAATGGGCCTATGGGCCATATTGTTATCTGAATAAGGGGTTAAGGCCCAGTTTATTATAATCTGAAAAGGGCTCTGGCCCAATACCACTGTTACCTGAATGGGCTTAGGCCCAATGGGCTTGAGTTGACTTGGGCTTTGAATGGGTTTTCCTTACACACTGAGTTTCCCCAAACGCACCCCTTCTTTAACCTTGTAGGTGAGCCTTGATGTGGGTGACTTGGAGCCGGAGGGGATTCAGAGTGGCCATGGTGAATACTTTTGGGTTTGAAAAAGGGACTGGTTTTCTTAAGTTATTTTTAATTACTATTTAATTTTTGGGTTGTAATAAGGCCATTTTAACTTTATTTTCTTCTTTGATTTTTCGGGATTATATTATTAAAACAACTTTAAATTGATGGATACTAATTCAAATGGGCTAGACTTAGGGCATGATTTCAAAATGATACTTGTTTTTTTAAAATAACACGACGTCCACAGTATTCGATTTACCAAAGATAATCACTCAAAGAAATTTCAACTTGTTATAACCAAGTGTGGCAATGGATGTGGGCATGTCTAGATTGGATCCAATCGGAGAGCTTGGTACTTAGCGACCTTCATGGCTCACCTCCTCTGTTATGGATACCTACCGGTGCCCACTTCCATTCACTTGGTTAGTTTGACAAAAGTCGGCTTTTTAAAACACTAAAAAGGGAACAGGGATTTTTGACTTCAAAGTGGCACGTCGGATTCGGCCTTAACGTCTGGGCTGGGTTTGAAGTGTTACATTTAGTGGTATCAGAGCCTAGGTTGCAACAACTCGACTGTGGATCGGGTCCAAAAAGGGTTTTCAAAACTTTATACCAAAAAAAAAGAGGGTATTTTTGAAAAAATCTGACTTTTGAAAATTTCCTATTTAAAGGAGATAATCTCCGAACTTGTTTTTTTTTAACACAAATGTTTGGAAAATGGATTTCAAAAAGTCTAAATCTTTTGAGTTTATTTGAAAACTGATGAGGTGGCACATTGAATCCTCGGCACCAAGGCTGTAAGTACTATTCTGTTTTATATACTAAACTGTACTATAGTTAGTACTAAACCTTAGAGATAGTACTATAGATAATATAGCGTAAAGGCTACTGGCCCGAGACCGTAGAGTAAACTAAGCCCTAGGAAACTGAGACAAGAGCTAAACTGTGGTTACGCGAGAACAACTCTGAAACCTTATCTGTTCATAAGATATTCTGTAATAAATAGTGGAAACAATAAACTAACTACATAAAATTCGTAATCAGATAAATCGATATGAGTACGAGAGCTACTCGGGGAAGAGGCTGTGGTCGAGGCCGAGGTAGTACTCAAGCTGGATCTTCGTCTTCTGAACACATACTCGCTGGAGTAGCACGACCACCACCGGTGGATGAGAATGGGCCGTATGATCAGGCCACGGGGGATGACGCTCTGTCCCAGGCCATGTTAAGAGTTTTGGAAAGGGTGGCCGGAGCTAATATCGAGCCCATGAATAGGGGGTCCATTTCTGATCAACTCCGGGCCAACGGAGTGGAGGTTTTTAGGGGTGTATCTGGAGTAGCCCCAAATGTGGCTGAGTACTGGCTGGAAGCCACAGAGCGGATTATGGATGACTTGGACTGCTCAGTAGAGCCAAAGTTTAAAGGAGAAGTATCCTTACTACGGGACGAGGCGTATCAGTGGTGGATCACTGTGAGAGAGGGTACCCCAGCTGAGAGGGTAACTTGGGAGTTGTTTAAGCAGTCCTTCAAGGCGAAGTATGTCGGAGCTAGCTATGTGGATGCGCGAAGGAAGGAATTCCTGAACCTGACCCAGAGTGGTAAGACCATCGCTGAATATGAGGTAGAGTTTCTATGATTGAGCCGGTATGCTAATGGTATTGTCTCTACCGAATACGAGCGTAGTGTTCGCTTTGAGGATGGCCTCAGGGATGAGCTAAGGGTGCTCATAGCTCCGCAGAGAGAGCGCGATTTTGCTGCATTGGTAGAAAAGGCTAAGATAGCCGAAGAGGTGAAGCAAGCTGAATGAAAGAACCGCGACAGGGATCGAAATCGGTTCAGGAGAGATGCTGGACCAACTAGTGCTGCAAACCGGAATGTTAAGAGAGCTAGGATGGAGGAACCAGTTCGAGCGGTTACGGTGAGTACTGTTAGACCACAAGCTTGTGGAGATTGTGGTAGAATGCATTTGGGGGAATGTTGGAAATGTTCTGGGGCTTGTCTTCGTTGTGGACCAAAGGAACATAAGATCAGGGATTGTCCTAAGAGGCCAGCTCAGGCTCAAGTGGTTGAACAAAGGGCTATGCAACTCGTGCAAACAGCCCGAGGTGGACCGTCGCCGTCGAGAGGTCATGGCCGAGGTCGCGATGGCAATGGCCATGGACGTGGGGCACCCGGTAAGGGTACTGTTAACACTGAGGCTCGTCAGCCAGCTTTGGTATATGCTGCTCGTCGCCGCGAGGAGGGTGACGCACCTGACGTCATAACTGGTACATTTTTTATTTCTAGCATGCCGTATACTACCTTGGTGGATGTTGGATCTACTCATTCCTATGTTGCATGTGCCATATCTGGGTCGTTGGGTGTGCACCCTGAGGAGATTGTGAGTGGGGTATCTGTACTAAGTCCTTTGGGTCACTCGGTTAGGGTAGACAAACTGTATAGGGATGTACCCTTAGAAACTTAAGGTAAGATTTTCCCTGAAGATCTGATGGAGTTACCATTCGGAGAGTTTGATCTCATTTTGGGAATAGACTGGCTTGTTAAGCATAAAGCGACTCTAGATTGTGCTGCTAAACGAATGGTGTTAAGGACCACAAAGCATGAGGAGGTTATGGTGATAGGTGAGCGAAGGGATTATTTGTCCAATGTGGTGTCGGCATTAAGAGCCGAAAAGTAGATTCAGAAAGGTTGTGAGGTCTATTTGGCATTTGTAAGTCAGTCAGAAGAGGAGGGACTGACAGTGGATAAGGTTAGGACCGTAAAGGAATTCTAAGATATTTTTCCGGAGGAGCTTCCAAGATTGCCTCCGAACCGAGAAGTTGAGTTTGGAATAGATTTGTTGCCTGGAACGGCACCTGTGTCCATCGCACCGTATAGGCTGGCACCGAAGGAGTTAGTAGAGTTAAAAGCTCAAATTCAAGAGTTGCTGGATAGGGGCTTCATTAAGCCAAGCGTGTCTCCATGGGGAGCACCGGTGCTATTTGTGAAGAAAAAGGACGGGACAATGCTCATGTGCATGATTACCGCTAGTTGAACAAACTGACGATAAAGAACAAATACCCTCTGCCAAGGATTGATGATTTATTTGACCAACTTAGAGGAGCTTCGATATTTTCCAAGATTGACCTTCGATCTGGATACCATCAGTTAATGGTAAAGGAAGTGGATATTCATAAGACAGCATTCAGGACTTGATATGGTCATTACGAGTTCTTGGTTATGTTGTTTGGGTTGACGAACGCACCTGTCTCTTTCATGGATCTGATGAATCGAGTGTTCCAACCTTACTTGGACCGATTCATGGTAGTTTTCATCGATGATATTCTGGTATACTCGAAAACCGAGGAGAAACATGAGGAGCATCTATGTATTGTGCTGCAAGTGCTGAGAGAGAAGGAACTGTATGCAAAGTTTAGTAAGTGTGAATTTTGGTTGCGAGAAGTGGCTTTTCTAGGTCATGTGGTTTCTGGTGAAGGAATTAAAGTGGATCCTCGAAAAGTTGAGGCAGTTCTGGGATGGAAGCCACCAAAATTAGTATCGGAAATTCGGAGTTTTCTGGGTTTGGTAGGCTATTACCGAAGGTTCGTTGAAGGATTTTCTCTGATTGCTGCACCATTGATGAAACTGTTAAGGAAAGGGGTAGCATTTGTCTGGACTGAGAGTCAGCAAAAAGCTTTTGACCATTTAAAAAAGGTATTGACTGAAGCACCAGTGTTGATTCAACCGGAGTCTGGGAAGGACTTCACTGTATACAGCGATGCGTTACATATGGGGTTAGGATGTGTACTGATGCAAGAGGTTAAGGTGGTCGCTTATACTTCGCGGCAGCTTAAGTCTCATGAAGCGAACTACCCTACACACTACTTAGAGCTAGCAGCAGTGATCTTCGCATTGAAAATCTGGAGACATTACTTATATGGAGAAAAGTGTATCATATACACGGACCATAAGAGCCTAAAGTATCTGTTAACTCAGAAGGAGTTAAACCTTAGGTAACGAAGATGGGTAGAGTTGCTTAAGGATTACGACTGTTCGATTGAGTACCACCCAGGTAAAGCTAACGTGGTGGCTGATGCGTTGAGTCGAAGGGTTGTTTCTGATTTGAGAGCCTTGTTTGCACGTTTGAGTCTGCTTTGATGATGGAAGTCATTAGCGTAATTGCAAGTGAGGCCTATTTGGACCGAAAGTGATTAAAGAAAAATAGTTGAAGGATAACTCGTTGGTTCTTCGGTTTCAGCAAGTTGAGAAGGGTGAGAATGAGGATTTTGGAGTGAATACTGAAGGAGTTTTATGCTTCCGAGAAAGAATTTGTGTTCTAAAGGACTCTGACTTGAGATACTCACTATTGAAGGAAGCTCATGGGGGACTTTGTGCCATGCATCCTGGAGGGAATAAGTTGTATCACGACTTGCGAGAACTGTACTGGTGGTCTGGGCTTAAACGAGAAGTAACGGAGTTCATGGGGAAATGTCTGACATACCAGCAAGTGAAAGCTGAACATCAATTTCCTTCTGGATTACTGCAATCGGTGAAAATTCCATTGTGGAAGTGGGAGAGAGTCACTATGGACTTTGTGAGTGGGCTACCTTTGACACCCACCAAGAAAGATTCTGTGTGGGTAGTGGTGGATAGGTTAACAAAATCTTCCCATTTCATACCAGTTCGTACTGATTACTCCTTGCAAAAGTTGGCTAAGTTGTATATGGCAGAGATAGTGCGACTACATAGAGTGCCAGTGTCGATTATTTCTGACCGAGACCCTAGGTTTACATCTCGGTTCTGGAAGAAGTTGCAGGAGGCGTTGGGTATACGTTTGGATTTCAGTACTACCTTTCACCCACAGATAGATGGACAGTCGGAGAGGGTTATTCAGATTTTGAAGGATATGTTAAGGGGTTGTATCATCGATTTTTGTGGGAGTTGGGAGGACTACTTGCCATTGGCGGAGTTTGCATACAATAACAACTACCAAGCAAGTATTCAGATGACTCCATATGAGGCACTTTATGGGCGGAGATGTCGTACGCCTACGTGTTGGACAGAGTTGGGTGAACGACAAGTGCTTGGACCGGAGTTGGTGGCAGATACTGAAAGTAAGGTTAAGTTGATAAGAGATCGATTAAAGGAGGCATCTAATAGACAGAAGTCATATGCGGATCTAAAACGCAAAGAGATAGAGTTCGCAGTTAGGGATATGGTTTTCTTAAAGGTTTCACCTTGGAAGAAGATCTTGAGATTCGGCAAGAAAGGCAAATTGAGTCTGTAGTTTATAGGGCCTTATCGAGTTCTTAAGCGGGTAGGGCCAGTAACGTATCAGTTAGAATTACCACCAGAGTTAGACAGAATCCATGACGTTTTTCATGTGTCTATGTTAAGATGATATCGATCGGATCCCTCACATGTTGTGCCTGTGGAGGAGATTGAAGTAAGGACTGATTTGACCTTTGAGGAAGAACCCATACAAATTTTAGATCGAGAGGTTAAAGTTCTAAGAAGGAAGTCGGTTCCATTGGTAAAAGTACTGTGGCGTAATCATGGAAGGGAAAAAGCTACTTGGGAATCAGAAGAGACTATGCGTCAACAATACCCTCAACTATTTGGATCAGGTAAATTTCGAGGCCGAAATTTCTTTAAGGAGGGTAGAGTTGTAACACCCCAATTTTCGCGAATTCTGTGAATGTTGGCATAGGTTTAATTATGTTAGTGGGCCTCTAGAAGGCCCAAGATTAAGATAGAACCCGATAATTTTAGTTAATTTTTGTTCCATAAGAAAAAGGGAGTGAAATTATGAAATAGGACCTATGTGAAAATGTTTGAAAATGCTATAGGCTAATTTGTAGTGGCCAAATAAATAGTAGTGCAAAATAGGAGGATTTGCATGTCAAATTCCCCACTTTTAATGTAGTGGCCGGCCAAGGTGATGGATAGTTGATAATGTATGCATTTTAGCATTTTAATAGTTAATGGATGATGGGCATTAGCATTTTAATAGTTAATGGATGATGGGCATGGTAAGCATTATGGGCATATTTTTATTGGAATTATGGCATGAGTATGGCACAAATATTAGTATATCATTTATGTGTCATAAAATGTTGAGTGATAAGAATAACAAAAGGAAGTAAATGAAGGTTTTTGTTCATTCTTTGTTCTTCATAGCCGAATTTGAGAGAGAGCAAATAGGGGAGGAAACCCTTGAATATTCGGTCACTAGGAGGGGGAAAAATTGAAGGTAAGTTCTTGGTACTTTGCTTCTATCTTTATGCTCATGAGTTCTTCTTGATTCTATCCTAACTCATGAAGCATATTTTGGTTTTTGGTTGTTGTTTCATGTTCTTTTGATGAAAAATGGAAAATATGTGAAGTTGAGCCAAACAAATGAGCATGCATGTGCCTTAGATGCTAAGGGGAAAAATCGGCTAACATGTTGTGCTTTAAAATGATGAAATGGAGATTATACTTAAGTAAAATCATAGATATGTGATGACTGATTGGTGATATACATGTTTAAATAACAAGCATGCAAGTTAGGTGTGAAAGAGTGATTTGGTAATAAATCTGCTTGGGACAGCAACAGTAACGTGACTTTGGAAAATCACCATAAATTGTGGGAGATGAATTAGAAGCTGAATAAATTATTTAATTAAAGCTGAATGAGTCTAGTTTCAAATGAAATAAACGAGAACATATTTTGAATTCTGTACAATAAGAAATTTGTTTCATAATGAAGAGTGGTCAGATTAGTCAAATAGTGAAACATGGGAAACTTTGAGAAAAATCTGGTATTGATTGGCCAAACCAAAAATTCTGAAAATTTTATGGATATAAGATATATGAGTCTATTTTCAGGGAGAATCAACGACACTTGATTTGGAGTTTCGTAGCTCCAGTTATAAATGGTTTAGTGACTGTTGCTCAAGAAGACAGCTTGCAGTGAAATTATGATTATGTGGTAAACATTGACAAAAATTTGTTAATGAGTTGCTTATTGATTTCTTATAAGCTTACTATGATCTGTAGGTATGGTTGGCCGAATATTGTAAGGGGTTAATACGTAGTTTGTATTTTAATAGTCAGATTAACGTGTTAGTAATCCAATTGTAGGCGGTTCGTGTGTGTATCTCGTCAGCATATCGTCGCAAACAGGTGTGTAACTAACACCCTCTTTCTTAGTCTAGATCGTAAAAAGTCGAAAAGTTGAAATGCCGAAAACTGGTATTTTGTAGATTTGCGAGTGTGCGAATGTTCGTGAGGTAAATCGATTAATGTTTTTGGTAAGCTGCAATGTTTGGATTGCAAAGTGCATGATTTCTGTGCCCTCGATATTTTTGGGCTTAATGGGCCAAAATTGGAATGATGGGCTAACGGGCCCAATTCGGTAAGAACCCTCGGTAGTGATTCTGTTTGTACGTGAAAGGTAGGAATATGCATGAAAACCCTAAAATAGATAAATTATGAAATACCTTTAAAAGTGGAAAATTTACAATTTTACCCCTAGGAGATAAATTACCAAATACCCCTAGGTTAAATTGACCTAAATGCATGTTTGATTTGTTGTTATTTACTTCATGCCATGTTGTTATTATCGATGCATGGGATTGGGATATTGACGGAGGAAGTACTGAAAGTGGCTTGTCCACGTCTTGGAAGCTTTGCCTCAATTTATCGTTAACTGAGCAAAGAAGGTCAAAATGGGGTGTTAAATTTGGGTGGGTTGAGCTATTCCCACATGGAGTGTATGGCTGGTACGGTGGAGTGTAGTGGTTGGTGGGTTGAGTAGTCTCCCAAATGGGCTTGCATATGTTTACTGATGTTGCATGTATTTTGAAATGGGCCTATGGGCCATATTGTTATCTGAATAAGGGGTTAAGGCCCAGTTTATTGTAATCTGAAAAGTGCTCTGGCCCAATACCACTGTTACCTGAATGGGCTTAGGCCCAATGGGCTTGAGCTGACTTGGGCGTTGAATGGGTTTTCCTTACGCACTAAGTTTCCCCAAACTCACCCCTTCTTTAACCTTGCAGGTGAGCCTTGATGTGGGTGACTTGGAGCCGGAGGGGATTCAGAGTGGCCATGGTGAATACTTTTGGGTTTGAAAAAGAGACTGGTTTTCTTAAGTTATTTTTAATTACTATTTAATTTTTGGGTTGTAATAAGGCCATTTTAACTTGAATAATTTTCGTTTTTCTCGATCGACCTCTGAAATTTGTTCCTCGGGGTTATTGAGCTTGAAAATGTTGAAAACCCTAGCTATGGAGGGCTTGAGAAATTCGGCTGGATGAGGAGAAGAATGGCTAATTTTTTCCTTTATTTTCCCATTTTATTTCATTAATTAGCCAAATAACCAAAATGCCTGGCCCTTTCTTTCAAATTTTATCCATACATGCCCATTTTTGTCCAAAAACTTAAAAATTGGGCAAGTTGCTCTTTAAAACCTTCTAATTAATAATATAAAGCAATTTCATACAAACTGCTTCTAGAATCCAAGTTTTGGACTTTATTCAATTTGGTCCTTATTTTCCAATTGGACACCTTGCTTATAGAATTTCTTCATGAAACTTTAACACATTCATATTTTCATATTATATACCTCATAATTATCATAAAATAAAATTTTCAACGTCAAATTTGTGGTCCCAAAACCACTGTTCTGACTAGGCCCTATTTTGGGATGTTACACTAATAGCTTTTCCGATTCTTCTTTTAATATCATAGCTCTGCATTGTCAAACACTGAATGAACTTAAACATATACGTCCTTGTGACTCTCTAGATTCTTTTCCTTTCCCATTGTTCTTATGATAATCCCAATAAATTCTTTCAACTCATCGTATTCTTGATCCTTTATCAGTATCCTTGGCAAACCAAACCAATCAGAGCTTTATTTGTAAACTTAAGTCCAACCCAAGATAATCTTCACAGTTATGACTTATTGACGGACCCGTTTTGAATGTTTAAATTTCAACATATATTCAAAACATGATATTCCCATTACATCTCTTTGGATCATTTCCTTTAGTCTTGTTTTAACTTGGTCCTACACTTACCATGTAATAAATAAATATCTTAAATAGTTCTAATTTCACTGCTCATGCTTAAGGGCCACACTGAATATGCCATATAGCTACATATAAAACCTGTCATAGGGGTTATCCCTTAGAATACACCTTAAGGGCCTATCAATCATTTTCCACCTCAGTGATTAAACACAAACCTACAACTCAATCCCTCATACATTAACATGATTCATACCAGACCTTTCTGATTACCAATCATACAAGCCTTAGAACTCATGCTTTACATACTAGGCACATTAATGTAGATGTACTTCAACATAATATATACTTGTAGGCAATTCCTAATGCAATCCGAACTCATCTAATTTCTTATATTAGCATACATACTCTTTTCTTCAAAATTTTATATAATTTTCACGATTTTTAGAATATATATCATAACAATACCTTGATGGATACTTAGTAACCTCGTGAAAAATACAGTATGTCAACCAATATTTTGCATCATTAATTCTGATGGACACCACCACAATCTTATCATTATGTTATACACTAGTTATCATGCTTTTAACCTACTAAATCTTCCTTATTTAGTTAACCGAGAAACCCTTTCAAATATTTCATAAATTTTTTTATCATAATAACAATTTCTTAACAGAACATATCCTTAAAATCCTTCAACGCCCATGCCTTAAGCCATACTCTTAATTCAAACAATTATTCGCTAACATTTATCTTGGATGGATACATATGTATTTTGTGAATACTTTCATTGGATTGAATGCCTTAAAATTTATTCTCAGACATACCCTAATTATATACCATACATATTGATACTGATAAAATACTACTTAGACCATTGAGATGAATTCCACATTCATTTCTTCAAGATTGTGTATATTCAAAATACCTATTTATAGATTTTTTATGATTTCAGGAGAGGTCATTAAATCCTAAATAACTATGATTCAACAGATTCCAAATAACTCTGATTCAACCATTCATCAGAATATAGACAAAGTCTTCATGACAGATTCTTAAATCTTACACAGATACAAATATATATTTAACCATTTTAGATCATCGTGTTTGTAAAAACTCGTTTTTGGTCAAATTGAAACAGTGATTTTGGGTCCACAAATCTGAAGTCAAAATATTTATTTTATTATTTTAGTAAAGTTTACAACAAGATCGAATTATTGTGTGAAAGTTTTGTAAATAAATTTTGCTGTTTGAATGCTTAATTTGGCAAAAAAGACTAAATCGTGTAAAGTGCAAAACTAGTGTTCTATTAGATAAAAGTGTCAAATAGTTATAGAACATTAAAGTAAAGGTCCTTAAATGGTAAATAGGCCATTTATGGGTTAGTGGATGATGATAGCATGGCAATTGGTGTAATTTATGATATTTTAAAAGGGTAATTTAGTAATTTGGTTAATACAAGTTAATTAAATAAAAACAAAATGAATTTTGTGTCCATCTTTCTCTTTTTGGCTAAATAATAAAGAAGAAGAAAACATCTTGTTGTGTTTTAGGGTTTGGCACTTGTAAGCTTAAATTGGTAAGTCATTTTGACTCGGTATTTAATGATTTTTACGTTTTAGAGATCGTTGCCTCGTATTCTAGCTAGCATGTACCCTAGATTTCAAAATTGTTAAAGATTTATCATATTTTCGTTGTTGAGTGCTTGAGTAATTTGATAAATTTTGATATTTTCGGAAGGTTTAAGGTTAGATTAATAGTTTTTGGAAAGTTATTTTTGACAAAAATGTCAAAAAGGGATTAAATTGTCAAAATGTAAAATTATGTGGGTAAAAGTGTGAATAAATTAAAAATATGGGCTACTACTAACATGTATTAAATTTGGCTAAGCATGTGTTTGTGATTAATTGCATTAATTTGCAATTTTATATGATAAGGACTAAATTGTGAAAATGTGAAACATTAGGGACAAATGTGTAAATTTGGAAAATTGTAAATTATAGCTAAATCGAATAGACCGAATGCTGAATGTGCTAAATTTGATAATTTATAGATCAAGATAAGCTGAGATCGGGATTAGATTGGGGAAAAGGAAAAATAAACGAATAGTCGATAATTTCCATCCGAACAACTTGAGGTAAGTTCATATAATTAGAATCTAACTTTTAAATACTTGTGATTATTTGAAATGAATGTATGTAATTGAGTAAATGATCTATTTAAAATTCGAATGCCTTATTGATATAGTCTGATGGTTACTGAGCCTCGTTTGAACCGTAGGAATTCATAGGATACGAGTGTCACTAGGGTTACCATTTAGGTTGAGATCCTGCATGTGTTGCGGACTCACCACAGGTCATATGAGCTTACTAATATATCAGCTCATAAGAGCTTACTGATCTCAGCTCGTCAGAGCTTACTGTTTCCAGCTCGTAATAGCTTACTGTTTTCAGCTCGTCAAAGCTTACCATTTCAGCTCAATAGAGCTTACTGTCCATCAGCTCAGGAGGAGCTTACTAATCATAGCTCAAAAGAGTAGAAATGATAATGAATTGACGAATTACTGATTTATATATGTAATGTATATCACCCGAGTGTCCCTTGAAATTCTAATAGGTTCAACGGGTATAAATTTTGTTGTTGGTTATGTGAAAAAGCTATGTGTTATATGGGTGAATTATTGTTATATGGATGAAGTACTGTTTAAACGGATGAGTTACTGTTATCGAATGATTTATGGCTTATATGATTGAGTGTGAAATGTTACAAATGATGTACATGATATATGAATTTGATATGATACAATGTATTGAGTATTAAATTGAGATAATGGATGATTAGATGCACTTATGTGACTAACTTGTTGATGAATGCTTGTGTATAGGCATTTGGCAAGTGAATTTGATACACTTTGTTTAATTGTTTGGTTATGTATAAATGAAGTTAAATTCTAAATTATACGGGCTTACTAAGCTATAAAGCTTACTCTATTTCTTTTCCATGTTTTATAGAGGTTCGATAGCTCGCTCAATTCGGATAAGTCAGAGTTACGCATCACACTATCCAGTTGTTGATTGGTACCTTTGAACTTGGATATATGTAAATATGGAATGTATAAGCTAGTTATAAAGATGATAGTGATTTTGTACATGTTGTGGTTTATGATAAAACCTTGTGATTTGGCTTAACTTGGTATAATGCTTTGGTTGCATATATGTATTCAACTATAGTATGTTTTGGCAAGTAGAAGATAGAATGGAAATATGCAAATGTTTTCTTGATATGTGATATGTATATGAATGGAAAATGCTTGATTATAATTTAGGTATTTGAATACCATGTTCGGTTGTCATATGGTTTGCATTTGAATTTATGATGTGTACAAATTATGTTATTGAAGTAGGTTGATAAAGCATGACTGAAATTAGTATAAAATGTGTATGAGATGTTGTGGATTGGATGCCTATTGAGTTATAAAATATTGTGAATTATGCTTGTGCAGGTATGTATAAATAATGTGGCAAAATGGCTTTGCAAATAGCCTATTTTTGTCCACACGGGCTGAGACACGGGTGTGTGTCTTGGCTATGTGTGACACACGATCATGTTACACGGCAGTGTGTCCCTTGGTGTTGAAATTAAAATCAAGTCAGTATGCTCCACATGGCCTCACACACGGGCGTGTGACTTGGCCGTGTGGTATAAATCAGTATACCCTACAGGTTTGGCACGGCCTGGCAACACGGGCATGTGTCCCCTATTTTGAGAAAAAAATTTCCATGTGTTTCAAAAATTCTAAAAGTTATCTGTTTAGTCCTGAACCAATCCTAATGAATGTTTAGGGCTTCCTGGGCTCGTATTAGGGACAAATTGTTTGAGTTTAAATGATGAATGTATGAAATGATGTAATGTATGCTAAATGGTTGCTTAATTGTTTCGTAAGTCCGGTAATGCTCTGTAACTCTATTCTGGCATTGAATACGAGTGAGAAGTGTTACATTTATTGGTATCAGAGCTATGTTTTAATCAATTCTAGGACATTTTTTAGTCTAGCTATATATGCCATAAACATAAACTGTGATTGTCTGATGACTCCTGACATTTCAAATGTGTTTTTATATAGTAAATGGATCTTGATCCAACTGTAGTTGATGAAGTGGAGAGTAATAAACCTGTTCCTGCTCAAAGGATAGTGCCTTTTGATTCTAGACTCGTAACAGGTAGCCAAGAAGGAGAGGCTAAAGAAGCCTTCTTCTAAATGATGAACGAGTGGTTCACTTAATACATTTTTACGAACCCAGGTGCTCAGCAACCTTCACCCCCACCTATTCCCCAACCGATCCTTGTTGTTCCTTAAAGTATGGATCCTTTGTGATTGAATAAACAACCTGTTGATAAGATACGAAAACACAAGGCTGAGGCATTCAGAGGCACTGCTAATGATGACCTTGAGAGAGCCGAGTTTTGGCCTGAGAACACAATTTAGGTATTTGATGAACAGTCTTGCACACCTGAAGAATGTTTAAATTGTGCTGTATCACTATTGAGAGACACTGCGTATCAGTGGTGGAATACCTTGATATTTGTAGTTTTGCTAGAAAGAGTTACTTAGGAGTTCTTTCAAGTTGAATTCAAATACATTAGCCAAAGGTTCATTGATCAGAAATGAAAGGAATTTCTTGAATTGAAACAGAGTCGTATGTCGGTAACAAATACGAAAGAGAGTTTGCACGACTTAATAAATATGCTCGTGAATGTGTTTATTCCGAAGCTATAATGTGTAAAAGGTTTAAAGATGAATTAGATGAAGAAAATAAACTATTAGTTGGGATTCTTGAGTTGAAAGAGTTTGTCATTCTATTTGACAGAGCTTGCAAAGTCGAAGAGCTTAGCAAAGAGAAAAGAAAATCCGGTTCTGAGGCTAGAGACTTTAGAAAGAGACTTGCAGGCAAATCACATCAGTCAGCATCAAAGAAATCTAGAGAATATCATCCTCGTTCTACTACTTCTACGGGGATTTTGATCAGAGATAGAGATGAAAAACATTTCAGCTCTAAACCTCAGACGACATCTGTTGCCAATGTTGATAGTGTTAAAAATGTTCGATCTGAATGTAAGCACTGCAAGAAGCGACACTACGGTGAATGTAGATTAATGAGTGGAGCTTGTTTTAAATGTGGATCTCTTGATCATTATCTCTGCGACTGTCCAGAAAAGTCTATAGCTAAAAGAGATCAATCGGTGAAAGTAAGTAATACGGCTACTAGATGGAGACCACCCTAAAACTCTGGAAATACGGGTGGTAACTGAGGTGCAATGAGAGATTCTGCTGTGAGATCTGAGGCACGAGCACCTGCCCGAGCTTATGCTATCGTGCACGGGAAGAGGCAACATCGTTAGATGTTATTACCGGTACTTTTTCTCTTTTTGATACTGATATAGTTGTGTTGGTATATCCTGGATTAACCCATTCATATACCTGTATGAATTTAGTATTTAAAAAGAGTTTACATGTCGAGTCTACAGAGTTTGTAATTAAAGTATTGAACCCCTTAGGCAAGGCTGTTTTAGTTGATAAAATTTGTAAGAATCGTCATTTGATGACTTGGGGTTACTTTCGATGAGTTTGACATGATTCTAGGTATGGATTGGCTGACAATGCATGATGCAGTTTTGAATTGTAAACGAAAGATTATCGGATTGAAATGTGACAGCCCAAAATTGACCCTATTCGGGAAGTGGTTCCAGGACCGCTAAACCGAGTCACCGAAATGTTTGAATGTAATATTTATTGTCTAGAATATGTAATTATGAATGTGTGAAAATTTCAAGTTCCGATTTAGCCGATTGCATGTGAATTCAGTTAGTAGGACTTATGTGACACTTTTGAAAAGTGAAAGGCTAATCTATAAGGACCTAATAGTGCATGTAGTCAAAGGGGAGGACTTGCATGTCAAATTCCCCTCCCCAAGTTGTAGTGGCCGGCCATGACAAGGAATCATGGGCTAAACATGTCATGAAACATGTTTTGTTGGTGCATTAGGGAGAAACAATAAACAAATAAGTATGGGTAATAAAGAAAGAAAAAAAAATGTGTGTGTGTGAGTGAAACCCCCCATTGCCGTGTATTGTGGAAGAAAAAAAGAAAAAAATTGCTCATCCATCATTTCATTCTCTCTTGACCGAAAGTACTAGAGGAAGGAAGGAATTTTGCTTCATGTTTGTTTTAGAAGAGGATTAGGAAGAGATTGGCTATACTTGCATCAAGATTAAGGTATGTTTGAGGTTGTGCCATGAGATTCATGCATGTTTTTAGTTGCTAGCTTGATGTTCTTGGTAGCCCATGGTTCAAATCTTTGCTATGTCATGGGAATGAAATTCGGCCAAAGTAAATGTGTTGTTAATGCCATTGCATGCTAAATATCAAGCTTAATAATGATACATGTGATGGTGGATTGATGGCTCTTGGACTTTCTTTTTTGTACTTTTGAGTAAGACATTAAGTTCTTTGCTTAATCATGACCAAAATTATGGTGTTGTGATGTATTCGGTCATGGTATATCCATGAGTATGATTCATGCATGTTGCATGGTAGGTAAGATTTGAGCTTTGGATATGTGTTTATATTTGGATATAAACAACTTGAGATTCGCCCTTGCACCTACATGAATATATGTTTGCACATGATGAATTGGTATGACACATATACTATTTTAAGGTGTATATTTGCTTGTGATGTTGTTTGGTTATGAAGTAAATGAGAGATGTGTATTGAGCTACAATATGTAATCGTTAGTTAGTAAAATGTATGCTGTTTTTTTGTGTAGTATTAAGTGTAAAATTGGCCTCAACATAGACATGCATATTCGACCAAATGAAGTAGATTGGTGTGCATGTATTCGGTTAGAGGCAACCATATTGAAGCCTTATCTTGGCTTAGATTGTTGACTAAATGGGTAATAAGTGAGGATGGTTGCCGAATATACAAACATACATATGCATGTGTAATTGAATTATGAATGTTTAGCAAGATGGTTAAACTAGTTGATTTATTGATTAAGCTCAAGGAGTTAAAGAAGGAGAATCAAGCAAGGGAAAGACGAAGGTCATCGAGTAGCCGACTTGGACTATTTTTACCCAACACAAGGTAAGTCATTAAGCATATATTTGATATTGCTTAAATGATTGTAATATCTATGCAATTGTGTTTAATGAGATGAAATATATACAAATGTATGCGTATGAAAAGATGATAATGTTGAACGTAAAAGAGATAGTGAAATGTGTAGGAAGTTTGCTTCGGCACTAAGTGTGCGAGAAATAGATGTGTACGGTGACGAGATTGGCACTGAGTGTGCGAGCTTGTAATGTACGGCACTAAGTGTGCGAGTTTGGACTATATGGCATTATGTGTGCGGGCTTGAATCACGTGGCACTAAGTGTGCATGATTGAGTATTAAGCACTATGTGTGCGAACTCTACATATATCTCCAATTGAATATTTATATGGAGGTGTGACTCTATCGAGATGAGTATGGACAGCGGAAAGAGTAAGTACCTTGAGTTCATGGCTAATAGATGCTATGTTCATGCTCGGGTGGAGTTGGTAAGATTTAAATCTATGTGATGATTTCAATTGCATGATTGTTGCGAAATGAAATGATGTATGGAAATTGCTTCAAATATCCTATTGAATAGTATATGAAATGTAAATGTGTGACTTGGTATGAGATTGATCCGAAGGATCTAAGGAACTATGGTATAGTTCGATGCGGCTAGAACACTTGGCCTTGTTTCATTATTTCATTTTATGATAATGTTATTAATGGATGGTTGTGGAATGCTTATGACTTCTTGAGTTATAAACTCACTCGGTGTTTTCTTGTCACCCATTTTAGGTTCCTTGGGCTCGTCTCCTTTTGGGTGTTCAGAATCACAACAAAGTCATCACACCGTGAGCAATTTTTGGTATTGTCTTCTTAGTCGACTTAGGAGAACATTTGGCATGTATGAGCTATTTTGTTTTGTTAAATTTTGGGTTGTAAACTTTAAGCCATGTGAAAATGGCCTATGTGGTCGTTTGAGTGGGATGCTAGAATCTATAGCCACGAGTCTTAGAAACCTTAATTTTGATAAGGTGGCCATAATTTGTGTCACGATGATGGATGAGTAGTAAGGCTAAAGAAGGATTCATGAAATTGGCATAGTTCATCGAGAATCGCTTGCGGACAGCAGCAGTGATATGAGATCGAAAAATCACTAAAAATAGTAGAAGTGGAATTAATAGCTAAAAAAATTACGTACTCGAAGCTTGATGGGTCTATTTTCATATGGATGAAACGAAACGACCATATGAGCTGTATTTTAAGAGATATTAAAGTTCTCGTGAAACAGGGCCAGAACGGTTTCTGGATCCCCTGTTCCGACTTTGGAAAATCATTGTAAATTAACCAGAGATAATTAGGAGTCATGCAATATATGTGTAGATTCCTCTCTGAGTCTAGTTTCTATAGAAACAAACAGTATCAGTATTGAAGCCCTGTACAGGGAGATATCCAATTCGTAATGCACAAAGGTCAGTGTAGTCGATCCCTGCAACAGGGGAGACTTTAACTAATAAACAGTACTAATTGGCTCGACCAAAAATTCTAGAAAAAAATCTGTAGATGGACATATGAGTCTAGTTTCAGGGAAAAAGTTACGAAACTGATTTTCGAGTTGTAAAACTCAAGTTATGATTTTTGAAGCGACTAGTACACAGATTGGCAGCTTGTCTGCGAAATTCTCAATAAGTGGTTTGAAGTCCATTAACACCTCGTGTTCGACTCGTGACGGTCTCGGGTTCGGGTGTTACAATTTTATTGGTATCGAGCTATGGTTTAGTCGGTTCTAGGACTACCATAGCACGTATGAGTCTAGCTGTACATGCCTTAATGTTAATGTTTAAATGTGTGATGACTTGACGGTTAAAATTATTGTTTTGATTAGTAAATGGATCCGGTGTGGAGAGAACCTTGGCGGATGATGTTGAAAGTGTAGCGGCTGCTCCTGCACAAGGGACGCCACTGTTGAACCTCGGTCATCTGCGAATAATCGTGGTGAGGGGCTAAACAAGCCTTCTTCACCATGATGAATGAGTGGTCGCATAATATGCCCGAACCAATCCGGCTGTCCAACAATTCCGAATTTGAATAATCCACCCCAAGAGCCCATAATGCCATCGATTGCTGATCCTGTGAGGTCGAGTAAACCACCGTGGACTTGATTAGGAAGCGTGGGGCGAGGAGTTTAAGGCCATAGTTACTTGATGATGCCGAAAAAAGCTGAGTTCGCTTGATAACACAATTAGAGTGTTTGATGAACTGTCATGCACACCGATGAATGTCTTAAGTGTGCTATATCCTTGTTATGTAGACTCGACCTACTATTGGTGGAGGACCTTAATTTCCATAGTCCCAAAGGAACAAGTTACTTGGGATTTCTTCCAAATGAAATTTCTAAGAAATACATTAGTCAACAGTTCATCGATCAAAAGTGTAAGGAATTCTTGGAGCTCAAGCAAGGTCGTATGATGGTATCTCAATACGAACATGAGTTCGTAAGACTTAGTCGGTATGCTCGGAGTGTGTGGCTGATGAGGTTGCTATGTGCAAAAGATTTGAAGAGGATTGAATGAAGAGTTAAAGCTCTTGGTGGGTATTTTGGAGATAAAAGAATTTGTAACACTAGTTGAACGAGCCTGCAAGGCGGAAGAGCTCGGAAGGAGAAGAGGAAGGCTGAATTTGAAGCTAGAGATTATCGTAAAAGATCGACGGGCAAGGCTCTATTTTCTATTTGTAAAGAAGTTCGAGAGGACACAAATAAGTCGAGGGCGATCATGGGATTTCCATTAGAGCACGACCATCGATGGACTCACGAGCTACCTCGGTAGCTAGTGTGGGCAATAATCGTCAAGAAAAGCCCGAATGCCCCCAATGTGGAAGATGACACATAGGTGAATGTTGGGGTAAGTCTGTTAATAGGGCCTGTTATGGATGCGGTTCGAGGGACCACTTCATTAGAGATTGCACGGAGCTAGATGAGAAGAATAAGATGCAAGGTGCAAGATCTAGTGGGACGACGGCTAGAGGTAGACCCCCGAGGATTTCAGGAGGTAGGGGTGGTAATCGAGAGGGGTCTCTGATACGGTTGTTCGATCCGAGACTCGTGCTCTGCTAGAGCATATGCTATCCGCAAGACGAGAGGAGGCATCCTCCCCTGATGTTATCACTGGTACTTTCACTCTCTTTGATTCTAATGTGATTGCTTTAATTGACCCTGGTTCTACTCACTCTTATATATGCGAAACCTTAGCATCCAGTAAGACTTTACCTATTGAGTCTACTGAGTTCGTAATTCGGGTGTCAAATCCCTTGGGTCGTTATGTGCTGGTCGACAAAGTGTGTAAGAAATGCCCCCTAGTAATTCGAGGTTCCTGTTTTCCGGCGGACTTGATGCTTTTGCCGTTCGATGAATTTGATGTTATTCTTGGGTTGGATTGGTTGACCGTGCATGATGCGGTTGTGAATTGCAAAAGCAAGACTATTGATTTGAGATGCGCAAATAATGAGATGATCCGAGTTGAGTCTACGGACTTAAAGGGGTTGCCAGCTGTAATATCATCAATGTTGGCCCAAAAATATGTGAGAAAGGGGTGCGAGCATACCTTGCGTATGTACTTGATGATAAGGAGTTAGAAATAAAACCCGAATCTGTGCCGGTGGTTCGTGAATACCCAGATGTTTTCCCCGAAGAATTACCGGGTTTGCCACCTGTTCGGGAGATAGAGTTTGGTATTGAGCTTGTACCTAGGACCACACCGATTTTGATAGCTCCGTATCGTATGGCACCAACGGAATTAAAGGAGTTGAAAGCTCAGTTGCAAGAGTTGGTGGATAGAGGTTTTGCTCGCCTCGAGTTTTTCACCTTGGGGTGCACCGGTGTTGTTTGTGAAAAGAAGGACGGAACCATGAGGTTGTGCATCGACTATCGCCGACAATAAAGTAACAATAAAGAACAAATACCGCTTCACGTAGACGATGATTTGTTCGATCAACTGAAGGAGCCTCGGTGTTCTAAAAATAGATTTGAGATCGGGCTATTATCGATTCTAATCCGAGATTCGGATATACCCAAAACCGCCTTGAGCGAGATATGGTCACTACGAGTTCTTAGTGATGCCGTTTGGGCTCACTAATGCCCCTGCGGTATTTATGGATTTGATGAATCGGATCTTCAGATCATATTTGGATCGGTTCGTAGTGGTGTTCATTGACGACATCTTGGTCTATTCAAGAGATGAGACCAAACATGCGGAGCACCTGAGATTAGTGTTGCAAATTTTACGGGATAATTAGTTATATGCTAAGTTCAGCAAGTGTGAGTTCTGGTTAAGAGAGGTTAGCTTCTTGGGTCATGTGGTATCTGCATCGGTATTCGAGTCGACCGAGTAAAATTTCAACTATACTTAACTGGAAGCCTCCAGAAATATTATCGAGGTTTGGAGCTTTTGGGACTTGCTTACATTACTACCGACGGTTTGTAAAAGGATTCTCGATGATAGCCACACCCATGACGAAACCGCTTGAAGGATGTCAAGTTTGAATGGACGGAAAAGTGTCGAAAAGTTTCAATCAATTGAAAACTCATTTAACGGAAGCTCCGCTTTAGTGCAAACTGAATCGGCAAAGAGTTTGTCATTTATAGTGACGCCTCCTACTTGGGTTAGGTTGCGTATTAATGCAAGAAGGTCGAGTTGTGGCCTACGCGTCGCGACAATTAAAGCCACATGAGAAAAATTATCCGACCCATGATCTCGAATTGGTCGCCATCGTATTCGCCTTAAAGATATGGCGACATTACTTATTTGGTGAGAAGTGCCATGTGTATTCGGATCACAAAAGTCTCAAATATTTGATGACTCAAAGAGACTTAAATCTGCAACAAAGACGTTGGCTCGAGTTGTTAAAAGATTATGAGCTTGTCATTGATTATCACCCGGAAAGGCTAATGTGGTTGCGGACGGCTTAAGCCGAAATCACCGCTTGCTTTACGAGCAATGAATGTACACTTGTCTATTCTACCCGACAATGTGTTAGTAGCCGAATTAAAGGCCAAACCATTGTTGATTCATCAAATTCGTGAAGCTCAGAAAGTTGATGATGAGTTGGTTGCAAAACGGGCTGAATGTGTTCCGAACAAGGAATCGGAGTTTCATATTGGTGATGACGATTGTCTGAGGTTCAGAAGTCATCTGTGTGTTCCAAAGAATTTGGAACTTATTTCAATGATTCTGAACGAAGCGCATTGTAGCCGAATGGCAATCCACCCGGGGAGTACGAAGATGTACAACGATTTGAAACGTCGGTTTTGGTGGCATGGTATGAAACGAGACATCTCCGACTTTGTTTCGAGATGTTTAATATGTCAACAAGTGAAAGCGGAACATCAAGTGCCTTCAGGATTACTTCAGCCAATTACGATACCCGAGTGGAAATGGGATCGAGTCACAATGGACTTTGTGTCCGGACTGCCATTGTCAGCGAGCAAGAAGGATGCGATTTGGGTTGTTGTTGATAGACTGACTAAGTCGGCTCACTTTATCCCCGTCGCGTGTGATTTTTCATTGGATAAACTAGCTGAATTGTACGTTTCTCAGATTATGAGATTACACGGGGTACCGATTTCTGTGGTGTCGGATAGAGATCCGAGGTTCACATCACGATTTTGGAAGAAATTGCAAGAAGCTTTAGGTACCAAGTTGCATTTCAGCACCGCCTTTCACCCACAAACCGATGGTCAATCCAAGCGGATAATTCAGATACTTGAGGATATGTTGAGATGTTGCATCCTCGAGTTCGATGGTTCATGGAACGGTACCTACCTTTGATTGAATTCGCCACAACAATAGTTTTCAATCAAGTATTAAGATGGCGCCTTACGAGGCTTTGTACGGGCGTAAATGCCGTACACCATTGTTTTGGACCGAACCCGGTGAAAACAAAATTTTCGAGTGGATTTGATTAAAGATGCTGAATGAAGGTAAAGGTAATCCGTGAAAGTCTAAAGTCGCCACGATCGTCGTAAATCGACGCGGATTTGAAACGAAAGGACATTGAGTATCATGTGGGAGATAAAGTGTTTCTTAAAGTTTCGCTTGGAAAAGATACTCAGATTCGGTACCGTAAGGGCAAGTTGAGCCCGAGATTCATTGGGCCGCATTTAAATCTCGAACGAGTTGGCCCGATTATGTATCATTTGATTTTGCCCCGAACTCGAAAAGATTCACAACATCTTCCATGTTTCAATGCTTCACGCTATAGATCTGATCCGTCGATGTAATTAGTCCATCGAGGTTGAAATTCAACTGATATGAGTTATGAAGAAGAACCGATTCGTATCCTAGCTCGTGAAGTGAAGGAGTTGCAAACAAAAGGGTTCCGTTAGTAAAAGTGTTATGGCTCAAACACGGGATGGAAGAAGCTACTTGGGAACCCGAGAGCTCTATGAAAGAGCGTTACCCAAACCTATTTACCGTAAGATTTTGGGGACGAAAATTTCTTAAGTGGGGAGAGTTGTGACACCCAAAATTGACCCTAGTCGGAAAGTGGTTTCGGACCGCTAAACCGAGTCACCAAATGTTTGAATGTAATATTTATTGTCTAGAATATGTAATTATGAATGTGTGAAAATTTCAAGTTCCGATTTAGCCGATTGCATGTGAATTCAGTTAGTAGGACTTATGTGACACTTTTGAAAAGTGAAAGGCTAATCTATAAGGACCTAATAGTGCATGTAGTCAAAGGGAGGACTTGCATGTCAAATTCCCTCCCAAGTTGTAGTGGCCGCCATGACAAGGAATCATGGGCTAAACATGTCATGAAACATGTTTTGTTGGTACATTAGGGAGAAACAATAAACAAATAAGTATGGGTAATAAAGAAAGAAAAAAAAAATGTGTGTGTGTGAGTGAAACCCCCCATTGCCGTGTATTGTGGAAGAAAAAAAGAAAAAAATTGCTCATCCATCTTTTCATTCTCTCTTGACCGAAAGTACTAGAGGAAGGAAGGAATTTTGCTTCATGTTTGTTTTGGAAGAGGATTAGGAAGAGATTGGCTATACTTGCATCAAGATTAAGGTATGTTTGAGGTTGTGCCATGAGATTCATGCATGTTTTAGTTGCTAGCTTGATGTTCTTGGTAGCCCATGGTTCAAATCTTTGCTATGTCATGGGAATGAAATTCGGCCAAAGTAAATGTGGTGTTAATGCCATTGCATGCTAAATATCAAGCTTAATAATGATACATGTGATGGTGGATTGATGGCTCTTGGACTTTCTTTTTTGTACTTTTGAGTAAGACATTAAGTTCTTTGCTTAATCATGACCAAAATTATGGTGTTGTGATGTATTCGGTCATGGTATATCCATGAGTATGATTCATGCATGTTGCATGGTAGGTAAGATTTGAGCTTTGGATATGTGTTTATATTTGGATATAAACAACTTGAGATTCGGCCCTTGCACCTACATGAATATATGTTTGCACATGATGAATTGGTATGACACATATACTATTTTAAGGTGTATATTTGCTTGTGAT
Source organism: Gossypium arboreum (assembly GCF_025698485.1). NCBI lineage: Eukaryota > Viridiplantae > Streptophyta > Magnoliopsida > Malvales > Malvaceae > Gossypium > Gossypium arboreum. The sequence goes on along the minus strand of NC_069076.1, from coordinate 24,476,947 downwards.
GTTGTTTCGGTTATGAAGTAAATGAGAGATGTGTATTGAGCTACAATATGTAATGCGTTAGTTAGTAAAATGTATGCTGTTTTTTTGTGTAGTATTAAGTGTAAAATTGGCCTCAACATAGACATGCATATTCGACCAAATGAAGTAGATTGGTGTGCATGTATTCGGTTAGAGGCAACCATATTGAAGCCTTATCTTGGCTTAGATTGTTGACTAAATGGGTAATAAGTGAGGATGGTTGCCGAATATACAAACATACATATGCATGTGTAATTGAATTATGAATGTTTAGCAAGATGGTTAAACTAGTTGATTTATTGATTAAGCTCAAGGAGTTAAAGAAGGAGAATCAAGCAAGGGAAAGACGAAGGTCATCGAGTAGCCGACTTGGACTATTTTTACCCAACACAAGGTAAGTCATTAAGCATATATTTGATATTGCTTAAATGATTGTAATATCTATGCAATTGTGTTTAATGAGATGAAATATATACAAATGTATGCGTATGAAAAGATGATAATGTTGAACGTAAAAGAGATAGTGAAATGTGTAGGAAGTTTGCTTCGGCACTAAGTGTGCGAGAAATAGATGTGTACGGTGACGAGATTGGCACTGAGTGTGCGAGCTTGTAATGTACGGCACTAAGTGTGCGAGTTTGGACTATAGGGGCACTATGTGTGCGGGCTTGAATCACGTGGCACTAAGTGTGCGTGATTGAGTATTAAGCACTATGTGTGCGAACTCTACATATATCTCCAATTGAATATTTATATGGAGGTGTGACTCTATCGAGATGAGTATGGACAGCGGAAAGAGTAAGTACCTTGAGTTCATGGCTAATAGATGCTATGTTCATGCTCGGGGTGGAGTTGGTAAGATTTAAATCTATGTGATGATTTCAATTGCATGATTGTTGCGGAAATGAAATGATGTATGGAAATTGCTTCAAATATCCTATTGAATAGTATATGAAATGTAAATGTGTGACTTGGTATGAGATTGATTCGAAGGATCTAAGGAACTATGGTATAGTTCGGTACGGCTAGAACACTTGGCCTTGTTTCATTATTTCATTTTATGATAATGTTGGTTGTGGAATGCTTATGACTTACTGAGTTATAAACTCACTCGGTGTTTTCTTGTCACCCATTTTAGGTTCCTTGGGCTCGTCTCCTTTTGGGTGTTCAGAATCACAACGAAGTCATCACACCGTGAGCAATTTTTGGTATTGTCTTCTTAGTCGACTTAGGAGAACATTTGGCATGTATGAGCTATTTTGTTTTGTTAAATTTTGGGTTGTAAACTTTAAGCCATGTGAAAATGGCCTATGTGGTCGTTTGAGTGGGATGCTAGAATCTATAGCCACGAGTCTTAGAAACCTTAATTTTGATAAGGTGGCCATAATTTGTGTCACGTATGATGGATGAGTAGTAAGGCTAAGGAAGGATTCATGAAATTGGCATAGTCTACTGCAGTAACTGTTGCGGACAGCAGCAGTGATATGAGATCGAAAAATCACTAAAAATAGTTGAAGTGGAATTAATAGCTAAAAAAAATTACATACTCGAAGCTTGATGGGTCTATTTTCATATGGATGAAACGAAACGACTATATGAGCTGTATTTTAAGAGATATTAAAGTTCTCGTGAAACAGGGCCAGAACGGTTTCTGGATCCCCTGTTCCGACTTTGGAAAATCATTGTAAATTAACCAGAGATAATTAGGAGTCATGCAATATATGTGTAGATTCCTCTCTGAGTCTAGTTTCTATAGAAACAAACGGCATCAGTATTGAAGCCCTGTACAGGGAGATATCCAATTCGTAACGCACAAAGGTCAGTGTAGTCGATCCCTGCAACAGGGGAGACTTTAACTAATAAACTGTACTAATTGGCTCGACCAAAAATTCTAGAAAAAAATCTGTAGATGGAGATATGAGTCTAGTTTCAGGGAAAAAATTTCGAAACTGATTTTCGAGTTGTAAAACTCAAGTTATGATTTTTGAAGCGACTAGTACACAGATTGGCAGCTTGTCTGGGAAATTCTCAATAAGTGGTTTGAAGTCTGTTAACACCTCGTGTTCGACTCCGGCGACGGTCTCGGGTTCGGGGTGTTACATGAAATGTCAAAACGGTGAAATTCTTCGGATTGAGTCTGATGATTCGAGAGAATTACCTAATGTGATATCGTCTATATTAGCTCAGAAATGTATGAAAAAGGGCTATGATGCATATCTTGCATACGTATTAGATACTAAGGTGTCTGAATTAGAGACTGAATCTATACCTATTGTTTGTGAGTTTTCGGATATATTTCCAAAAGAATTACCAAGTTTGCCACCGATCAGAGAGGTTGAATTTGGTATTGAATTAGTACCGGGAACAACACCGATATCGATAGCTCCTTACAGAATGGCTACAATAGAATTAAAAGAGTTGAAAGCTCAGTTGCAAGAATTGACAGACAGAGGTTTTGCATGACCGAGTTATTTGCCCTGGGGTGCACTGGTATTATTCGTAAAGAAGAAAGACAGCACAATGAGAATGTGTATCAATTATAGACAGTTGAATAAAGTAACTATAAAGAACAAATACCTTCTACCACGGATTGATGATTTATTTGATCAGTTGAAAGAGGCTAAGATTGATTTGAGATTGAGTTATTATTAGTTGTGAGTTAAAGAGTCAAATGTGCCAAAAACTACATTCAGAATGAGGTACGGTCATTATGAATTCCTTGTTATGCCTTTTAGATTAACTAATGCACGTGTAGTTTTCAAGGGCTTGATGAATCGGATATTCAGATTGTATTTAGATAGGTTTGTTGTTGTATTCATTAACGACATTCTGATCTATTCGTGAAATGAATTTGAACATACTGAGCACTTGAGAGTTGTGTTACAAACTCTACGTGATAAGCAATTATTTGCAAAGTTTAGCAAATGTGAGTTTTGGCTCTGAGAGGTTGGATTTCTGAGGCATTGTACCACCTTGAATTTGGGGCCTAGAAGAGTTGGGCTTTGAGTCTGGGATTCGGATAGAAGAAAACCCTGAATAATTAAGAAGTTTTAAATATTATCGTTTAAGAAAAATTTTGAATTAAATTACTACTAGAAAATTTTTACCGTATTTATTATTAAGGATATTTTAAATTTTATGAAATTTTAATTAGTATTATGAGATGAAAATATTATTATTAGAAAAATATTATTGTATGTATGTTTGAAAAATTTTATGAAAATTATTATTATTACTTACTTGTATTATTGATATTTGAAATTTGTATTATTAGATATATTTATTATAATTACTATTATTAGATAGAAAATATATATATATATATATATATTTATAAAAGTATTGTTGTTTTGGTGTTTAAACTCTAGGAAAAAAATTGTTTTAATTTTTGCCTCATAAAGGGAATCTGGGCATAAGGCTTATAAAATAAATTGGGCAAGACTAGGCATGAAGAAGCGTACCTGGCCTAGTGGTTAGCATGCTAGGTAGTGGGAAGGAGAGCTGGGGTTCGACTCCCAGCATGTGCAAAAGTGTTCTATTTTTCTTTATATCAGGGAACGATGTAGGGAAGCCTTATATATAGTTGGGGTTAAAAGGTAATACAAAGGGAAGTTCGGTCCAGTGGCAGAGGTGCTGGGAGTTTGGTATAGTGCCTAGGTTCGAGGGTTGGTGCACGCAAAGGCTTGTTTTTATTTTAGAAGTCAGGTCGCACTAAAGTAAGGTTTAAGAATAGTTGCGACCGAGTTATGCTACAAGGACGCTTGTGGCGCAGTGGCAGTAGGGTGCTAGGAGTTCCACAAGGGCATGGGTTCTAGCCCAGGCGCAGATATGTTTTAATTCTATATTTTTAAAATGAATGGGACTTTAGCAGGTAACCTTTAAGATAAAATGTGATGGTATATGGTTGAAAATAAACGCGTGTCCCAGTGGCTAGTAGCGTGCTGGGCAACCTGGAGGTCCCAGGTTCGAGCAGCGTTACGCACAAGAGAGTGCTTCTTTTTGCTGTACGCTCTTGGGAAGGGCCGTACAAGATTGAAACTCTACCAGCAACAGGAGGAGTTGACTGAGCGGTGGACTGCTGCTAAATAGTGGAGAGTTTGAATTAAATTCAAACTTTGAATTTGGCCATGAATTAAGGAGCTAAGGAAGGAATTAAAATTGGAAAAGGACTTTTGTGCCTATTTAAGCACCCATTCGGGCATAAGCATGAGGTGCCGATTGTTTTTATTTTAGGGGGCCTTCATGAGTTATATCCTTCTTGGAGGTTTGGGATATTTTTTTTAGTGTGGTAGCCAATTCTCTCCTTTTCTATTTTTTTTCCTCAAAGCCAAATTCTATTTAAAACAACTTTTTCTTCTCAAATATTGGTTGTCGATTACTCCTTTGGTTGAAACCATATCTCCTTTCCTTTTAATCTTTCAAAAGATCGAACCTCTAATCTTACATCTCTTCCTCTACTGATTGTCTCTTCGATGGTGAACTTATCGTCACCTATTTTTCTTTTAGAACGCAATAGCCATATTCTAGGAAAGATCCAAAAGCCGAAAAGCTTCATATTTTAGTGATTCAGGAATTAATATTTAGATCTATTTTCTACGCACGTTTAAGTTGGATTCACAACGGATCTGGGGTAGAAAGGTATTTGGAACGTTCTTCAACGAGTAGATCTCTTGGTAAGTATTCGAACATTCTTTCCATTCGTATCTTGTGGTTTAAGAAAAGCTGAAAACCCCTATATACATAGGGTGGTCATCGACTAAAATTTGAAAGGATTTTTTTGGTGTTATTTGGTTTGTTGGTGCTAGTGAGGATTAAAGGCTGTCGATTGAGGAGTGTGTGAAAAGCTTGGATCATCGGAGTGACTAAATCTAGATCTAGTCATCAATTTTGGCAAAGGTATGAACCCTAGGGCCATTATGGATGGTGGCCGAGTATGTAAGCAATGATAATAGATAGTTTTCGATTTGGTTTAAATATTAGCATGATCTAATCTATAAACGGTTGATTATAGGAGAAATCGCATAGGAGATCTTGTCAAGGAATATCGCAAATCAGGTGTGTATCGAACACCCTCTCATAGTTCAATTCGACAAAAGCTGAAATGCCGAAATTTTGGCATTTTGTGGGCTTGTGAGTGTGCGAGTGCTCGCAAGACATTTAGAAATCATTAGATCTGAAATCGCAAATTGGTAAGTTAGTCGTGTGTGAAATTTCGTGCACTTCGGCAATTGGGCCTCGATAGGCTAAAACTGGGCCCAATGGGCTTATGGGCCCATACGGGTAATAATAATAAAAAAATGTATAATATAAAAAATAGGCAATAAGTATGTTCTGTTAGACTGTAGAATTAAAACTACTTAAATCGGTAAACTGGTCATAAAACTTGAATTAAATGGGCTTAAATTGCTAGTGGACACTGTGGGGCCATTAGGGGTTTTAGGGCCCAATGGCTAATTTTGTGAAATTGAGACAAATAAATTATTGCGATGACAAATGGGCTAGTAAGGACCGTAACATTCTTGAGAACCCTTAAAACTGATAAAATTACTGAAATGCCTTTATAGGTGGAAAGTTTACAGTTTTACTCCAAGGAGCAAAATTGCTAATATACCCTTAGTGTTAAGGTTGACCTGAATGCATGTTTGACTGTTACCATTTATTGCATGCCATGTTATTATTATCTGATGCATGGGACTGGGTTATTGATGGAGGAAGTACTGAAAGTGGCTTGTCCACGTACTGGAGGCTTTGCCTCAACTTACTAATATCTGAGCAGCAATCTTGCAAGAATCAGAAAGTGTGTAAATTTGGGTGGGTTGAGCTATTCCCCACATGGAGTGTAGGGCTGGTACGGGTGGAGTGTAGCGTTTGGTTATAGGCTAGGTTGGGCTTGCATACACGAATATGTCTGTTCTGTTCTGGAATGGGCCTATGGGCCATACTTTAATCGAAAAGGGCGAAGGCCCGCCATCAGATTCGAAAAGGGTTTCGCCCAAGACCATCATTATCTGAATAGGGCTTAGGCCCAGTGGGCTTGAGCTGACTTGGGCTTTTGATGGGTTTTCCATACACACTGAGTTTTCCAAACTCACCCCCCTTCTCTTCCATCCTTGCAGGTGAGCCCTAGTTGGTGGACTTGGAGCTGGGCGGGATTCAGAGTGGCCACGAAGATTAAATTTTTGGTTTTAAAATAAGTTTCAATTAGCTTCCTTTTAAATTTCACATTTATTTTTGATTATTTCTATTTTGGTTAAGTTGTAATAAGGCTGCTCTATTATTTTTATTTTGGGTTTTTAAATTACTTAAATCGTTTTCAACTTGAGATTCACATCACTTAAATTGATTCTTTGAAATTGGTTAGCTCTAGGGTGCATTATAAAAAGATTACCTAATTTCAAAACATCGTGAAACAAGACAAAGCTTCCGCAACGAAAACGTTTTCAAAATTAATAAGTGGTTTCAAATGATTTAAAACAAAATGGTTTTCGCTGAACAATTGCTCAGCTAAAGTGTGGCAATGGTTGTGTGCATGTCTAGGAGTGGATCCGTGGAGAGCTTGGTACTTAAGCAGTCTAATAGACTCACCTCCTCTTTTCTGGCATCCTACCTAGTGCACAGCTTCCATTCACTTTAATTTAAAACGAAAATATTCTTTAAACACTAAGAAAAATTTAGATAAAACATGAGTTTTCAGTTACGCTTCAATGTGACACGCTGGATTCGGCCGTAACGTTTGGGCCGAGTTTGAGGTGTTACAGGCATATTGTTTCAGCTAAAGGTGTTAGAGTTGACCCGAGTAAGATTTCTGCTATTGTTGATTGGAAACCTCCAAGAAATGTGTTTGAAGTCCATAGTTTTCTGGGTTTAGTAGGCTATTACCGAAGATTCATGAAAGGATTTTTGATGATTGAGACACCGATGACACGATTGCTTCAAAAAGATGTGAAATTTGAATGGTCAGAAAAATGTTAGCAAAGTTTCAAACAGTTGAAAGTACTGTTAACTGAAGCACCAGTTCTAGTTCAACCTGAATCAAGGAAAGAATTTGTGCTTTACAGTGACGCGTCGTTAAACGATCTAGGATGTATTATAATACAAGAAGGAAAAGTTATAGGTTATGCTTCCTGACAATTGAAACAGCATGAAAAGAACTATCCGACGCATAACTTAGAGTTGGCGGCAATTGTGTTCGCATTGAAAATTTGGTGTCACTACTTATACGGTGAAAAATGTCACATTTATACGGATCATATTTGATGTCACAGAAAGATTTGAATCTGCGACAACGAAGATGGCTCGAGTTATTGAAAGATTATGAATTTCTGATTGATTATCACCCGGCAAAAGCTAATGTTGTTACTGATGCCCTGAGCCAAAAATCTTTGTTTGCATTACTAGCAATGAATACCTAGTTGATGATTTGTAATGAACAGTCTATTTTAGCTGAATTAAAAGCTAAACCAGCATTTCTTCAACAAAGCTGTGAAGCTTAGAAAGATGACTGTGAATTGCAAGTTAAACGAATTCAATGTGAGACTATCCCTAATTCAGAGTTTCAGATTGGAACCGATGATTGTTTAAGGTTCTGGAATAGAATTTGCATATTGAGAAATTTAGAACTCATTTAGAAGATTTTGCACGAAGCACATAATAGTTGCTTATCTGTTCATCCGAGGAGTACCAAAATGTACAACGATTTGAAATAGTTTTACTGGTAGCAAGGCATGAAACGAGATATCTTAGAGTTTGTTTCTAAATGTTTGATTTGTAAGCAAGTCAAAGCTAAACATCAAGTACCATCAGGTTTAGTACAGCCTGTGATGATTCTCGAGTGGAAATGGGATAGATTTACAATGGATTTTGTGTCAGGATTGCCCTTCACTCCGAAAAAGAAAGATATTATCTGGGTTGTCGTTGATCGACTAACGAAATCTACTCATTTCATACCGGTACGTACAGATTACTCACTTGATAGATTAGCTGAAATGTACATTTCTAAGAATGTTCGATTGCACGGGGTACCACTATCTATTATTTCTGATAGAGATCTGAGATTTACATCATGATTCTGGAAGAAATTGCAAGAAGCCCTAGGTATAAAGTTGAATTTCAGTACTGCTTTTCATCCTCAGACTAATGGTCAAACTGAGAGAGTTATTCAGATTCTCAAAGACATGTTGAGATGTTGTATTTTAGAGTTTGAGGGCAGATGGGAAAAATACTTACTGTTGATTGAGTTCGTGTATAACAACAGTTTTCAAACGAGTATAAATATGGCACCATACGAAGCTTTATATGGTCACAAATGTCGAACTCCACTATACTGGACTGAACTAAGTGAGAAAAATATTCACGGGGTTGAATTGATTAGAGAAACTAAGGAAAAAGTGAAAACAATTCGCGACAATTTAGAAGCAGCTTCAGATTGACAGAAATCAAACACGGATTTGAAACATAAAGAAATTGAGTTTCAAGTCAGGGACCGAGTGTTTGTTAAAGTGTCATCGTGGAAAAAGGTTCTTCGATTCGACCGTAAAGGAAAGCTAAGTATGCGATTTATCAGACTGTAGGAGATCGTTGAAAGAATAGGGCCTGTAGCATATCGACTAGCTTTACCATTAGAACTTGATAAGATTCTAATGTCTTTCATGTTTCTATGCTACTTCGATACAGATCTGATCCATCACATGTGATTTCTTCGATAGATGTTGAGATACTAACTGATTTGACGTATAGCGAAGAACCGGTTAAGATTTTAGCTCGTGAAATCAAATAATTGAGAAATAAACGCATAGCCCTAGTGAAGGTTATTTGGCATAAACACGAGATTTTGGAAGCTAAGTGGGAACTCGAGGAACCTATACAAAAATAGTACCCTAATCTATTCACTGATAAGATTTTCGGGGACGAAAATCCCTAAGGGGGGAGAGTTCTAATAGCCCATTTTTGGTTAAATTGAAATAGTGGTTTTGGGATCACAAATCTGAAGTTAAAATATTTATTTTATTATTTTAGTAAAGTTTACAGCATGATAGAATTATTTTGTGAAAGTTTCGTAAAGAAATTTTACTTTTTGAATGCTTAATTCGGTAAAAAAGACTAAATCACATAAAGTGCAAAACTTGTGTTCTATTAGCTAAAAGTGTCAAATAGCAATAGAACATTAAAGTAAAGGTCCTTAAATGGTAAATAGGCCTTAGTGGATGATGATAGCATGGCAATTGGTGTAATTTATAATATTTTAAAGGGGTAATTTAGTAATTTGGTTAATATAGGTTAAATAAATAAAAACAAAATGAATTTTGTGTCCATCTTTCTCTTTTTGGTCAAATATTGAAGAAGAAGAAAGCATCTTGTTGTGTTTTGGGATTCGACACTTGTAAGCTTAAATTGGTAAGTTATTTTGACTCGGTTTTCAATGATTTTTACGTTTTTGAGATCGTTTATTCGTATTCTAGCTAGTCCGTACCCTAGATTTCGAAATTGTTAAAGATTTATCATATTGCTTGAGTAATTTGATGAATTGTGATATTTTTGGAAGGTTTAAGGTTAGATTAATAGTTTTTGTAAAGTGATTTTTGACAAAAATGTCAAAAAGGGATTAAATTGTGAAAATGTAAAATTATGTGGGTAAAACTATGAATAAATTAAAAATATGGGCTGCGTAACATTTGGTAAATTTGGATAAGCATGGGTTTGTGATTAATTGTATGAATTTGCAATTTTATGTGATAAGGACTAAATTGTGAAAATATGAAACATTAGGGGTAAATGTGTAAATTTGACAAATTATAAATTATAGGCTAAATTGAATAGACCGAATGTTGAATGTGCTAAATTTGATAATATATAGATCAAGATAAGCCGAGATCAGGATTAGATCAGGGAAAAGGAAAAGTGAACGAATAGTCGAGAATTTCCATTCGAACAACTCGAGGTAAGTTCGTATAATTAGAATCGAACTTTTAAATACTTGTAATTATTTGAAATGAATGTATGTAATTGAACAAATGATCTATTTGAAATTTGAATGCCTTATTGATATAGTCTGATGGTTACCGAGCCCCGTTTGCACCGTAAGAATTCGTAGGATACGAGTGACATGTCACTGGGGTTACCATTTAGGTTGACATCCTACATGTGTTGCAAAATCACTGTAGCTCGTATGAGCTTACCGATATAACAGCTTGTAAGAGCTTATTAATCTCAGCTCGTCAAAGCTTATTATTTTCAACTTGTCAGAGCTTACCGTTTCAGCTCAATAGAGCTTACTGTCTATCAGCTCAAGAGGAGCTTACTAATCATAGCTTGAAAGAGCGGAAATGATAATGAATTAATAGATTACTAATTTATATATGTAATGTATATCACTCGAGTATCCCTTGAAATTCTAATAGGTTTAACAGGCATAAATTCTGTTATTGGTTATGTGAAAAAGCTATGTGTTCTACAGGTGAATTACGGTTATATGGAGAAGTACTCTTTAAACGGATGAATTACTATTATTGAATGATTTTCTGTTTATATGATTGAGGGTGAAATGTTACAAATGATATACATGATATATGAATTTGATATGATACAATGTATTGAGTATTAAATTGAGATAATGGATGATTTACATGCACTTATGTGACTAACTTGTTGATGAATGCTTGTGTATAGGCATTTGGCAAGTAAATTTGACATACTTTGTTTAATTGTTTGGTTATGTATAAATGGTAAATTAAATTCTAGATTATACGGGCTTACGAAGCTATAAAGCTTACTCTGTTTCTTTTCCATGTTTTATAGAGGTTCGATAGCTCGCTCAATTCAAATAAGTCAGAGTTACGCATCACACTATCCAGTTGCTGATTGGTACCTTTGAACTTGGATATATGTAAATATGGCATGTATAGGCTAGTTATAAAGATGATAGTGATTTTGGAACATGTTGTGGTTTATGATAAAGCCATGTGATTTGGCTTAACTTGGTATAATGCTTTGGTTGCATATATATATATATATATATATATATATATTCAAATATGGTAGTTTTTGGTAAGTAAAAGATGGAATGGAAATATGCAAATGTTATCTTGATATGTGATAGTTATATGAATGGAAAATTCTTGATTATAATTTAGGTATTTGAATACCATGTTCAATTGTCATATGGTTTGAATATTGAATTTATGAAGTGTATGAATTATGTTATTGAAGTAGGTTGATAAAGCATGATTGAAATTTGTATAAAATGTGTATGAGATGTTGCCGATTGGCTGCCTATTGAGTTATAAAATATTGCAAATTATGCTTGTGCAGGTTTGTATAAATAGGGTGGCAAAATGGCTTTGCAAATAGCCTATTTTTGTCCACACGGGCAGAGACATGGGCATGTGTCCCCTGGTGTTGAAATTAAAATCAAGTCAGTATGCTCCACACGGCCTTACACACGGGCGTGCGACTTGGCCATGTAGCGTAAGTCAGTATACCCTACAGGTTTGGCACGGCCTGGCAACATAGGCGTGTGTCCCCTGTTTTGAGAAAATCTTTTCTATGTGTTTCAAATGTTTTAAAAGTTATCAGTTTAGTCCCGAACCAATCCTAATAAATGTTTAGGGCCTCGTGGGCTCGTATTAGGGAAAAATTGTTTGAATTTGAATGATGAATGTATGAATTGATGTTATGTATGCTAAATGGTTGCTTAATTGTTTCATAAGTTCGGTAATGCTTTGTAACCCTATTCTGGCGTTGAATACGGGTCAAGGTTGTAAAATTTATTAGTATTAGAGCTATGGTTTAGTCAATTATAAGAAAAATGTAACGTATGTAAGTCTAGCTATACATGTCATATATATAAACTATGATAGTGTGTTGACTCCTGACATTTTCAAATGTGTTTTTATATAGTAAATGGATGCTGATCGAGCTGTAGTTGATGAGGTTGAGAGTAATGCGCCTGCTCCCGTTCAAAGGACAGCACCTTCTGGTTCTAGTCCTATAACGGGTAGCCAAGGAAGAGAGGCTAAAGAAGTCTCCTTCCAAATGATGAATGAGTGGTTCACTCAATACATTCGTACGAACCCGGCTACTCAGCAACCTCCACCCCTACCTATTCCTCAACCGATCCCTGTAGTTCCTCAAGGTATGGATGTTTTGTGATTAAATAAACCACTTGTTGATAAGATATGGAAACACGGGGCTGAAGAATTCAGAGCCACTGTTAATGATGACCCTAAGAGAGCCGAGTTTTGGCTTGAGTACACAATTCGGGTATTTGATGAACTGTCTTGTACACTTGAAGAATGTTTAAAATGTGCTGTATCACTGTTAAGAGACACTACGTATCAGTGGTGGAATAACTTGATATCTGTAGTTCTGAAACAAAGAGTTAGTCAGTTGAATTCAGAAAGAAATACATTAGCCAAAGGTTTATTGATCAGAAACGAAAAAAACTTCTTGAATTGAAACAGGGCCGTATGTCAATAACATAATACGAAAGAGAGTTTGTACGACTCAGTAAATACGCTCCTAAATGTGTTTATTCCAAAGGTATAATGTGTAAAAGGTTCGAAGATGGATTAGATAAAGAAATTAGACTATTGGTTGGGATTTTTGAGATGAAAAAGTTTGTCGTTCTATTTGACAGAGCTTGCAAAGCCGAAGAGCTTAGCAAAAAGAAAAGAAAAGCCGATTCTGAGGCTAGAGACTATAGAAAGAGATTTGCGGGCAAATCACATTAGTCAGCATCAAAGAAATCTAGAGAATATCATCCTCGTTCTACTACTTATGCGGGAATTTCTATCAGAGATAGAGATGCGAGACATTTTAGTATTAGGGACTAAAAGTTATCATTTTAGTCCCGAACCAATCCCAATGAATGTTTACGGCCTTATGGGCTCGTATTAGGGACAAATTGTTTGAGTGTGAATGATGAATGTATGAAATGATGTTATGTATGCTAAATGGTTGCTTAATTGTTTCGTAAGTCTGGTAATGCTGCATAACCCTATTCTGGCATTGAATATGGGTAAGGGGTTGTAACATCCCAAACTCGGCCTGGATGTTATGGCTGAATTGGGCGATGCACATTGAAGTATTTTTTATAAAACGTGACAATATTTGAAAAGCCCAATGTTTATTTAGCCTCTTTGTGTGATCTATAAAATAATTTTAAAACTTGCGCCACTATCAAAAAGTATTTACTTTAAAATGTTATTAATTCCAAAATCTCGTTTATCGCGGAAGCTTCTGAAACGGTTTTGCGTATTCGTGGTATTTTGGTAAATCATGCATATCTTTTGAAAACTCGCATCCTACCACTAGCAGGTATAAATCATAATAAAATAATAAAAGCCCAAATTAAAAAATAAAACTTAAAGAGGCCTTTTACATAAAAATACCCAAATAAAACTTCTTATAAGTTAAAAGATAAATTCGAAAGCGTAAGCTGTTGTGTGTTCACCTCTGAGTCCCTCGTAGCATCGATCCGCTTAAGGATTACCTGTACAGTTAAAACAGTTGGGTGAGTTTACGAAAACTCAGTGTGTAATCCAAATGATAAACAAATAGTGAACAACATAGTCTGGGCCTAAGCCAATATCAGTAACAGTTCAATATCAGTTAGGGCCTTGGCCTATTTTGTAATAGTAGCGATGGCGTGAATCGGTCACATAACCATGATCAATGCAAGAGCGATGTCAAAGCAAAATGCAAACATAAAATCCTACCCATCCATCCTCTACACTCCACTCCGTCCAGCCCTACACTCCATGTGGGGATAAAATCAACCCACCCATCCCTACACTCCAAATATAGCACTGGTTGCGGCACTAATCAGTAGTTGCAGCAGAGTAGCCAGTAATAGCTTAAAGCCATCAGTAGGTCCACAGTCGTCTTGGGTGACCCATGTGACCATATCAGTACAGTACACTTCCTCCAAAATCATATATCCCACCCCATGCGATGCAACATAATATCATACATGGATGCAACAAACATATAACATGATATGCTCAAATACAGTCATTAATATTGTAGAACAAATCTGTCATTTTACCTTACCGGGGTATTACAGTCATTTTACCCTACAGGGGTATTTCAGTCATTTTATCACATAAAGGCAAAATTATCATTTTATCACATAAGAGTAAAATCGTCATTTTATCACATGAGGGAAAAATCGTCATTTTATCATATGAGGACAAAATCTTTATTTTATCACATAAGGGTTCAAGTACACTTACTGACCCAACAGAAGGTCACAGTTGTCTCGGGCGACCCGTGCAATCATAACAAACAAACAGTGAAAATGAGCCCAAAGCCCATAATACGAGCCCATGTGGGCCCATATGCCTGTGTGGCCCATGAAGCCCAAAAATGGCCTTGCTGTGCGAACTACACAATCTGGCCCAAAAATCTCCACGTGTTCGTGTGATTTACCCGTGTGGGCCCACGAGCCCATGGGGCCCACACGACCCATTTTCGACCTAACATGGTCCAAATTGGCCTAAGTCCATGGTATCGCCCATGGTTTCCTCTCATAATTCAATCCCAACGTTAATGCGTTCGGGGTTACCACACGAGCGATCACATGCCTATGTGGCATCAATGGTCTTATTTTCCGGCTTTTGTCGATTTACGGAAATGGTAGTGTTTTACATACTTGTTCTCGAAAGCCTACGAATATTTCCTGAGTTCACCAACCTATATTCAAACATAAACACCATTAATCTCTTTAACAACAGGATTAGCAAACCCTAACGATTTACTTAACAAAATGGTATCTTATCAATTACTACCTTAGTCGATTCGGGTTTGCACACCTAACCCACTGTAAGAGACTAATCACTTGTTCCTCTATGTAAACCTGCATTCCAACCGATCCGATTAACATATATTCTCCCGATTAGTTTGAACCAACGAATAATCACTTACCAATATGCAGATCTAAGTTTAGGGGAAAGGAAACAATTAGTCTACCCCCAACCAATCACACGATACCCAGAAGTAAGGCTAGCACCACCCCCTAGCAATAAACGACAGCAAATAAATTTAGAAGAACAAATTATTAAGGTAGGGAGAGGGAGAGAGACAGAGAGAACCTAGAGCACCCACCGATGGATCGATTATCAATTGTCAAAACCGGACACAAAAATGAGAGAAAGAGCTATGAAGTAATCCTCTTAAGTATCCAATGGAAGAGTGATATGAGAAAGGATTGAGAAAGAGAAGAGAAGAAGTAATATTCAGCCATCACTAAAACAGGGTATTCGGCCAATGCTCACAAGAAAGAACAGGCAATGTGGAAAATAAAGTAAAAAAGGGAATCGACTTCACAAAAGAAATGATCAAAAGGAAAGAAAAACATGATCGCATAATGATGAAACCCGAATGGTCAATGAGATGTTCCGCCTCAACAAAGAAGTGAGAAGATCTCAAAACCAAAGACAAAAATTGCAAATGAGAGAATGCTACTCACCAGAGCTGAATTCTACTTGTGCCAACATTCAAATTCGGCACCAACTAAACCTATCCCTCAAGCTTCTCCATGATATTTTCCTAAAATCCCTCCAACATCCACTCATCAACAACTGAAAATCCCCCTCTCTACTCACCAAATTCGGCTAACAACCATGCCATTCTACTCATTCAAACTTCTCGGTGTTTCGGTCAAACTCTACTACCTCCCCTAGCCATCAGTAAAAATAATCTCCATTTGCACAAGCAGGGATTCGAACCTTAGACCATTAGCACACTCCACATGCCACTTACCACTAGACCAGCAGGCTTTTTATGACATGCTTTCCCCATACTTATTTATAAATCTACTATCTAGAGCCAAGGGTTTTATTCAAATAAAAACAAAAACTTTGGACAAGCCAAGCTTTGAACCCAGGACTTCTCATACACTCCCAGAACACTCAGAACACTTAACCACTAGGACAAATACACATTTGTGTCACTTTTTTGTACAATTAATAATTTATGTGCCGCCTCTTAACTGCTCCCATACACAAGACCTAATACTTCTAGGCCCAAATTTGGGGCGTTACAGGGGTGTTCCACCTTCACCATCTTGCAACTACATGATTCTTTTTAATAACTTATTCGATTAATTCACAGATCTTACTCAACCTTTGACCTTGAGCATAGTAATACTTTTCCTCAACTATACTTATTGCAAAACTATCTAACTCATTGATATCTCACCAAAAATACAGGTATGTAAATCTTACCAGACATTCATGAAAGATCACACCATATAGGCCAAATAGAACATACCTACAGACTTTATATGGAAATCTCATTTTTGCTACCCAAGTGAACTTCGCAGAAGATGCCATAAGATTTAATCAGAATGTGCCACTAAGTAGCAAACAGGATACACCACAAAATGTTCCACAGAATAAGCCAGGATGCATTGTACTAAATGCGCCATCACGATTTCATACAAAATATGCCTTAGTGATTTCATAT
Organism: Gossypium arboreum; assembly: GCF_025698485.1. NCBI lineage: Eukaryota > Viridiplantae > Streptophyta > Magnoliopsida > Malvales > Malvaceae > Gossypium > Gossypium arboreum. The sequence continues at coordinate 24,460,465 of NC_069076.1, read as the reverse complement.
AGGGTCATATACTTGCGGTCCATTCATACCATCATTTTATATAATGCCATGGGTCATAACCTCATGGTCTTATGTATTTTTTTCATGTATCGTGATCTACCATTTTGATTCTCATGTTGAAGCCTACGCCATGAATCATTTCTATCATATCATGTAACATCATTTTCATTCATATTATTGAATTGATCATTTACCTTTCTTTTGTCTTTTAGTTTCACCATTATTTCTCTTCATTCAAATTTTATTATTACATCTATCACATGATGAAATAATTTTGACATATTTGAGGAACTTTACCAGGTTCGGCGTATCATGCATACAGGGCTTCTTCACTATTTTGCAGTACAAGAACTGACTCAATTGTGCTTTGATACTAACTTGTAACACCCTCAATACAATCTGATTAATTGGACCCAGGTCTTGGGTATTATCACACTAATACAGACAAAAACTTAATCTACATATACAAATTTCAATCAATTATTACAACTTATTTCATTGCAGATTTCAAATTAAATGCATAAGTATGTTTAATAAGTAAGTGCATTTACAACACATGGTAACTAAGGTACAAATATTTCTAATTTTAAGAAATAAAACCTGTTATACTCAAACTATGGTTTCTAAGGAAAATATCAGCTATCTAGCTCTGTATGCATAATAGCCCGATATGCAACTCCTGTGGTGTAGTCCTAGTATTGCCCCTTTTAGAGCAACCTCGCATCCAAACTTGTAAACTAACACAAATGGATAAGTTCATGAGAACTTAGTGATGAATGTAACAATTGACTATGTGGTATTTGCACAATACAATTGATGATTCAATGAGATAATCTTATTGTTCTTGCCCAATAACCTGTATCTAGTGATTGTTTCCCTCAAATTCCATTCTTCATACACTATAGATGTCATGCTTTACTTAGAAATCATTTCTTTTTCCATTGGGGTCTTCGATACATCACACATGCTATTTTTCTGAACATTTATAAGTCTATTTCCATTTCCTTTCCAAGATTAACATAACTAAAACACTATTACTGTAGCATACTTAACTTTAAGCCATTACTTCTTCATAATTCAAGAATGATCATGTGCGCAGATGACCGATACCTTATTCAAACGTACAAATTCAAATCCTTATTCTGAATGCACTTTCCATACTAATTCTTTATTTCTCTATATCTCTACAATTCAATACTTCTAATCAATTCATAGTCCTATGTGATACTTCACCATATAATTAATAGATAACTTATTATTTTCTTACTGTGTTCTGATTACATTTAAAATCCAAATTGAATACATCAATTAACTTAATTAAAAAATCACCACAAGGACATCCTTTAAGTTTTCCCACTGAGAGCCTTATTAAGACACGCTATAAGGGCAACCTATTCCGAGTTCTCCACGAAGGATACTCTTTCATAATCTGCCACAAAGGCTATTTTTTTCATAATTTGCTACTGAAGCATTCTTTTCACATTATGCCAAAAAAGCGTTTCTTTCATATTGCACCACAAAAATGTTCCTTTGATAAAGGCTATCATATCAGAATTTTCCATAGAGGTTATTTCTTACGTGTTTGCCAGAAAGCCTTCCTTTTCAAAATTAGCCACAAAGGTTCCTTTTCAGATTTTTCCACAAAGGCTTCCTTTTTAGAGTTAATCACAAAGGCTTCCTTTTTAGTGTTCGCCACAAAGGCTTCCTTTTCAAAGTTAGTCATAAAGGCTTCGTTTTCAATGTTAGCCACAAAAGCTTCCTTTTCAGAGTTAGCCACAAAGGCTTCTTTTTTAGTGTTAGCCTCAAAGGCTTCCTTTCCTGACGTGTTTACAATATGGATTTGCCTAAACTCACGTTGCATGAGGTTTGCCAATCATTACCTTGGAACACATAGAGAATCCTATTGGGTAATTACTGTCCTTTAGTTCCTTTCGGAATGTGTCATGGCCATGGACTTTTCCATTTAGATTTGGTGTTTAAAATCCTGACTGACCCCTTTAGACAATACCACGGAGACAGACATAGACTCTTGTAAATTCTAATATATAGAGATATTTTCAGCACTCTTTTAGGTATAATTTATGCAAATTTCAAGTAAATAAATAACACTTTTTGTGGTTTTACACTTAATTTTGTGATTTTTTTAATTTCCATGCGAATGTGTTAATTTAATGAAATTATGTTATTTTACCATTTTTGGGGATTAATTGGGCTAAAGGAAAATATGGAAAAATTTTGGTTGTTTTTGTTAAATAGGTACAACTTGGAGGCCCAGGATTGTCCAGATGGAGGTCCAAATTGCCAACATAGAGGCCCAGAACCATCCACCGATTTCCCATATATTTTGGATGGCATAACCATTAGGGAATCAAGGGTGATTTTCTTCCCTTGATTCAAGCAACCTTTCCCCATGATTTAAGCTTCAACCACCCACTCCACTTTTAAAAATAGCCATCATATAATCCACTTACCTACTGCCACTCAAAGGCTGACCATTCAACTCCTAAAAATAGAAAATTTAATACCATTCTCCCTCAAATAAAATTCAGCAACTATTTAAATCAAGCAACCACTTACCCTCCTTCTACAATTTATGGGACAATAATCAATTGAGAGAGAATTAAATATTCACATTCTATTTTTGGCATGAAAAATTGAGGATTTCAAATATAAACAGGGATGCATTTCATCATTCAATCACAAACCATTTTCTCACATCAATTTCAAAAGAAAAATTCCTTTGAATGTTCTCACCTTTCTCATGGCTTGCTAACACTCGAATTCCACAAAATAAGGCAATCACTTGCCAAAATAAGAGCAGCTAGGAGATTGACTTGAAGATATTTAGGTGATTTTAACTTAAAGATGAGGAGGAAAGCCACCATAGGAAGCCGCAAAGAGCAGTCACAAATAGCCCCCTACATTCAGTTAATTACTTTTTGCATTATGAAATGGCCGTGGGCAGTCCCCATCGACTAGTTTTTTTTACCCTTTTCTTTATTGTTAAATTATTATTTTCTATTCGAGAGACAAGATTGCATCTCATCTTTATATTTTATTTTAATATGACATGACTTAATTTTGTTTATTCAAAATGGATATGAATCTTGATTTGGGTTCATTGGTATTTGTTTCTGAATATTTTGTGCAAATAATTATTTCATTCATTTAGGTTTAATTCATGTTTATACTTGTGAATGTATTGTCAACATTTGTACGTAATTGAATTAAATATTTATCAAAAAAGAGGTAATAGTTAATAGATGTAAGACCTAAATGGTGCATATCATGTCAATTTCGAAAGATAATTGCTGAATTCACAAACTGTGTAAATGCTAGGGAGGGTGATTTCTGAGTTAGTTTTTTTAACATAGGGATATGCTAATTAACTTAGGAACAAATAGGACTTCAAGAGTAGCCTATGCCTTAATTAAATAGGTTTAATGAATTTTCATATTGCCACAAACCATTCGTGATATTCCTTTTATGACTACTAATGAATTATTGTTAAAGTAATATTTTCTTTTAGTATATTCATGTTGTGTTATATTATTCCTTGTGTTTATTTCATGTTGTGATTATTTCCTACAAGGCATGTTGTTTTATTTTGTGGGTGTTTGAATACTAATTACTTTCAAAACTTACAATTGTGACATTCATCATCACTATTCTCTTTTTATTTTGCTTTTAACCAAATTGATTAAAATTAACTTTGCAAATAATTCACTCAACAGTCCTTGTGGAGACGATACTCTTTTACTTACTACTTATTACTTGTACAACCGTGCACACTTGCATATAATCACGCGGCACAATTCTTAATAAAACATACAACATAGCATACATCTAAGACACACATACACGATCATACTTCCCAAAACATTACTTAAACTCATTAAATCTATACCAGATGTATCTATCATCCTTAACAAACAAACACACAACCATAAATACCCTTAATAAATCTATTGTACAGTCACATGGGTATCATATTATAACTTGTCATATCCATACAAACTATATGTGCAAACCCCAACAAAAATTCAAATCATACTTTTCTGATTTCTATTTCATAGTTCGGTCAATTACCACTGAAATATCTTGTGTTAGTATGGACACACACTTGATTCTCACCTATTGCAGTGCAAAAAACCAAATACAAACTTCCATCATGAAATCAACAGCAACCAATGCTACATAACACTAAAGCCCTTCAAAATCTATTCATATAACCCTTTTTACTAACATTTATAACATTGGAAGTCCCCAAGCAATAATTCACAATTACTTAATCATGGAGTCAGTCCGCAAGAAGTACCATGACTTAAAACTCATTATTGTATACTCTTTACAAAAACAATTCATCCAACTGCTTTGTCCAATGACCTCGTCATTTGTGTGTTACCCTCATATGATATCCTTGATACCTTTGAGTTAAATTCATTCACTCAATACAACCATATTTTATCTCGTTTTCACTATTGTGTCTTCTTAATGATTAATATGATCACTGTCAACAAATGACTGTGATAAATTGCTCGTTCAAGAACCAGCAACCCGTGGCCATGTTCCATATTTATCAATCCACACAATGCCAATGAGAGAATATTATTAACTTTTTAATTGAGCTATGAATTCCACTATTGCTAGTAAATCCATGCCATACACAAGTCATGTACCCAACATACGGGTTATGGGCTCGATCATCTTTAGAGCATAAGCCTCCACTTATATCAAAGCACATGAGTTGCATACACATGGTTAGTGACTAACTTAGAATTTAGGTAAATCACACCGTGAACGTCACAAGTGAATTAATTCACAAACAGATTCAAAATTAATTTATCTTGGGTCAAGTCCAATGTCTCATTCTACCAATGAATACATCTAGGTCTCTATTCATGGAGTCAACTACTCTGATAGCCAAGACTAGCCATCTCCCCAATTGGAATTGTAGACGACATAATAATCCTTCTCAATATTTGAATCAAATTCTCACTTTGATTCTTTTACAAGATTACGGACTCATTTAGATCATCTACTGAAGTAAGTTGTCTTTCTCGCAATGTAAATGTTCTTTACAATGCTAGTTATCTTCAGTTTAAACTAGACAATCAACGAGCTAATATTTACTTGTCACAATTTCGCTATGCATGCAAAATATAATAAACATAAATACAAAAGACATAATAGTAAAATATGAAATTAATAGTAAAATGTGAAACTAATTTTATTTATTTATTCATCGTTCAAATAAATAGAAAATAGTTACATGTTTACTACAGTATGGGCACATTTCCTAACAACAAGTGATCTGTCATAATTCATTGTAACAGATTAAACTAGTTTTCATACTTTTAGGAGCTTGAATACGAGGAATTCTAGTATGTTTTAGTTAGGTTTTGTATTTTAATTTCAATTCAATAAAAGGAGTAATTTGAGTCATTTTATGACCTTAAGGGTCGAAAGCATTCTACGGGAGGACTAACGCACTTTGTAAGTGTGCAGGACACCATTCAAAGGCATAAGAGCTCGAGGCTAGTCGCAATGTTGCAACACAAAAGTCCAATGTCACAACATTGAGCAGAGTGACTGCCTTTGGTGTCATGACACACCCTTGAAACTAAACCTGAAGCTAAGAAAACTGCCTTAGATGTCACAACATAGGCACTAAATGTTGCGACACTGGCCTTGTACATGAAATCGTTACTGAGCTTAAGGTGTTTTGGTCCGTGTAATAGAAATTAACATGAAAATGTCAAACAACTTAGGGTTAAGGACGACGACTAAGCCTAACTCTATAAATAGACTCATTAGGCACTTGAGAAGGACAACTTTCATAGTTTAGAATTTTTTTGTAATATAGTTTTTAGTTTTCTGTTCTTTTTAGGCTTAGGATTTATTTCCAGTTGTTTCGTTCATGTGCATCAAAGAATCTGATTTTTAGATTCAACAAACTCATTGCAGATTCTGTGCTTCATCTATTGAATACAATCAGGATTTCTCTTTAAACTCTTATTCTCGATTTATTCTTAATAGCTACTTATTTTATCAAGTTTACTATGTTTATGAAAACAATGAAGAACTAATCCTCTTATAGGGGGGTCAGTGAGTGGAAGTGTGATTAATTAATTTTTATGTAGGGTTTTCTTAGCGGATCAATTGCTTGGGATAGGAAGAACTTAAACCCTAGGTTTGTCACGCATAGGAAGTTATCCAGGTGGGAATTAACCCAAAATTGGGACTGCCTATCCTTGAACCCCTTACCGCAATCCGATCTGGACTGTAAGTTCAAGAGATAAGTAGTTGTTACCGAGTTGTTAGTTTAGTTGAAGATCAAGAGATCCTGCTAGGGTAACAACTAGTTGATTGAGTAGAAACTCGAAATAGGAATTAGTTCTGATCACCGAAGTAAGCTAATCACCCATGCCTTAGATTTGGTTGAGTTTATACATTAGTTTTCCATGTTCATTATTTTATGCATAGTTATTTCTTTTTTCTTATAAAAATATAAATTCTTCTATTTTATGTTTAGTCATAATATAATTTATTTAAAGTACTAATTAATTCTATTTACATTAGGGTTAACATTGATTTAGTACTCGCCTCCCTTGGGTATGATCCTTAGAGTACTTACAGGATCCATTGTAACTATATTACAACCTGACCCGTATACTTGAAAACATCACCTCAAATTTTATATCTTTAGTTTCAGTATTCACACGTTGGACATTAGTACGTCCAGAGGTGATCAAGTTGTTGGCGTTGTTGTTGGGGAGGCAACATTATTGAATTAATTTTAATTTTTACGTTTAATAGGATAGTTAGGAAAATTTAAATTATAGATACAAGTTTTAGTTATTATTTTTGTTTATGTTATTTTATTTTATTTTGAATTTTAAGTTACTAACATTTTTATTTTCTCTATAAATCTCAGTGTATGCCATAGAGGAGAGCAACACTAGTATAATCAATAATTGATTTATAGATAATAATCTGACAAAATCATTTAACTATGAATGAAACTGGTTACATGTGGTTTGATGTTGAGATGAAATTTGACGAGGAAATATATGATGGAAGAGTATATAATGAATGAGAGATCATGGACAATAAAAAATTATTCATGATAGAGCTGGGCCAACGAGAAAACAAAGCCTCAATGCACCCGTGGAGTAATAACCAAGGTACTAATATAGTCGAACATCCACATGAGTGCACTAGTAATTTGTATAAGGCACTTGAAGAAGATCATGAGATGCCCGAACATTCAGACAAGCTTCCCTATGATTTGTATGAGATGCCTTCATGTGAAACCACTAAGACAGTCAATTTTGAGGTATTATCAAACAAGTTAGATATGATGGAACAAATGATAAAAATGATGCAATAAATATCAGAAGCACTACCACCAAGGAAAGAGGACATGTCTAATGTGCACAACTTGGATCATGAGAACCCTTGTATTATCGATAACCATTATAAGATTCATGGTGAGATTCAACCTGAGCTTGTAACTGAAGATCATGGAGATGAGTTGAACACAGTTGAAACAAACTCTGATCCAATTGACATAGTAATAGATCTAACTATAAAGGTAGATGTGAAAGATAAACTAACCTCTAACATGGAGCTTAAACTGATTGTGAATGAAAGTGTAGAAGAGCTAATACATTTTCTAGTCATAGTAGAGAAGGTGTTAGCCGAAGAGATTAATGAGTTTGATTTATTCTCATCTGAAAAGGGCAATAAAGCTCAGGTGACCAAAAATTCAGGTGGCATGAAGGGAAGGAAGCTCGAGGCAATAATAACCCAGAAAACAATTTAGGGTTGGCTTAGATTTGGCACTAAATGACTCACAATATGGATGCCATGTCGATCGAAAATAAGGCAAAATCAATGGAATCGACTAAAATGGCTAGTGCATGTACATTGACAGAAAAATAAACGTCAGATTAAGGTGTCAAGAACTAGCTAGAGATTCTTCTATAGAGGTGACACTGATTGTCTCGGCTTTTAAAGAACTTCTATTTCTTATTCTGAATTTTGTTTCATTCTTTTATTACTTTATTTGTTTATTTTATTTTATTTATTAATTTCTTTTCCTTTATATTATATTGCATATTTCTTGTCATAGCATTTTCTTGTAGGTACTTTCTATTCGCTTGGAGCAAATGAATCCCGATGCCAATACAACAACAAGGATTCAATCTTCCCAGGAAAGTTTTCTTGTTTGTGTCTTAATCATTCTACAGTAAGGACAATGTATGCTCTAAAAGTGTAAGGGGGTTCATCAAGACTCATGTATATTAGGATTTAATTTTCTTCGAATTGTTTAAAACTTTTAAAGATATGTTATTCTGAACACTTTGAAATTCAAGAGGAAGAGTCAAAATAGAGTTAGTGTGGCAACACAGAACCTCCATGTGGCAACACCAAAAACAAATTCAAGAAATTGAACAAATCAGCTCGATGTTGCAACACAGAGGTGTTGTGTCGTGACAAAGGAACCAGTATACTTTAGGGCTTAAAAATATCAAAGTGTGCTGTGAAATTGAACCCTGATGTCACTACATTTGTATCCTTCTAAGGATGCCATGTCACAGAACCCCCATATCACGACATCGCTACAATTTTCTACAAGGTCGACCTGACCCATTGTGCAACCCATCGACTTTAAACTTGTTTTAACCCGATTTTTAACTCTAAAACACAACATTTTGAATCTAAACCCTTTTTAACCCCTCTTACCTTTAGAATCCTCTCAAAACTTCTCAATATCCTTAAACCTTAAAATAATATTTTCTATTTTTCTCGTGTACAGTAATTCTTTTTCTTAGCTTGTGATTCAACTTAATGTAGGAGCTAAAACATAACATTAACAAGGCAATCACAACAAAGTTCTTCGAGGAATTCAAAGCAATCAATTGAGGTTAAAGGTTCATATTTTGTTTTTATTGTTTTATTAAATATTGCTTGACTTCAATTAGTTATTTTAGCCATAAACACATTGAATATGCCTCATAGAAAGTTTAGAAAATCCAATGTACAAGAAACACCATTGGTTTTGGACCCCTTGAAATTTCAAAACCCTAATTCTAAGAAATATTTTCTTGAGTCACAAGGTGTAACACCCCACACCCGTGTCCCACGCCGAGTCAGAATATGAGGCATTACCTAACTTAAACTTATGCATATAAACGTTTTCATAATACCAAAACATGATCAAATTAAAACTTTTCAATTGCATCTATAAACTCCTTAATACGAGCCTACTAAGCCCAAAACATCCATTTGAACCCATTTGGAAACAATCCGAGTCTTTTAAAAAACTCTAAAAATAACTATTTTCATTCTCGGCCACCAATACATTTTCTTCAAATCGTTATACATTTTCGTACTCCCGAGGTGTACTAATAAACAACCACTATGTATCTCATCTAATATCTTCTGAATCAATTCGGTGTCTTAGGAACACAAATCCTATCCTGGAATCTCAAGCAACCGTCAGAACTGACCCGAAAATATAATTCAACATCTGATTCGCACAGGGTTTTCTTGGATAGTAATTCACTATCACTCTTCTAAGCCTCAAAAATTTCTTAAAGAAACGTCGATCTAGATTTTAACTCTGCTAGAACCGAACCATCCTTTGACAAGGTCAATCGGGCATTCATTGCTCTTAAGGCAAACAATGATTTTCTACTTAATGCATCAGCGACCACATTCGCTTTTCCCGAATGGTAATCTATAATCAACTCATAATATTTTAATAGTTCCAACCATCTACGTTGCCTCAGATTTAAATCCTTTTGGGTCATCAAGTGCTTAAGACTTTTATGATTGGAGTATACATGGCATATCTCTCCGAACAAATAATGTCGCCAGATCTTCAGAGCAAATACTATGGCGGCCAACTCTAGGTCGTGTGTTGGATAGTTCTTCTCGTAAGGTTTTAATTATCTCGAGGCATAAGCCACAACTTTTCCCTCTTGCATAAGTACACATCCCAACCCATTCAAAGAAACATCACTATAAATCACGAACTTTTTTCCTAATTCGGGTTGTACTAGTACGGGAGCCTCAGTCAATAACATTTTCAACTTCTCAAAACTCTGTTGAAACTTATCCGACCATTCAAACTTAACTCATTTTTGAAGCAATTTTATCATGGGAGTCGCAATCATAGAGAAGTCTTTTACAAATCATTTGTAATAACTGGTCAACCCTAAAAAGCTTCTAACCTCAGTCACACTCTTTGGCAGCTTCCATTCAACAATAGTAGAAACCTTGTTGGGATCAACCCTAATACCATCACACGAGACAATATGACCCACAAAGCCGACTTCTCAAAGCTAAAACTCGCTTTTACTAAATTTGGCATACAACTGATTGTCCCTCAGAGTCTGCAAAATGGTTCTCAAGTGTTCGACATGTTCTACCCTGTCTCTAGAGTATATCAGAATGTCATCGATGAATACAACTACAAACTTATCTAAATATGGCTGAAATACCTTATTCATTAAATCCATAAACACAGCGGGAGCATTTGTTAAGCCGAAAGGCATGACGAGAAACTCATAGTGGCCATACCGCATTCTAAAAGCGGTCTTAGGCACATCTGCTTTTTTAACTCGTAGTTAATAGTAACCAGATCTCAAGTCTATCTTAGAAAACCATGATGCTCTCTTCAGTTGGTCAAAAAAGTCGTCAATTCGTAGCAACGAGTATTTGTTCTTGATCGTCCTTTTATTTAACTACCGGTAATCTATGCACAACCTTATAGATCCATCTTTCTTTTTCACAAATAACACCGAAGCACCTCACGGTGAAAAGCTTGGTCTCACGAAACACTTGTAACACCCCAAACCCGGCCTGGATGTTATGACCGGATCTGATGCGCCACATTGGTGCGTTCAAAACACTTAGTTTAGAAAAGCTGAGTTGGTGTTGTAAAAGATACTTTTAAAAGAAGGTTAAAGTGAATGGAAGCTGTGCACCAGGTAGGAAACCAGGAAAAAGAGGAGGTGAGTCCGTCGGACTGCTTAAGTACCAAGCTCTCTTCGGATCCAATCCTAGACATGCACACCGCCATTGCCACACTCTAACATCTCGTATAATTTTGAGAAAAACCGTTTGATTATGACCATCTTAAGAAAATGATTAAGGTTGCAAAACGTTTGCTTAAAGATATTTATTTTTCTTGGGAAAACATTTACTTTGCGAAAACTTTGCTCGTCATCGTGATCTTTTTAAAAACAAGTAGTTTTTATAAAATGAACCCTAGTGCTAGCCAGTTTAATAATCCCCAAAATAAAAGTAATTAAAAAGAGCGGACTTATTACAACCTTAAGCATAATAAAAATAAAATAATCCAAATTAAAGGCTAAACTTATTTAAAATCGTCAATCAATCTTCATGGCCACTCTGAATCCCGCCCAGCTCCAAGTCCACCAATTCTAGGGCTCACCGCAAGGATGGAAGAGGAAGGGGTGAGTTTGGGAAAACTCGGTGTATACAGAAACCCATCCAAAGCCCAATTCACTTCGAGCCCATTGGGCCTAAGCCCTATTCAGATAACAAGACATGAGGTCAAGCCCTTTTCGAATCTGAAGAGCAAGGCCTTAGCCCTTTTTACATAACAGTGTGGCCCATAGGCCCGCTTCAAGAGCATGAGTAACAACAAGAATAATGAATGCAAGCCCATCCGGGAGACTACTCAACCCACCAACCGCTACACCGCCTGCACTCAACCCTACACACCATGTGGGGAATATCTCAACCCACCCAAATTTCACACACACACAGCTTGCAAAGAACGCTCAAATTTCAGTCGATTGAGGCAAAGCCTCCAAGACGTGGATGAACCACTTTCAAGACTTCCTCCATTAATACCCCAATCCCATGCAACAGATATTAATAAATGCATATCATGCAAAATACAGAGTAATCAATCAAGCGGTTCACCAATTTAAAACCCTAGGGTATATCGGTAATTTTGCTCTTTAGGGTAATTACGTGATCTATGCTACTACACAAGCTAATTCAAGAATTTTTATTGGTTTTATGCAATTTGACTCCACCATCTACCTAATGTGCTAATTTGCCCATCTCTTACCCATGTTGGTCCTTAAGCCCATTGGGCCCAATTTTGGCCCATCGAGCCCCTTTTTCCAAATACGCTAAAACGTCACGCGAACGTGCTTACCACCTTGCGGTGCCAGATCTAACAATTATTCTATGACTTGAGAGCATTCGATACCCACATGACCATGAAATGCCGAATTTGGCATTTCGGCTTTCTTAATTGAACTAAAGAAGGGTGTTCTAGACACACTGCTTTCATGACGATCGCTCTCGAGATCCCTTACGATGTCCTACAATTATTCATCACCATTTTAGCATACAAGTTATGCTTAACAAACTCAAAATCCACCCTACCTTATTCTACCAAAGAACCCTTATTGACCATAAGTTGCTTACCTTCACAGGTCCAATAATACGATTCAAGCTTATCCAAGTCGATACTCCAAGCCTCATTGCTCCTCCAAAGTTGTCTATATCACACAGTCCAAGTCACCACTTGCCCACAAGGGCAAAATAGTCATTTAACACCCTAGGGGCAAATGGTAATTTTACCCCACAAGGGTATTTCAAGAATTTTACCCTACAGGGTATTTTAGTAATTTTTCAAACCATGGGTATTTTGGTAATTTTACAAATTGAAGGTATTTTGTAATTTTGTAAATCGAGGTAAAATAGTAATTACAGAAATCAAGAGAAAATAGTAATTCTATAAATCGGCGGTAAAACGATAATTTTGTAAATCGAGGGTAAAACAGTCATTCTGTAAATCAAGGGTAAAACGGTAATTTTATAAATCGAGGGTAAAACAATAATTCTGTAAATCGAGGGTAAAACGGTAATTTTATAAATCGAGGGTAAAACAGTAATTCTGTAAATCGAGGGTAAAACGGTAATTTTGTAAATCGAGGGTAAAACGGTAATTATGTAAATCGGGGGTAAAACGATAATTCTGTAAATCGGGGGTACTTTGGTAATTTTACAAGTCGAAGGTATTTCAGTAATTTTACAAATCGAGGGTATTTCAGTATTTTTACAAACTAAGGGTATTTCGGTAATTTTAGTAAACTAAAGTATTCTAAACATGGATAACAATACTAATGGCTCTAAAGCCCATTCTCGGCCCAAATGGGCCCACACGCTCGTGTGGCCCTTTTAGCCCAAACCTAGCCACAGATATGCGATTCACCTAGCCTAATCCAATATTTACTACACAATCAAACAACTTATCCAATTGGGCCCGTAGGCCCATTGGGCCCACATGGCCCCTTTCGGCCCATCGCAGCCCGAAGTAGCAATCCAACAACAAGAGTAGTGATAAATACACACCTGATAGGAGACTGGAGTTAATCCGCGCTCCAAGCACTTCTAGCCGATGCCCAACCCAAACGAGCTCGCCATAACGCGAAAGGGATCAGCCAAGAAAGGTACCTTTGCTCTCCTCATAGTTCTCTCTATTTAAAGCCACCAGATCCACTCCTATGTTAGCTTACCGATGTGGGATCCTCCATCATCGAGTTTAAATTCAACACCAACTCTTGCCATCCCAACATAGCAAAATAATCAACCTTTGCATGCCAAGGATTCAACCAAAGTCCTCCTATATGCCAACTCACGCCATCACCACTAGGCCACCAACTCATTTGTGTCATAAATCCAACACATTAAACTTTAAAGCGCACCTACTTGCTTCTAGATTTATTGAAAAGAAAAACGAAAATATATTGCAAGAGCCAAGACTTGAACCTTGGACCCTTGCTTCCTCTATGGCGCCACTTCCTTGTCCCCAAGTGGCGCCACCTTGCCACTACACCACACTCCTTTTTGTGTCACAATTTCTCCAACAATATTCTTAAGGCCTACCTACTACACCTGTGGTTTGATCTACCTTAAATTTTTACTAGAGTCCGTGTTTGAACCCAAGACTTCTCCAACACTTCTCAAGACACTTAACCACTAAAATAAGCCTTCATTAACAAAATTTACATGCACAACAAAATATTAAAAGCTGCCTTCAACCGCTCCCATGCTCAAGGCCCAAAACTTCTAGGCCCATATTCAGGGTGTTACAACTCTACCTCCCTTAAAGAAATTTCATCCTCGAAATTTCCATTTAACAGGTAGTCATCTAACATCTACCCCACTACGCTATCATGCAAGACTCGATCTAAATAATTTTAATACGACGCAGAACATCTAATTACCGAAATAAAGAAACGTTTATCAAGCACGCATTCAATTTGTAACACACACTTAAATAGGATAAACTTGGCAATCCCGAGCTCGATACTCCTTGGACCCACATCTAAAGCATCGTCCCATCTTCCTAAGGCATTCACCAGTATGACGCCCGTTGCAGTCTTTGCAGGTTGGAAAGTTTGGTCGTGCCTTAACATGTTTCACAGAACAAAGCTTGGTCTTCTGAGAACTAGAATCCTTTCTCTTCTTACACTGTAAGCACCCCGCTTGAAACATTTCCCTAATTTCCTTAACCTTGGTCTCCAATACTTCCTCTACCACTTTCCTTACTAACTCGGCCATTGCCTCAAGACTAAGCTCGAGTTACCGCTACCGAAGTTGGCGGACTTTTCTTACCCTCAAAATCCATATCAATACTCTACATTACCAAGACACATATCAATTAACTACAAAGATCTCAAAAATTTTACTATTTATTCACATGTCTTATGCAGAGATAGTATTTTCAAGTTTCTATTTTCACGTAACCATAGCCTAGCTACGATCTCAAGATTCTAGAGTTTTTAGGGTTGCCCTAGTTATAATATCATGATATGGTCTCGTTCTATCTACAATAATATCTTAATACAAAGGTAATATGAGGAATGTAAATACTTACAGACTTGGTGTAGGGATTCAGTGTGCCACTTCTTTATCATCCATAAAACCCATGTTTTTGTTTCATCAAAATAAAAAGATTTCATTTGAAAACACTTTTTTTTAAAACTATTGATTTAACCTCGTTCAATAGAAAAACTTTGAACATTTTTGAAAAACCTATAGGAAAAACTTTTTTTTAAAGATTTTCGGACCGATCCACGACCAAGTTGTTGTAACCAGGCTCGATACCACTAAATGTAACACCCCAAACCCGCCCGGATGTTATGACCGGATCGATGCGCCACATTGGTGCGTTCAAAACACTTAGTTTGGAAAAGCTGAGTTGGTGTTGTAAAAGATACTTTTAAAAGAAGGTTAAAGTGAATGGAAGTCATGCACCGTAGGAAACCAGAAAAAGAGGAGGTGAGTCCGTTGACCGCTTAAGTACCAAGCTCTCTTGGATCCAATCCTAGACATGCACACCGCCATTGCCACACTCTAACATCTCGTATAATTTTGAGAAAAACCGTTTGATTATGACCATCTTAAGAAAATGATTAAGGTTGCAAAACGTTTGCTTAAAGATATTTATTTTTCTTGGGAAAACATTTACTTTGCGGAAACTTTGCTCGTCATCGTGATCTTTTTAAAAACAAGTAGTTTATATAAAATGAACCCTAGTGCTAGCCAGTTTAATAATCCCCAAAATAAAAGTAATTAAAAAGAGCGGACTTATTACAACCTTAAGCATAATAAAAATAAAATAATCCAAATTAAAGGCTAAACTTATTTAAAATCGTCAATCAATCTTCATGGCCACTCTGAATCCCGCCCAGCTCCAAGGCGCCACATTGGTGCGTTCAAAACACTTAGTTTGGAAAAGCTGAGTTGGTGTTGTAAAAGATACTTTTAAAAGAAGGTTAAAGTGAATGGAAGTCATGCACCGTGAAGGAAACCAGAAAAAGAGGAGGTGAGTCCGTCGGATCGCTAAGTACCAAGCTCTCTTTGGATCCAATCCTAGACATGCACACCGCCATTGCCACACTCTAACATCTCGTATAATTTTGAGAAAACCGTTTGATTATGACCATCTTAAGAAAATGATTAAGGTTGCAAAACGTTTGCTTAAAGATATTTATTTTCTTGGGAAAACATTTACTTTATGGAAACTTTGCTCGTCATCTTGATCTTTTAAAACAAGTAGTTTTTATAAAATGAACCCTAGTGCTAGCCAGTTTAATAATCCCCAAAATAAAAGTAATTAAAAAGAGCGGCCTTATTACAACCTTAAGCATAATAAAAATAAAATAATCCAAATTAAAGGCTAAACTTATTTAAAATCGTCAATCAATCTTCATGGCCACTCTGAATCCCGCCCAGCTCCAAGTCCACCAATTCTAGGGCTCACCGCAAGGATGGAAGAGGAAGGGGTGAGTTTGGGAAAACTCAGTGTATACTGAAACCCATCCAAAGCCCAATTCACTCGAGCCCATTGGGCCTAAGCCCTATTCAGATAACAAGACACAGAGGTCAAGCCCTTTTCGTAATCACAAGAGCAAGGCCTTAGCCCTTTTTACATAACAATGTGGCCCATAGGCCCGCTTCGAAGAGCATGAGTAACAACAAGAATAATGAATGCAAGCCCATCCGGGAGACTACTCAACCCACCAACCGCTACACCGCCTGCACCAACCCTACACACCATGTGGGAATATCTCAACCCACCCAAATTTCACACACCACAGTTGCAAAGAACGTCAAATTTTAGTCATTGAGGCAAAGCCTCCAAGACGTGGATGAACCACTTTCAAGATTTCCTCCATTAATACCCCAATCCCATGCAACAGATATTAATAAATGCATATCATGCAAAATACGAGTAGTAATCAATCAAGCGATTCACCAATTTAAAACCCTAGGGGTATATCGGTAATTTTGCTCTTTAGGGTAATTACGTGATCTATGCTACTACACAAGCTAATTCAAGAATTTTTATTGGTTTTATGCAATTTGACTCCACCATCTACCTAACAGCTAATTTGCCCATCTCTTACCCATGTTGGTCCGTAAGCCCATTGGGCCCAATTTTGGCCCATCGAGCCCCTTTTTCCAAATACGCTAAAACGTCCACGCTGAACGTGCTTACCACCTTGCGGTGCCAGATCTAACAATTATTCTATGACTTGAGAGCATTCGCATACCCATATGACCATGAAATGCCGGAATTTGGCATTTTGCTTTTCTTAAATTGAACTAAAGAAGGGTGTTCAGTACACACATTTCGCGATGATCGCTCTCGAGATCCCTTACGATGTCCTACAATTATTCATCACCATTTTTAGCATACAAGTTATGCTTAACAAACTCAAAATCCACCCTACCTTATTCTACCAAAGAACCCTTATTGACCATAAGTTGCTTACCTTCACAGGGTCCAATAATACGATTCAAGCTTATCCAAGTCGATACTCCAAGCCTCATTGCTCCTCCAAAGTTGTCTATATCACACAAATCCAAGTCACCACTTGCCCACAAGGGCAAAATAGTCATTTAACACCCTAGGGGCAAATGGTAATTTTACCCCACAAGGGTATTTCAAGAATTTTACCCTACAGGGTATTTTAGTAATTTTTCAAACCATGGGTATTTTGGTAATTTTACAAATTGAAGGTATTTACGTAATTTTGTAAATCGAGGGTAAAATAGTAATTCGTAAATCAAGAGAAAATAGTAATTCTATAAATCGGTAAGAAACGATAATTTTGTAAATCGAGGGTAAAACAAGAATTACAAAATCAAGGCTAAAACGGTAATTTTATAAATCGAGGGTAAAACAAAGAATTAGAATCGAGGGTAAAACGGTAATTTTATAAATCGAGGTAAAACAAAGAATTACAGAAATCGAGGGTAAAACGGTAATTTTGTAAATCGAGGTAAAAGCGGTAATTATGTAAATCGGGGTAAAACGATAATTCGTAAATCGGGGTACTTTGGTAATTTTACAAGTCGAAGGTATTTCAAGAATTTTACAAATCGAGGTATTTCAAAGATTTTTACAAACTAAGGGTATTTCGGTAATTTTAGTAAACTAAAGTATTCTAAACATGGATAACAATACTAATGGCTCTAAAGCCCATTCTCGCCCAAATGGGCCCACACGCCATGTGGCCCTTTTAGCCCAAACCTAGCCACAGATATGCGATTCACCTAGCCTAATCCAATATTTACTACACAATCAAACAACTTATCCAATTGGGCCCATAGGCCCATTGGGCCCATATGGCCCCTTTCGCCCATCGCACCAAGTAGCAATCCAACAACAAGAGTAGTGATAAATACACACGATAGGAGATCGGAGTTAATCTGGCCCAAGCACTTCTAGGCGATGCCCAACCCAAACGAGCTCGCCATAACGCGAAAGGGATCACCAAGAAAGGTACCTTTGCTCTCCTCATAGTTCTCTCTATTTAAAGCCACCAGATCCACTCCTATGTTAGCTTACCGATGTGGGATCCTCCATCATCGAGTTTAAATTCAACACCAACTCTTGCCATCCCAACATAGCAAAATAATCAACCTTTGCATGCCAAGGATTCAACCAAAGTCCTCCTATATGCCAACTCACGCCATCACCACTAGGCCACCAACTCATTTGTGTCATAAATCCAACACATTAAACTTTAAAGCGCACCTACTTGCTTCTAGATTTATTGAAAAGAAAACGAAAATATATTGCAAGAGCCAAGACTTGAACCTTGGACCCTTGCTTCCTCTATGGCGTCACTTCCTTGTCCCTAAGTGGCGCCACCTTGCCACTACACCACACTCCTTTTTGTGTCACAATTTCTCCAACAATATTCTTAAGGCCTACCTACTACACCGTGGTTTGATCTACCTTAAATTTTTACTAGAGTCCGTGTTTGAACCCAAGACTTCTCCAACACTTCTCAAGACACTTAACCACTAAAATAAGCCTTCATTAACAAAATTTACATGCACAACAAAATATTAAAAGCTGCCTTCAACCGCTCCCATGCTCAAGGCCCAAAACTTCTAGGCCCAAATTCAGGGTGTTACAACACTTGTCAGTCAATTCTTGCAACTGTAACTTTAGTTCTTTCAGCTCATTCGGGGCTATCCGACATGGAGCAATCGAAATAGGTGTGGTCCCTAGCATTAGCTTTATACCAAATTTAACCTCTCTATTAGGGGGTAACCCAGGTAATTCTTCTGAGAATACATCCATATATTCACTTACAACCGGCACTGACTCAACCTTTAACTCCGATTCCTTGGTATTCATTACAAAAGCCAAATAAGCTTCACATCCTTTCCTCAAACATTTCTGTGCAGACATTGATGATATCACTGTAGGCAAGTTCCCTGGCTCACTTGATTTAACCCAAAGGGTTTCACCATTTTCACATTTTAATCTAATAACCTTTTGTCTACAATTTACTACAGCATCATGGAATGTCAACCAATCCATACCCAATATTACATCAAACTCATTGAATGGTAACAGCATCAAATCGGCTAGAAAACAATGACCTTTAACTACCAATGGACACTTCTTACATACTTTATCAACTATCACATGTTTTCCTAATGAGTTTGACACTTTAATTATAAATTCCGTAGACTCAACAGGCATATTCATGCTAGACACCAACTTCATGCACACATACGAATAAGTAGAACCAAGGTCAATCAAAGCAGTAATAGTATTATCATTGAGAGAGAATGTACCGGTGATCACATCAGGAGAGGATGCATCTTCACTTGCATATATGGCATAGGTCCTAGCCAGAGCTTTAGCTTCAGACCTTACTGTAGTGTCTCTCGTCACATTTTTGCTACCAGCCCCAACTCCATCATTCTTCTGAATCCTTTAAAATTGGTGCCACTTGGCCTTGTACTCTAAAATTATTTGTTATCATTCATCTCAAGGCAATCCTTAATAAAGTGATCTTGAGAACCACACCGAAAACAAGATCCATCATTCATTCAAAACTTGCCGAAATGATTTTGACCACAATACTGGCATTCTAGTTTGGAAGATTTGACATTGCCCATGCTAGCCACTGATGTAGCTCGAGACTTAAAATCTGAATCTTGTTTCTTACGATCTCGGTATGAATGTCCAGTTGATGCATGAGAATGAGAGTAGGTGTCTCTAGATTTCTTAGATTGTGATGGAAATGACTTGCTCGCATGTCTCTTCCTTACATCTCTAGTTTCCACTTCATTTTTCTTCTTTTCCTTGATTAATTCCTCGGCTTTACAGGCTCGATCAATGAGTACTACGAACTCTTTCAACTCAAGGACACCTACTGACAGTCTAATGTCCTCATTAAGTCTGTCTTCGAACCTTCTACACATCTTGGCCTTGGAGGATACACACTCCCGAGCGCAATTACTAAGTCGGACGAACTCTCTTTCATATTCAGTGACCGTCATACGGCCTTGTTTCAAGTCAAGGAATTCCTTACGCTTTTGATCCATAAATCTTTCACTGTTGTACTTCTTCCGCAATTCCTCTTGGAAGAATCCCCATATGACCTTTTCTTGAGGCACCACCGACACTAACGTCTTCTACCAGTAGTATGCAGAGTCCCTCAATAAAGATATGGCACGCTTCAGGTATTTTTCGGAAGTGCAAGATAATTCATCGAATACCCTGATGGTATTCTCAAGCCAGAGTTCTGCCCTTTCAGGGCTATCATCTTTATTAGCACAGAACTCCTCGGCTCCATGCTTCCAGATCTTATCCACTGGAGGTCTATTCCGCTTCTTAAGGTCCATACCCTGGGGTACTACGGGGACAGGTTGAGGGATAGGTGGGGGTGAAGGGGGTTGAGTATTCGGGTTCACTCGGACGAACTCCGTATACCACTCATTCATCATATGGAGAAAGGCCTCCCAAACCTCTTCTCCTCCTCCCGGACTAACCGTGGGAGGTCAATTATCGGACCACCCCTTCGGCGGGGGCCGACGTGTTACTTTTTACGTCATCTGCCATAGTTCGATCGGAATCCATTACTATATGAAAACACAATTTAAAAAGGTCAGGAGTCATCACACTATCACAATTTTTTTATGGCATGTATAGCTAGACTCGTACACACGCTACGTTAGTTAGAAAATTGACTAAATCGTAGCTCTGATACCACTAAATGTAACACCCCTTACCCATGTTCGAGGTTGGACCAGGGTACGAGGCATTACTAGACTTAAACATACACATTCATGGAAAAAACGGGCCATGAAATCTCTTTTAATTCAAAACCTTTCAAACACATGCATGTCATCCCTTATTTTGGTCTACGAAGCCCAAAACATTTATCGGAATCGATTCAGGACTAAACTGAGAACTTTGAGAAGTTTCAAGAAAACTTAGAAAGTTTTCCCATGAAATAGGGTCACACACCCATGTGAACATAGGGACACACCCGTGTGCCTTTGGCACACCCGTGTCTTTAGGCCGTGTAATTCTCTGTTTATGATGTTAGCATGCACCTCGAACCACACGGTCAAGCCACACACCCCTGTCTCCAGGCCGTGTCCCTCACACGGTTGAAACACACGGCCGTGTCTCAGCCCATGTGGCTAACACTTAGGTTATTTTCCAAGCCTTCATGTTGCCCATAATCTCTTACAACCTTATGCACATCAAAATCACAAATCATGGCATCATTTTAGTGATTAAACACTCTTTATTAAGACATATACTTAACTTTAACATGTCTTCTTACAAGTAATGCATCTACTTATGCAATATCAAGTCTAGATTCCTTATTTCACATTCATAAGACTTGTCATTTTGATGACCACTTTTACCATTATACAATGGTTACCAACTTATCCATTAAGCACTCAAGTTCAATCATTATCATGTTGTGTTTATAACGTGCACATACTACATGGCTATGACCACCTCAATTGGTCATAGAGCATACATCCAACACACATGTCATATTACTAACCATGCATGGAAAACAAACATAATCACCTTATAAACATTAGACATGACATGAATAGCTAGGCTTACAAGCCAAAATCAATATGAGCCACATCTTATGGCTATATACATATAACTCAATATAAGCCAAAACATTTGGCCAAAGCAAAATAATACATGTCAATCAACTAGGTTCCTATACATGCCACTCACTTGAAATTTCTAATATATGCTTCATTATTCCAAAGGTAGCAACTTGATAGTGTGATGTTGTCTCCGACGATCTCCAACCCCGAGCTAACCTGAAAACACTAAAGGAAAGGAAGGGAAGGGAGTAAGTTTTATAGCTTAGTAAAACTGTATGAAAATAATAAGCAATCTATCAACTTGCTTCTCATGGTAATACAACCCTATTTGCATTTTTACTCATGTTCTAGTCAAGCTATTTTCTCGATTCACAGTCACTAAATTATTTATATCTGGAGCTATGAAACTCCAAATTAAGTTCTGCTAATTTTACCTAAAACTAGACTCACATATATTATTACCATAAAATTTTCAAAATTTTTGGTTTAGCCAATTAGTACAGTTTATTCCTTAAAGTTGCCCTTTTTCTCTGTCTAACAGTTCTAACCCCTCTTCACTAAAAATTAATTATCTCATAATATGGGACTCGGATCATGTTCCCGTCTATTTCTCTTGAAAATAGACTCATTAAGAGTTCTAAGAATATAAATTATAACTCATAACTATTTTTCTACAATTTCAATGATTTTCTCAAATAAGAACAGGGGATTTCGAAGTCATTCTGAATCTGTCTCACAACAATTAAAATATTTCATAATATGAAACTCTTTTGCTTACGCCATTTCCTCTATGTAAAATTAGAATCATTAGGATTTAATTTCATATTTTATTCAGCCTCTAATTCAATTTCCACAATTTTTTGTGGATTTCTAAAGTCGGACTATGGCTGCTGTCCAAAACTGTTTTAGTGTAAATTAACGATACTACGTTTATCACACCATATTAATTCATTTTCACCACATTGGTAAGGTTACATATTCATACATAAAAAGTATAGACCTATAATCCCAAGGACATCACAAAATCATTCTTATAAGCATGAATTACCTATTTACATCTTCACTAAATGTGCATCATAAACTGAAATCATTTCTCATGAGCTTGGCATAAATACCTGTGTTACTCAACGTGCTCATATTCATTTCTTACTAATCATATAACATGAATTGACTTCACATATCATCAATTTCATGCAAGTACCTTACCACTCACAATATGGTCATAACCTTTTCTCATTTAGCTTAAACTATAACGCCTTAAAAATATAGGGTCTATAATTTTGCATGGTTTGGCACAAATTCCATATTTACTTTAACGGCTAGGTGATTTGGGTGTGTTTGGGAATGTCTGGGAAGTCCTGGGTTCAGGCTCAGGCTTTTGCAAAATTTTTTATTTTACTCTTAAAAGAATCTAGATATTGGCACATGGGCTTTATAAATAAATGTGGCAGATTTATGTCACAAGTGAGCTTGTAGTCTAGTAGCGGTGGCGTGACATGGTTATTGTGAGAGCTTGGGTTTGAATCTCATGGAATACAAAGGGATATTTATTTTATTTCTTTGTGGTGAAAGATGTGGAGTTTGACTGAAAATCTGCTCAATGAGGTTTGAATTGGTCAAGGAAGAGAGAATTAAGGGATATGGTTGGTAGTTGGGTGATATGGAGGAGAATTAGGAGGAGGAAATCAAAGAATTCAAAACTTGGAGAGTTGTAGTCGATTGGGGAAGCTTGTGTGTGCAAATTCGACTAGGGGTCTCTTTTTGTGTATTTCTGCATTTTGAGAGAATTTTTGGGGTATTTTTATTTGTGCCAATTTCGAGTTTTGGTGTTGTGACACCTAGTTTCGATTTTTCCTAAGTGTCAAATTTTCCTGTTTTCTCTTCTCTTGCGATTTTGTGCTCTACCTTGGTGACCAAATTACTTTTAGGTATTTTCTTTTCTTTCTTTCTTTAAGCTGAACATTTCTTTTTCCTTCTCTCAATCTTAATTCTTCATTTGGTCGAACCTTTGTCCCTCTTCTCTCATAATCAAGTCGACTATACTTTTCTTTCTTTCTCTCTCTTTGTTCAAGTTTCGGTGGTGGTCGTTCTAATCATTCGTTTCGGATTGCAATCTTTGACCCTTTGCATAATATGAGGTTCGTTGGGTCTTAGATGTCTCGAAGGGTTTATTAGAAGTACTAAAACTTTCAGAACCTCTTTGTTGATTTTGATCTAAGGTAATCCTGTTCTCAATTATTTGGTTCAACTAGGGATAGATTTGGTGTAACACCTCGAACCCGAGATCATCGCCGGTGTCGGACACGAGGGGTTAACAAGCCAAGTCCACATATTTTTGCCCACCAATTTGGCATTTCCAGTCAGGCTGGAAAACTGCGTCACCGTCGCCTTAAAAATAATATCTCGAGTTTCAAAACTCGGAAACCGGTTTCGTAAATTTTCCCTAAATTTAGACTCATATATCCATCCATGGATTTATTTCTAGAATTTTTGGTTGGGCCAATTGGTACATTTTATTAGTTAAAGTCACCCATGTTACAGGGATCGACTACTCTGACCTTCGAGCGTTACAACTTGAATATCTCTCTGTACAGGGCTTTAATACTGGTGTCGTTTGTTTCTAATGAAACTAGACTCAAAATGGAATCTGTACATATAAGGCATGACTCCTAATTCTTTCTGGATAATTTATAGTAAATTTTTGAAGTTACAACAGGGGACCCAGAAACCGTTCTGGCCCTGTCTCACAATAGCTTTAATATCTCTTAACATGTAACTCCTATGACTGTTTCCTTTCTTCCATATGAAAGTAGACTCATCAAGGTTCATTTACATAGCTTATTCACTATTTAATACCATTCCTACAAATTTTGGTGATTTTTCACATTCACGTCACTGCAGCTGGCAGCATCTGTTTTTAAGGTAGTCTTACCTATTTTGTAGTCTCCACGAACCAACTAGTCTTGCCATACATAGGTTCACATATGCTCATTTTAACCATACCAATGGCTGATCATGTGACCAACATTCCCACTTCCAATCCATAATCACATCATGACACCATATATATATATACAAACCGAAAATAGTCTAAGTTCAGACTTCACCTTTACGAGCCATTTTCGCATGGCCGTATACATATACATCACAAAGATATTTAAACCAACAAAGGGTAGTCCTATACATGCCATTTCAAATTTCAACCAAAAATTATACCAAGATGGAGGCTTTGATAGTGTAGATGACTTGACTTTAATGATCCCGAATCCGAAAAGCTATCGAGCAAAATCTATAAAACCGAGAGCCAAAGCAACGGGTAAGCATATTTATGCTTAGTAAGTCTCAAGCAATAAAATCAGCTTTAATTAAAGCAATACATTCACATAGCCAAATGCATCATTTCATTAATACACATTCACATAATCATACTTACTTCACCATCCCAACTCTTATGTTCATACACAAATAACGGCTTCATAAGGCCGATAACTCGTTCCATCATAGGAGCGGATATTCATACGCTCTTACTCCTAGCGTGCAAAGCACACACCACTTACCTTGTCATTGGGAAATTTCACAAGTGCATTAGCTAAAATTTTCCAGCAAGCTTATAATTTTCAAATCACATACCTTCGGAGTTTAACCGGATATCGCTACTCGTTCAATCGCCTTCGGGACATAGCCCGGTTATGGTAACCCGCACCAAGGCCTACGGGACTTAACTCGGATATCACGATTTGCACAAATGCCTTCGGGTCTTAGCCCGGATAGAATGACTCGCACGAATGCCTTCGGGTCTTAGCCCGGATGTAGCCACTAGCACAATTGCCTTCGGGTCTTAACCCGG
This sequence comes from Gossypium arboreum, assembly GCF_025698485.1. NCBI lineage: Eukaryota > Viridiplantae > Streptophyta > Magnoliopsida > Malvales > Malvaceae > Gossypium > Gossypium arboreum. The sequence goes on along the minus strand of NC_069076.1, from coordinate 24,434,649 downwards.
TTATAATTTCCAAAGATAATTGTCTTGAGGCTTAGCCCGGATATCATTCAATTTCTCATGCACACATACATCAATAATCATTGGACATACATATTTATTTTCGTTACTAAGGCTCAAACACAATTATAATCACTAGCATAATCGCCGGGACTTAGCCCGTATCATTCGAATACTCATACACACATAAATCAATAATCAATACATCCATATTTCATTCCACATAATTCAAGTAAGGTCACTTCTTGAGGACTTACCTCGGATGTTGTCGAACGGCTTTTACGGCTATTCGATTACTTTTCCTTCCCTTGTCCAATTGTGGCCCTCTAAGCTCTTGAGCTAATTCAACAAATTCAATTTATTAAAACCTCATTGTGCTAGCTTATGGCGAATATGACAAGGAGTTTAAATGGTCATATGGCCACCCTTTAGCTTGAATACACAATGGTCATGCACATTTTATACTACATCAAGCAATTCAATACAATTCATTCGAGCATCAAGGAAAAGCTAAGGCCATCAATAGGCTACCTAAGGCGAATATACTTGTCCATGTTGAGGCCAATTATGCACTTAATACCACACAAAACAGCATGCATTTTACTAGTTAATACTTTGCATATTGTAGCTCAAAACTTATAATATAGCATCAAGCACTCATATGTGTGCTAGGTAGAATGTGTTTGGCAATTTCACAATCATTCTTCAACATCTTCTTCTTTAAACAAACATATTCATCACTTACTTCATAACCAAAACATCATGTGCAAACATATATATACATATATGAGCATGGCCGAATTTCAAGGTGTCCATAGCCATCCAAAACACACATTTTAACTAACATGCAAGAAGCATGAACCATGCTCATGAATGCATCATGGCCGAATATGACAATCATGCCCCTTTTTCAACTTCAATCATGGTTAAACAAAAAGAAAACTCAAAGTCTTACTCAAGATGGCTACAAAGAAATCTCAAGAGTAGACAATCCATCATTGCATGCATCATCATCAAGCTTCACACTTAGCATGCAATGGCTTTATCACCATAACAACTTTGGCCAAATACCATTTCCATGGCATAACAAAGATTTGAGCCATGGCTAACATGCACATCAAGTTAGCAACCAAAACATGCATGAAACTCCTAACACAACCTCATACATACCTTAATCTTGATGCCAATTTAGCCAAATCACCTTCTAGATCTCTTCTAAACCAAGCATGAAGCAAAAATCCTCTTTCTTCCTCCTTATGATTTTCGGCCAAAAGGATGAGAAAGGATGAACACAACAAAATTTTTTTTCTTCCTTCTTTCTCAACTCACGGCAAGGGGGGGATTACCACACTCACACACATTTTTTTTTTCATTTTTTTATCACCCATACACCTTTGTTTATTATTTCACCCTAATGCACCAACAAAACATGTTTCATGAAATGTTTAGCCCATCCTCCCTTGTCATGGCCGGCCACCACCTATAAAAAGGGGGAATTTGACATGCAAGTCCATTATTTTGCATGCATGCTTTAATTAGTCATCACACATTTCCCTATCATACTTTCAAAGTTCACTACTAAGTCCTTTCTTGTGGAATTCACCCTTATAACACTAAATCAATCATCATAAAATGTCATACATGAGCACACATTTTATAGGCATCAAAATAAATTTTAATTATTTTTATGCCTCGGTTTTGTGGTCCCGAAACCACATTCCGACTAGGGTCAATTTTGGGCTGTCACAACTCTCCCCACTTAAGAAATTTTCGTCCCCAAAATCTTACCGTAAATAGGTTTGGATATCGCTCTTTCATAGAGTTCTCGGTCTCCCAAGTAGCTTCTTCCATCCCGTGCTTGAGCCATAACACTTTTACTAGCGGAACCCGCTTGTTTCGCAACTCTTTCACTTCTCGTGATAGGATACGAATCGGTTCTTCCTCATAACTCATATTAGCTTGAATTTCAATTTCGATGGACTAATCACGTGCGATGGATCGGATCTATAGCGTCAAGCATCAAACGTGAAAGACATCGTGAACCTTTTCGAGTTCGGGGGCAAAATCAAACGATATGCCACCGGACCGACTCGCCGGATATCTCATATGGCCCAATGAACCTCGGGCTCAACTTGCCCTTACGGTAGAATCGAGTATCTTTTTCCAAGGCGATACCTTGAGAACCACTTTATCACCCACCGATACTCGATATCCTTACGCTTGTGTCCGCGTCGACTTCTAACGATCGGAGGCTATCTTCGACTTTCACGGATTACTTTCACTTTCTGCTCAAAGATCTCTAATCAAATCCACCCAAAATCTTGCTTTCACCAAGCTCATCCAAAACAATGGTGTACGGCATTTACGACCGCATAAGGCCTCGTAGGGTGCCATCTTAATACTTGATTGAAAGTCGTTGTTGTAAGCAAATTCAATCAACGGCAAATACCGCTCCCATGAACCACTAAACTCGAGGACGCAACATCTTAACATATCCTCAAGTATCTGAATTATCCGCCGGATTGACCATCGGTTTGGGGGTGAAAGGCGGTCTGAAATGCAACTTGGTACCCAAAGCTTCTTGCAACTTTTTCCAAAATCGCGAGGTAAATCTCGGATCTCTATCCGACACGATGGAAATAGGCACCCGTGTAATCTCACAATCTAAGAACGCATAATTCGGCTAATTTGTCCATTGAAAATCCGCACGCACGGGACAAAGTGAGCCGACTTAGTCAATCTATCTACCACGACCCAAACCGCATCCTTCTTACTTGCTGACAATGGCAGTCTGGATACAAAGTCCATTGTGACTCGATCCCATTTCCACTCGGGTATCGTGATTGGCTGAAGTAATCTTGATGGCACTTGATGTTCCGCTTTCACTTGTTGACATATTAAACATCTCGAAACAAAGTCGGAGATGTCTCGCTTCATACCATGCCACCAAAACCGACGTTTCAAATCATTGTACATCTTCGTACTCCCCGGGTGGATTGCCATTCGGCTACAATGGGCTTCATTCAGAATTATCGAAATGAGTTCCGAATTCTTTGGAACACACAGACGACTTTTGAACCTCAACCAATCGTCATCGTCGATTTGAAACTCCGAGTCCTTGTTCGGAACACACTCAAATTGCTTTTGCAACCAACTCGTCGTCGACTTTCTCGAGCTTCTCGAATTTGGTGTGTCAATAATGGTTTGGCTTTCAATTCACCACTAACACACCGTCGGATCGAATGCAGACAAGTGCACATTCATCGTCGTAAAGTGAATAATGATTTACGACTCAAGGCATCCGCAACCACATTCGCCTTTCCGGGGTGATAGTCAATGACCAGCTCATAATCCTTTAATAGTTCAAGCCAACGTCTTTGTCGCAGATTTAAGTCTCTTTGGGTCATCAAATATTTGAGACTTTTGTGATCCGAGTACACATGGCACCTTTCACCAAATAAGTAATGTCGCCAAATCTTTAAGGCGAACACGATGGCGGCCAATTCGAGATCATGAGTCGGATAATTTTTCTCATGTGGCTTTAATTGCCTCGACGATAGGCCACAACTCGACCTTCTTGCATCAATACACAACCTAACCCAAGTAGGGAGGCGTCGCTATAGATGACAAACTCTTTGCTTGGGACTCGGGTTGCACTAGAATTGGGGCTTCAATGATAAGTTTTCAGTTGATCAAAACTTTTTGACATTTCTCCGTCCATTCGAACTTAACATCCTTTTGGAGTAGCTTCATCATCGGCGTGGCTATCGTTGAGAAGCCTTTTACAAATCGTCGGTAATAACCTAAGCCCCAAAAAGTCTCGAACCTCGATAATATTTCTCGAAGGCTTCCAATTAAGTATGGCTGAAATTTTATTCGGTCGACTCGAATACCCGATCAGATACCACATGACCCAAGAAGCTAACCTCTCTTAACCGAACTCACACTTGTTGAACTTAGCATATAATTGCTTATCCGTAAAATTTGCAAAGACTAACCGCGGTGTTCAAAGATGTTCGGTCTCATTTCTTGAATAGACCAAGATGTCATCAATGAACACGACTACGAATCGATCCAAATATGGTCTCAAGATTCGATTCATTAAATCCATAAATCTGCAGGGCATTAGTGAGCCCAAACAAAGATCACTAGGAACTCATAGTGACCATATCTTGTTCAAGGCGCCTTGGGGACGTCCGAATCTCGGATTCGCAATTGATAATAGCCCGATCTCAAATCTATTTTCGAGAACACTGAGGCTCCCTTTAGTTGATCGAACAAGTCATCGATACGTGGTAACGGATATTTGTTCTTTATCGTCGCTTTATTAAGCTAACGATAGTCGATGCACAGCCGCATGGTTCCATCCTTCTTTTTCACGAACAACACTTGCGCACCCCAAGGCGAAAAACTCGGGCGAGCAAAACCTCTATCCACCAATTCTTGCACTGAGCTTTCAACTCCTTTAATTCCGTTGGTGCCATACGATACGGAGCTATCGAAATTGGAGTGGTACCAGGTACCAATTCGATGCCAAATTCTATTTCCCAAACAGGTGGTAAACCCGGCAATTCTTCGTGAAAAACATCCGGTATTCACAAACCACGGCACAGATTCGGGTTTTTTCTCGATTCCTTGTCATCGAAAGCACGACGCAAGGTACGCTTCGCACCCTTCTCTTACATATTTTCGGGCCAACATTGCTGATATTGTAGCTGGCAACCCCTTTAAGTCCGTAGACTCAACCCGAATTATCTCATTATTCGCACACCTCAAATCGATAGTCTTGCTTTTGCAATTTACAACCGCATCGTGCATGGTCAACCAATCCAAACCAAGAATAACATCGAACTCATCGAACGGCAAAAGCATCAAGTCCGCCGGAAAACAAGAACCTCTAACACTAGGGACTTTTCTTGCACACTTTGTTGACAAGCACGTAATGACCCAAGGGTTTGACACCGAATTACAAACTCGAGAGACTCAATAGGCAAAGTCTTACTGGATGCTAAGGTTTAACATATATAAGATTGAGTAGAACCAGGTCAATCAAAGCAATCACATTAGTATTGAAAAGAGTGAAAGCACCGTAATGACATCCGGAGAGGCAAGATCCTCGAAAGCGCCAGATGGCATAAGTCCTCGCAGAGCACGAGCCTCGGATCCGATGGTAGCATCTCTAGATCCTCTCGACCGCCAACGACATTGCCCATATTTCTAGGTGGCCTACCTCGAGCAAAGGTAGCACCCGGGTTTCCACTTTGACTTACATTCTGCTCAAGCATCCTCGGGCAATCCTTCATAAAGTGGTCGGCCGATCCACACTTATAGCAGAGCGATCACGGAACCAACACTCCCGAATACCATTTGCCGCAATGCGGACATTCCGCCTCTCTCGGTGATCATTTCCACCACTGGCGATCGAAGTGACTCGTGTGGTCACAGGGGGTCGATCGCGTCGTCGTCTAGAAAAGCCCTGCGCCTCTAGACCGGCTCACATCATCTCGAAATCTCTTCGATGCTTGTTGAAGAAACTTTCCGAGGACCTCTTTCGAATTCTCCGGTTCCCACATCACTTTTTGTTTCTCCTTTCTAAGCTCTTCGACTTTACAAGCTCGCTCAACAAGTACTACGAACTCTCGTATCTCGAGAATGCCAACGAACATCCTTATATCATCATTCAGCCCATCCTCGAAGCGTTTACACATAATGGCTTTGACGAAATGCATTCTCACGCAGCTGGCTAAGCCTCACAAATTTTCGCTCGTGGTCGAATCGACATAGAACCTTGCTTAAGATCAAGAAATTCCTTCGCTTTTGGTCGATGAATCTCGATTGATATACTTTTTCTAACTCGGTTTGAAAGAATTCCCAAGTCACTTGCTCTCTAGGTACCACGAAGTCGAGTACTCCACCAATAGTAGGCGGAATCACGTAGCAAGGAGATGGTACACTTTAAGCACTCATCGGTGTACAGGATAGCTCATCGAGCACCCGGATAGTGTTATCCAACCAAAATTCAGCTCGCTTCGGCATCATCATCATCCGTAGCCTTAAATTCAAAGGCCCCATGTTTTCGAATCCTATCAACTGGGGCTTACTTGACCTTATTTGGTCATCACCGGAGGTATTGTAGGTGCGGGGTTGCATTTGTCGGGAATGGAGGTTGTGGAACAGTAGTGTTAGTTCGAATGTATTGATTAAACCATTCGCTCATCACACTATAAAAGGCTTGCCTAGCCTCATCATTCGGATTGTTGGCCATAGGTTGAGAGTCTGCCGGCTTTGTCCTTTGCGCGAGCAGCGCCACACTCTCCACATCATCAGCTATTGCTCGGTGGGATCGGATCCATTGCTATAAACAAACACAAAGTCAAATTGTCGAAGTCACCACACTATCGATTCATCATTTAATGGCATGTATAGCTAGACCCCAAACACATCACGGTAGTCCTAGAATCGACTAAACCGTGGCTCGATACCAATAAAATTGTAACACCCGAACCCGAGATCATCGCCGTGTCGGACACGAGGGTTAACAAGCCAAGTCCACATATTTTGCCCACCAATTTGGCATTTCCAGTCAGGCTGGAAAACTGCGTCACCGTCGCCTTAAAAATCATATCTCGAGTTTCAAAACTCGGAAACCGGTTTCGTAAATTTTCCATAAATTTAGACTCATATATCCATCCATGGATTTATTTCTAGAATTTTTGGTCGGGCCAATTGGTACATTTTATTAGTTACAGTCACCCATGTTACAGGGATCGACTACTCTGACCTTCGCGCGTTACAACTTGAATATCTCTCTGTACAGGGCTTTAATACTGGTGTCGTTTGTTTCTAATGAAACTAGACTCAAAATGGAATCTGTACATATAAGGCATGACTCCTAATTCTTTCTGGATAATTTATAGTAAATTTTTGAAGTTACGACAGGGGACCCAGAAACCGTTCTGGCCCTGTCTCACAATAGCTTTAATATCTCTTAACATGTAACTCCTATGACCGTTTCGTTTCTTCCATATGAAAGTAGACTCATCAAGGTTCATTTACATAGCTTATTCACTATTTAATACCATTCCTACAAATTTTGGTGATTTTTCACATTCACGTCACTGCAGCTGGCAGCATCTGTTTTTAAGGTAGTCTTACCTATTTTGTAGTCTCCACGAACCAACTAGTCTTGCCATACATAGGTTCACATATGCTCATTTTAACCATACCAATGGCTGATCATGTGACCAACATTCCCACTTCCAATCCATAATCACATCATGACACCATATATATATATACAAACCGAAAATAGTCTAAGTTCGTACTTCACCTTTACGAGACATTTTCGCATGGCCGCATACATATACATCACAAAGATATTTAAACCAACAAAGGGGTAGTCCTATACATGCCATTTCAAATTTCAACCAAAAATTATACCAAGATGGAGGCTTTGATAGTGTAGATGACTTCGACTTTAATGATCCCGAATCCGATTGCTATCGAGCAAAATCTATAAAACTGAGAGCCAAAGCAACGGGTAAGCATATTTATGCTTAGTAAGTCTCAAGCAATAAAATCAGCTTTAATTAAAGCAATACATTCACATAGCCAAATGCATCATTTCATTAATACACATTCACATAATCAAACTTACTTCACCATCCCAACTCTTATGTTCATACACAAATAACGGCTTCATAAGGCCGATAACTCGTTCCATCATAGGAGCGGATATTCATACGCTCTTACTCCTAGCGCAGCAAAGCACACACCACACTTACCTTGTCATTGGGAAATTTCACAAGTGCATTAGCTAAAATTTTCCAGCAAGCTTATAATTTTCAAATCACATACCTTCGAGTTTAACCGGATATCGCTACTGTTCAATCGCCTTGGGACATAGCCCTGTTATGGTAACCCGCACCAAGGCCTACGGACTTAACTCGGATATCACGATTTGCACAAATGCCTTGGTCTTAGCCCGGATAGAATGACTCGCATACGAATGCCTTGGTCTTAGCCCGATGTAGCCACCAAAGCACAATTGCCTTCGGTCTTAACCCGGTTATAATTTCCAAGATAATTGTCTTGAGGCTTAGCCCGATATCATTCAATTTCTCATGCACACATACATCAATAATCATTGGACATACATATTTATTTTCGTTACTAAGGCTCAAACACAATTATAATCACTAGCATAATCGCCTTCGGGACTTAGCCCGTATCATTCAATACTCATACACACATAAATCAATAATCAATACATCCATATTTCATTCCACATAATTCAAGTAAGGTCACTTCTTGAGGACTTACCTCGGATGTTGTCGAACGGCTTTTACGGCTATTCGATTACTTTTTCCTTCCCCTTGTCCAATTGTGGCCCTCTAAGCTCTTGAGCTAATTCAACAAATTCAATTTATTAAAACCTCATTGTGCTAGCTTATGGCGAATATGACAAGGAGTTTAAATGGTCATATGGCCACCCTTTAGCTTGAATACACAATGGTCATGCACATTTTATACTACATCAAGCAATTCAATACAATTCATTCGAGCATCAAGGAAAAGCTAAGGCCATCAATAGGCTACCTAAGGCCGAATATACTTGTCCATGTTGAGGCCAATTATGCACTTAATACCACACAAAAACAGCATGCATTTTACTAGTTAATGCTTTGCATATTGTAGCTCAAAACTTATAATATAGCATCAAGCACTCATATGTGTGCTAGGCGAATGTGCTTGCAATTTCACAATCATTCTTCAACATCTTCTTCTTTAAACAAACATATTCATCACTTACTTCATAACCAAAACATCATGTGCAAACATATATATACATATATGAGCATGGTCAATTTCAAGGTGTCCATAGCCATCCAAAACACACATTTTAACTAACATGCAAGAAGCATGAACCATGCTCATGAATGCATCATGGCGAATATGACAATCATGCCCTTTTTCAACTTCAATCATGGTTAAACAAAAGAAAACTCAAAGTCTTACTCAAGATGGCTACAAAGAAATCTCAAGAGTAGACAATCCATCATTGCATGCATCATCATCAAGCTTCACACTTAGCATGCAATGGCTTTATCACCATAACAACTTTGGCCAAATACCATTTCCATGGCATAACAAAGATTTGAGCCATGGCTAACATGCACATCAAGTTAGCAACCAAAACATGCATGAAACTCCTAACACAACCTCATACATACCTTAATCTTGATGCCAATTTAGCCAAATCACCTTCTAGATCTCTTCTAAACCAAGCATGAAGCAAAAATCCTCTTTCTTCCTCCTTATGATTTTCGGCCAAAAGGATGAGAAAGGAAGAACACAACAAAATTTTTTTCTTCCTTCTTTCTCAACTCACGGCAAGGGGGGGATTACCACACTCACACACATTTTTTTTTTCATTTTTTTATCACCCATACACCTTTGTTTATTATTTCACCCTAATGCACCAACGAAACATGTTTCATGACATGTTTAGCCCATCCTCCCTTGTCATGGCCGGCCACCACCAATAAAAAGGGGGAATTTGACATGCAAGTCCATTATTTTGCATGCATGCTTTAATTAGTCATCACACATTTTCCTATCATACTTTCAAAGTTCACTACTAAGTCCTTTCTTGTGGAATTCACCCTTATAACACTAAATCAATCATCATAAAATGTCATACATGAGCACACACATTTTATAGGCATCAAAATAAATTTTTAATTATTTTTATGCCTCGGTTTTGTGGTCCCGAAACCACATTCCGACTAGGGTCAATTTTGGGCTGTCACATGTGGTTATATTCTATTGGGGTCGATACTTGTTCCCTAATCTAGGGGTTGTACCTTTCAGATTCATGCATATTAACCCTTGCGTTAGGCAGTCATAACTGATAGATGACTCTTTTATCATAGTTAATCAACAAGGAAGGGTGATCGGTTCTAGCCAACTATCGTAGAGGAGTAGTGGTATTTTCTTGACCAATGTGAGCAAGGGTTGTCGATTTGGGGGTAAAACTGATTATTATCCCTATTTGTTGTAAAAGTGTATCTTGGTTGATTATAGGTTTGGAGAGTGTGGATCTTAGCTATTTTTTGGAAAAGGTGTGTAACCGTACACCCAATTTTGCTACTGTCAAAATATTGGATAAATGTGTGTATTCACACCACTATGTTACTGTGAATCGGCAAAAGTCAAAAAGCCGAAACTTCGGCATTTGAGGCCTCACGAGCGTGCGAATGCTTATGTGGTAAATCGAGCCTACAAATCATGGGCAACAGACTGTAGAAGCCACCATAAGCGTTCTTATGGGCTTAGGCCGTTATGGGCCTCGTTGGGCCGTGATGGGCCGTGTGGACCCAATGGGCTTGTAGGCCCAACACGGATAAAATTTATGATAAGTGACAAATAATAGAGTAGGCTATGGTGATCGCATAGTCGCAAATGAATTTAGGCTAAATGGGTCACATGAGCGTGTGGGCCCACTTGGGCCGAGTAATTGGTCTTGGGCCCATTTACACTATTTTGGCCATATGGGTTATCTGAGTCATTAGAGATGATTGTAGACCTTTTGAAGGGTAGTTATCTGTACTGAGACCCTAAAATTAGTTAAATGACCGACATACCCTTGAGGGGTAAAATTACTGTTTTACCCTCAACCTAAAAAATGACATTTATATGACTGGTTTAAGTATGACATACTGCATACATGCAATGTTTATGACACGACATACTACATGGGGTTGGGTTTCTAATTTGGAGGAATACTGTATTAGTGGCTTTGCCACATAATTACTGCTCTAGTCGCTTTGCCACGTTTATTGTTATTAGTTACTTTGCTGCATTACTGTTAGCAGCTTTGCTACGATATTGGTGTATTGGATGGGTGGGTCGATTTAATCCCTACATGGTGTGTTGATTGGTACGAGTAGTGTGTTGGTTGGATTGGGGTGGGTTACATGACTGCACTGTATTGATACTGAATTGGGCTTAGGCCCACACCATTACTGTATATGGCTAAAGCCTAGACTGTTCAGTTACTAAATAGGGCTACGACCCAGACTGTTCTGTATGTACTGTTTACTATCTAACTGTTTGGGGGATTACATACTGAGTTTTTGCAAACTCACTCTTTCTTTTAATTGTACAGGTATTCCCCAGCCTTAGACGATTTGGAGCTGCGAGGGACTCGGAGGTGGCCACGATCGCAGATAATTTACTTATGACATTATTTATTTAAAGATTTTATATTTGGGTTTTACTTATGTAATAAGGCCATTTGTGGGTTTTAATTGTTAATTGGGCTTTGGATTATATATTTTTAAACTGCTAGTCTAGGTAAAGACAAGTTTTTTTAAAACAATTATTGTTTTCTAAAACACGCGGTTTAAGCTTCATCGACTTAAAAAGCTTTCGCGTTTTCAAATCAATTTAATATAACAATGATGGTTAATAAGGTAAACATTTTGACAAGAACTTTTGTTAAATAATAAGAAAAGAATTTAAATTCAGAAACAGATTTTTACCGAAAAGATCAATTCTCTAAAAATACTTCGATGTGACACGCCAGATTTGACCATAATGTCTAGGCCGGGTTTGGGGTGTTACATTTAGTTGTATCAGAGCCAGGTTGCAAAACTCGACTGTGGAATGGGTTTTTGAAAATTTAAATTTTAAACGTTGTGATTGGAAATGTGGCACACCGAGTCTCCGACACCAAATCTGTAAGTTTTCTGACATTGTTTATTGTTATAAACTGAAATGTATTACTAAGGGACTACTATAGATAGTAGGACTACACTGAAACTCTTTAGTTAGAGTAAACTAAGACTATAAAAGACTGAAAACTGTAGTAAGATTCTGGTATGTGGAAACAAACCTTAATTACTGTCGGTCATAACATATTGTTAATAATTACTGAAATTATAAACTGAAACATAAGACTTTTAAATAGACAATTCACTATCAAAATGAGCACAAGAGGTACTCGTAGAAGGGGTACATGAGGCCGTGGTAGAGGCCGAGGAAGCGCTAGAGTTGGGTCTTCAGCATCGTGTCACATGCCTGCTAGGGAGGCACCAGCCTCACCAGTAACTGAGATAGGGTCTCATGACCGAACAGTTGGGGATGATACTCTATCCCAAGCAATGCTACGTGTTTTTTGAAAGGGTTGCTAGAGTGAGTACTAGATCAGTGGGCCGAGGGTCAATTTCTGAGCGACTCTGGTCTAATGGAGCAGAAATCTTCAAGGGTGTTTCTAGTGTAGCCCCAAATGTGGTAGAGTATTGGTTGGAGGCTACCGAGTGGATAATAGACGACCTTGACTATATTGTGGAGCAAAAATTAAAAGGATCAGTGTATTTACTCTGAGATGAGGCCTACCAATGGTAGCTCACTATGAGAGAAGGCACGCAGGCCGACCGTTTAACATAGGATTTCTTCAAAGCAGACTTTTCAAGGAAATATGTTGGCACAAGTTATGTGGATGCCCAAAGGAAGGAATTTCTAAACTTGACCTAAGGGAATAAGATTGTGGCAGAGTAAGAGGCAGAGTTTCTACAGTTGAGTCGGTATGCTCTCGGGATAGTTGCAACTGAGTATGAATGCTGTGTGCAGTTTAAGGATGGCCTCCAGAATGAGTTACGTGTGCTGATAGCTCTATAGAGGGAGCGAGACTTTGCTGCCCTTGTTGAGAAAGTAAAAATTGCTGAGGATGTGAAGTGCTCTGAGCACTAGAACTGCAAGAAAGATAGAGGCAAAAATAAGAGGGATTTTAGACCCTCGCGTTCTTCTGGAAGGCCTATAAAGAGGGCCAAATTTGTGAGCCAGTCCGAGCGGTTCCTGTTATTGCTGCAAAACCGCAGCCTTGTGCTAATTGTGGAAGAGCTCACCAAGGTGAGTTTTGGAAACGAACTGGGCATGCTTCCGGTGTGGGTCCATGGATCATCAGGTTAAAAACTATACTCATAGGCCTGTTCAGATGCAAGCTGCAGGTTAGGGCCATGTTCAGTCAAGGAGAGGTGGTCAGCAGCCGCCGAGAGGTCGTGGGTTGGCTAGGGGTGGAAATGGTTTGGGACAAGGTCGTGGAGTACCGGGCAGAGGTGCTGGTAACACTAAGGCAAGACAGCCAGCCTTGGTCTATACTGCTCGTGGCAGAGAGGATGGTGACGCCTCTGACGTCATAACTAGTACATTCCTGATTTATAATGTACCATGCACTACTTTAATTGACAATGGGTCTACACACTCGTATGTTGCATGCACTGTGTCTGGGACGCTGGTTATTCAGTTTGAAAATATTGTTAGTGAGATAACTGTGTTGAATCCACTAGGACAGTCGATTAGGTAAAAAAGTTGTTTAGAGACGTGCCCCTAGAGGTCCAAGGGGTTGTCTTTCCACTCGATTTGATGGAGCTGCCATTTGGAGAATTTGATAATACATTGGGCATGGATTGGCTAGTGAAACACCGTGTGAAATTGGATTGCGCTGCTAAGTGTATGGTGTTGAAGTCTACTGAGGATAAGGAGGTGACTGTGGTAGGGGAGTGAAGAGATTATCTGTCTAACGTAATTTCAGCGTTAAAGGCCAAAAAACTGGTTCGCAAGGGTTGTGAGACATTTTTAGCTTATGTTAGCATTTCTGATTCTAAAGGTCCTTCTGTTGGAGATGTCAGAACTGTTAAGGAGTTTTCGAATGTATTTCCTGAAGAGCTTTCTAGGTTACCTCTAAACTGTGAGGTCAAAATAAGTATTGAGCTCCTACCTGGAACAGCTCCAGTGTCCATCGCCCTTTATAGGATGGCACCGAAGGAGCTGGTGGAGTTAAAGGCTCAAACTCAAGAGCTACTGGACCGAGGATTCATTCGACCGAGTGTGTCCCCATAGGGAGCACCAGTGTTATTCATAAAGAAGAAGGATGGACCCATGCGCATGTGTATCGATTATCGTCAACTGAACAAACTAACTATCAAGAACAAGTACCCTTTACCGATGATAGATGATCTGTTTGACCAGCTGCGAGGAGCTTCGGTGTTCTCCAAGATAGATCTTCAATCTGGGTACCATCAGCTAAATGTTAAGGAGGCTGATGTGTATAAGACTACGTTTAGGACTCGTTATGGTTACTACGAGTTTCTAGTGATGCCGTTTGGGTTGACGAATACACCAGGGGCTTTCATGATTTGATAAACCGAGTATTCCAACCCTATCTGGATCGGTTCGTAGTTGTGTTTATAGATGACATCCTGGTGTATTCAAGAACGGAGGTGGATCATGATGCACATCTTCGAATTGTTTTTCAAATTCTAAGAGAAAAATAGCTTTACGCAAAGTTCAGCAAGTATGAGTTCTAGCTGCGAGAAGTGACATTTCTAGGTCATATGGTGTTTGCCGTAGGGATTAAGGTTGATCCTCAAAAAATTGAAGTTGTATTGGATTGGAAACCTCTAAAGACTATATTTGAGATTCGAAGCTTTCTGGGTCTGGCTAGGTATTACAGACGTTTTGCTGAGGGGTTTTCACTGATTGCTGCACCTCTGACTAGGTTACTGTATGAAGGGGTACCATTTAATTGGACTGATAAACAGCAAGAGAGTTTTGAGAAACTGAAGAAATTTCTGACTGAAGCCTCTGTTTTAAAACAACCAGAGTCTGGGAAGAAATTCACTGTCTACAGTGATGCGTCGCACATGGGATTGGGTTGTGTGTTGATGCAATAGGGTAAGGTGGTTGCTTACGTGTGACAGACCAAATTTTACCCTAGTCGGAATGTGGTTTCGGGACCACAAAATCGAGTCATAAAAATTTACTTTAATTTTAATTGCATATATTTGATGTGTAATAGTGTGTGTATGAAAAATTAATGTTTTAATTTAGTCTTAGGAATGTGAATTTTCTTGAAAGGACTTAGTTGAGAAACTTAGAAAAGATGATAGGTAAATTGTAAGGATCAAATAACAACAAGGTGAGAAAACTTGGGTTTGCATGTCAAATTGCCCAAAACTCAAGTAGTGGCCGGCCAAGCAAGGGTGATTCTTCCACTAAGTTGAATTTTTAATGTAATTCTTTTTATTAGTTAATGGTTAAAATAAATTAAAGAAAGGAATTATTAGAAAAAAAAAAAAGAGAAGATGAATAAAATAAGAAAGCAAGAGAAAGTCTTCATCTTCTTTCTTTTTCAAGTGCCGTAAGCTAGGAGAAAGAAGGAGGAAATGTTCTAAGACATTCAGCCATCCTAAGGGGTTGATTAAGGTAGGATTCATGTTAATTTTATTAAATTTTTTGTGAAAATCTAGTTAGTAGCCAATGTCTTATTATATCCCATATGTTAATTTTCTACCTAAATAGGTAATTAAATGGCATACGGTTAGGGGGAGGTAAATGCTAAGAGTATGGTGCTTTTGGTGTTGTGAATGGAAATAGTAGAAAGGTGAAAGAAAATTTAGGTAGAAATGTAGTTATATGTGGATTTATATGATATTACAAATAGATGTGAAGCTATGCTAGATTAGGAAAAATTCGGTCAAGTGTTCATGAGAGGAAACTATGTGTTTAAATGAATTAAAAATGATATTATAATTGATATTATATGTATTCGGCCATCTAATTAAGTGTATAGGTGATGTTAAATCTAATTTTTACACATTCGGCTATATAAGTATGCCCATTTGTGATATTACATTTGATTGTATAAAATCGACTAAAATGAGTAATTAGTAAGGGTGGTTGCCTAATATACAAATATATATATATATGTATGTGTAATTGGATTATTGATAGTAAGGTGATATTATATGGTTATTAGCTGAATGGCTCAAAAGCATAAGGTAGAAAGATAAAATTTACCATGTGTTTCTTATGATATGAAATCATTAATATTTTGATATAAATATTTAGCAAGACGGTTAAACTAGTTAATTTATTTGATTAAGCTCAAGAAATTAAAGGAAGGGAATCAAGCAAGGGCAAAGCAAAGAACATCGAGTAGCAGAGTTGGAACCGTTTTACCCAACACAAAGTAAGTCCTTAAGCATTTTTGTAAGGTTGATTAGTTTGTATATAAATAATACTAGTGACTCATAAAAGATTTCCTTTTGATAAGTATTCTTTTGGAGTGATTTTCCTATTTATTAATGTGACCATATGTGCTATTTGAATTAAGTAAATTACCTTATCATAATGAGTTAACATATGGCACTATGTGTGCGGAATTAAGTGGCACTATGTGTGCCGATTTGGATGTTGAAGCATGAGAGAAAATCCAATGCACTGAGTGTGCGGTTTACTATGGCACTATGTGTGCGAGTGTGACGAGCACTATGTGTGCAAATTTGGTTGATAATATAAAATGTGCATGAAAGAACGAAGTGATAGAACTAGTAACTAAAATATCGAACTTGAGACATGTGCTGAGTAGGTATAAATTAATCTAGTGCATCATGGTTCCATGCTTTGAGGAATCAGGTCTAAATCAATTGGGTTGTTTTTGTAACACCCCGTACCCGAGTCTGTTACCGGAGTCGAACACAAGGTGCACACAGACTTAACTTAATTGTTTTCACAGTCCATAAAAAAAAAATTTCCAGACAAGCTGGTTACTGCATCACTGTCGCCTTAAAAATCATATCTTGAGTTTCAAAACTCGAAAATCAGTTTCGTAATTTTTCCCTGAAACTAGACTCATATTTCCATCTACATATTTTTTTCTAGAATTTTTGGTCAAGCCAATTAGTACAGTTTATTAGTTAAATTCTCCCATGTTACAGGGGTCGACTACACTGATCTTCGCGCGTTACAACTTGAATATCTCCCTGTACAGGGCTTCAATACTGATGCCGTTTGTTTCTATAGAAACTAGACTCAAAGAGGAATCTAAAAATATATGGCATGACTCCTAATTATCTCTGGTTAATTTATAGTGAATTTCCAAAGTCGGAACAGGGGATCCAGAAACCGTTCTGGCCCTGTTTCACGAGAACTTTAATATCTCTTTACATATAACTCATATGACCGTTTCGTTTCTTCCATATGAAAGTAGATTCATCAAGGTTAATTTAAATAATTTATTCCCCATTTAATTCCATTCCTACAAATTTTAGTGATTTTTCAAATCCACACCACTGTTGCTGTCAGCATCTGTTTTCAAGGTAAACTTTACCTATTTCGTGGTTCCCGTGGACCAACTAGAGTTTTGTCATACATAGGTCCACATATAATCATATTTAGCCATTCCAATGGCTGATCATTTGCCCAACACTTCCATTCTAGTCCATAGTCACATCATGAAACCATACATATATACATAAACACAAATGGTCTAATGCCATACTCCACTTCTACGAGCCATTTTCGCATGGCCGTACACACATACATCACAAAAAGTACTTGAAAAACAACAAAGGGTAGTCCTATACATGCCATTTCAAAGCTCAACCGAAATTGTACCAAAAAGGGGGCTCTGATAGTGTGGGAGACTTCGACTTCCAAAATCCCGAGTCCGATGGTGATGAGCCAAAATCTATAAAACAAAGAAACAAAGAAACGGAGTAAGCAATTTATGCTTAGTAAGTTTGAGCGAAGAATTTAAGCACAACCGAGGTATAGCATTCATATAACTAAACGGATAATTCCGTATATACATACTTTCAAATCATTTCTACTTTACATTCCAACCCCTATGTTCATACATAAGGGATCGTCTTATCCAAATACCAGAAGCTCATTACTCAACTGAGCGAATATTATTCGAAGGAACTCAACTATTCCAATGCACATATGAACATACCTCATTGCTGGAATTTTTGCAAGTGTATTAACTGAAATTTTTACAGCAAGATTGCTCATTCCCGAATCACGTACCTTCGGAATTTAACCGGATATAGCGACTAGCTCGATTGTCTTCGGGACATTGCCCGGTTATAGTGATTCGCACAATTGCCTTCGGGAATTAGCCCGGATTTAGTAACTCGCACGAATGCCTTTGGGACTTAACCCGGTTTTGGTAACTCGCACAAATGCCTTTGGGACTTAACCCGGTTTTAGTCACTTAGCACAAAAGCCTTCGGGACTTAGCCCGGATACCATTCGAATAACCAAGCACATATATCAATAAATCAATACACATTCTTATTACATTCTCATTACCAAAGCTCAAACACAAGACACTTATCATATTTACAATTTCAGCTCAATAGCCACACACAAAGAGCATGATTTCGATTTGCTTACAACATGATCTAATCAAATCATAATTTAAGCTCTATTACTCAAGAACTTACCTCGGATGTTGTCGAATGATTCCGATGGCTATTCAACCACTTTTTCCTTCCCTTTATCGGATTTAGCTCCCCTTTGCTCTTGAGCTTAATTTAACAAGTAAATTGATTTAATCATTTGAGCATCGAAAGAGGAATTCAAGGTACTTAGCCCACATATTTTCATTAGACATTAAAGTCACATATGTACGGAAATCATGAATCAACTCAACATATTAGTTAGTACTCTCCTTAGCCGAATTTTCCAAGCCAAGAATAGGCATCAATATGCTTGCCTCTAACCGAATGCATGCACACCAATCCCCTCATGTGGCGAATATGCATGTCCATGTTGAGGCCAATTATACACTTAATACCACACATAAGCGGCATACATTTTACTAACTAACGCATTCCATATTGTAACTCAATACGCATCAATCATTTACTTCATAACCGAAACATCATCATATGAAAATATATACCTTGAGATAGTTTATATGTCATACCAATACATCATGTGCAAACATATATATGCTAGAGCCGAATCTCAAAGTTGATTATAACTAAACATGAACATAAATCCAAAACACAAATCTTACCTACCATGCAATAAGCATAAATTATACTTATGGATGTACCATGGTCGAATACATCACAACACCATACCATTTCAATTTTGGTCATGGTTAAACAAAGAACTTAATGTCTCACTCAAAAATGCTAAAAAGAAAGTCCAAGAGCCATCAATCCACCATCACATGTATCATTAGCAAGCTTCATATTTAACATGCAATGGCATTAACACAAAATCCACCTTGGCGAATACCACCCCATGACATAGCAAGGATTTGAACCATGGGCTAATTAGAACTCAAGCTAGCAACTAAAACATGCATAAATCTCATGGCACAACCTCAACATACCTTAATCTAGATACAAGTATGGCCAAACCTCCTCCTAATCCTCTTCCAAACTGAGCATGAAGCAAAACCCTTCCTTCTTCCTTAGAATTTTCAGCTCAAAGAAATGAAAAAAGGATGAACAACAATTTTTTTCTCTCTTTCTTCAACTCATGGCAATGGGGGGTAACACACACATTCTTTCTTTTTTTTTCTTTTCTTCCCTTTCATTATTCAATTCCCATGCTCATTATTTTATTTTTTTCTCACATACACCATTGTCACAACATGTTTCATGACATGTTTTGCCCATAATCCCTTGTCATGGCCGGCCACTAGCTATTAGGGGGGGAAATTTGACATGCAAGTCCTCCCTTTTGATTACATGCATTATTAGGTCCTTATAGATTAGCCTATCATATTTCAAAAGTGTCACACAAGTCCTAATAACTGAATTCACATGAAATTGACTAAATCGAAGCTTGAAATTTTCACACATTCATAAATACATATTCTAGACAATAAATATTACGTTCAAACATTTCGGTGACTCGGTTTAGCGGTCTCGAAACCACTTCCCGACTAGGGTCAATTTTGGGCTGTCACAGTTTTGGTATTTGATTTGATTGTAGGACTTGGCATGAGATTGAACCAAAATTCTAAGAAATTATAGCATAGTTCGGTATGGTTGGAGTAATTGTGGAGTAATTGATTTTGCATTATTTGTTTTCTCTTATGATCTTTTATCAATGGACGGTATGTAAGGCTTATGATTTACTGAGTTATATACTCATTTCGTGTGTTTACTTGTCACTTATTTAGGTTTCTTTGATCCATTTTGTGTGCTCGGGACTATCGTCGAAGTCATCACACCAGCTTGCAACTTTTTGGTATCCTCTTCTTAGTTGGCCTAAGAGAACATTTCGGCATGTATAGGTTATTATGTTTTTGTTTGAACTTTGATATGTATACTTTTAGCCATGCGAATATTGCTTGCTATTTATGTTTGGATTTGGTCTTATGGGTGCTTAGTTATAAGGTTTAGTAAGTTTGGTCTTGATAATTTAGTTATGCTTGATAGTGGTTTAGATTCGTTTTAGTTAAAGTGATAAGTATTATGAATGGATGATATTTGTGGTAAGTATTTCATTCATTGAAAATGACTTTAATCTTAGGTTCGAATTCGGTTTTGGTTGAGTAATAGTCTAAGTCTATTTGATTATTATGCCGTATGTCATGGCAGATCATTTTTGGTGTTATTTTAAAAATGTATCTAAGTATATAAAACTTGTGAAGGTACTTTGTGTTTCGCCTATATGTTTTTATTGGATGTTAATTAAGTTAAGGTTGGCCATGTGCATGTTAAGTAAAAATCAAGACTTATACATGGTATAATTTGATGTTCACTTATAATATATACTAAGGCATGTGTATATAATATTCGACCTTATTATGTTAATTGGAAATTTTTTTATATGCTTTACTTGTGTATAAAGGTGTGTATATTTTGGGTGTTATAGACGTGAATTTGAAAAAATCACTAAAAATAGTAGAAATGGAATTAAATAATGAATAAGCTATGGAATCGAAGCTTGATGAGTCTATTTTCATATGGAAGAAGCGAAACAGGTATATGAGCTGTTTAAGTAATTGATTAAGTCCGTTAACACCTCGTGTTCGACTCTGGCAACGGTCTCGGGTACGGGGCGTTACATTTTATTGGTATCAGAGCTATGGTTTAGTCGGTTCTAGGACTACTATAGCGCGTATGAGTCTAGCTATACATGCCTTAATGTTAGT
The DNA here is from genome assembly GCF_025698485.1 of Gossypium arboreum. Taxonomy (NCBI): domain Eukaryota; kingdom Viridiplantae; phylum Streptophyta; class Magnoliopsida; order Malvales; family Malvaceae; genus Gossypium; species Gossypium arboreum. The sequence goes on along the minus strand of NC_069076.1, from coordinate 24,413,678 downwards.
ATTTGATAGTGTGATGACTTCTGATGGTCAAAATTATTGTTTTGATTAGTAAATGGAACCCAATCTAGAGAGAACCTTAGCGGATGACGTTGAAAGTGTAGCAGCTGCTCCTGCGCAAGGGAGACCACCTGTTGAGCCTCAATCATCCGCGAATAATCAAGATGATGGGGCAAAACAAGCCTTCTTTACCATGATGAATGAGTGGGTCGCACAATATGCCCGAACAAACCCGGCTGCTCAACCATTCCCTAATTTAAATAATCCGCCTCAGGTGCCTATAATTCCATCAATTACTGATCTTGTAAGGCCGAGTAAACCTCCTGTGGATTTGATCAGGAAGCGCGAGGCCGAGGAATTCTGAGCCATAGCTACTGATGATGCTGAAAGGGCCGAGTTTTGTCTTGATAACACCATCCGGGTTTTTGATGAGCTATCTTGCACACCTGATGAGTGTTTAAAGTGTGCCATATCTTTGTTACGAGACTCGACCTACTATTGGTGGAGAACCTTGATTACTATAGTCTGAAGGAACGAGTTACTTGGGATTTCTCCTGCACGAATTTCAAAAAATATATTAGTCAACGGTTCGTCGATCAAAAGCATAAAGAATTTTTGGAACTTAAGCAAGGCCGTATGACAAGATGTCGAATCTGAACGTGAGTTTGTAAGACTCGGTCGATATGCTCGGAGTGTGTGGTGATGAAATTGCTATGTGTAAAAGATTTGAAGAAGGATTGAATGAAGATTTAAAGCTACTAGTGGGTATTTTAGAGATAAAAGAATTTGTAACACTAGTTGAATGAGCTTGCAAGGCAGAAGAACTTGGAAAGGAAAAAAAGAAGGCTGAATTTGAAACTAGAGACTTTCGTAAAAGATCGTGAGTAAAACTTCATTCTTGGTCAGTAAAGAAGTTCGGGAAGATACTAATAAATCGAAGACGATCGCAGAATTTCTATTAGAGAGCGACCATCAACGGACTCTCGAGCTACTTGGTTGCTAGTGTGGGTAACAATCGCCAAGAAAACCTGAATGTCCACAATGTGGAAGACGACACGTAGGTGAATGTTGGGGTAAGTCTACTAACCGACTCACATTACGAGATGCGGTTCAAGGATCACTTCATTAGAGATTGCACGAACTTGATGAGAAAAATAAGATGCAAGGTGCAAGACCTAGTGGAACAACGAGTAGAGGTAGACCACCGAGAATTTCAGGAGGTAGGGGTGGTAGTCAGAGAGGGACTTCTGATACGGCTGTTCGATCTGAGACTCGTGCTCCTGCCAGAGCTTATGCCATCCACGTACGAGAGGAGGCATCCTCTCCTGATGTTATCACTGGTACTTTCACTCTCTTTGATACTGATGTGATTGCATTGATTGACCCTGGCTCTACTCATTCATATCCATGAGAGACTTTAGCATCCAGTAAGACTCTACTTGTTGAGTCTACTGAGTTCGTAATTCGAGTGTCAAATCCTTTGGGTCGATATGTACTTGTTGACAAAGTGTGTAAGAAATGCCCTCTAATAATCTGAGATTCCTGTTTTCCGGCCGATTTGATGTTTTTACCGTTTGATGAATTTGATGTTATTCTTGGTATGGATTGGTTGACCGTACATGATGAAGTGGTGAGTTGCAAAAGGAAGACCATTGATTTGAGGTGTGCAAATAATGAGATAGTCCAAGTTGAGTCTACTGACTTAAAGAGAGTACCAGTAATAATATCCTCGATGATCGCTCAGAGATATGTGAGAAAGGGGTGTGAAGCATATCTTGCGTATGTATTTGATAGGAAAGAGGCGGAAGAGAAACTTGAATCAGTACTAGTGGTTTATGAGTATTCAGATGTTTTTCCTGAGGAGTTACCGGGATTACCACCTGTTCGAGAGATAGAATTTGGCATCGAACTTGTACAGTACCACACCAATCTCGATAGCTCCGTGTCGATGGCACCAACTAATTGAAAGAATTGAAAACGCAGCTTACAAGAGTTGACGGATAGAGGCTTTGCTCGACCGAGTTTCTCACCTTGGGGTGCACCGGTATTATTCGTGAAAAAGAAAGATGGAACCATGAGAATGTACATCGACTATCGCCAATTAAACCAAGCAACAATAAAGAATAAATATCCGTTACCACGTATTGATGATTTGTTTGACCAGTTAAAGGGAGCATCAGTATTTTTAAAGATAGATTTGAGATCGGGTTATTATCAATTGCGAGTTCGAGACTCAGACATACCTAAAACTGCTTTTAGAACAAGATACGGTCACTACGAGTTCTTGGTGATGCCGTTTGGACTCACTAACGCCCCTGCGGTATTTATGGACTTAATGAATCGAATTTTCAGACAATATTTGGACAGGTTTGTGGTTGTGTTTATAGATGACATCTTGATTTATTCACGAGATGAAACTGAACATCTTGAGCATTTGAGATTGGTATTACAGATGTTACGAGACAAGCGATTATCGCAAAATTCATAGAATCGAGTTTTGGTTGAGAGAGGTTAGCTTTTGGGGCACGTGGTATCCGTGACGGGTATTAGAGTTGATCTGAACAAAATTTTGGCCATACTCGATTGGAAGCCTCAGGAATGTTACTGAAGTTAGGAGCTTTTTGGGACTTGCTGGTTACTACCGACGGTTTGTAAAGGGTTTTTCGATAATAGCTACACCGCTGACAAAACTACTTCAAAAAGATGTTGAGTTTGAATGGTCAGAAAAATGTCAGGAAAGTTTCGATCGATTAAAAACCTGTTTAACTGAAGCTCCAGTGCTAGTACAGCCGGAATCCTGTAAAGAGTTTGTTATTTACAGTGATGCATCCTTGCTTGGGCTAGGTTGTGTGTTGATGCAAGAAGGTCGAGTTGTGGCTTACGCGTCGAGACAATTAAAGCCGCATGAGAAAAACTATCCGACCCATGATCTTGAATTAGCGGCCATAGTATTCGCCTTGAAAATATGGCGACACTACTTGTTTGGAGAGCGGTGTCATATTTATTCGGACCACAAAAGTCTTAAATATTTGATGACTCAAAGAGATTTGAATCTGCAACAAAGACGTTGGCTTGAGCTGTTGAAAGATTATGAACTCGTCATTGATTATCACCCGGGAAAGGCTAACGTGGTTACCGATGCTTTAAGTTTTAAAGCGCTGTTTGCTTTGAGAGTGATGAATGTTCACCTGTCCGTTTCATCCGATAATGTGCTAGTAGCAGAATTAAAGGCCAAACCATTATTGATCCATCAAATACTTGAATCCCAGAAAGTTGACGCTGAATTGGTTGCTAAACGAGTTGAATGTGCTTCAAATGTGGACTCCGAGTTTCAAATTGACGACAATGATTGCTTGACGTTCAAAAGTCGATTATGTGTTCCAAGAAATTCAGAACTTATTCCAATGATTTTGAGCGAGGCTCATAGTAGTCGAATGTCAGTTCACCCGAGGAGTACAAAAGTGTACAACGATCTGAAATGTCAATTTTGGTGGCCTAGCATGAACCGAGACATTTCTGACTTTGTTTCAAGGTGTTTGATATGTCAACAAGTGAAAGCAGAACATCAAGTGTCTTCAGGATTACTTCAGCCGATCATGATACCCGAATGGAAATGGGATCGAGTAACGATAGACTTTGTAACTGGCTTACCGTTGACACAGAGTAAGAAAGACTCAATCTGGGTTATTGTTGATAGATTGACGAAGTCTGCTCATTTTATCCCTGTTAGTACGGATTTCTCGCTTGATAAATTGGCAGAATTATATGTCTCCCAAATTGTTCGATTACATAAAGTACCTATTTCTATTGTGTCGGATAGAGATTCAAGATTTACATCGCGATTTTGGAAGAAATTACAAGAAGCATTGGGTACCAGGTTGCATTTTAGCACCGCTTTTCATCCCCAGACTGATGGTCAATCTGAGCGGATAATTCAGATACTTGAAGATATGTTGAGATGTTGTATCCTAGAGTTTTGTGGTTCATGGGAAAGGTATTTGCCTTTGATTGAATTCGCTTACAACAATAGTTTTCAATCAAGCATTAAGATGGCACCTTACGAGGCTTTGTATGGTCGTAAATGCCGTACACCCTTGTTTTGGACTGAACATAGTGAAAGTAAAATTTTTGGGGTTGATTTAATTAAAGATGCTGAGCAGAAAGTAAAAGTAATCCGTGAAAGTCTGAAAGCAACATCGGATCGTCAGAAGTCGTATGCGGATTTAAAAAGAAAAGACATTGAATATCAAGTTGGAGACAAAGTGTTTCTTAAAGTTTCACCTTGGAAAAAGGTGCTCAGATTTGGCCGTAAGGGCAAATTGAGTCCAAGATTCATCGGGCCGTATGAAATATTTGAACGAGTTGGACCAGTCGCATACCGATTAATTTTACCCCCTGAGCTTGAAAAGATTCACAACGTCTTTCATGTCTCGATGCTTAGACGATATAGGTCCGATCCATCGCACATAATTACTCCATCTGAGATTGAGATTCAATCTGATTTGAGTTACGAAGAAGAATCGGTTTGCATTTTAGCACGTGAAGTAAAAGAATTACGAGATAAAAAAATCTCATTAGTGAAAGTAATGTGGCTTAAGCATGGGGTTGAAGAAGCTACTTGGGAGCTCGAAGAATCTATGAAAGAACGTTATCCGAATTTATTCATTGGTAAGATTTTGGGGACGAAAATTTTTAAGTGGGGAGAGTTGTGATGCACCTAATTTGACCCTAGTCGAATGTGGTTTCGGGACCACAAAACCGAGTCATAAAAATTTACTTTAATTTTAATTGCTTATATTTTATGTGTAATAGTGTGTGTATGAAAAATTAATGTTTTAATTTAGTCTTAGGAATGTGAATTTTCTTGAAAAGACTTAGTTGAGAAACTTCGGAAAAATGATAGGTAAATTGTGAGGATCAAATAACAACAAGGTGAGAAAACTTGGGCTTGCATGTCAACTTGCCCAAAACTCAAGTAGTGGCCGGCCAAGCAAGGATGATTCTTCCACTAAGTTGAATTTTTAATGTAATTCTTTTTATTAGTTAATGGTTAAAATAAATTAAAGAAAGGAATTATTAGAAAAAAAAGAAGAGAAGATGAATAAAATAAGAAAGCAAGAGAAAGTCTTCATCTACTTTCTTTTTCAAGTGCCGTAAGCTAGGAGAAAGAAGATGGAAATGTTCTAAGACATTCGGCCATCCTAAGGGGTTGATTAAGGTAGGATTCATGTTAATTTTATTAAATTTTTTGTAAAAATCTAGTTAGTAGCCAATGTCTTATTATATCCCATATGTTAATTTTCTACCTAAATAGGTAATTAAAGGGCATACGGTTAGGGGGAGGTAAATGCTAAGAGTATGGTGCTTTTGATGTTGTGAATGGAAATAGTAGAAAGGTGAAAGAAAATTTAGGTAGAAATGTAGTTATATGTGGATTTATATGATGTTACAAATAGATGTGAAGCTATGCTAGATTAGGAAAAATTCGGTCAAGTGTTCATGAGAGGAAACTATGTGTTTAAATGAATTAAAAATGATATTATAATTGATATTATATGTATTCGTGTAATATCCTAAATTAGGGCTTAATCGGAATAGTGGTTTCGTGACCACAAATCCGAGATAGAAATAATTATTTTACAATGATTTTGATGTTTATGATATGATTGCATGATTGTGTGAAAATTTCGTGATGAAATTCTATGCCTAAAGTGCTTAAATTGAAAGTAGGGACTAAATCGAATAAGTTGCAAAACTTGCATTCTAGAAGTTTTAGTATGAAATTGTTTTGGAATATTAATGAGGAGGTCTTAAATAGCAATTTTACCAATTTTAAGTTCATGGACAAAATTAGGACATGGAAGGAATTTTGGAAAGTTTAGTAGTAAGGGTATTTTGGTCATTTAGTTATTAAAATGAATTAAAAACAAAATTAAAAGCCAATTTTGTCCATCTTCTTCATTAGGCCGAAATTTCAAGGGTTCTCCATAGCTAGGGTTTGTTTCAAGCTTCCAAGCTCCATAATCAAGAAAGACGTGGAATCGACCTCAATCGAGGAAAAGAAAAGATTGTGGACTAAATTGCAAAATCTTTGTATTTTGGTACCAAGGTAAGTTCATGTGTAAATAATGTAGCATAATTGTTATTTTTAAGTTATTGATATTAATTATGTATTATGCTGAATTTTATTATGAAATGTATGCTTTGTGGTTAATTTCAAATAATATGTAAATTATGTGAACTACTTGTTAAATATAATTGTTACCGAGTATTGATTTCGGCATTCTACGGAAGACGGCAAGGATAAGTGTTCGAGGAAAAGCCCGTTTGAACCTTAGGAATAGATTAGGATACAAGTGACATGTCACTAGGATGGTTGAGCATCCGAACTCGTTGAGTTGAGTCCGAGTTCACTTATGGATGCGAATGTCCAAACTCGTTGAGTTGAGTCCGAGTTCGTGAGATGTAACTAGGCATCCGAACTCGTTGAGTTGAGTCCGAGTTCACTTATGGATGCGAACGCCCGAGCTCATTGAGTTGAGTCCGAGTTCGCTTATGGGCGGGTTACATGATTGCTTGATTCAATATGTGGCACTTATGTGCAAGTTATCCATGTATCCGAATTATATTCCGATGTGTTCAACGGGTAAAGTTCTACTCAAATGGAGGAAAATTTCGAGATGTAAAGAGACGTATTGGTAAGTGATATGAAATGGATATTTTGGACAGGTATGTATTTAACCCTCGGGTTGAGTATTGATACAACCACGATAAGGTAATAAGATGATGAAGAATGATTAAAAATGTGATATGTGTTTTAGTGATGTATGCTAATGTTGACTGGTATAACTGTTTGTTATGTTACTTATTATTTGCATATGAACATACTAAGCATTTATGCTTACTCCCTTCTTCTTACTCATTGTAGTTTTGGACAAGCCATTTCAGAGTCGGGATAGGTCGAAGGCTCACCACACTATCCGTAAGATTTTTGGTAAATGGCTTGTAAATTTAAGTATGGCATGTATAGCAATATACCCATTTTGTGTAAATGATCTTATGGTATGGTTGTGAAATGGTTGAGGAAATGCTTGATAATGATAAATTATGAAAATGGTTAGTTTAGATTATGTTTGATGTTAAGGAAAACTATTAAGATACTTAGTGCATAAAAACTCATAAAAGGATGAAATTTACCATAAATGAATACCGCAGCAATACTAATGCGAGTTTGAAAATTTACTAAAAATCATAGAAATTGAATTTGGTGGTGAAATACATATCAAATTGAAGCTTATTATGTCTAGTTTCACATGAAACAAATGAAACAAGTAAAGGAAGTATATGCTAGAAGATATTTTAATTTTAGTGAAACAGAGTCATAGCAGTTTCTGAATCCCCTGTTCCTACTTTAGAAATTCACCATAAATTGTAAAGATATAATTAGGTGGTGTATTTTATATCCTAAGAATCCTTATTGAGTCTAGTTTTATTATAAACAAACCTCATAGTCATATGAATTTTGTACAGAGAGAAATGTGGTTCGTAGTAAACAGAGGTCAGACCAGTCGAGTCTTGAAACAGGGGTAACTTTAACTAATAAACTGTACTAATTAGCCCAACCAAAAATTCTAAAAAAAAAATTAGTAGATAGTTTTATGAGTCTAGATTCAGGAAAAATTTACGGATCTTAATTTTGAGTTTTGTAACTCGAGATATGATTTTTCTTGTGACTGTGACGCAAGTAGCTTAAAAGCTGTGAATGTAGAAACAAATAATTCAAAGTTCTAAAAATGTTAAACTAAGCTTAGTAACACCTCATACTCGACTCCGGCGACGGTCTCGGGTGTGGGGGCGTTACATTTAGTGGTATCAGAGCAGGTTTAGTCGGTTCTCGGACTACGTGTTGTATGTACGGATTTTGCTATACATGCCATATGTATGAATTGTGATAGTGTGACGACTTCTGACCTTTTTAAATGAATTTTTTTTTATATGGTAAATGGATCCCGATCCAGCTGTGGCAGATGAAGTATAGAGTAATGCGCCAGCTCCGGCTGATGGAGCAACGCCGACTGAAAACCCACCCCCTACTGTTGGTCAGGGAGGAGGGGAAAGGGATCGGGAAGCCTTTCTCCAAATGATGAGTGCATGGTACACTTAGTTCGTTCGTACGAACCCAAATGTACGACCTCCCCCACCTCCCCCAATTCCTCAACCTATGCCTCCAATGCCTCAAGGAGTGGATATGATAAAATTTCACAGAACCCCCGTTGATAGAATTCGTAAACAAGGGGCTGAAAAATTTAGAGCAAATATTGATGATGATGCAGAGAAAGCGAGTTACGGCTTGAAAATTCTATCCGGTATTTGATGAATTATCTTGTACACCAAGAATGTTTGAAATGTGCTACATCTTTGTTGAGAGATTCAGCCTATAATTGGTGGAAGACTTTGATTTGGTGGTACCGAAAGAGAGGGTAACACAGGAATTCTTTCAAGAAGAGTTTGGAAGAAATATATTAGTGAAAGATTTATTGATGAGAAATGTAAAGAGTTTCTTGAGTGAAGCAAGGTAATATGACAGTCTCGAGAATATGAAAGAGAGTTTGTTCGATTAAGTAAGTATGCGGGGAATATGTTCCTCTGAAGCCAAGATGTGCCGACGATTTGAAGACGGGCTTAACGAAGACATTAAGGTATTTGTTGGGATCTTTGAACTAAAAGAAATGGTGGTACTTGTCGATCGAGCTTGCAAGGTGAAGAATTCTCAAGGAAAAGAAAAGGTAGAATCAAATACTGAAATTGGAAGAAAAGACCAATGAGTAATGCACCCTCACAAAGAAACCGAAAAGTCAAGAAATATGAATCCTCGTTCCCAAGTTTCAATTTGGGCAATCATATGGAAATTTTAAGAAGCGAAATGTGGGTCCTAAATCTCGGACTACTTCTGCGGCTAGTGTGGAAATACGAGATTTGTTAAACCCGAGTGCCGTGATGTGGTAGAAATCATTTTGGTCTGCAGAGCAAATGAATGTTTTCGATGTGGTTCTCCGGATCATTTTATTAGAGACCCGCGAGAGAGAGAAAGAAAAATTTCGAATGTAAAAGCTAGTGGTGCGGACTCGAGGGAAGGTATCCGAGAAAAGTTGGAAGTGAAACAAGCGGTAAGAATGTAGCGAGGATGCACCGGTTAGACTGAAGGAAGGGCTCGGCTAGAACTTATGCTATTAAAGCGTGAAGATGCTTCCTCACCGATGTGATTACTGGTACATTTTCTCTATAATGTTAATGTTATTGCTTTGATTGATCCGGTTCTACTCATTCATATGTGTGCATGAAATTGGTGTCTAGTATGAATATACCGTTGAGAATCTGAAATTTATGATTAGAGTGTCGAATCCGTTAGGCAAATGTGTATTGTTGATAAAGTATGTAAGAAATGTCCTTTAATGATTCGGGATCATTACTTTCCTACCGACTTGATGTTGTTGCCGTTTGATGAATTTGATGTTATTTTGGGTATGGATTGGTTGACATTGCATGATGCTATAGTAAATTGCAAAGAAAAGGTTATAGAATTAAAGTGTGGAAATGGTGAAACGATAATTGAGAGGCATTGCCTAGTGTGATTTCTTCAATGTCGGCTCAAAGATATCTCGAGAAAGGGTTATGAAGCTTATTTGGCGTATGTAATTAATACAAAAGAAGTTGAAAAGAAAGTTGAATCGATCTTGGTTGTGTGTGAATTTGCGGACGTATTTCGGAAGAATTGCGGGTTTGCCTCGATCGGGAAGTAGAATTTGGTATTGATTTGATACGGAATGACTCCGATCTCGATTGCTCCATATAGAATGGCACCAACAGAGTTGAAAGAATTAAAGTCGCAGATTGCAAGAGTTGGTGATAAAGGCTTTGTGAGACCGAAGTTTTTCACCTTGGGGTGCTCCGTGTTATTTGTGAAAAGAAGGATGGTTCTATGAGATTATGTGTTGATTATCGGCAGTTAAACAAGGTGACAATCAAAAACAAGTATCCGTTCTTGAGAATTGATGATTTGTTTGATCGACTAAAAGGAGCGACATGGTTTTCAAAGATTGACTTGAGATCCGGTATTACCAAGCTGCGGGTAAAGGAGTCTGGATGTACCTAAAGCGCTTTTAGAACAAGGTATGGTCATTATGAATTTTAGTTATGCCATTCGGATTGACAAATGCTCCTCTTGTGTTTATGGATTTAATGAATCGCATATTTCGGCCATACTTGGACAAATTTGTTGTGGTGTTTATAGATGATATTTTAATTTATTCAAAAGATGAGACGAACATCTTTGAGCATTTGAGGATAGTTTTGCAAACTTTGAGAGATAAGCAATTGTATGCTAAGTTTAGTAAAAGTGAATTTTGGCTCCGGAAGTTGGATTTTGGGTCATATTGTTTCGGTGATGGTATACGGGTTGATCCTAGTAAAATTTCAGCCATTGTTGATTGGAAACCACCAAAACGAATCGAAATTAGAAGTTTCTTGGGGCTAGCTTGGTATTATCGGCGGTTTGTAAATGGATTTTCTATAATTGCTGCTCCTATAACTAGATTACTCAGAAAGGATGTTAAATTTGAATGGACGGAAGAATGTCAACGAGTTTTGAAGAATTGAAAAAGTTATTAACAGAGGCACCGTGTTAGTACAAATTTAATCGTAAAGAATTTGTGGTGTATAGTGATGCTTCTCTAAATGGTTTGGGGTGTGTGCTCATGCAAGAAGGAAAAGTGGTGGCATATGCTTGAGGCGATTAAAACCTCATGAGAGGAATTATCCTACTCACGATTTGGAATTGGTGCGGTGGTGTTTGCTTTGAAAATTTGGCGACATTATTTGTATGGTGAAAAATGTCGGGTATATACCGACCACAAAGTCTTAAGTACTTGATGTCACAAAAGACTTGAATTTGAGACAACGAAGATGGTTGGAGTTGTTGAAAGATTACGAGCTTGTTATTGATTATCATCCTGAAAAGCGAATGTGGTTCTTGATGCTTTGAGCGAAAGTTGTTGTTTGCTTTGAGAGTTATGAACACTCGGTTGAAAGTGTCAAATGATGGTTCGATTCTAGCAGAGTTAAGAGCAAAACCAATGTTTTTACAAGAGATTTCGAAACTCGGAAAAATGATCAAGATTTGCTAGCCAAAAGAAAATAAAGTGAAGTCGACACGGGATCGATTTCGAAATTGGTTCGATGGGTGCTTAATGTTTAAAGATCGAATTTGTGTACCAAAGAATGAGGAATTGATTCAAAAGATCCTACAGAAGCACATAGTGGTTATTTCTCGATTCATCCGGGTAGTACGAAAATGTATAATGACTTGAAGAAAATGTATTAGTGGAATGGAATGAAAAGAGATATATCGAGTTTGTGTCCAAATGCTTAATTTGTCAACAGGTGAAAGTGAACACCAAGTACCTTCGGATTACTCCAACCTATTATGGTTCTGAATGGAAATGGGATCGGATTACTATGGATTTTGTTTCAGATTGCCATTGACTCGGAAAGAAAGATGCCATCCGGGTAATAGTTGATGATTAACTAAGTCGGCTCATTTTATCCCATGACGCATTTAATTATTCTCTTAACAAGTTGGCTGAATCAGATATTAAAGAAATTGTTAGATTACACGAAATACCATTATCGATTATTTCAGATAGAGATCCAAGGTTTACCTCACGGTTTTGGCAAAAGTTGCAAGACGCGTTAGGTAATGGGTTAAATTTCGATCTTGCTTTTCATCCACAAACCGATGGACAATCGAGAGAGTAATTGATTCTTGAAGACATGCTCGGATGTTGTGTATTGGAATTTCAAGGAAGTTGGGAAAGATATTTGCCGTTGGTAGAATTTGCTTACAACAATAGCTATCGACGAGCTTGAAAATGGCACCTTATGAAGCATTGTATGGTCGCAAGTGTCGAACGCCTTTGTATTGGACTGAACTCAAGGAAAATCAGATTTATGGAGTTGATTTAATAAAAGAAACGAAGAAAAAGTGAAGATAATTCGAGATTGTTTGAAAGCTGCTTCAGATAGACAGAAATCTTATGCAGACCTAAAGCGAAAAGACATTGAGTTTCAAGTTGGTGGTAAGGTATTTTTAAAAGTGTCTCCATGGAAGAAAGTCCTTAGATTTGGACGAAAGGGCAAGTTAAGTCCGCGTTTTATTGGACCGTATGAAATAATTGAAAAAGTTGGACCGGTAGCATATCGGCTAGCTTTACCACCCGAATTAGAAAAGATTCATGATGTGTTTCACGTATCTATGTTACGTCGGTATCGTTCGGATCCTTCACATAATTTCACCGATGAAATTGAACTGCGACTGATATGACTTATGAAGAAGAACCGATTAAGATTTTAGCTCGAGAAGTCAAACAACTAAGAAATAAAAGTGTTGCACTTGTGAAAGTGTTGTGGCAAAAGCATGGGGTAGAAGAGACTACATGGGAAACTGAAGAAACTATGAGAAACCAATACCCACACTGTTATTCTGGTAAGATTTTCTAGGGACGAAAATCTTTAAAAGGGGAGAGTTGTAATATCCTAAATTAGGGCTTAATCGGAATAGTGGTTTCGTGACCACAAATCCGAGATAGAAATAATTATTTTACAATGATTTTGATGTTTATGATATGATTGCATGATTGTGTGAAAATTTCGTGATGAAATTCTATGCCTAAAGTGCTTAAATTGAAAGTAGGGACTAAATCGAATAAGTTGCAAAACTTGCATTCTAGAAGTTTTAGTATGAAATTGTTTTGGAATATTAATGAGGAGGTCTTAAATAGCAATTTTACCAATTTTAAGTTCATGGACAAAATTAGGACATGGAAGGAATTTTGGAAAGTTTAGTAGTAAGGGTATTTTGGTCATTTAGTTATTAAAATGAATTAAAAACAAAATTAAAAGCCAATTTTGTCCATCTTCTTCATTAGGCGAAATTTCAAGGGTTCTCCATAGCTAGGGTTTGTTTCAAGCTTCCAAGCTCCATAATCAAGAAAGACGTGGAATCGACCTCAATCGAGGAGAAGAAAAGATTGTGGACTAAATTGCAAAATCTTTGTATTTTGGTACCAAGGTAAGTTCATGTGTAAATAATGTAGCATAATTGTTATTTTAAGTTATTGATATTAATTATGTGTTATGCTGAATTTTATTATGAAATGTATGCTTTGTGGTTAATTTCAAATAATATGTAAATTATGTGAACTACTTGTTAAATATAATTGTTACTGAGTATTGATTTGGCATTCTACGGAAGACTGCAAGGATAAGTGTTCGAGGAAAAAGCCCGTTTGAACCTTAGGAATAGATTAGGATACAAGTGACATGTCACTAGGATGGTTGAGCATCCGAACTCGTTGAGTTGAGTCCAAGTTCACTTATGGATGCGAATGTCCGAACTCGTTGAGTTGAGTCCGAGTTCGTGAGATGTAACTAGGCATCCGAACTCGTTGAGTTGAGTCCGAGTTCACTTATGGATGCGAACGCCCGAGCTCGTTGAGTTGAGTCCGAGTTCGCTTATGGGCGGGTTACATGATTGCTTGATTGAATATGTGGCACTTATGTGCAAGTTATCCATGTATCCGAATTATATTCGATGTGTTCAACGGGTAAAGTTCTACTCAAATGGAGGAAAATTTCGAGATGTAAAGAGACGTATTGGTAAGTGATATGAAATGGATATTTTGGACAGGTATGTATTTAACCCTCGGGTTGAGTATTGATACAACCACGATAAGGTAATAAGATGATGAAGAATGATTAAAATGTGATATGTGTTTTAGTGATGTATGCTAATGTTGACTGGTATAACTGCTTGTTATGTTACTTATTATTTGCATATGAACATACTAAGCATTTATGCTTACTCCTCCTTCTTACTCATTGTAGTTTTGGACAAGCCACTCGAGTCGGGATAGGTCGAAGGCTCGATCCACACTATCCGAAGATTTTGGTAAATGGCTTGTAAATTTAAGTATGGCATGTATAGCAATATACCCATTTTGTGTAAATGATCTTATGGTATGGTTGTGAAATGGTTGAGGAAATGCTTGATAATGATAAATTATGAAAATGGTTAGTTTAGATTATGTTTGATGTTAAGGAAAACTATTAAGATACTTAGTGCATAAAAACTCATAAAAGGATGAAATTTACCATAAATGAATACTGCAGCAATACTAATGCGAGTTTGAAAATTTACTAAAAATCATAGAAATTGAATTTGGTGGTGAAATACATATCAAATTGAAGCTTATTATGTCTAGTTTCACATGAAACAAATGAAACAAGTAAAGGAAGTATATGCTAGAAGATATTTTAATTTTAGTGAAAGCAGTCATAGCAGGTTCTGAATCCCTGTTCCTACTTTATAAATTCACCATAAATTGTAAAGATATAATTAGGTGGTGTATTTTATATCCTAAGAATCCTTATTTAGTCTAGTTTTAGTATAAACAAACCTCATAGTCATATGAATTTTGTACAGAGAGAAATGTGGTTCGTAGTAAAATGAGGTCGACCAATCGAGTCTTGAAACAGGGTAACTTTAACTAATAAACTGTACTAATTGGCCCAACCAAAATTCTAAAAAAATTAGTAGATAGTTTTATGAGTCTAGATTCAGGAAAAATTTACGGATCTTCATTTCGAGTTTTGTAACTCGAGATATGATTTTTCTTGTGATGTGGACGCAAGTAGCTTAAAAGTCGTGAATGTAGAAACAAATAATTCAAAGTTCTAAAATGTTAAACTAAGCTTAGTAACACCTCATACTCGACTCGTGACGGTCTCGGGTGTGGGGGCGTTACAATTCGGCCATCTAATTAAGTGTATAGGTGATGTTAAATCTAATTTTTGCACATTTAGCTATATAAGTATGCCCATTTGTGATATTACCTTTGATTGTATAAAATCGACTAAAATGAGTAATTAGTAAGGGTGGTTGCCTAATATACAAATATATATATATATATATATATGTATGTGTAATTGGATTATTGATAGTAAGGTGATATTATATGGTTATTAGCTGAATGGCTCAAAAGCATAAGGTAGAAAGATAAAAATTTACCATGTGTTTCTTATGATATGAAATCATTAATATTTTGATATAAATATTTAGCAAGACCGTTAAACTAGTTAATTTATTTGATTAAGCTCAAGAAATTAAAGGAGGGGAATCAAGCAAGGGCAAAGCAAAGAACATCGAGTAGCCGAGTTGGAACCGTTTTACCCAACACAAAGTAAGTCCTTAAGCATTTTTGTAAGGTTGATTAGTTGTATATAAATAATACTAGTGAATCATAAAAGAATTCCTTTTGATAAGTATTCTTTTGGAGTGATTTTCCTATTTATTAATGTGACCATATGTGCTATTTGAATTAAGTAAATTGCCTTATCATAATGAGTTAACATATGGCGCTATGTGTGCGGAATTAAGTGGCACTATGTGTGTTGATTTGGATGTTGAAGCATGAGAGAAAATCCAATGCACTGAGTGTGCGGTTTACTATGGCACTATGTGTGCGAGTGTGACGAGCACTATGTGTGTAAATTCGGTTGATAATATAAAATGTGCACGAAAGAACGAAGTGATAGAACTAGTAACTAAAATATCGAACTTGAGACATGTGCTGAGTAGGTATAAATTTATCTAGTGCATCATGGTTCCATGCTTTGAGGAATCGGGTCTAAATCAATTGGGTTGTTTTGGTATTTTATTTGATTGTAGGACTTGGCATGAGATTGAATCGAAATTCTAAGAAATTATAGCATAGTTCGGTGTGGTTGGAGTAATTGATTTTGCATTATTTGTTTTCTCTTATGATCTTTTATCAATGGACGGTATGTAAGGCTTATGACTTACTGAGTTATATACTCATTTCGTGTGTTTACTTGTCACTTATTTAGGTTTCTTTGATCCATTTTGTGTGCTCGGGACTATCGTCGAAGTCATCACACTAGCTTGCAACTTTTTGGTATCCTCTTCTTAGTTGGTCTAAGAGAACATTTTGGCATGTATAGGTTATTATGTTTTTGTTTGAACTTTGATATGTATACCTTTAGCCATGCGAATATGGCTTGCTATTTATGTTTGGATTTGGTCTTATGGGTGCTTAGTTATAAGGTTTAGTAAGTTTGGTCTTGATAATTTAGTTATGCTTGATAGTGGTTTAGATTCGTTTTAGTTAAAGTGATCAGTACTATGAATGGATGATGTTTGTGGTAAGTATTTCATGCATTGAAAATGACTTTAATCTTAGGTTCGAATTCGGTTTTGGTTGAGTAATAGTCTAAGTCTATTTGATTATTATGCCGTATGTCATGGCTGATCATTTTTGGTGTTATTTTAAAAATGTATCTAAGTATATAAAACTTGTGAAGGTACTTTGTGTTTCGCCTATATGTTTTTATTGGATGTTAATTAAGTTAATGTTGGCCATGTGCATGTTAAGTAAAAATCAAGACTTATACATGGTATAATTTGATGTTCACTTATAATATATACTAAGGCATGTGTATATAATATTCGACCTTATTATGTTAATTGGAAATTTTTTTATATGCTTTACTTTTGTATAAAGGTGTGTATATTTTGGGTGTTACAGACGTGAATTTGAAAAATCACTAAAAATAGTAGAAATGGAATTAAATAATGAATAAGTTATGGAATCGAAGCTTGATGAGTCTATTTTCATATAAAAGAAGTGAAATAGGTATATGAGCTGTTTAAGTAATGAATTAAGTCCGTTAACACCTCGTGTTTGACTCCGGCAACGGTCTCGGGTATGGGGCGTTACATTACGCGTCTCGTCAGCTTAAGCCTCACGAGGTGAATTACCTCACTCATGACTTGGAGTTAGCTACGGTGGCTTTCGCAATAAATATTTGGAAGCATTACTTATACGGTGAGAAGTCTATTATTTACATAGATCATAAAAGCCTCAAGTACCTCCTTACTCAAAAGGAGTTGAACCTTAGGCAACGAAGGTGGATAGAGTTGCCTAAGGATTATGATTGTTCAATTGAGTACCACCTTGGTAAGGCTAATGTGGTAGCTGACGCACTCAGCCGTAGGGTTGTATCTAATTTGAGAGCAATGTTTGCTCCTCTCAACCTGTTTGATGATCGTAGCTTGTTGGCTGAGCTTCAAGTGAAACTGACCTGGACTGATCAAATTAAGGAGAAACAGTTGTTGGATGAGTCATTGGTTTCTCATTTTCGATTAGTTGAGAATGGAAAGACTGCGGATTTTGGGCTGAATAGTGAGGGAGTATTATGTTTCCGTGGAAGAGTTTGTATACCAAGGGATTCTGATTTGAGGCAATCTATACTGCAAGAGGTGCATAGTAGTCTGTATGCTATACATCCTGGCAGAAATAAGTTATATCAAGATCTTCATGAGCTGTACTGGTGGCCAGGGTTTAAGCGTGAGGTTACTGATTTCGTGGGTAAGTGCTTGGCATGCCAGTAAGTTAAGGCTGAGCATCAACTGCCTTCTGGGTTACTGCAGCCAGTAAAGATTCCACTCTGGAAGTGGGAGAGGGTAACCATGGATTTTGTAAGTGGGCTACCCTTAACACCGACTAAGAAGGATTCAGTATGGGTTATTGTAGACCGATTAACTAAATCTGCCCACTTTACACCGGTCTATACTAATTATTCGCTGCAGAAGTTGGCTAAATTGTATGTGGCTGAGATTGTGAGACTGCATGAGGTACCAGTTTTTATCATTTTGGACAGAGATCCTAGATTCACGTCTCGGTTCTGGAAGAAGTTACACGAGACTCTGGGTACAAGGTTGGACTTCAATACTGCGTTCCATCTTCAAACAGTCAGAAGGGGTGATTTAGATACTGGAGGACATGTTAAGATGTTGTGTATCAGACTTTTGAGGTAGCTGGGAGGACTACTTGCCATTAGCAGAGTTTGCATATAGCAACAGTTATTAGTCCAGTATTCAAATGGCACCGTACGAGGCATTGTATGGTCGTAGGTGTCGTACTCCTACATATTGGACTAAGCTGGGTGGGCCTCGAGCTCTAGGGCTAGAGTTGGTTTCTGATACCGAAGAAAAGGTGAAGTTGATTTGAGGTCAGTTAAAAGAAGCATCTGATAGGCAGAAGTTTTATGCAGACTTAAAGAGTGAAGAGATCGAGTACTCTGTAGGGGATTATGTCTTTCCGAAGGTCTCACCATGGAAGAAAATTTTGAAATTTGGACGAAAAGGCAAACTGAGGCCTAGATTAATCAGACTTTACTGAGTATTAAAGCGTGTGGGACCGGTTGCCTATCAAATCAAGTTGCCTCCTGAATTAGACAGAATTCATGATGTGTCCCACGTCTCCATATTGTAGCGATATCGATCTGGTCCTTCACATATAGTGCTAGTTGAGGAATTTGAGGTTAGGCCTGATCTAACTATCGTGGAAGAATCGGTACAGATACAGGATCGTGACGTTAAGGTATTAAGGAGGAAATCTGTCCCACTGGTCAAAGTGCTATGGCATAATCATGGTTCAAAAGAAGCTACGTGGGAACCAAAGGAGGCAATGCGACAACAATACCCTCACTTATTCTGACAAGGTAAATTTTAAGGCCAAAATTTCTTTTAGGGGGTAGAGTTGTAACCCCCCAAAAATATAGGGTCTAAAATTTTGCATGATTTGGCATAAATTTCATGTTTACTTTAATGGCTAGGTGATTTTGGTGTGTTTGGAAGTGTCTGGGAAGTCTTGGGTTCAAGCTCTGGCTTTTGCAGAATTTTTTATTTTACTCTTAAATGAATCTGGATACTAGCACATGAGCTTTATAAATAAATGCGGTAGATTTATGTCACAAGTGAGCTTGTGGTCTAGTGGTGGTGGCGTGTCATGGTTATTGTGAGAGCTTGGGTTCAAAACCCATGGAATGTAAAGGGATATTTGTTTTATTTCTTTGTGGTGAGAGATGTGGAGTTTGACTAAAAATCTATTGGATGAGGTTTGAATTGGTCAAGGAGGAGAGAATTAAGGGCTGTGGTTGGTAGTTGGGTGATATGGAGGAGAAATAGGAGAAGAAAATCAAGGAATTCAAAACTTGGAGATATGTAGCCGATTGGGGAAGCTTGTGTGTGCAAATTCGGCTAGGGGTCTCTTTTGTGTGTAATTCGGTATTTTGAGAGCATTTTAGGGTATTTTTCTTTATGCCAATTTTGAGTTTTGGTGTTGTGACACCTAGTTTCAGTTTTTCCTAAGTGTCGAATTTTCCTGTTTTCTCTTTTCTTGCGATTTCGTGCTCTACCTTGGTGACCAAATTGCTTTTGGGCATTTTCTTTATTTTCTTTCTTTAAGCCGAACCTTGCCTTTTCCTCCTCTCAATCTTAATTCTTCATTTGGCTGAACCTTTGTCCCTCTTCTCTCATATTCAAGTCGACTATACTTTTTTTTCTTTCTCTCTCTCTCTCTTTGTTCAAGTTTCAGTAGTGGTGGTTCTAATCATTTGTTTCAGATTGCAATCTTTGACCCTCTGCGTGATATGAGGTTTGTTGGGTCCTAGGTGTCCCGAGGGGTTTTTTAGAAGTACTAAAGCTTTCAGAACCTCTTTGTTGATTTTGATCTAAGGTAATCTTGTTCTCAATTATTTGGTTCAACTGGGAATAGATGTGATTATGTTCTATTGTGGCTGAATACTTGTTCCCTAATCTAGGGGTTGTACCTTTCAGATTCGTGCATATCAACCCTTGCGTTAGGCAGTCGTAACTGATAGATGAATCTTTTACCGTAGTTAATCAACAAGGAAGGGTGATCGGTTCTAGCCAACTATCGTAGAGGAGTAGCGGTATTTTCTCAACCAACGTGAGCAAGGGTTGTCGATTTGGGGGTAAAACTGATTATTAACCCTATTGGTTGTAAAGCTGATTTGTGTATCTTGGTTGATTATAGGTTCAGAGAGCGTGGATCTTAGCTAGTTTTCGTGAAAAGGTGTGTAACCGTACACCCAATTTTGCTACTGTCAAAACATTGGATAAAGGTGTGTATTCACACTACTATGTTACTGTGAATTAGCAAAAGCCAAAAAGCCAAAAAGCTGAAACTTCGGCATTTGAGGCCTCACAAGCGTGTGAACGCTTGTGTGGTAAACTAAGCCCACAAATCATGGGCGACAGACTGTAGAGGCCGCCACGAGCGTTCTTCTAGGCTTGGGCTGTTATGGGTCTTGTTGGGCCAAGATGGGCCTTGTGGGCCCAATGGGCTCGTGAGCCCCACATGGATAAAATTTACGATAAGTGAAAAATAATGGAGTGGGCTATGGTGATCGCATAGTCGAGACTAAACTTGTGTTAAATGGGCCACACGAGCGTGTGGGCCCCTTTGGGCCGAGTAACGGGCCTTAGGCCCATTTACACTATTTTGGCCATATGGGTTATCTGAGTCGTTAGAGACGATTATAGACCTTTTAAAGGGTCGTTATCTGTATCGAGACCCCAAAATTAGTTAAATAACTGAAATACCCTTGAGGGGTATACCCCTAATCGACGAAATAACCATTATACCCCTAGTGGTAGGTTAATTGATGTGTGTATGACATTTGTATGACTAGTTTGAGTATGACGTACTGCATATACGTAATGTTTATGACATGACATACTGCATGGGGTTGGGTTTCTAATTTGGAGGAAGTACTATATTAGTGGCTTTGCCACGTAATTACTGCTTTGGTGGCTTTGCCACGTTTACTGTTATTAGCAGTTTTGCTGCATTACTGTTAGCAACTTCGCTGCGATATTGGTGTGTTGGCTAGGTGGGTGATTTAATCCCCACATGGTGTGTTGGTTGGTATGGGTAGTGTGTTGGTTGGATTGGGGTGGGTTACATGACGCCTTTGTCTCGACTTCGAATTGGGCTTAGGCCCACACCACATCTTGATAGGGCTAAAACCCAGACTATTCAGTTACTAAATAGGGCTACGACCTAGACTGTTCTGCATGTACTGTTTACTGTCTGACCGTTTGAGGGATTACACACCGAGTTTTTGCAAACTCACTTTTTCTTTTAACTGTACAGGTATTCCCCAGCCTTAGACGATTTGGAGCTACGAAGGACTCGGAGGTGGCCACACGATTGTGAATGATTTACTTATGACTTTATTTATTTAAAGATTTTATATTTGGGTTTTACTTATGTAATAAGGCCGTTTATGGGTTTTAATTGTTAATTGTGCTTTGGATTATATATTTTAAGTTGCTAGTCTCGGTAAAGACGAGTTTTTTAAAAAAATTATTATTTTTTAAAACACGCGTTTTAAGCTTCATCGACTTAAAAAGCTTCTGCATTTTTAAATCAATTTAATATAACACTGATGGTTAATAAGGTAGACGTTTTGACGAGAACTTTTGTGAAATAATAATAAAAGGATTTAAATTCAAAAACGAATTTTTACAGAAAAGATCAATTCTCGAAAAACACTTCGATGTGACATGCAAGATTCGGCCATAACGTTTAGGTTGGGTTTGGGGTGTTACATAAACCGTAACTCTCACCGTTGAGCTATTCGAAACACTACCGATATTCAATAAGCCTCAAACGTGGGGTAGAATACTGATGCCATGTCCCAGACATGGTCTTACACTGGCTCATCCATCAAGTCGATGCCATGTCCCAAACATGGTCTTACACTATCTATCGAAACCGAGGTCGACGCCATGTCCCAGACATGGTCTTACACTAGCTCTCGTATATCTATGCCGATGCCATGTCCCAGACCTAGTCTTACACTGACATATCTTGTAGCCGATGCATGTCCTAGACATGTCTTACACTGGCTTACATCTCAAGGCCGATGCATGTCCCAGACATGTGTTACACTAGCTCTCGTTTCAATGCTGATGCCATGTCCCAGACATAGTCTTACACTGGCTCTTATAATGTGGTCGATGCATGTCCCAGACATGTCTTACACTAGCACACAAATAACCCGAATGTCATGGCATGGATATCTGAATTGTTTCTTAAGGTTCAAATGAGAATTCTTCTATCTCAATATTCATCATACATAATAATTTCCACAACCAAGCAATTCATGCTATATCAATTTAAACACATATAATAACAATGTAGATGTATTATTTACATACAACTTACTCGTTTCAATGGAATATCATATTCCATCAAATCTCCAAGCATTCAATCAACACATAAATGTAATTTACATTTGACATCACTTTCTCATATACAATATCATCAACATAAACTTTAACACAAACATGGCAAGATAGATTTTCAAGTATAATAACAATGGCATAAATATCATACTTATTTAATCATACGGACTTACCTCAAATGCAATTTCGGCTAGTTTTCTCTTTTTGTCTTTAACAACGCATTTTCTTGATTTAAGCCCAAATCTCGATTTTCTTGATCTAATATGATGAAATTCACTCATTTAATCACTAAATAAATTTGAAAAATCAAAATTCATATTTTTGGCAGAATGACCATTTTGCCCCTAGACTTTCACAAAATGACCATTTTACCCCTATGCTTAAAAATCGATTTTTATCGAATTTATTCATATTATAAACCTAGCTGATTAATTCATATGCTAGAAGCAATCCAAAATTTCCATTATTTCACACATTTATTATCTGTTTTACAACTATGCAAAATAATCCTTATTAGGGTTTTCATGAGAAATCCCTTCACAAAAGTTGTTTATTACTCAGCAAAGAATCATATTCTTCCATAAAAATTCAAAAAAAAACCTAAATTCTCTCATGGAAAAACCCTAGACTTTCAACCATTTTGCAAAATAGTCCCCTCATTTAAAAGCTCTTGTTTCAAGGGGTCCAAAAATGTAAAAATCATCAAGAAAAGTCATGAAAACCACTTACTTGTGAAGGCTTAAAGTAGCTGAAATTTTTAATCTTCAAAAACCCCTCTAATAGCCAATTTTTTAGTGGAAGAAGAAAGAGTGAAAAAGATGAAACCTTTTGTTGTTTATTTTATTCAAACTAGTCAAAATTGGTGACCAAACACCACTAATTTTGACTTTCCCATCAATTTGTCCCTTATGGCCAGCCAACCTAAGAATTAGGGGGTCTAATTTCTCTTTAAGGTCCCAAACTTAGGTTTTTTAGCTAATTGACACTCTTATCTACCAAAATAGGACTTTTTCACTTTATGCGATTTAGTCCTTTTTCACAATTAGGCAAGCAATCTCTAAAATTAATTCACCAAAATTTTCATGTACTTATCTAATCATGCTACAATACATAAAATAATATTTAGAATAATTTCCTCGACCTTGGTTTAGTGGTTCTAAAATTACTATTTCGATTAGCCCCAAAATCGGGCTGTTACACAAGGAAAATCATTCATTCAAAAAAGGGGATTCTTGCCACTGATGGTTCTTTGTAAGGAAATTTGGTTGCTAGTCTGGTATCATAGATGGAAGCGCTTTTGCTTAATCCCAAAAAAGAATACTATTATTCCAATTGTCCAAGAATTCTATACTGTCCTTAAGGATGAGGGACACATGGTTTCATGTGGGAAACAGTAACAATAAGAGGTAAGGATGTGTTATTAACCCCAAGGGCAATTTGTGAGTTTTACGATGCTCCATACTATGAATTTGATTTCTTGAAAAACATTGATTTGATAAATTTTAATGACATAGACATGGATAGCATTCTAAAATATTTAACTGAGAATAGGAGTGAGTGGAAGTATCGACCAGATACTAGACTCCCAACCAACTTCAATCAAGCGATTATGCTTCCAATAGCTAAAATATGGATGCAGTTTATTTGCACTAAAATTACACCATCTCTGAATGTCTTAATGTCAATACTTTTCGAGCTATGTTGCTATATGGAATTTTACAGAAAAATCAAATATGCATTGGAGAATGGATCCATCAAAATATGAAACGATGTGTTAGCGGCTAGAAGCTTAGGATTTTCTTTCCCCATCTTGTAATGACATTAGACAAATAAGCTAGAGATCTTATAAAAGAGAATGAGCAGTTTATGTGACCGGTAAAGAGCCTAATAGGCTACTCTATCTACACATAGTACGTAGAGCACAATCGGAAACAGATTAAAGATTGGAACCAAATGAGAAAAGTAAAGACGGGCATCCTGACTTCGCTTAAATGAAAAGTAAGACCGACACCTTGAAAAGAAATTAGCGACTATGCTTTCAATAGCTAAAATGTGGATGCAGTTTATTTGTACTAGAATTACACCAACTCTAAATGTCTTTAATGTCAATACTTTTCGAGCTATTTTGCTATATGGAATTTTGCAGAAAAAATAAATATGCATTGGAGAAGGGATCCATCAGAATATGAAACGATGCTTTAGCTGCTAGAAGGTTAGATTTTCTTTCCTCATCTTGTGACAACAATATGTAAACATGTTAGAGTTCCTATAGAAAAGAATGAGTAGTTTATATGACCAAAAAAGAGCTTAATAGGTGACTCTATGTACACACAATTCGTAAAGTTCAACCAGAAACAAATTAAAGATAGAAACTATAGGAGAAAAGAAAATATGGACGTCTTAGCTTTGCTTAAACGAAAAGTAAGATCAACGCCTTGAAAAGAAACTAGCGAGAGTAGCATTCTATTTTGGCTAAATCATGAAGGTCACATTGGACCCCTAAACATATTCTGGTATCGATATGAAAATGCCATTTTTGAATTTTTTTATCAAAGTAAACATATTAATACTTATCATTAAGTATCAATACCATTGTAAACTCCCAACCCAGCCTAAATGTTATGGTTGAATCATGAAGGTCACATTGAACCCCTAAACTACAAGTCTACCCTATCACAGGTTGAAAACCTCAAATGCGCTCCCTTTCAAATAAAACCGCAGTTACCTTTGTTATTTTGGGAAAATGTTCATTAAATAGTTCAACCTTTATTAAGTTAGGTTAGTAACATTAGCATGGTTTAAGAAAAACACATTGCTCATCATTGTTTTTGAAAAACCTCGTTAAATTTAGTTGCAGTAGAAATTGATTAAAGATTTGATTATTTATTAAGCCATGTAACATACTTAGTCCAATTTCAGAATATATTAATAAATCAATTTAAAGTATGTAAAATATACATGCATGAAAAACCCCAAAATAGAAATAAACCCAAACCACAGTTCAAATAGCTTTACAGTCCAAAAACCAATTAAATTTAGGGAACTTTAAATAAAATGTAAACTAAGTTTGATATCTGTTGTATGCCTGCATGTAATGTTTGACCCTAGTCTTGATCATTACCTGAGAAGGTTGTCAATTATGGGGTGATCTAACTAGCTGACTATGAGTCTAATCAATAAGTACATTTAACATACGATTAAGATCAATCACATAAGAATCAATGCAACACAATCATAGCAACAATATCACATTAGAATGAGTCATGAATGTAACATAATGCAAAAATAATTTCCTGCCCTAACTATCCACTACACACCACAAGTTCTTCATAACTTGTCTGCCAAACTCCAAATAGTACAAGCAAAGCTCGTTGTGGTTAAACCACCATATAAACGTACTGTAGATATTTTGCCATTTAACATAAAATGCGATAGAACCATCAGTCTCCACAGTACTCTCGGTGCAGTGCACTGACTACATATAAATGTAGACTTAATATGTTGCCATTACTCCATAAAACTCCTTCGTCAACCATAATATCCCACCCATGTACATGCGATATGTCATACAATATTTCAATCAAATGCACGTTTCATACATTTTTTTTAAGTAGCATAGTTTACATGCCAACATTATAATGTTCACATATCAAGTGTTCAACTTCACCATAAATACGATGAAATTTTATCATACCATCATTCATTAACACTTTAGGAAAATATTTCCAGTGCATGTATAACAGTTTTTCATTCAATACTTTTCATGGCATTTTACCTAACAAGATTTCAAACATTCAATATTTATTTTTGAATTAATACATGTTATACATACAAGCAATTATACATTACATTAAGAAACCATTCATATCAGTACCAAATAATCAACTATTTAGTCAACCATGCAATTTTGCAAACATGCCATTTAGTTAAGGCGAGTAACGTACTTGACTTAGCCACTTTAAAACATTCACTTAGTCATTTAACTAAGCCCAACCAGAAAGCTTAATCCATATTTATATAATTTAAAATATTATTAAAACATTCAAGTTAATAAGTTAGGATCTACACCTTATTTTTCGCACTACTGCAGCACATAGGCTAAACCCGTAATTTCAAACTTACTAAGTTCGTATAACTTATAAGTGTTATATTTATGTTTTAGATATTATTGAAAGAATGAGTTCTCCAAGAGAGACTACGCCAAGATTGCGCCAAGGAAGTGCGATCAGTGTTATTATGCATATAGTGGAAATCTTGGGATAGTAGTGTATTGTAAGATTACGCCTTGAGATTCTTTCCTTAGCAAACTTTTGGTGTTGTAATAAGTTGTAACTAGTCTAATGTATTAATTTACTTTATTTTTAAACACATTTATTTCTTTAATATTGAGCCTTAAAATAAATTGATAAAAAAATGTTTCAAATAAGGAGTAATTATCAACTGTTTTGAAATTTTGCTAAGTTATGTGTACTAACACCCGATATCTGGGCTCGGTGAATTGGGTCGGGTTTATGGCGTTACAAGTTTGAGTTCAATACGTCTGTGTTATGAAGTAAAACTCATCTTTCATGCTCAAGCCAGTACCAATATTTTTGATATGTGAAATATAATCTGTGGTGATGGAGAAGGAGAGATATGTTTATGATGCCTTTGGTAAGGTAGCTATATTGCAAACCAGACTGACAGATCACGATAAAACATGTTATTCTATACAAAAATGATATGAAGAGTTAAGAGGGACTATGTATGTGAACAAGACTATATGATATGCTCTGACTTTGAATTCTGGGTACGTGGCTGGTACGAAGTTGGGTTGTCTATGTCATGTTAAGTGGGCGTATAATGTCTACGCACGTGTTATGTAAATTGGAATATTAAGTTTGTCTGTGTTCTGTGAACACCATTGGGCATATTATGATCAATATGTGAAACTCCTTCTAAAAGGTTTGGTATTATAGTAAAAAATAGTGTGTATGGTTTCTATTTACCTTTGGAACTCACTAAGTTTGCCTGAACTTACCATGTTACCTTTTCCTTCTCAGGCGTGCTATTTGAAGGAAAGCTTTTTGTTGAAGGGATTATGCTATAGCACTATTGCTGTTGTGAGCTATTTGTTTTATCCTATATCATGCATAACCTTTGTGGGTGGCATGTAAATGTATTTTTGAAACCAGTCTGTATAATGATCTATTATTTTGTTAAGGCACTATCTTTTTATGAGAATCTTCTTAACTTTTAATACTTGGATTTGAATTATTATAATTTGTTTATAAATCTATTTATTAGAACTTATCCACAAACGAATTGAACTCTATTTTAAAACGCCAATGATGTACATTGAAATCTTTATAAATTATTATCCCATCACATGTTTTATACTCATAAATACGCCAAATTAACTACTACATTTGACGTTAGGTCAAGCTTCTATTTTTGAGGTCATGACTTCCCTTACTAAGGTCGTGATGTTTCCCTATTGGAGTCACGGCGTTGAGATTCTATTATTTGGGTTGCAACACACTCAATATGGTGTCGTGACATTACGCTCCTATATTCGGGGTTGTGACATCGTTCCTTAGGTCATGACAACACATCCCTTACTTTAATTATCTTACTTTTAAGTCCTTCGTTCATCATCAAGTTAACATGAGAGCATTCATAAGTTAGTTTATAACCCATATTGAATTAAATAATGTATTTAAATGAGTTTAGAACTTAATGGTTTGGTAACTTAAATCTGAATAAAACCTTAGTTGCTTCTGCAACAGATATGGCATCTCATGTTTCGGATCCAGCGATTGGATCGGGAGTGGGATGCTATAGTAATTTCTCGGAAGAATGATGCATGATGATTCGATGTCAAATTATGATAGGCCATGTTAGTAAGCTCACTTACTTGATATTCTTATATTTTGAAATTCCAATTTTGTTAGCATTATTAAGTTGCATTACTCAACTACAATTTTAAAGTCTTGTTGGAAGTTGATTCACGTGTCTGCAGCATTCAGAAGTCTCAAATCTCAGCATTGTTCTTAAATTGTAATGATTCTTTATGTTTGCATAATAAATGACATGTACCTATGTGTCTTGGTTACTTTACATTTCTAGTGTTTGAAAGTTTTGAAGTTTTGATAGATGTTGGTTCATGATTTATAATGTAGCAAGAATGGCTTTTAAGTCGAAATATGCATGCTTTACAAAATTAGTTGTTAAAGGATGTTTTGGCAAGTGTTGAAAGTGTTTATAGTGAGGAAAATAAACCTTCTACTCCTAGGGTTCAGTCAGTACCTAGGGTGAGAGTGACGGTACTCGACTTGCAAAGGGCCAAATGTCGATTCAAGTGCCTAAGGTATGGTACCTTTGGCTTGGGTACTAATACCCAATTTGATACCAAGCTTTGGGTATTAATACCTAGTGGTGGGGTATCGATACTGGTATGCTTAGGTATTAGCACTCGATAGTGGCATCTCCTTACATTCCTGTTTTGTGTTGATTTCACTTTTCGAGATTCGATTTAAGCCACGAACATCTTCGAGTCACTTTTGAATAAAATAGGCACTATTGACATTTGACTTATGCTTTTAATATTTCACTTACTTGATAACTAATATGCCATGCTCACTTAATTTGGTTTCAGTGATAAGCTCATGTTTGTTTGAGTTGTTTCTATAAGAAATGTGGCGTCCTACATTTATATTTATCGTTTGAGTTTGGTGTTAAGGCATTATAGTTACTCTTGATATTGAATGAGCGTGATAATTTTTTTTTTATAATAGGACAAAAATCATTTAAACTAATGAGAAATTCAAAGAACTAACTCATATTTCACAAGTAAAAAATGTATAACTACTTATTTTTTCAGAATCCTTTCTATTTTCATATTTATCTTGCAATTGAACCTATCCTTTTACGCACGCAAAAAAAAAATCGCGATAAGAATACTTTTATTTTTTATTTTTATGTTTACCACTATTCTTCCTTTTTAATATTTCTAGAGACCACCCACTTTCATACCTAATATATTATTTATTTAAAGTTAAAATATCCTCTGAATCATTGTATTTTTGTACATTTGAAATTTAATTTTGTTACTTTTATTTTAAAGAATTTAACCTTTTATTTTTTATTTAAAAATGTAAATTTAATTGTCAACATTGTTAAAATTCTTCTATTAAATTCAAGTTTATTATAACATTATTTTTTTTTGTTAAATGACTATCAATTGAGAATTTGTTTTAATATCAAAAGGCCCCACCATCAAATTTAACAAAATAATTTTAATGGTGTTAACAACTTAACCTAAATTTTAAAATTTGAAAAATTAAAAAACTAATTTTTAAAAATAAAAGTAAAAGTACTAAATTTTAAATATATGAAAAATATGGAGACTAAAAGATATTTTAAAGCCAAAACCTTTTCTCCTTTTTATCTTCTTTCGCTTTTTATATGAACAACTATTAAGCATAGATTAAATTTTCACTGTACAAAAATTTATATTTGTTTTAATTATATCTATATTATTATTTAAGTGTTTAATTGAGTTAATGTCGCAAATTAACTCAATACTAATTCAGTTTAAAAATATTAAAATAACCTTATATATTTAAAATAAATTATCTATACTATTATTTAAGTGTGTGGTTGAGTTGATGTCACGAGTCAACTCGACACTAACTCGATTAAGGAAATTACTAAAGTAGTTTTATATATTTAAAATTAATTATATTATTATGAGAATATTTTTTCTTTTTCCTTATTTTTAAAAGACAAAGATAAAAAAAATTGTAAATGTTGAGATTTTAAACCATGCGACTAATATCATTGAATTTTTTTACCACTGAAGCTTACATATATATATATATATATATATATCTATATTTATATATTTAAATGTTATTACATAAATTATTTCACCCACTTTATTTGTATATATTGATTATATCGTTCATTGAATAGTCATCGAAGTAAACTAGATACCAACTTAAGAGAAATGACAATTTTATGATAAACAATTAGAATACATTTAATAATTTTAATTTGATGTATTTACCTATTTAAATTTCCGTTTACTCACAATTTAAATTAAAATTTTTATCAAATTTTAAATGTATTTTATTGTTATTATTAATTTCAAACATTACATTTCATTATTTATTTTATATTATCTTTAAACAAATCTCTCATTTTCTAAAAATTTGATATTCTTTCTATTTATATAGGTAATAACTTTGCTAATATTGTGGAACCTTACCACAAAGTTGTTTTTAAAGAGTAGAAGAACTCCTTCAAGAGTCTTTAATTTTTAATTTCGGTTAAATTTTGTTAGTAGTTTTGTACATTATAAAAGTTATAGATTTGGTTCTTATATTTTTATTTGTTAAACTTAAGTTCTTATACTTTTAGAATTGGTTAATTTTAGTCTTTATATTTTTCAAAATTTGAAATTTTAATCCTAAGCTAAAAATAACAATAAATTTGTTTGGTTAAATTCCATTGATTTAAATATGCCAAAGGTCCATGTACTCTTCCAAAATTTAAAATTTAGTCCTTATATCTTAATTTTAAGATATTGAGTCCTGTATTTTTTAATTTAAAATCTTGATCCATCCATTTAATTTTGTCATTAATGTTAACAATGTCGAGGTAAAATAACTTTTTTGTTGTCAATATTTACAGTTTCTTTTTGTCAATTTGACTATTACATTTTAAAAGTACATAAAATTTTAAAAATTATATTTTTCATATTTTAAATAAAAAATAAAAATTAAAAAATATAATTTTTAAAAATTAAAAATATGAAAAGTAAAAATCTTTAAAATTTAAAAATAATAAAAATATTTTTTAAAAATATAAAAATTCTAAAATTTAATGTTATCTAAAAAGTACAGATTGGTTAACCCGTGAATCAAGATGGACTGGTTGAATCGAGCAAAAAAAAACTAGTTGAACTGATTTGTATAATTTTTAATTTTAATTTTTAATAATTTATTTGCTTTGAACTAGTTGGGTTGGTTGTTCTAAAACCAATTGGCCAGGCTAGTTCAAAATCGAACCGATTTTTTAACTCAGTTCAACTAGACTATACTAGTTTGCAAATTACCACTCACTAGACCGATTACCTAGTTGGTTCCCAGTTCGATTGGCTAGTCGAATTCAGGTTAGATAACATTGCATTTTTAGAATTTTTATATTTTTATAATTTTTATTTTAAAAATATTTTATTTTTATTTAATTTTTTAAAAATAATTATATACTTTTAAAGGATAATGATCAAATTGACAAAAGCGTAAATCTAAGAATGTTTTTTTTACCTTTGACACGTTACCTTTAATGATAAAATTAGATGAAGAGACCAAAATTTTAAATAAAAAAAGTACAGTGACTCAATGTTTCATAATTAAAGTATAAGAACTAAATTTTAAATTTTAAAGAGTATAAAACTTTTGACATATTTAAACCAATTCAATTACTAATCCTTTATTATAATTACCTTGTAAATTTAATCATATTTTTCATTTGAATAATTTTAAATCCTATATGAATTTTAAAATTTTGATTAATAAATTAACTGAAATTTTAATAAATAATATATACAAATAATATATTAACATTGCATTACACATAATAATAATCATCATATTTTGAAAATATCATAAATAAACCGACACTAGATTTGGTTTCTTTGTAATGAAATAGAATCGTAATCAATAATTCAATTATTTGGTTGAAAAAATAGAATAGAACTGTGAATGGAATGATGTTATAATAACATAAAGAAAAAAATTGATCAAAGTACTTTTAGCAGATTTTTTAGGTAAATGATCATTGTTATTAAATTTTAATGGGATAATTATTAAAATAATTTAATAAAATAATAAATAATTTAATCATATTTTAATATAATTTAATAAAATAAAAATATATAATTTAATAATTTTTTAATATAATTATTTTATATTAAAATATTTTATTTTTATATTTTTAAGTCTAAATTTTATAGGACTAATATGAAAATTAATTTCTTTTATTATTAAATGTTGTATAAAATAATATTTTTGATAATGTCAAAAAATAATTATTAGGGAAGACTGCCATGAAAAATATTACTTTCAAACAAATAAAAAATAATTTATCATTAAATGAATAAGGGAATATTGCATTCCCAATCCAACCAAAGATGGTGTGAGTCAGTTTAATCGTAATGTTTGGGTAGTCATTATCCGTCCTCTTAGGGTGAGTTTAAATGAGCACCTGTAATTAGTATAAAAATAATAATGACGAGATAAAAAGTAAGCTAAATGCACAGTATCTCTCCGCACCGCTGCCCCAAATGAAGGCTTAGGGCCAGTTTGGCAATGCTTTTAAAAAATGCTTTTAAAAAGTGCTGTGGAAAAATACTTTTGAGAAGTACTTTTGAGAAGTGCTTTGGAAAAATTTAAGTGTTTGATATTGTTGTCAAAAAATATTTTTGAGAAGTAAAATGTTCATTTTAGACATGATATTATAAAGTAACAAATATGTATTTAAATAATGTTCAAATTAGTTAATATTATGATATTTTAACAAAAATATAAAAAATAATTTATTATAACTTATTGTTAATATTTTAATATATAATATTAATTTTAAATATTTCTAAGTAATTAATATTAATTATTTATTAAATTTAATTAGAATATATAAACTATATTTAAATATTTAAATATAACAATTAAATATTTATAATTAGATATTGACACAATTGTATTATTTTAAAAATATTTTTATTTTTAATTAATACTTTTAACACATTTGTAAACTTATATTAAATAACTAAAAAGAGAATATAAAATAATAATATCAAACACATTTTAAATCAAAAATAAGGTTAAAAAATAAAATAACAACCAAAAATATTTTTTAACTGAAAAATCTAAAATTTACTTTTTTTCATCTCTAAAAGCTTATCCTAAAAATTAAAAAATTAAAAAATTACCCTATATGTATTGTTCGGTACTTTTAAAAGAAAAGTACTTTTTAAAAAAAATTTATCCGAAAAGGAATAGAAAACACACCTTACCAAAAGAGGTTTGAAGTGCTTCACGCTACTCGAAGCGCTTGGTTTTTGGCTTTTGGATTTGATGAATCAAAATCAATGCTATTTGCCGACTGCTATTGGTATCGTCGCTTTGAACTGGTTTAGCATAAAGTTTTTTTCTTTTTTTAGATACCTCTGCATCTGCTGCAGTCGTCAATGGAGAGAATAAGGGCGTGTTTGCTTGCCTTGACAGTCGTGGTCGTATGCGGCGTAGCGCAGGTCAGATCCAGTGCTTCTGATCATCGTTACACAGCTGGAGATGAAGTTCCTCTCTATGCTAATAAAGTGGGTCCGTTCCACAATCCCAGGTCTGATTTTTCGTGATTTAATTCTGATGAACTTGGAAATTTTATGAAATTTGAAAGATTTCGGCTAACATTGTTTGTTTTTTTTTTTTTTTGCTTCCTTTAATTGACAGTGAGACATACCGTTTTTTCGATTTTCCGTTTTGTTCCTCAGGTTTGTGAGTGTCTATATAATCCTTAGAATATAAATTTCTTTAGATTTCCCACAAAGTAAAATTATATAAAAAGAAATTGAGGGTTTTGCATTGCAGCTCCCGTGAAGGAGAAGAAGGAAGCTTTAGGTGAAGTCTTGAATGGCGATCGGCTAGTGAGTGCTCCTTACAGACTTGACTTTTTGGGTAACAAGGAGGCTGAAGTTGCTTGCAAAAGGAAGCTGACAAAGGAAGAAGTTGCCAAGTTCAGAACGGCCGTTTCTAAAGACTATTACTTCCAAATGTATTACGACGACCTTCCCATTTGGGGCTTCTTAGGGAAAGTTGATAAGGAAGGCAAGGCTGATCCAAGCGAGTATAAGTATTATCTCTTTAAGCATCTGATATTCGAAATCCTTTACAATAAGGATCGCGTGATTGAGATTACTGTTCGATCTGATCCCAACGCCCTTGTGGACCTCACGCAAGATGAACCTGTAAATGTTGATTTCATGTACACTGTCAAATGGAAGGAAACTGAGACTCCCTTCGAGAAGCGGATGGACAAATACTCAGAGTCTTCTTCGATGCCACACCACTTGGAAATCCATTGGTTCTCAATCATCAATTCTTGTGTAACCGTTCTGTTACTGACTGGTTTCCTTGCTACCATTCTAATGCGAGTTCTGAAGAATGATTTTGTTAAGTAAGAATTATTTCCTTCTGCTCCATACATCAAAAATCCATATTTAATACAAATTACTTGGTTTCACTTTTCACTTCTTGCTTTACTTATTTAACAGGTATGCACATGATGAAGAATCTGCAGATGACCAAGAGGAGACTGGGTGGAAGTACATTCATGGTGATGTGTTCAGGTACCCAAAGCACAAGTCTTTGTTTTCAGCGGCTCTTGGTTCTGGCACTCAGCTCTTTACTCTGTGAGTACCATCCATCCTAGTTAACAGTTATTCTCCTAACAAAAGACATAGAAAAGGGAGTCAATGGTTTAGTTAAATTTGGCCTTCCATTAAAAGTTACTTTTGGGCTATTGTTTCTGAGCAATCTGTTGACTATATTTATTTGCATGCTTTCCAGTACAAGTTTTATATTTATACTCGCTCTTGTTGGGGTCTTTTATCCATATAATCGAGGAGCCTTATTCACTGCTCTGGTTGTCATTTATGCCCTTACATCTGGAATTGCTGGCTACACTGCTGCCTCTTTCTATTGCCAACTTGAAGGAACAAATTGGGTATGCAATACTTGTCTCTTTTCCTGTTGCCTATCTATAAATTATTATTATTTTGGTATTAGAGAAAGAGATGATATTTTACATTTTGAGGTCTCCTTTTCTAGTTTATAATCATCATCCTTTTTGCTAAAAATAAATTGGCTCTGCTGGTCAAACCAACTAAAAAAATGTAAGCCATTATGAAGAAGCTAAGAATATTGAGGGACAAACCAAAGATATGACATAAAAGCAGAAAGGCTTCGGAAAAGAAAAAAGAAAAGAATGAACCAGAAAAGGTTGGAAATGTCAAATATATATGAGGTTCAGTTGGAGAATTGACCAGTTTTTCTTCCATACATTCTGATAGGAGGCCACGATATTTGCGCATGTTATCAGAAAGGATTTTAACTTTTTATAGCACTGATTCTTTTCCATAACACTTGTCCAAATTATATCTTTTACCATATGAGAAGAGAAATTTATTGACCTAGAGTAGGACCTTTGTTCAAAAACCTAATAGCTTGATTTGATAGAATAGTTTCATTATCATCTTTAAGCCTGACCATTTTATTGACAGCACATGGCAGATTGAGTTTTATGGTTGAAATAATTTATACATATGAATTTGCTCAGTTGATTGACATCTCAATAGCTGACCCATTGACTTGTTTCATTCAACCAGTTCATGTCTGTCTGTGGGTTTTAACTATTCATGTTGCCTTATGGTCTTCAAGGCATATAACTATGCTATAAAATCCAAGTATTTTTGCATATGGAGTGAGAATATACTTAATCGGAAGTGTTTACAAGATGGCATAATTTGTGAATTCCAGTAGTTAGTGTTTGCCAATGAGAACATTTTATGCTCCCTCAATTTTCGGTTTTTAAGAAAAACTGGAAACAGAGAAGATTGCCTCTGAATGATTTGTTACTATAATGAGCATCCTTCCTGAGAAAATTAGAACTGAAAAACATGAGATGAAATTGGTACATAGAAATTTCAGCTGATAATCATAGATGTCAAGCTAAAATTATACTTTTTTTGTTAACATTGAATGAATTCTAGTTCCTTAATTGCTATTGTATTTCAAAATTTGAAATGCCACATTATATTTGAGTCTTATAAATCTCTTTCTTGAAGCTGATTTTATGGTTGCTATTTTCCTAATCTAAGCTCATGCAATGGAAACTGAACAATTCCTTTATCTTAATCCTGTCCTCTCTTTCCTGCTGAATCTAAAAGATAGAAAGTAGGAACTTGGAACGCAAACATGCTAGCCTCCTAATTTTAGAATGGTAACAAAAATGAAAATGTCTTACTTATTATATGTAAATATCTTTTCAATCAGATGTAATATCTATTTCTATCCTTTTCAATGACAGGTTAGAAACTTACTACTGACCGGAAGCTTGTTCTGTGGGCCTCTTTTTGTTACATTTTGCTTTCTTAACACTGTCGCAATTGCTTATAAGGCCACTGCAGCATTGCCATTTGGAACCATTGTGGTTATTTTTCTCATATGGGCTCTGGTCACATCTCCTTTATTAATATTAGGAGGTATTGCTGGAAAGAATACCAAGGCAGAGTTTCAAGCACCTTGCCGCACTACAAAATATCCTAGAGAGATCCCGCCATTGCCTTGGTACCGACAAACTCTTCCTCAGATGGCAATGGCAGGGTTCTTGCCATTCAGTGCCATCTATATTGAACTTTACTACATATTTTCCAGTGTGTGGGGACATAGGATCTACACCATATACAGCATCCTGTTTATTGTTTTTATCATTCTCTTGATTGTCACTGCTTTTGTCACCGTGGCTATGACTTATTTTCAACTTGCTGCTGAAGACCATGAGTGGTGGTGGAGGTATGCTGTTTTTAGCTTTCTGATTTGCATATATAAAGAAACAGTGAAACACATGCATTTGCAAGTAGGCACAAACATCGTACAAGAACATATAGATGATTGGTTCAATGGAAAATATTTTAAAAATTCTCATATTAATATTATTATTTGGTGCTCAAGTAATTTTTTTTTGTCTTTTAGCACATGTTTGGTATGTTTTTCTTTCAGTTTTAATATGCTTACATTCTTGTGGTATATTGGTTGGTGGGTGATAACTGATAACCATGTCATAATTGGCGTTTTCTCTTCTAGAATTCTGAATCACACTCCATTTTTCTCTTCCGAAGAAAATATAAGTGACCCATGTGTAAATCTAAATGCTGCTATTGTTTCTACTCGGTGGTTGAGAAGCGTTTTGGAGATACATGTAGAGCCGGCAATCTTAGGATGACGTTTTATAAGAGTGTCAGAAGAAAATATTTTTCTTTAAGTTGGTTATTTTTTCTTTAAAAACTTTCCTGAACCAGATTCATGTTTTTTTAGTATGATTTTTAATTACTTTTTTCTTGAAAAAGTCATAAGCCAATAAATTCAATCTGGAAGTATATAATCAGTAGCTAGCAGGAGGATTTCTTGAGCCAAATTCTGGATTAGAAATCTTTGGGTTGGGGAATTCATGTTAGATGGATTTATTTTTTCTAAGGTAAACAAACACTTGTTCGAAGCTTAATTTGGAAGGGATAAAAATCTAATATACTTTATATAAAAATATGCCCTAGAAACCTCCTCTTTTCAGGTGCATTGTGAAAACACACATTCACTCACCCTCTCTCCTTCCCTCCCTTCTTCCCTGATCTTGCAGAGATATTTATTTTTCTTGCTTCTCCAAGACATCCATTACATCCAACACAATATTCTGCATTACATTCTTCGTTTTATGTTGGTCAAATCTAGAGTATATTTTGAAATATTAATTTCTTATGTTTTTATTCAAAAGAAAACCGGCCAATTAGATCTGCCTCGGGCAAGGTTTTCCCAAAGCTAACTGGGCCTGAATTCGCCCAGTCCATTGATGTCTATATTGCACATAGTTGCCAAATAAGGGCTCTAACTAATATGTAATGCTATGTACGCTAGCACGACATGGCGTTTAAGCATTGATGACACTATTGTGACTATGATAACACTCACACAGATACTTCTGAGGTAGAATTATTGGAGTTTTAATGGTTTTCATAAACATAATTGTTTAATTAAACAAAAATAGGAATTAGAAAGTTCAGTTGAATACAATAGAAGAATAAGGGCTTATTTTTATCATTTTGCAAAGATACAAAGCTATTTTAGCATTTTAGCCTATTTTATTTTAGTAACTGATTCAGCACTCAGGTGACCAAGTTTTATTAGCAGCTTAAAATTTTCATTTAAAGATATGACTGCTGCTTGATGTGATTCAACTTATATGATTCTTGAATACCTCCACTAGGGAGTTTGTAGAATTTAGATTGGGTTTATTGTCCTGAAGTATAACTCTGTTCTGATTTCTGAGCTTAAAAGGTAATCATCGTTATAGAGTTGGGAGGGAAAATAATGTGATGTAAAAGCATTTATGTGTGATCTTATGATACTTGGCCAAGTGTAGCGAATAAATAATTTTTATTAGCTTGCGATAGTTGTTTTGAATTATGAGTTTGAGAAGTTAAAAAATAATGTAATTTGTGAATTTTGCATGTTATGTGGCATGTTTGGACAACCACTGTCGTTAGTGGGTTCCATTGAATCAGAGTGTTATTGGAGCACTCTAATTACTCTCTCAAATTTTTAGGGAGATGGTGAGAATCGAAGTAATTAGCAAGCAATTACAAACAATTATACTCAAATCTAATTACTTTATGACTTTCCGAGCATGCTCATAGTTTATTTAAGTTTTAAATGCTTGCTTTCAAAAAATAAAACTAAATTATATAGTATTTATTATTAAATTTATACTTTGTCAAGGACCGATCGATGATAGCAAAGAGTATATGGTTAATGTTAGAGAGAATAACCTAACAAATATGAAATCTGAAAGTAATTAGATAAATTTGCATATGATGTTTATTTTCTTCTTAATTTTATTAGTAATCATATCGCTGAATACTTTTTTGGACTACATAAGATCTGATTTTAGATTTTATTACTCATTAAAAGAATTTCTATATTTCAAGTATTATTGATAATTTTATAATATTTTTTAGAATTTAATATCATGTAGTTGTGTAGTTACAATTTATTCTACCAAACATGACATAGGAAATTGCAAGATATTTGCATTCTGTCATTCAAACACATCTATGAAATTAGAATCCTTGTAATTACAGAAAGTGTAATTACTGCTCTAGTAATTACGTATTCATTCAATTACTTTTTGTTGTCCAAATGTACCTTTATGCTACATATGGTTGGAGTATTTTCACCACATGTTTTAGTTATTGGCTATAAATTTATCACAATTGGTAACTTTTAACCACTTACATGACTTATTTGTGGCAAAGAGAAGGAAATTTTATGCTTATTTTGAAGGGGTCTATTTCTTTACAAGAGTTTTTACCCATCTTTCTAATTGTATGTTTAAATTTGTACTAATTATTCTCTATTTTATGTCTAACTATTTTATAACATGTGTTAAGTAAGTTTTTTCTTCATGGTATTACACTAGTAACCAAATGTATCATTAGTATATTAAATGTCAACTAGTCTTTAGATAGTCTGAAAACAAAGAACCAATGGAAAAAGGGAAAAGAGAAAAGAAAAAAACAAGAATTCCGCTTGGGTTACACCGATACAATATGGAGCTGTGTGATTCTAGAGTTCTGCTGCTAAGGAGCTTCCTATTATATTACAGTGGTTTGTCTTCATCTTGGAGATTGTACAAATGCTCTTATTCTTTTTGAGGTGATTCATTATAACTGTTTATTGTGTTCTGGTTATTCTTGTCCCTGTGGATGCTTTTACCCTGTCTGTGTATGGCATGATAATATCATGATGATTTTCTAGTCTTAGTCATGGCTCTAGGTGGTCAACATGATATACTTGGCACTTTATCAGCTTACAGGATACTGGCTCAAAATTCTGATTCCCATTCTCATTTATGCATTTTAGATAAGGCCAAATCTGAATGCCTAATTATAAGGCATTTGCATGAATCTTTGCCACATAATGCCTTTTTCTGTTTAACTTATAACTTTATTTCTCCTCGATAGCTGCTGCTTCAGACTTGTGAAGCTGCAAGCCATATAAAATTGCCTAGATTTCCACTTCCATTGATAAAACTTTCACTCAAATTTAGTATGAGGCTGCGAATACCTGTGAAATGTCATCAGACATAAAGTTGCTAACATTTTCAGTCAGTCTTGAATCATTTGTAGAATTATTTATATGAATTATTTTTATAATTGACATTTAGATAGCATCTAGACTCTTTTTCGATAATCAGCTGATGTTTAAATGATATTCTCTTTGTTCTGTTAGGTCCTTCCTTTGTGGTGGGTCTACCGGGTTGTTCATATATGCCTACTGTTTATATTATTACAATGCACGATCAGACATGTCAGGCTTCATGCAAACCTCATTCTTCTTTGGCTACATGGCTTGCATTTGCTATGGCTTCTTCCTGATGCTTGGGGCTATAGGCTTCCGTGCATCTCTGTTCTTTGTTCGTCACATTTACCGCTCTATCAAATGTGAATAGAAATTGGATAGTATTCCCTATTACAGCAAGTGGGCGTATGATGTATATATCCAATGGGAAGCAATTGAGTAGTTTGGAAGATTTTATGATGATTGCCAGCGTCTTTCATATTACAGGAGCAGATTGGGAGAAACTGCTTCAGACCAGCTATGGTAGCGGCATATGTGGATGCGGTAGAGCTATTATTGCAGTGTAATATGAAATATGAATCATCTAAACCTTGTTTCTTTAGGACTGCCAGAGGATGCCAATTGAAAATTGTAAAAACTATAAAAATGAGAATTTCTTGTTTATGGGTTTTTTCTGTTGGGTGAGAATCATGTTGATCAGGATGCTTTGCGAATAGCTGTGTTATGGTTTCTTAGCTCTAAATTCAACAATACATCTCTCTCCCTCTCTCTCTCTCTATATATATATATACATATAATGGATGGAATTTGGAAATCCTTTTGTTTGACATTCTTGAACTGTGTTGCCTACCAATCAGAAGCTGCATTGGTTGCCTCTCTTACAACTTCCTCCAACACTCGTCCTAATGGCGTTTTTCACAATTAGACAGAATTACGGTCCAGTAGTAGTAGCGCAGGGGCTCTAACTTTGATTGGTCCATTGGCTCTAGGCTTTTTCTTAAACCTCTGAAAAAAATTTGAGGGCTCAGCATCCTTCTTACCTTTAACTTTCTCTCTATTCTAGAGCTCAGCGCGCATCACATCCTCGGTGATTTTTGCCTTGTCAACCAGTGCTACAAAATCCCGCTCCTTCAAAAGAGCTATCAAAACTCTTGGACCATCCTTGAGGCCATCCTCAAATCAAACACACCGCTCGTATTCTGTTGCCACTGTCCTACGTGCATAGCGGCTCAATCGTAAAAATTCGGCCTCATATTTAGCCACTGTCCTATCTCTTTGAGTTAAGTTCAGAAATTCCTTTCTACAGGTATCCACATAGTTGGCACCCATATATTTAGCTTGGAAAATAGTCTTGAAAAACTCCCAGGTCAAACGATCGGCTTGAGTGCCCTCTTTGACGGTAATTCACCACTAGTAAGCTTCGTCTCTCAGAAGAGATACTACACCTTTTAGCTTCTGATTAGGGGTATAGTCAAGATCATCCACAATCCTTTCTGTGGCCTCTATCTAATATTCAGCCACATTAGGGGAAACTCCAAAAATACCCCTGAATATCTCCGCCCCATTAGACCTAAGTCATTCTGTAACTGACCCACGGTCCACATTACCAGTTTTAGGCCCATCGACCTTTTCCAGAATCCTCAACATTGCTTGGGACAGTGCGTCGTCCCTAGCTGCTCGATTCTGAGACCCTGTCTCAGCCATTGGTGAAGCTGGTGCTTCTCTAAGTTCCTTATTAGACTGGTGTCCAAAAGACGAAGACCCAGCTCGAGCACCTCCACGGCCTTTGCCGCGGCCTCTACCACGAGTACCTCTAGTGCTCATTATACACTCGCGCTTTTATCTGTGTTAAACTTTTTATGCTAGTCAGTTATTATTCCAATGTTTATTATAGATGTTTTATGAGCAGTATTATTTTAGAGTTCATTTTCATAATTCACCGTTCGAAGTTTACTCTAACTAAAAATTTTTCTGTATAGTTTTTACTACCTAAAGTAGTCTCAATAATATTTCAGTAAAAATAGTCAAAAGACTTACAGGATCAACGCGGAGACTCGGTGTACCAATCCTTCAGTAAAACATTTCTATGGTTTTGAATACCCAAACCCACAATCGAGTTTTACAACCTAACTCTGATACCACTAAATGTAACACCCCAAACCCGGCCTAGATGTTATGGCCGAATCTGTGATGTGACATTGGAGTATTTTTTTTCCAAAACACAATTTGACAAAAATTCGTTTTTCATAAAAACTTCTTTAGATTCTAAATGAAAGGTTAGGATGACTAGTTCCTTGTGAAAACTCAAGTTAGTGAAGCAAAATAATTAATTATACTAGTTTCTCAAATTTTAAAACAGTGTTTGTTGCGGAAGCTTTTAAAACATATGGCATAAGTGTGATGATTTCAGAAAAACATTGGTTTGTGCTTTCTTGAAAATACGAGTCCTTTACTAACAGGTAAAATTAAAGTAATTAAATCCCCAAATTAAAATAAACTTTAAAAAGGCCTTACTACAAAACGAAAACCCAATTTCAAATAAAATCTAAATTATAGTATTTTAAATAAATTAACTACGTCGAGTGGCCACCTTCGAGTCCTCCGTCACTTCGATCCATCTAAGCCTGGGGACTTCCTGCATAGATAACAGATGGGTGAGTTTACAAAAACTCAATGTGCGAAATCCCAAAATAACAAATAATCAGAGTAAACGCTATCTGGGCCTAAGCCCATTAGTTCTAGTTAGGGCCTTAGCCCATTTTTCAGTAACAGTACCAGTCTAGGCATGAGCCCATTTCAGTAATAGAAGTAGTCTGGGCCTTAGCCCATTTCAGTATAGTATGTAAACAAAGAATCCTACCCAATCCATCCACTACACACCATCTTCGTACCAGCCCTACACACTATGTGGGGATAAAATCGACCCACCCAACCCTACGCACCAAGTCGTACCGATTTCGATGCTAAAACAGTATTTGCAGCAGAGCTGCCAGTAATAGGCTTATAGCCTTTCAGTACACTTCCTCCAAAATCATATATCCCACCCCATGTAATCT
Source organism: Gossypium arboreum (assembly GCF_025698485.1). NCBI lineage: Eukaryota > Viridiplantae > Streptophyta > Magnoliopsida > Malvales > Malvaceae > Gossypium > Gossypium arboreum. The sequence goes on along the minus strand of NC_069076.1, from coordinate 24,370,476 downwards.
AACATAATATCATACGTGTATGTAGAAATGCCATGCTAAAAAATAGTCATACATAATATAGGGGTATTTCAGTCAATTTACCTCACAAGGGTATAATGGTCATTTCATCTGTATAGGGTCTAAGTACACTTACCGATCCAACAGTGGGTCTACAGTCGTCTTAGGCGACCCATAGTCAAATAGTGATAATAGGCCTCTAGGCCATTATCTCATATGGCCCACTTAGCCCAGAAATGGCCTTAACCGTGTAGTTTACACAGCCTGGTGCACAATCTACCTCACTTTATGCGATTTTTTCGTATGGGGCCCATGGGCCCACATGGCCCATTAGGCCCAAATTGGCCCAATACTGTTTCAGCCCATGAAATCGATCATGGACATTTCGTCGACCACACGGCCTCGTTTTACTACTTGGCCTGCCACACGGGTGGCCACATGCCAGTGTGGTGTCGACAACCCACTTTTCGGCTTTTCGGCTTTTTGTCGATCTATACTAATAGCAGTGTGATTACACACACCTGTTATGGAGTTGTAACTGAACCACTTTTGAATCAAGAACCTATGATCAACCACAACCCCTCATTAGTCTAAATCCATCGTTAAACCAAACCAATATATCGAAGAGGATTTGATAAATTCACTAACACTTACCAATCCAATAATCGCAGAATTCCACTGACTTAACCCCCACGTACTGCTCCAAAACTTTATCCTTCACGAGAAACATTGGATCGATTAGTAAGTATTTAAAATCCCATATGGAATACATTGTACTTAAATCACTTACCCCAAAAATGGATAGACCATTTGTAAAGAGAAGGGTAATCGACCCAGGCTTCCACTATAGAAGCCACGCTCCTAGCATGGTTTGGCAAAACACAGTCGTTAGAGGAAGAACCTATATTCGGCCCCCAAATAGAAAGAAAAGGGAAAGCCAAAACTTGCTTGGCAGAGCCAGCCGAAGTTCGGCTAGAAAGAGTAATAATAAAGTGATCAAAACATACCTTTGCCACTAGATCCAGTGAACTTTAGCAACAGTAAATCAAGAAGATTAGACCACAGTAAGAAGAATAAGATTTGAGAGGGGAGAGTATGGGTATTCGGCCCTACAGAGAAAGAAACAATGAAAATGAACAAGGAAGTATTCAACTTCAGAGAAAAGGAGAAGAAGAAGAAGAAGAAGAAGAAGAATATGCTCAATCGACCAAAGAAGAAGAAGAAGAAGGAGAGTTAAGATACCACATGGGTATACGGCCAAAGAAGAACAAGAGATTGAGAGGTTTTCAAAAGTATACGACTAAAACCAAAAAAAAAATAAAGTTGCCAAAAACCCGAATTATAGAAATCGGAATTGACCTATAGCTAGCTAACACAAATCGGCATCCCAAGCCTATAGTCGAATTTTTTGACCAAAAGCACTCCACAAATTCAGTCGACCTTCAACACACTAAACACCTCCCCACTCCTTTCACAAACGAACACTCAAAGGGAGTTTAGAGTTCCCATTCAACACAACATCTTCTCACCCCTCAACTCCCCACAATCACCTCCCCAAAATCCTCCACCAATCACTCAACCGATCAATCTCCTATCCACATCCCCAAATTTACTCCTAGAATCTCGGCTACACACTCCTACATCCCCTCAAACAAACAAGCCGCCCAAGCTTCGTAGTTTCAGTGATATACAACCACCTACACAGCACAGCAGTAAAAAGGCATCCCTTGCGTGCAGTAGGACTCGACAAATCTAGTCCCTTAGCATATGCAACACGCCACTTACCAATAGGCTAGCAGGCTCTTTATGCCATGCTACCCTCACAATAATTTAAGAGTCTACTAGTTGGTGACAAGGGTTTATTCAAATAGAAGCAAAATTTTTACTCAAGCTAAGGCTTGAACCCATGACTTCCTAGAAGCTTCCAAAGCACCAAACCACTAAGGCAAACATACATCCACATCACAAACACACAAAAATAAATTTATTAGGGTTTTTCGGGATTTGGGGCATTACAAGAAATTAAATATATTTTCTTATAGATTCTTTTACGGTAAAGTTGTCATGACTTTAAAGGAATTAGAATTAAGTTCAAAATAATATTTAATTAAAAATTAATTAATTTAATTAATTTCATAAATAATATTTATTTTGGGAAATAGAAAAATATGTATTGGATTGGATTAAATTATAAAGTGCTAGGTTAAAAGTTGAGGAAGCACATATAATTGGACTCGATAAGAGGAGGCTCAAAACCCCTCAAAATAAGTATGAGAGATACTAGGGTTGTCGCTCCTCTCTCTTAGTTCAACCAGGGGATTGATTTTTCTATTAAATAATTATTATTTGTATTATAGTAATTCAACTAGGGTTTCTTTATCTCTCCTTATAAATAGATAGCACTGATAGGGCTAAAAATACACAACTTTGAGATATTGTTATTTTGCCCAAAAATAGTGAGAATTCATTTCTAAGTATAAATTTTATTTTTTGAGAATAACAATTCTACAGGTTTCTATAAAGAGAGAGATTTACTTTATGGTTTTAGGTTTGATTCGGAATAGTTTGAGCCCATACTTCAAGCGATTCGTGGTACGAGAATAGTGGAGAAGACCATTTGGTTGAAAGTTGAAAACATCAGGATCTATCTCGTACAAAGCACATGTATTTTTCAGAAAAAAATTATTACTATAAATATCACAAACCAACTAAATTTTCAATTTTTTATTTTTCCGCTGTGCTAGAAAACCATTTTCAAATTAGATTTTTTTCTAGCACCATTCAAAACCAAGTTTTTCCTACACCTCTCTACATTAGTCATGAGTCTCTCACTAAACAATAACCAAAGGAAATAGCCAAGAGGGGGGTGAATTTAGATTTTATTGTTAGCTCAATCGATCAACCAAAATAGCCAAGAGGGGAGTGAATTGGGCCTGTAACATCTCGAATTAGGGTTTAGTCAGAACAATGGTTTCATGACCACAAATCTAAAATAGAAATAATTATTTTATGATTATTTGATGGTCCATGATATGATTGCATGTTTGTATAAAATTTCCAGGAATAAATTCTATGCCTAAGGTGTCAAATTTGAAGTTAGGGACTAAATTGAATAAGTTGCAAAATATGTGTTCTAGAAGCTTCAAGCATGAAATTGTATTGGACTATAAATTAGAAGGTCTTAAATAGCAATTTGACTAATTTCTATAATTTTGGACAAAAATGGGCATGAATAGGAAAAATTAGAAAGAAAGGCTTAAATGGCATTTTTGTCATTTGGTAAATAAAAGAATACAAAGGGAAAATCGAGACAAAATTTTCTCATCTTTCTCATGCCATAGCCGAAACTTGGAGGAGCACCATAGCTAGGGTTTTTCAACTTTTCAAGCTTAATAGCAGGTCAATCTTATCCCCGTTTTTAATGTTCTTTGCATTTTTGATATCCTTGAAGCATGATTTAGCTATTTCTACCCTTTATTTGAACTAGGGTTTATGTTCAAAAAAGTACTCATGTGTGTCATGCATGTATTTTGATGATTAATGGAGGAATATGGAAGTTTGGTGTTAAATGAACATCTTTTTCTAAGTGATTTTTCATGAAAACACCTAAAAGGACTTGTTTGTAAAAAATGTAAAAATAGGTGTTAAAAATGTGATTTGATGCAAAATGTGGGCTGTTATAAGAAGGAATACGAATCAGCTAGACTTGGGTAATAAAGAAATTAGACACATTTCATTTTACGAGCTTAGGGACCAAAGTGTAAATATGTAAAATTTTAGGGGTAAAAAAATTATAATTTTGCCAAAGTATGATTTATGGACTGATTTGAATAATGTGATAATTAAATAAGTGAAAATTTCTATTATAGATCAAGAAAAATGAAATCCGGACCTAAACCGATGGAAGAACAAGGTTATGGACTAAATCGAATCGTTAGCTACATTTTTGTACTGAGGTAAGTTTGTGTGTAATTGATACAGCATTTTATTATACAATTAGCACTTAATGTTGCATGGAATGTATATTTGCCTTTGTGAGTATTATTGATGTTGTCCGACAAAAATTTGAGGCGAGGGAAGCCGGTTGAACCTTAAGAATACTTAGGGTATAAATATCATGACCTTTGGGTTGATGAGATCCTGTATAAGACCATATTTGGGATATGGCATCGGTATTGATACGTGATCCCATGTAAGACCATGGTTGGGACATGGCATTGGCATCGATATGTGGTCCCGTGTAAGACCATGTTTGGGATATGGTATTGGCATCGTTATGTGATCCCATGTAAGACCATGTCTGGGACATGGTATTGGCATCGATAAATGGTCCCATATAAGACCATATCCAGGATATGGCATTGGCACCCTACTATGTAAATATGATTTCCCAAGTATCCCTCAGTATTCCAAGCAGTTCAACGGGTAGTCCAAGGATTTGTCAAAGAAATAACAAGGTATGATCATATTGAAAGAATACAGGTACGTATGCCAATCCTGTTGTTATTGAGATTATGAAATGATTAAACCTTAGTAAGATGAGAATGAATCAATTATGATCTTGAGTTTTATTAAACATTATACAAATCGAATGAGATAGGATATGACTACAATGATTGTTGAGAATAAGATGAATTAAATTATGTTATGTATGTGTATGAAAATGCATATTTTTATTGCTTATTATTTACATGCAAGCTTACTAAGCTCTATGCTTACTCCCTCTCTTTTCCATTTTCTTATAATGTCGTCAAGCTAGTTCGGGGACCAAAGGATGTCGGAGGCTCGGTCACCCTATCAATTGGAATTTTTGGGTATAGTTAGTTTCATTATTTTGAGTATGGCATGTATAGCAACTTGGTTATTTAGTTATATGTCATATATGCTTAGCCAATATGTTGGCTTTTGATGGTGTTATGATTCATTTTGTATAAAGCCATAAGATATGGCTCACAATAATTATTGGGTTGTAAACCTATTCATCTATGCATGTATGTGCCAATTCCATTATTATATGGCTATTGGTTGTTGATGGTTGAATGATGATGGCTACTATGTGCGTGTTGGTAAAATGGGGCTTGACATGATATAGAGTCCTAATTTAGTATAATGTGATAAGAAGTTGACATGCATGAACTAGGTTCATGAATGTTTAAGTACCTTTGGGAACCATAAATGTGTTGTGCAAATAAGGGTGGCAATTGGCTCGGAAAATAGCCTTAAATTTTTTCACACGGGTAGACACATGGGTGTGTGTCTAGACCGTGTGTGACACATGGCTTGCCCCAAGGGCGTGTGTTCTGGCCGTGTGTCCCCTGCACCCTAATTAATGTTAAACAGAATGCCTAGTAGTAAACACACGGGCGGAGACACGGCCATGTATCTCAGCCGTGTGAAGGACACGATCTTAGAACATGGGCGTGTGCCCAGGCCATGTGAAGTCTGCACTTAATTTCGAGAATTTAATTTTGCCACACGGCCTAAGAACACTGGCATGTGACTTGGCCGTGTGACTCTAATTGTGTGATGATGTCATAGCCAAAGAGTTACACGGGTTAAGGACACGGGCATATCCCAAGCCACACGGGCGTGTGTGACCACACGGCCTACCCACACGGGAGTATGACTCTCCAAAACAAGAAAATTTTCTATGTGTCGAAAAGATTCTGAAGGTTCTTGGTTTAGTCTCGAATCACTTCCTATGTACATTTTGGGCCTCGTAGGTCTTTATAAGGGACAATTTGCATGCGATTGAAAAGTTTTAAATTTGAACAAAATTTTATGGCTCGGTTTTGTATGCTTGTTTTTGTTTAAGTTCGGTAATGCCTCGTACCCTGTTTCGACATCGGATACAGGTAAGGAGTGTCACAGGGCCTTTAAAGATTTTGTGGAAGCAAGGATAAGAAAATGAGACAATGAATATAATGATTTTAGAGTGGTTCTACCCCAATTGCCTACTCTACTACTTTAGCTTTCCACAACCAAGGATTTTCCCATAAACCTTTGAGGACAATGTTTAACCTTATAAATCCCTCAAGATTTCTCTCTAAATCTTAAGACACAAACTCTCTCAAAAGAGCAAACAAATAAGTAAATAAAGAAACAATCTTCACAAGATTAGATTGTTTGCAAATTAAGCACACACCAAATAAAAACACTTGAGCTAAGAAAATACAATGAATGCTCCTAAGTGTTTACAAGAGAAAAATGAAAAATTTAAGCACAAAATATTGGTAATAGATTTCTTGATGTTTCTTGACAGCTTTTAATCTTTTGTAATCTCTCTTGTTGTTGTAGAAGCTTTTGAAGCTAATATTTATAGCCTCTAATTTATTTGCAAGGCAAAATTGTAAAAAAAGCCCTCAACCTTTGGGGACTTTTGGATATATGCCTCCAACATTCTTTTTGATTTCGGCCCTCAACACAATGTATTTTTCAGACATCAACCCAGTTGCAACGGTAACCGTCAGCTGACCATTAGTTAACAGTCGGTCAAAAATATTGGTCTATGTGTCGTTCCAGTTGAGTGATGACGTGGTAGACATTTAAATAATAACGCTGACGTGACAAAAAATAAACAAATTCAATAAACATAAAACAAAAAAACCCTAAATCCCCCAAATCATTTTAAACCCCCAAATTCAAAACTTTCCCTAAATTTTAAAATCCCCAACTCGTCCAATTCCCCAAATCGTGAAATCCCCAAATCCATAACATCTGAAATCTTCATTGAATCCTTAAAATCTTCAGCAAACTCATTTTTGAATTATTGATTGAGGGATTTTTCTACATTCTTTATCCTTTAGAACCAAATTGTGAAATCCCTTAGAAGTAAATCGTGAAATCCCTAATCTTTAGAAGTAAATCGTGAAATCCCTAATCTTTCTTCAAATTTTTATTTTTCTTCCTTGTCGTCTAAAATCATGGATTCACATATTTCGAATAGTTAGTTTAGAGGTTGGGTAACACATGGTTTGAAGAAAAAATCGTCATATGCAAATATTGTTACTTCATCACGGAGGGAGTATGTCTATGATGGACCAGTAGTTAAATGTCACTGCAATAAGTTAGCTCCAAGAGACACTTCATGGAGCGATTTAAGTCCGGGGAGGAGATTTTATGGTTGTTAAGATTTTTGGGTAAGTGAAGATTTTTTAGTTTCAAATTGAGCTTGAGCTTAATTTTGATGATTTCATAAATCTCATAATTTGTTTTGTTTTCAATTTGGATTATTTCAATTTGTCTGAATTTGGGTTTGTTTGTAGGACGGTGGTTGTGATTTCTTCAAGTGGTATGATGGAAAAATGTCTAACCGTGTGACTAATTTACTGCGTCAATTGTGTCACAGTGAACGAAATCTTTTAAAGGATAATTTAGCACTTAGAAATAATGTTATGGATTTGGTTTCATTTTATGGTAACCATAATGGTTGCAGTAGTGCTGCTGGCATTGAGGTTGAAGGAGGTAGATCAGTTTGTGGTGTTGAAGGAGAAGTAGCATTAAGGAAGAAAATGTTGACCATAAAGCAAAAAATTGAAGTTATCAAGAAAGAGAAGTCAATGTATAAGAACTAATGCATCATCATAGGTTTCGTTTTTGGAAATAGTGGTAAGAGGCATATGTAGCTAGTAGTTACAAATGTTGATTGAATGTAAAATGATCCAATATATGTTTATTTACGTTTGGAACTAATGGCCAATTTTGGTTGTTTTTTATGTAATTTAACATTATGTTTGGAAGTAATGACCAATATTGGTTGTTTATGCCTAATTTAATTTAGATTAGTAAATAATGCAGTGACAATAAACATAAGACTGAAAGGACAAATTTGATCATTTAAGCATATAATTTCCCCATTGCAATTTGGATAAATATACTTTACAAAGGCATATGATTAGCCTATACCCCATTCGTCTTATACACCATTCACGCTATACCAGCCAAAAACCAGAATGTGAGTGAGCTATACATGAACAACAACAAAAAAAAAACCAATGTATTGGTTTTTAATACAAAAAAATAACATTCAACATTGGTGTATTCCAAAACCAGAATGTTGTAGGCTCAAAATGTGACTACTATCTTGTGTTCCAAAACCAGAATGGTAGGCTCAAAATGTGACTACCATCTTGTATCCTAAAACCAAAATGTTGTAGGCTCAAAATGTTGTAGAGAGAATACTTTACACCATCCTTTTTGAATCACGAGCTGCCATGAGATTGTCCTGCAAAACAGAAAATAGATACAAGATAAATGTTGTAAGCCAAGCTAGTTTTGGCACGTATAACCAACATATGAGATGCAAATAGATAAATGAAATTATGGCACCTTGGATAAAATGATTTGCTTGACAAAGGAACTTCACAGACAGAAAACTATTGCAATGAGAGACTTGTGTTGTATGACCTATACACAGTCATGAAGTGAATTATGACATGATTTGGCATACAACATAATGAAAAGGATAGCATCCCCAGTTCCAGAGAAAACACAATATATATATATATATATATATATAATGAACAAAAAATATATATATATATATAATGAAGTTGTATTTTTTCCATGTAAGATTGCACAAGTTCAAGAGCAACTTATTACTGTGAATCATAAGACAAATAGCAGAAGCCATTCAAAACAAAATAATGATGATTTACTCATGTTTCCTACAACTGATTCTTGTGTTCCCAGATGGTCGAGAGGAGCATTTCGCTTGTTATTTTTTGACTTGGGTGTTGAAGAAGTTTGTCCACTACCATTTTGGTATAAAACTGTCATCATGCTCCTTGTGGTTCTATCAGACTACAAGAGTATTTTATATTAATATTAAAATAATATACGATTTTTTATCAATAGTAAAAGGAAGAAACTCACATAAAATTTTTGCTTTCCCTTAGATTTATCTGAGGTAATTGACTTTTTAATGGGAGATTTTCCCTTTTATTTGGGTGGTTGTGCATCTTGCTGCAAAAAATGGACCATAGTCATTGGTTAGACAAAATAAAATAAAAAAAATTACTCAATATATATAACTAAAGAGCAACATTGTACCAATTTCGAATTTGTACAAGACCACTTGTTATGGCCATGTAGGCCACATTGAGTACATGTCATGAGTAGACCTTTCCTACTCAAGTGGCCAGGCTTCAATTTTTTTGGTTCATCTTTGGCCATCCTTCTAATTTTTTTGGGCCTCCTAGGCATCTTCCTTTCAATAGAAGGTAGCAATTGGCTCAATGCTAGGTTTTTCCCAATCATATGATAACATTGATGCTATATTCATCTGGTTAAAGCCCTAAATGATACATGGTAGCACATACATGGGAACATGAAATCCCACTAATATGCCAACTTCGACAACTATATATCCTTTGATTTTTGGGGCTTAGGGACAAAATCAAAATTTATGAAAAAGTTAGGGGAAAAATGGTATATTTTGCCTAGGACATAAATCAAGTCCATTTAAATATGAAATGTATGAAATTGATGGTTAAATTCATTTATATAGATCCGGACAACACTAATTCAAGGTTAGATCGAGGAAAAGAAAAGATCTCAGATTAGTAGACTTTTACGCGAACAAGTATTGAGATAAGTTCATGTAACTCAATCCGACATGTAAATATGTTTAATTGAATGTTGTGTTGTATGGAATGTGATTTGTATTGATGCACATTACTTGAATGTTATAATGAGAAACTTAATACATGCTTGAAATGGTGATAAAGGGTTAAGTCCTGATTGAATATTGAATTCCAATGATTGTATGCACTTTTTCGAAATAAATAGGGTCTTGCATTTGTTGTGGACAGGATTTAGCTCAGACGAGTAATCCCAATGAACTTGTTATAGAAAGGATTTAGCTTGGACAGATAATCCCGATATAATATCTCTTGAGTATACGTTATGACTAGGGTTTAGCCTAGATTGGTAATCCTAATCGAGCTCCTCTGAGCTTACGTTTTATAAGGGATTTAGCCTGGACTGGTAATCCTGTTATACGACATGTGGCTCGAGAGAATGTTTCTTGGTTAAGTGCCCTAATGGGTACCCTTGAATAAGAAATTGACAGATTATCAAAACGTACACTTCAAGTGTACTATTTGTGCATCTATCGGGATTCAATGATTCAACAGCCATAAAACTCTTGACATGGCATGAAAATCTTGATATGATATAATAATGACTTGAAAGAATATTGCTTGATGAGCTCATATATTCTTACTTGATGTGTATGGAAACTTTGTGACTAATATGTTTAATTTAATGTATGTGATTAGACAATTTAGCCAAATGGATGGAAACATAACATTGTATGCTTAGATTTTAATAAACAAGATTGGTAAGTTTAGTTTTTGTTATAGAACTTACTAAGCATGTAATGCTTACTCCATTTTATTTTTCCCTATTTTATAATGCTCGGTAGCTTATGAAGGTTGGAAGATCATTGGAGCATCGTCACACTATCAACTAGCATTTTGGGTATATTTAGTGAAATCATTTTGGTATAATGGCATGTATAGGACAACTTGGCCAATAGTGGCTTGAAATGTTATTTTGTAACCTAGCCATTGGAATGGCTAGTAATGGTTCATTTTGGTATGACTAAGTAGATTATTATGATATACATTTACACATCTGTTATGTTATAAATATGTTATCAAAGGTTGCTAATGCCTAAGTTATTCCAAGGTAAGGTTGTAATCATGTATGCTTGTTGTGATATGCCTTGTGAATGATGGAAATTGCCCAATTTGAATGCTTGAATTGGTTGGTATTGGTTGTGTGTTTCAAGTGCAGATTTTGGGTAAGAAATGAAGTTAGGAATGGTTTTATTTTGTCTACACGGGCAGACACACAGGCGTGTGTCTAGACTGTGTATGGCACACGACCTGGTAACACGGGCATATGGTTAGGCTGTGTGTCCCCTGTACCTTAATTTTGAGAAACAGAATGCTCAGAATTGAGCACACGGTAGAGACACGGGTGTGTGTCTCAGCCGTGTGTGCCATATGGCCTAGAATACGGGCATGTGTCTTGGCCGTGAGTGTAACACCCCGAACCCGAGACCGTCGCCGGAGTCAAACACGAGGTGTTAACAGACTTCAAACCACTTATTGAGAATTTCCTAGACAAGCTGCCAATCTGTGTACTAGTCCCTTAAAAAATCATAACTTGAGTTTTGCAACTCTAAAATCAGTTTCGTAATTTTTTCCTGAAACTAGACTCATATGTCCATCTACAGATTTTTTTCCAAAATTTTTGGTTGAGCCAATTAGTACAGTTTATTAGTTAAAGTCTCCCCTGTTGCAGGGATCGACTACACTGATCTTTGTACGTTACGAATTGGATATCTCCCTGTACAGGGCTTCAATACTGATTCTGTTTGTTTCTATAGAAACTAGACTCAGAGAGGAATCTACGAATATATGGCATGACTCCTAATTATCTCTGGTTAATTTACAATGATTTTCCAAAGTCGGAACAGGGGATCCAGAAACCGTTCTGGCCCTGTTTCACGAGAACTTTAATATCTCTTAAAATACAGCTCATATGGTTGTTTCGTTTCATCCATATGAAAATAGACCCATCAAGCTTCGAGTACGTAATTTTTTTTAGCTATTAATTCCACTTCTACTATTTTTAGTGATTTTTCGATCTCATATCACTGCTGCTGTCCGCAACAGTTACTGCAGTAGACTATGCCAATTTCATGAATCCTTCCTTAGCCTTACTAATCATCCATCGTACGTGACACAAATTATGGCCACCTTATCAAAATTAAGGTTTCTAAGACTCGTGGGTATAGATTCTAGCATCCCACTCAAACGACCACATAGGCCATTTTCACATGGCTTAAAGTTTACAACCCCAAAATTTAATAAAACAAAATAGCCCATACATGCCAAATGTTCTCCTAAGTCGACTAGGAAGACAATACCAAAAATTGCTCACGTGTGATGACTTCGTTGTGATTCTGAACACCCAAAAGGAGACAAGTCCAAGAAACCTAAAATGGGTGACAAGAAAACACCGAGTGAGTTTATAACTCAAGAAGTCATAAGCATTCCATAACCATCCATTAATAACATTATCATAAAATGAAATAATGAAACAAGGCCAAGTGTTCTAGCCATACCGAACTATACCATAGTTCCTTAGATCCTTCGGATCAATCTCATACCAAGTCATACATTTACATTTCATATACTATTCAATAGGATATTTGAAGCAATTTCCATACATCATTTCATTTCCGCAACAATCATGCAATTGAAATCATCACATAGATTTAAATCTTACCAACTCCACCCCGAGCATGAACATAGCATCTATTAGCCATGAACTCAAGGTACTTACTCTTTCCGCTGTCCATACTCATCTCGATAGAGTCACACCTCCATATAAATATTCAATCGGAGATATATGTAGAGTTTGCACACATAGTGCTTAATACTCAATCATGCACACTTAGTGCCATGTGATTCAAGCCCGCACACATAGTGCCATATAGTCCAAACTCGCACACTTAGTGCCATACATTACAAGCTCGCACACTCAGTGCCAATCTCAATCACCGTACACATCTATTTCTCGCACACTTAGTGCCGAATCAAACTTCCTACACATTTCACTATCTCTTTTACGTTCAACATTATCATCTTTTCATACACATACATTTGTATATATTTCATCTCATTAAACACAATTGCATAGATATTACAATCATTTAAGCAATATCAAATATATGCTTAATGACTTACCTTGTGTTGGGTAAAATAGTCCAAGTCGGCTACTCGATGACCTTCGTCTTTCCCTTGCTTGATTCTCCTTCTTTAACTCCTTGAGCTTAATCAATAAATCAACTAGTTTAACCATCTTGCTAAACATTCATAATTCAATTACACATGCATATGTATGTTTGTATATTCGCAACCATCCTCACTTATTACCCATTCAGTCAACAATCTAAGCCAAGATAAGGCTTCAATATGGTTGCCTCTAAACGAATACATGCACACCAATTTCCCTCATGTGGCGAATATGCATGTCCATGTTGAGGCCATTTATGCACTTATTACCACACAAAAACAGCATACATTTTACTAACTAATACCTTTCCATATTGTAACTCAATACACATCTATCATTTCCTTCATAACCAAAACATCATCATAAGTAAGTATATACCTTAAGATAGTATATATGTCATGCCAATACATCATGCTCAAACATATATACATATATGTATGCTAGAGCCGAATCTCAAGTTGATTGTAACTAAACATGAACATGATTTGAAACACAAATCTTACTCTCCATGCAAAGAGCATAAATCACACTTGGGGATGTACCATGGCGAATACATCACAACAAAGATAATTTTGGTCATGATTACACAAAGAACTTAGTATATCATTCAAAAATGCTCAAAGAAAATCTAAGAGTCCTCAATCCACCATCACATGTATCATCATCAAGCTTCATATTTAACATGCAATGGCATTAACTCAAAATCCACCTTGGCCAAATACCATCCCCATGATATAACAAAGATTTGAACCATGGGCTAATAAGAACATCAAGTTAGCAACCAAAAACATGCATGAATCTCATGGCACAACATCAAACATACCTTAATCTTGATGCAAATATAGCCAAACCTCTTCCTAATCCTCTTCCAACCCAAGCATGAAGCAAAATTCCTCCCTTCCCCTCTAGTATTTTCGGTCAAGAGAGAATGAAATGGATGAGCAAAATTTTTTTCTTTTCTTTTCTTCCATGTATGGCAATGGGGAGGGGGTTTCACTCACACACACATTTTTTTTTTCCTTTCTTTACTACCCATGCTTATTTGTTTATTATTTCCCCCTAATGCACCAACAAAACATGTTTCATGACATGTTTAGCCCATACTCCTTGTCATGGCCGGCCATCACTTGTAAAAGGGGTATTTGACATGCAAGGCCATTGTTTTGCATGCATGCTTTAATTAGTCATCATACATTTCCCCATCATACTTTCAAAGTTTTCTACTAGGTCCTTTCTAGTGAAATTCACATTTATAACTCTAAATTAAAGCATCAAAATGTCACACATGAGTTAACACATATTATAGGCATCAAAATAAATATCAAATTATTTTTATGCCTCGGTTTTGTGGTCCCGAAACCACATTCCGACTAGGGTCGTTTTAAGGCTGTCACAGTGAGAAACCTGCACCTAATTTCGAATTGAATTAATTAACCATACGGCCTAGTATACGGACGTGTAGCATGGTCGTGTGGCATGGTCGTGTGTGCAAGTCAAAGAGTTACACGGGGTCAAACACAACCTCCAATAGGGGCGTGTCCCAGGGTCACACAGGCGTGTCCCTTGGACCACGAGCCCTGCACATTGGAAAAATTTTGTAATTTTGCGAAAAATTCTTAGAGGTCCCGATTCGATTCTAATGCTCGTATTGGGCCTCAAGAGCCTAATCAAGGGACATTATGGATGATCTCTGTAAATGAATAGTAATTTACATAAATTAATTGAAAAATGTTCTGAATGTTCTGGTAATGCTTCGAAATCCTGTTCCAGTGATGGGTATGGGTTAGGGGTGTTACATTTAGTGGTATCAAAGCTACGGTTAGCTGATTCTTGGATATCACGTGGCAAACACGAGTTTATCTATACATGCCACTATATATCTTATGATAGTGTGATGACTCTTGATCGTGATGACTCCTGATCATTTTAAATGTGTTTTTCATATAGTAATGTCATCCAACCAAGCTAGAGTTGAATCTGAGGAAGTTGAGAGCAATGCTTTAGCTTCAGTTCAAAGAGTTGCGTCTACATCTGGTAGTGAAAGGCTCATGTCTAAGAGCCGAAGTGAGGAGTCAAAGCAGGCCTTTTTTCAAATGATGAATAAATGGTTTACCCAGTATCTAACAAAAAACCCTGTTGTACAATGACCTCCCCCACCTACTCCCCAACTGATTCCTGAGGTACCACAGGGTGCTGAACCTGTTAGAATTGGTAAGCCTCTGATAGATAAAATCTGCAAGCATAGGGCAGAAGAATTTAGAGCTACTGTAGATGGTGATCTGGAAAGGGCCGAGTTTTGGTTAAAAAATACTATCCGAGTTTTTGATGAAATATCCTGCACACTTGTTGAATGTCTAAAATGTGCAGTATCCCTACTAAAAGATACAGCTTATCATTGGTGGAATACCATAACTTCAATAGTACCGAGGGAGAATGTTACATGGGAATTCTTCATGCTGAATTCAGGAAGAAGTATGTTAGTTAGAGATTCATGGATGAGAAAAAGAAATAATTTCTAGAGCTTAAATAAGTAAACATGACCGTATCTATTTGGTTGAGCAAGTATGCTAAGGAATGGGTTTTAACCGAGGCTGAAATGTGTAAACGCTTTGAAGAGGGCCTGAATGAAGATATCAAGTTATTGATGGGATTCTCAAAATAAGGGAATTTGCGGTGCTAGCTGACCTAACACACAAAGTGAGGAATTGAGTAAAGAAAAGAGACAAGCCGAAAGAGAGGCTCGGGTTTCTGAAAAAAGAACTATGAGTAAATCATAATCATTTGCTTCTAAGAAATTAAAGAAGTATTATGATAGTGTGACCACCTCTACGGGATATTCTGGAAGAGAGCAGGGCTCTCAACGTTCTAACCCGAGGTCTTTGTCTCCATCTGTGACCAGTATGGGTAGTGCTGGTAACCCCAAACTGAAATGTAAACATTGTAACAAATTCCATCATGGGGAATGTTGGTCTAGAAGTGGATCTTGTTTCGAATGTGGTTTATTTGACCATTTTCTCAGGGATTGTTCCGAAAGAGTTGAAAAGGAGATAAAACCAGCTCCAAAGCCAAGTAATCCTGTCTCGAGGGGTAAACCACCCCACCATTTCGACAATGTTGGTGGTAGTCGAGGTATTTCCAAGGATACATCAATTAGATATGAGGCACGAGCACCTACAAAAGCATATGCTATTCATGCCAGAGAGGATGCCTTTGCGCTAGATGTCATTAATGGTACATTTTCTCTACTTGATACTGATATTACTGCATTGATTGATCCTGTTCTACAAATTCATACATATGCACGAACCTAGTGTCTGTTAAAAATTTACCTGTTGAAATCACTGAAATTGTGGTTAAAGTTTCTAACCCCCTAGGCCAATGTGTTATGGTGGATAAAGTTTGTAAGAATTATCCATTGATGGTAAAAGGTTATTGCTTTTTGGCTGACTTGATGTTATTGCCGTTTGATGAATTTGATGTGATATTGGGAATAGATTGGTTAACCTAATATGATGCAGTGGTAAACTGTAAATAGAAATATATTGTATTGAAATGTGAGAACGGTGAATTACTTCATGTTGAATCTGATAAACTAGATGGATTACCTAGTGTTATTTCAACAATATTAGCACAGAAATATGTTAGAAAGGGGTATGATTCCTATCTTGCATATGTGATGGATGCCAAAGTATTTGAGTCAAAGATTCTATCAGTGCCGGTTGTATGTGAATTTCTTAATGTATTCGGAGAGGAATTACCTAGTTTACCACCGGATAGAGAAGTGGAATTCTCTATAGATCTTGTTCTGGGTACATCAACGATATCTATAGCCCCTTACAGAATGGATCCTACTAAATTGAAAGAGCTAAAAGTACAGTTGCAAGAGTTGATTGACAGAGGTTTTGCTTGATCTAGTTTCTCACCTTGGGGTACGCCAGTTCTATTTGCAAGCATCCTTATCTTCTTCTCTAGTGCTGAACATAGATCCTCCCATTCCCTCTCAGTCGTGCACTTCACAATTTACCAGGAATCACACTCATAAGATTTCCCTAACTTCCTCCCTGACCAATTTGCAAACATGTTCCTTGCACAATTCCTATGCTCCACCCTTGGCAGTATGTCAGAAATTGCAATCTCAAGGCCCTAATTCAAAATAATAAACCAGATAGATTGTTAAAAAAAATAACTAAATACAAATAACAAAATAAAAAAATAATACGAAGCTTAAATTTACATATTCACTAACCTTTTGTTGGTCATTGATAATTGTGTACCCATACCCATCTTCCAACCCAAATTAGTTGATAGACTGAGAAACTAGGCCCATGAATTAGTGCACTCCACTTCAACCATAGCCCATTATCCGAGGGAGTGATCCAAGGAAGGCTTGTTAGTATTTCGTAGGTGGTCATTATTTATTTATTTACGTTTTGAGGAATAAGGCAATGTGGTAAACTTGTTTAAAGCCATGCTAGTTTTGAACATTCTGCTGGTTATTGCTTTTGTTTAAGAGGTTTATGAGTTACAAATATGCTTAGGCTTATGAACATTGATGATGGCATGATGTTTCTTGCTTGGATACATTTCTGATGTTTGAACTGTTAAATTTAGCCATTTGAGTGATTATTTATCTAAGTATTTGATGCATGATGTTTAGGAACTAATTTTGAATGGACTAAATACTTTTGTATGTTGTACTCTTGTGGTCACTTAGAGGTTTCGATATTCGTTCTTTAAAAATGATACATTTGTATTTTGGAACGTGCAGGGTGAAAGTTTTCAAAAGAGTATTTAATAAAACTGTTCTGTATTTTATTAACTGAAGAACTAAATTTAAATGGAGAAAAGAATCATAACCTAACTGGGAAAATAATTCCCTTATTCTAATAAACAACTAAAATATAAAATAACATATTTCTAGAATATCTCAAAATATTTTATTCTAAGATTTATCTACCTAAATAACTTTAAAATATATCCTCAACATATATGGGTTTCACGTATTTCAACACCCACCCTTAAGTTGTCGTATATATATCAATCATGCCCCACTTGCTTATAAGAAAATCAAACCTTGTTTTAAAGAGCCTTTTAGTGAGTATGTTAGCAATTTGTTGTTTTGAAGGAACAAATGACATGTACACTTTGCGTTCTTCAATCTTCTACTTGATGAAGTGTCTATCAATCTCAAATGTTTAGTTCTGTTATGCTAGACTGGGTTGTGAGCAATACTAATGGTAGCTTTATTGAAATATCGATGGATACTTAAGTAGTACACTCAAGGTGTACATATCTGTAAATCGTCAATTCATAATCGAGAGTACCCATTAGGGCACATACTCAAGGAGCATACTCTTGAGCCACATGTCAGAATGCTCAAATGAGCCATGTAATCATGTAATAGGACACTTATCCAAGCTAATCAGGAAACTCATAAGAGTTTTTACTCAGGAAGCTCATAGAGCCTTTTAGATATCTGCGAAGAGATAATATCAGGGAGTTTAAGAAAAGGTAACAGAGAGTTCAAGCGAGCTTAACAGGACACTCATGAAGAGTTGCGTTTTTGTTAGCATTATATGCCAAATCACAATCGATCGAAATATGTATCAGGATGCTCACAAAGAGTTGCGGCAATGTACAACAAATGCAAGATCACTACTGATCAGGATGCTCGTAGGAACTATATATATATCAGGATGCTCGAGAGACTATATCGGGATTGCTCGTCTGAGCTAAATCCTGTCTGCAACAGATGCATAATCACATTCATATACGGGAAATCATACATATCCATCGATTTTCATTGTTCGAGCAGAACTTAACATCTTAATGACATTTTCTATCATGTAATCATTCAAGTAATTATAACATTCATATAAATCACATAAGCATTTACCTTATTCAAAATAAATACAACATTTAATTTAACATGTTAATATGCATAAATAAGTTACACGAACTTACCTCGATAATAGTTCTATAAGAAAATCTACTAATCCAAAACTTTCTCTTTTCCTCGATCTAGCTTCGAATTTGAGTTATCTGGATCTATATAAATAAATTTAATCATCAATTTAATACAATTCATATTCAATTATATTCAATTTACACTCTAGGCAAAATTACCATTTTACCCCTAAACTTTTAATAAATTCCAATTTCGTCCCTAGGCTCGGACAATGAAATTAATGCAATTTAATCCTTATTCCAAGCCTAATCAAAATTTTAGTATAATATTTATAGCACATGTATTCTATTAAATGTAGAATTTTTTCTTCAATTTTTACAACTTTACAATTTAGTCCCTAAATCACAATTCCATAAAAATCCACTTTGTAAAAGTTGTTTATCTATCAACAACCTTTTATTTTCTACCATAAATTTCAAAATTTCAGCATATTCATCCATGGAAAAATTTTCATTACTTTGATAACTTTTCAAATAATCCCCCAAATAGATAGATTAGATTATCCCGATTTCAAAAAAATAATAATTACTAAAAACGAGACTTGAATACTTACCAATTTAAGCCAAGAAAGCTTGTTTTTATCTTTCCTAGGGTTTCCATGTATATTTTGGGGAAGATGATGAAAATAAGATGATATTATCTATTTAATTTAATTATCATATTTTAATTTTGTCACTTTTCAATTTAGTCCTCAGCCTTTTCTAATTTTTCCATGGATGAATCATAAAAAATATCTACTAACTTTTCTTTAATGGTCTAATTACCATATAAGGACTTCAAGTTTTGAATTCCATAGCTATTTGATCCTTCTAGCTAATAGAATCCAACTTTTGCATTTTATGCAATTTGGTCCTTTCCGTAATTAAGCTCATAATCAGTAAAATTTTCTTATCAGAATTTTCATATGACATTCCTATCATAATGCATGCCATGCAATAATTTTCTTTCCGGCTTGAATTTATGGTCTCAAAACCATTATTCCGATTTCACTGAAAATGGGTTGTTACAACTAATCTCGTCTTTAATTGGGAGAAGTGCCATTTTATGGTTAAGGAGAGAGTTTTCTTAGGGCACAAAATTTCCAAGAAGAGAATCAAAGTGGATAAAGTAAAGCTGGACGTAATTGAAAGATTACCATCTTCAGTTAGTGTGAAAGGAGTTTGAAACTTCTTATGCCATGCTAGTTTTTATCGTAGATTTATAAAGGTTTTTTCAAAAATTTCTAAACCTTTATGTATGCTTTTAGAAAAAGATATTTTTGATTTTAACAAAGCATGTTTAGAAGCTTTTGAAGAATTGAAAAGCCTGTTAATTTTAGCTTCAATAATTATCACACCTAATTGGAACTCGCCTTTTGAATTGATGTATGATGCAAACGATTTCCCTGTTGGAGCTGTGATGGGCCAAAAGAGGAACAAAGTCTTTCACCCTATCTACTATGCAAGCAAAACTTCGAGAGGAGCCAGATTAATTATACAATAACTGAAAAAGAAGTCTATGCTATAGTTTTTGCTTTTGAAAAGTTCTGTTTATATCTTATAGGTACCAAAGTTACGGTATTTACCGATCATGCTGCCATTAAGTACTTACTCACAAAGAATTTTCTTGCTAAACTAGGGCTAATTCGATCGATACTTTTTCTCCAAGAATTTGACCTTGAGATCCAAGACAAAAAAGGTGTTGAAAATCAAGTAGTCGATCATCTATCGAGGTTGGAACAAAATGAGGTAACTTCTTCTCTTGCTCTAATTAATGATAATTTTCCTGATGAGCATATCTTTAAGGTAAAACAAATCTATGAAACACCTTGGTTTGCAAATTTTGCCAGTTACTTAGCATGTGGAATAATTCCTTGAGAAATGACGTAGCAATAAAAGAAGAAATTCCTTCATGATAGTCAGTACTATTTTCGAGAGGACCTGTTTTTGTTTAAACAATATGCAGTAACATAATCAGGAAGTGTGTATTTGGGAGTGAGATTGACGAAATTTTGCACCATTGTCATTGATCTTCGGATGGGGGACACTTTGGTAGTTCATGAACAATAACAAAGATTTTAGAGTTGGGTTCTTTTGGCCTACATTGTTCAAAGATGCTTATGCATATGTAAGAAACTGCGATAGACGCTAAAGAATCGGGAACATATCAAGGAGGAACGAGATGCCCTTGACAAATATTTTAGAGATAGAACTTTTCAATGTATGGGGCATTGATTTCTTAGGCCCATTTCCT
This sequence comes from Gossypium arboreum, assembly GCF_025698485.1. NCBI lineage: Eukaryota > Viridiplantae > Streptophyta > Magnoliopsida > Malvales > Malvaceae > Gossypium > Gossypium arboreum. The sequence continues at coordinate 24,349,466 of NC_069076.1, read as the reverse complement.
TTTTCCTATGGGAACAAGTATATCTTGGTAGTTGTGGACTATGTGTCCAAGTGGGTGGAAGTCGAGGCATACCAAACTAATGACGCTAAGGTAGTCATGGGAATCCTATATAAGCACGTATTTACACGGTTTGGGATTCCTAGAGCTATAATTAGCAATGAAGTATTTCACTTTGTAAATAAGTGTCTTAAGTGGTTGCTTTACAAGTATGATGTGAAGCATAAGATTGCTACTGCCTATCACCCACAATCAAATGGGTAAGTTGAAAGGGTGAATCAAGAAATCAAAGGTATATTTGAAAGAGTAGTGCGCCCTAACAGAATAGATTTGTCTCAAAGGCTCGATGATGCACTATTAGCCTATCGAGCTGCTTTTAAGACACCGTTAGGAATGGCTCCTTATTGGTTAGTTGCAACAGCCCATTTTTCAATGAAATCGAAACAGTAGTTTTGGGACCACAAATTCGACCCAAAAATAAAGTTTATTTTTATTTTATTATATGGTCTATATTATGATAGACATGTCGTGTGAAAATTTTGATATAAAAAGTTTATCGATTAAGTGTTTAATTACGGGAAGGACCAAATCGCATAAAATGCAAAAGTTGAATTCTAGTAGCTAAAAGGATCAAATAGCTATGAAATTCAAAACTTAAGGTCCTTATATGGTAATTAGACCATTAATAAAAAGTTAGTAGATATTTTTGGATGATTCATCCATAGAAAATTAGAAAAAGGCCAGGGTCTAAATTGGAAATCAAAATTATTAAAGATGATAAATTAAGAATAGAAATAAAAATCATTTTTATCATCTTCTTCCCTAAAATAATACATGGAAACCCTAGGAGAGAGAGAAGAAACTTTCTTGGCCAAATTGGGTAAGTTTTCTTGTCCTGTTTTTAGTTGTTTTGATATTTTTGAATCCAGGATAACTTAATCTATCTATTTGGGGGATCAATTTGAGAAGTTATCAAAGTATGGAAAATGGGTCATGGATGTATATGCTGAAAATTTGAAATTTATGGTAGAAAATGATAGGTTGTTGATAGATAAACAACTTTTGAAAAGTAATTTTTGATGAAAACAAGATTCAGGGACTAAAATGCTAAGTGGTGAAAATTGATGAAAAATTCTAAAATTTATAGAATATATGTGCTGTAAATTCTATGTTGAAATTTTGGCTAGGCTTGGAATAGGGAGTAAGTTGCATAAATTTCATTTTCCGAGCCTAAGGACGAAATTGAAATTGATGGAGAAGTTAGGGGCAAGATGGTAATTTTTCCTAGGATGTAAATTGAGTCCACATGAATGTGAAATGTAATAAATTGACATTAAAATTACTCATATTGTAACACCCCGTACCCGAGACCGTTGCCGGAGTCAGACACGAGGGGTTCGCAGACTTAAATCACTTATTGCACAGTCCATTTTAAATTTCCAGACAAGCTGGCTAACTACGTCACTGTCACCTTAAAAATCATATCTCGAGTTCCAATAGTCGAAAACCAGTTCCGTAAATTTTTCCTGAAACTAGACTCATATATCCATTTAGAACTTTTTTTCTAGAATTTTTGGTTGAGCCAATTAGTACAGTTTATTAGTTAAAGTATCCCCTGTTTCAGGGTTCGACCACACTGACCTTCAGGCATTACGACTTGGATATCTCCCTGTACAGGGCTTAAATACTGATGAAGTTTGTTTCTATAGAAACTAGACTCGAAAAGGAATCTGTACATATATGGAACAACTTCTAATTATCTCTGGTTAATTTATAATGAATTTCCAAAGTCGGAACAGGGAATCCAGAAACCGTCCTGGCCCTGTTTCGGAAAAACTTAAATATCTCCTAATATACTGTTCATATGATCATTTCGTTACTTTCTTATGAAAATAGATTCATCAGGGTTCGATTACATAATTTATTCACTATTTAATTCCATTCCTACTATTTTTAGTGATTTTTCACATCCACGTCACTGCTGCTATCAGCATCCATTTTTAAGGTAGACTTTACCTATTACATAGTTTCCATGCCTCTTAATGAACATATACATTCAAGGTGACTACAACATTATGCTCAAAACGTATATAAGCCATTTTCGCATGGCTATCCAAAGTTTTACATACCAAAGTTCAAACAAAACATAATAGCCTATACATGCCGAAATGTTCTCTTAGACCAACTAGGAAGAAGATACCAAAAAGTTGCAAGCTGGTGTGATGACTTCGACGATGGTCCCGAGCACACAAAATGGATCAAAGGAACCTAAACAAGTGACAAATAAACACACCGAATGAGTATATAACTCAGTAAGTCATAAGCATTACACTACTGTCCATTTATAAAATTTCATAAAAGAAATCAAATAATGCAAGAGTAGGTACTCCATCCATACCGACTATGCCATAATTTCACGCACATTTATGATTACATGCTCTCAACTAGCCAAGCCTCCATTGACATCTCGTATGATATTCGATATGATATTTGATGCATCTCCACACATCATTTTATTTTCATTTAGATTATACTAATAATAGCATTTCATCTACTCCACAATAATATTATGTTCCTACTTCAAATATAATCACCACATAGGTTCAAGACTTACCAAGCTCAGTTCCAAATATAAACATAACATCTATTCCTTATGAACTCAAAATATCTACTCGTTCCGCTGTCTATGATCTACTCGATAAAGTCACACACTTAACGTTAATGATCATTCGAAAATATACAGTAAGTCCGCACACTTAGTGCTTAATATTCAAACTCGCACACTTAGTGCTATACAATTCAAACTCGCACACTTAGTGCTATACAGTTAAACTCGCACACTTAGTGCCAATCTCATTATAGTAAACGTTTATACCCGCACACTTAGTGCCAAAATCAGCAACTCAATACATCTCACTTCTTTTTTTTACACTCGATAAATTTTGTCACTTCATGCAGTTATATATCATTCCATTCGGCATAAGTACATAGGTATTACGATCATTTAAATCAATACCAACTATATGCTTAATGACTTACCTTGTGTTGGGTAAAACGGTTCTAACTCAGCTACTCGATGTTCTTTCCTTTGCCTTTGCTTGATTCTCCTCCTTTAACTTCTTGAGCTTAATCAACAAATTAACTAGTTTAACCGTCTTGCTAAATATTTATATCAAAATATTAATGATTTCATATCATAGGAGATACATGACTAATTCTTATCTTCCTACCATATGTTTTTGAGCTATTCGACTAATAACCATATGCTATCGCCCTACTATCAATAATCCAATCACACATGCATATATATATATATATAGCCGAATGTGCAAAGCTTAGACTCAACATCACCTATGCTCTTAATTTGATGGCCGTATATGCATACATATATATATGATATCAACTATACTATCATCTTTAATTCATCTAAACACAAAATTTCATCTCATGAACACTTGACCGAATTCTTCCTAATCTAGCATGGCTTCACATATATTTGTAACATCCTACAAATCCACATATACCACATTTCTACATAAATTTTCTTTTACTTTTCCACTACTTCCATTCACAACATCAAAAGCACCATACACATGTATCATTACAAAGCTTCACACTTAGCATGCAAATGACATCCACACAAATCCACCTTAGCCGAAACTTAACTCATCTTCATGCCTCATCACCACAACATCAAACATCAACCAAGAAGACAACACCCATGGCCGAATATCATCTCCATCCCATAGCAAAGATTTAAACCATGGGCTAGGTAGAACTCAAATTAACAACTAAAAACATGCATGAATCTCATGGACAACATCAAACATACCTTAGTCTAGCAAACTACCATAGCTGATTTTCTCAAGCTCTTCCCCCCCCTTCTTCTTAGAACATTCGGCCAAGGAAAAAAAATGTGAAAGAATGGACACTTTTTCTTTCCTTTGTTTTCACCATATTCCTTTTTTTTTTCATTATTTTATTCTTTCTAACATAACCGCTAACCCAACATGTTTGCAACATGTTTCCACTCATAGCATGGCCGGCCACCATGCTTAAATTTTGGGTAAATTGACATGCAAACCCATCATTTTCACAACATGCATTAATAGACCACTTTACATTTGCCTAGCACATTTCTAAATTTTCTCACACAAGTCCTATTTGATAAAATTCACTTACAATTAACAAAATCCAAACATGAAATTTTCACACATGCATATGTACATATAATGAGCATCAACTATGACGGTTAATTATTATTTTTTTATGACTCGGTTTAGTGGTCCCGAAACCACTTTCCGACTAGGGTCAATTTAGGGCTATCACAACTCTCCCCCACTTAAGAAATTTTCGTCCCCGAAAATCTTACCGGTAAATAGGTTTGGGTATCGTTCTTTCATAGAGTTCTCAGGTTCCCAAGTAGCTTCTTCCATTCCGTGTTTGAGCCATAACACTTTCACTAACGGAACCCTTTTGTTTCGCAACTCTTTCACTTCACGAGCTAGGATACGGATCGGTTCTTCTTCATAACTCATATCGGCTTGAATTTCAATCTCGGAGGGGTTTATTACATGCGAAGGATCGGATCGGTAACGTCGAAGCATCGAAACATGAAAAACGTTATGAATCCTTTCAAGTTCAGGGGGCAAGATCAATCTATACGCAACTGGACCAATTCGTTCGGAGATTTCGTACGGCCCAATGAACCTCGGACTTAGTTTGCCCTTACGGCCAAATCTGAGTATCTTTTTCCAAGGTGAGACCTTAAGAAACACTTTGTCTCCCACCTGATACTCAATATCTTTTCGTTTTAAATCCGCATACGATTTCTGACGGTCTGTGGCTGCCTTCAGACTTTCACGAATTATTTTTACTTTATGTTCAGCATCTTTAATCAAATCCACTCCGAAAATTTTACTTTCACCGAGCTCGGTCCAAAACAATGGTGTACGGCATTTTCGACCGTACAAAGCCTCGTAAGGCGCCATCTTAATGCTTGACTGAAAACTATTGTTGTAAGCGAATTCAATCAAAGGTAAATACCGTTCCCATGAACCACTAAACTCGAGGATGCAACATCTCAACATATCTTCAAGTATCTGAATTATCCGCTCGGATTGACCATCGGTTTGGGGGTGAAAAGCGGTGCTAAAATGCAACTTGGTACCCAAGGCTTCTTGAAATTTCTTCCAAAATCGTGAGGTGAATCTCGGATCTCTATCCAACACAATAGAAATCGGTACCCCGTGTAATCTCACAATCTGAGAAACATACAATTCAGCTAGTTTATCCAATGAAAAATCCGTACGTACGGGGATAAAATGAACCGACTTAGTCAGTCTATCAACAACAACCCAAATCGCATCTTTCTTACTTGTCGACAATGGCAACCTGCACACAAAATCCATCGTGACTCGATCCCATTTCCATTCGGTATCATGATCGGTCAAGTAAACCCGTAGGCACTTGATGTTCCGCCTTTACTTGCTGACATATTAAACACTTCGAAACAAAATCGGAAATGTCTCGTTTCATACCATGCCACCAAAACTGACGTCTCAGATTGTTGTACATTTTCGTACTCCCCGGGTGAATTGACATTTGGCTACAATGAGCTTCATTCAGAATCATCGAAATGAGTTCTGAATTTCTTGGAACACACAACCGACTTCTGAACCTCAAACAATCGTCATCATCAATTTGAAACTCTGATTCCATATTCGGAACACATTCAGCCCATTTTGCAACCAATTCATCATCGACTTTTTGAGCTTCACGAATTTGATGAATCAACAATGGTTTGGCCTTTAATTCCGCCACTAACACATTGTCGGATAGAACAGACAAGTGTACATTCATTGCTCGTAAAGCAAACAGTGATTTACGACTTAAGGCATCCGCAACCACATTAGCCTTTCCCGGGTGATAGTCAATGACAAGCTCATAATCTTTTAACAACTCGAGCCAACGTCTCTGTCACAGATTTAAGTCTCTTTGAGTCATCAAATATTTGAGACTTTTGTGATCCGAAAATACACGGCACTTCTCACCAAATAAGTAATGTCGCCATATTTTCAAAGCGAATACGATGGCAGTTAATTCGAGATCATGGGTCGGATAATTTTTCTCATGTGGCTTTAATTGTCTCGACGCGCAGGCCACAACTCGACCTTCTTGCATCAATACGCAACCCAACCCAAGCGTGGAGGCATCACTATAAATGACAAATTCCTTGCACGATTCGGTTGCACTAGAATTGGAGCTTCATCAAATAGGTTTTCAGTTGATCAAAACTTTTCGACATTTTTCCGTCCATTCAACTTGACATCTTTTGAAGTAGCCGTTATTGGTGTGGCTATCGTCGAGAAACCTTTTACGAACCGTCGGTAGTAGCCGCAAGTCCCAAAAAGCTCGAACCTCGGTAATATTTTTGGAGGCTTCCAGTTAAATATGGCTGAAATTTTGCTCGGTCCACTCGAATACCCGATCACGGATACCACATGACCCAAGAAGCTAACCTCTCTTAACCGAACTCACACTTCATCGAACTTAGCATATAGTCGCTTATCCCGTAAAATTTGCAACACTAACCTCGGTGCTCAGCGTGTTCGGTCCCATCTCTTGAATAGACCAAGATGTCATCAATAAACACAACTACTGAACGGGTCCAAATCATCGTTCAAGATCCGATTCATCAAATCCATAAATACCGCAGGCATTAGTGAGCCCAAACGGCATCACTAAGAACTCGTAGTGGCAGTATCTCATTCTCGAAAGCGCTTTTGGGTATATCTAAATCTCGAATCAAGAATCGATAATAACCCGATCTCAAATCTATCTTTGAAAACACTGAGGCTCCCTTTAGTTGATCAAACAAATCATCAATACGCGGTAACGGATATTTATTCTTTATTGTCACTTTATTCAGCTGACGATAGTCGATGCACAACCTCATGGTTCCATCCTTCTTTTTCACAAACAATACTGGCGCACCCCAAGGTGAGAAACTTGGTCGAGCAAAACCTCTATCCGTCAATTCTTGCAACTGAGCTTTCAACTCTTTCAACTCGGTTGGTGCCATACGATACGGAGCTATCGAAATCGGCATAGTCCCAGGTACAAGCTCAATGCCAAACTCTACCTCCCGAACAGGTGGTAAACCCGGTAATTCTTCGGGAAAAACGTCCGGGTATTCACAAACCATCGGCACAGATTCGGGTTTCTTTTCTAACTCTTTGTCATCAAGTACATACGCAAGGTATGCTTCGCACCCCTTTCTTACATATTTCTGAGCCAACATTGATGATATTACGGTGGCAACCCCTTTAAGTCCAGTAGACTCAACTCGAATTATCTCGTTATTTGCGCACCTTAAATCAATGGTTTTTCTTTTGCAACTCACCATCTGCGTCATATACGGTCAACCATCCATACCAAGAATAACATCAAATTCATCAAATGGTAAAAGCATCAAATCGGCGGAAAAGCGATTCTCGGATCATTAGAGGGCATCTCTTACACACTTTGTCAACATGCGCATATTGACCCAAGGGATTTGACACTCGAGTTACGAACTCAGTAGACTCAATAGGCAGAGTCTTACTGGATGCTAAAGTCTCACATACATAAGAATGAGTAGAGCCAGGGTCGAATAATGCAATTACATTAGTGTCAAAAAGAGTGAAAGTACTAGTGATAACGTCAGGGGAGGATGCTTCCTCTCGTGCACGGATGGCATATGCCCTAGCAGGAGTACGGGTTTCAGATCGAACAGCCGTATCAAAAGTCCCTCTCTGATCACCACCCCTGCCTCCTGAAATTCTCGGTGGTCTACCCCTAACCGTTGTTCCACTAGGTCTTGCACCTTGCATCCTATTCTTCTCATCAAGCTCCGTGCAATCTCTAATGAAGTGGTCCTTCGAACCGCATCCGTAACAGGCCCTGTTAGTAGACTTACCCCAACATTCACCTATGTGTCGTCTTCCACATTGGGGGCATTCAGGTTTCTCTTGGCGATTATTGCCCACACTAGCTACCAAGTAGCTCGGAGTCCTCGATGGTCGTGCTCTAATGGAAATTCCCTGATCGTCCTCGATTTATTAGTGTCCTCCCGAACTTCTTTACTGTAGAGTACGGAGCTTTACCCATCGATCTTTTACGATAGTCTCTAGCTTCAAATTCAGCCTTCTTCTTCTCCTTTCCAAGTTCTTCCGCCTTGCGTGCTCGTTCAACTAGTGTTACGAATTCTTTTATCTCCAAAATACCCACTAGTAGCTTTAAATCTTCATTCAATCCTTCTTCAAATCTCTTGCACATAGCAACCTCATCAGCCACACACTCCGGGCATACCGACCGAGTCTTACGAACTCATGTTCATATTCGACATCTTGTCATACGGCCTTGCTTGAGTTCCAAGAATTCCTTACGCTTTTGATCGATGAACCGTTGACTAATATATTTCTTTCAAATTCGCTTGGAAGAAATCCCAAGTAACTCGTTCGTTTGGGACTATGGAAATCAAGGTCCTCCACCAATAGTAGGTGAGTCTTGCAACAAGGATATAGCACACTTTAGACATTCATCGGTGTGCATGATTCATCGAACACCGAATGGTGTTATCAAGCGAACTTCGGCCCTTTCGGCATCATCAAGAACTATGGCCTTGAACTCCTCGGCCGCGCTTCCTAATCAAGTCTACAGTGGTTTATTCAGCCTCACGGGATCGAATCGATGGCATTACGGGCTCTTGGGGTGGATTATTCAAATTCGGGAATGGTTGGACAGTAGGAATGGTTCGGGCATATTGCGCGACCCACTCATTCATCATGGTGAAGAAGGCTTGTTTTGCCCCTCATCCTGATTATTTGCAGATGATCGAGGTTCAACAGCAAGGTGTCCCTTGCGCAGAGCAGCCGCTACACTTTCAACGTCATCCGCTAAGGGTCTCTACCCCGGTTCCATTTGCTAATCAAAACAAAAATTTTAACCGTCAGAAGTCATCACATTATTAAGCACTAACATTAAGGCATGTATAGCTAGACTCATACGCGCTATGGTAGTCCTAGAACCGACTAAACGATAGCTCTGATACCAATAAAGTTGTAACACCCCATACCCGAGACCGTTTCCTGAGTCAGACACGAGGGGTTCGCAGACTTAAATCACTTATTGCACAGTCCATTTTAAATTTCCAGACCAGCTGGCTAACTGCGTCACTTTCACCTTAAAAATCATATCTCGAGTTCCAAAAGTCGAAAACCAGTTCCGTAAATTTTTCCTAAAACTAGACTCATATATCCATCTACAAATTTTTTTTTCTAGAATTTTTGGTTGAGCCAATTAGTACAGTTTATTAGTTAAAGTCTCCCCTGTTTCAGGGTTTGACCACACTGACCTTCAGGCATTACGACTTGGATATCTCCCTGTACAGGGCTTCAATACTGATGCCGTTTGTTTCTATAGAAACTAGACTCGAAAAGGAATCTGTACATATATGGAAAAACTTCTAATTATCTCTGGTTAATTTATAATGAATTTCCAAAGTCGGAACAGGGAATCCAGAAACCGTCCTGGCCCTGTTTCGCGAAAACGTAAATATCTCCTAATATACTGTTCATATGATCATTTCGTTACTTTCTTATGAAAATAGATTCATCAAGGTTCGATTACATAATTTATTCACTATTTAATTCCATTCCTACTATTTTTAGTGATTTTTCACATCCACGTCACTGCTGCTATCAGCATCTATTTTTAAGGTAGACTTTACCTATTACATAGTTTCCATGCCTCTTAATGAACATATACATTTGTATACAATTCATCTCATTAAACACAATTGCATAGGTATTACGATCATTTAAATCAATACCAACTATATGCTTAATGACTTACCTTGTGTTGGGTAAAACGGTTCTAACTCGGCTACTCGATGTTCTTTCCTTTGCCTTTGCTTGATTCTCCTCCTTTAACTTCTTGAGCTTAATCAACAAATTAACTAGTTTAACCGTCTTGCTAAATATTTATATCAAAATATTAATGATTTCATATCATAGGAGATACATGACTAATTCTTATCTTCCTACCATATGTTTTTGAGCTATTCGACTAATAACCATATGCTATCGCCCTACTATCAATAATCCAATCACACATGCATATATATATATATAGCCGAATGTGCAAAGCTTAGACTCAACATCACCTATGCTCTTAATTTGATGGCCGAATATGCATACATATATATATGATATCAACTATACTATCATCTTTAATTCATCTAAACACAAAATTTCATCTCATGAACACTTGACCGAATTCTTCCTAATCTAGCATGGCTTCACATATATTTGTAACATCCTACAAATCCACATATACCACATTTCTACATAAATTTTCTTTTACTTTTCCACTACACTTGACCGAAACATACATTGCATTTAATTATGAGTTATTTTCTCATACTACACTTTTATAATTAAAAGCACATTTTCAGAAATGACAAGGCAATATAACAACCTTTAATCCAACTTATAATTTATGCATAACACATTCCAAGCATTTACTCTATTCCATCATTTAAAATACAAACATTACTCAAAAATATCCTTAGTTCAAATTCGACAATTACACCAATACACAAGATGATTTATTTTTATTTTTATTTTTATTTTTTGTTCATTCATCTAAACTACTTACAAGCACCTTAAACTATCTCAAACATCATTCATTTGTAATTATTCATTAAACTTGAAGACAACCATGTAGCCCTTTCATTTTCTACCATGGCCGAGAACTCAAATCCTCCCCAAAACCAAAATTTTAACATGGGTTAAATAAAGAACTTGGTAACTAACTTAAAATTAACTACAATTTTAAGAATTAATATGAATTCTTACCTTGATTCAAGCCTAAGGTGACCGAATGGAGTTTTCTCCGCTTTCCTCTCTTTCGTTTCGGCCAAGAACAAAGATAAAGCTTTGTTTTCATCACCCATTTTTCCTTTATTTTTATTCATTAATAATATAAAATATAAAGCCATTTTAAGTGATAATTAATATATATATTTTTATATAAAGCATCATCATGGCCGGCCACTAATAACAAAAAGGGATATTTGACATGCAAGTCCCTACTTTTATAACATGCATTAATAGACCATTACACATTAAACTATCACATTTCAAAAATGTCTCATATAAGTCCTATTTAATAAATTTCACATACATATGACAAAAATCAAAGCATACAACTTTCACACATGCATTTACACATAGAATAAGTATATAATATAACGGTTAATTTTTTTTGTGACTCGGTTTTGTAGTCCCGAAACCACTTTCCAACTAGGGTCAAATTAAGGCTGTCACAGCTTCTGTCAAAAGGGCTTTCAACTGATCAAGACTTTTCTGACACTTTTCTAACCACTCAAACTTAACATCTTTTTGCAGAAGCTTCGTCATCGGGGTTGCAATCATCGAGAACCCTTTCACAAATCGTCTATAGTAACTGCAAGTCCCAAAAACCTTCAGACTTCAGAAATGTTTCTCGGAGGTTTCCAGTCAAGTATTACTGAAATCTTACTCTGATCAACCCGAATACCTGATGCTGAAACAACATGTCCCAGAAAGCTAACTTCGTGTAACCAGAACTCACATTTACTAAACTTCTCATACAATTATTTTTCTTGCAAAGTCTGTAACACAAGTCTCAAATGCTCAGCATGTTCGGTTTCATCATGGGAGTAGATCAATATATCATCAATGAACACAACCACAAACTGATCCAAATGCTGTCTGAAGGTCCGATTCATCAAACCCATAAAAGCATCAGGTGCATTAGTAAGTCCAAAAGGTATAACCAAAAATTCATAATGTCCGTACCTTATTCGGAAGGTGGTTTTTGGCACATCGAAATCTTTAACTCGCAACTGATTGTAGCCGGACCCCAAATCTATCTTCGAAAACACTTTAACCCCTTTTAGCTGATCAAACAAGTCACAATCTGTGGCAATGGATACTTATTCTTTATAGTCACCTTATGAGCTATCTATAATCGATACACATTCTCATAGTTTCGTCTTTCTTTTTCACAAATAAAACTGGTACACCCCAAGGAGAAAAACTCAATCGCACGAAAGCTTTATCTGTCAACTCTTGCAACTGAGCTTTCAATTCTTTTAATTCAGTAGGTGCCATTTGGTGCAGAGCTATTGAAATCGAAGTCGTCCATGGTACTAACTCAATACCAAACTCTACCTCTCAGACAGTGGCAAAACCAGGAATTCTTCAGGAAACACATCCGGATACTCCCACACAACTGGAACAGATTCAATCTTCTTTTTAGTCACTTTACTATCAAGCACATTAGCAAAGTAAGCTTCAGAACTTTTTCTCGCATACTTTCGAGCTAACGTCGAAGATATTACTGCTGGTAAACCACTCAGATGATTAGATTCAATCGGAATAATCTTGTTGTTCTGACATCTCAAATCAATGGTCTTTCTTTTGCAATTAATAGTGGCATCATGCAAAGTCAGCCAATCCATACCCAAAATTATATCCAGCTCGTCAAAAGGTAACAACATCAAATCAGCCAGAAAGCATGAATCTAAAATTATCAACGGACAACTTTTACATACTTTATCAACCAAAACACACCGGCCCAGGGGGTTCGATACTCGAATCAGAAACTCAGTAGACTCAATAGGCAAAGTCTTATTGGATACTAATGTCTCACACACATATGAATGAGTCGAATCAGGATCAATAAATGCAATAACACTAATATCATAAAGAGTTAAAGTACCAGCAACAACATCTGGTGAAGAAGCCTCTTCGCGGGCTCGTATCTTTCATCCCTTTCTGACTACAACTTACATTACCCGAATGCCTGGGTGGTCTACCTCACACTGACATATTACACGGTCTCGCGTTCTAAACAGTGTTTTGCTCGGCTAACATCGAACAATTTCGGATAAAGTGATCCATCGATCCATATTTAAAACAAGACCGATCATGCAATCTGCAATCTCCAGAATGCCATTTACCATAATGCTTGCACTCAACTCTATTCTGTTGAACATTTCTAACACTAGCTATCGAAGTGGCTTGTGAACTCACAGGGGGTCGGTCTTGATCTCGTCTAAAAAAGCCCACAATATCCTTAGAATAGAATCATCTTTGAACTTCTTCAATGCTGAGTGAAAAGTCTTACCCGATGACCTTTTACAGGAATCTCTAGCTTCAAAATCAGCTTTTCTTTTCTCTTTCTCCAGCTCTTCGGCTTTGCAAGCTCACTCAACAAGTACTACGAACTCTTTGATTTAAAGTATACCAACCAGCAAGTTTGATATCTTTGTTCAAATCGTCTTCGAATCTTTTACACATGATAGCTTCAATTGAAATAAACTCACAAGCATATGGAATGAGTCTCACAAATTTTCGCTCATATTCTGTCACAGTCATACGACCCTGTTTTAATTCAAGAAACTCCTTGCGCTTTTGATCAATTAATCTCAGGCTGATATATTTCTTACAGAACTCAATCTGAAAGAATTCCCAGGTCACTCACTCTTTCGAAACCACTGATACTAACGTATTCCACCAGTGATATGCGGTGTCTCGTAGCAGGGATATGGCACATTTTAAGCAATCATCTGGGGTACAAGACAACTCATCAAACACACGGATAGTATTATCGAGCCAGAATTCAACTTGCTCAGCATCATTATCATCAGTAGCTCTGAAAAGTTCAGCCTCGTGTTCTCCGATTTTATCAATAGGAGGCTTGTTAAATCTCATCGGATCAATCATCGGAAGTACCACAAGTATCGGAGATGGATTATTCGGGGGTGGAAGTTGTTGTGTAGCCGGGTTAGTTCAGATATATTGAGTAAACCAATCATTCATCATTTGATAGAAGGCTTATTTACCCTCCCCCTCATGGCTACTTGAGATCAATCAAGATTCAACTGGCGCTGTCCCTTGCACGGGAGCAGGAGCTACACTCTCGACATCATCAGCTACAACTCTGTCAGAAGCCATTTACTATATGAAAACACATTTTCAAATGTCAGAAGTTATCACACTATCGCAGTAAATATTATGGCATGTATTGCTAGACTCACTCATGCTACGTTAGTCCTAAAATTGACTAAATTGTAGCTCTGATACCAATAAAATGTAACACCCCAAGCCGTATCTATTGCCTGAATAGGGTTATGAGGTATTACCAGACAATATAAAATTTTCAAACATTCATAATTATGCACTTGTACAAACTTTTGAACCAATCCAATCCTTATATATATATATATATAATAGTCGAATATAATTTTAATGTTAACTTAAATTATATGCAAAACATGCAAACTACATTACACTTAAAAAACAAACCAAAATTATAAATTAATAGAATCCACAAAACCAAATACACATAATCACTCAATTTGATCAACTTATATTCAGATTTGTACTTTATAACATGTACAATCAATTTTTATAATCATAATTGAAGTACTAACTTATACATTGTACAACTTTCATCTAACATCAAGTAGGTCACTTATACATCACACTAAATCTCATATAATTCCTATGGTTTATTATTGCTCAAATCACTATTCATTTCGTTATTTATTATCGTCTCACTTACATACCATATTAAACAAAACGATCTCAATATATAATCATTATTTAACTTCATTAACCATACTTAGTTATGAAACCATTTAAACAATTTAAGTACACATACATTTTCCCATGCAAACCGAACCAACATATTCTATGCATATTCGAACATACACATACATCATTAACATTTTTAATTCGTTAATAACCCAAACCAAGTTTAATTCATTAAAACATAACATAACCTATATCATGTACATTTAAATATACCCTAAACAAGCTTATTTCAAATCATATAACACATAACTCAAACAATACTTATTTAAATCACATATCATTTAAACCAAAATGAACTCAATCCATAAGCAAACTAAATCAAAATCAAACATGGAAATTTAGCAATTTTCGCATGGCCTTAAACAAACCATAGTCAACATTTCAAAAATATGTTCTAGCCTATACATGCCATAACTAGAGTTTAACTATTAAGTACCGAAACAGTGGATAGTGTGATGAACTTTACTGACGATCCCCGAGCTTGTAACTTAAATCCAAAATCTATAAAATAGAATGAACATGAAAAGACAAAGTAAGCTATAATAACTTAGTAAGTTATAAGCAAATAAACATCCCAATGATATAATCAACTTATTTTAAGCTAATCCAAATTTCATTATCATTATCGAGCTTAACCTCAAACCTACAAATGATATAAATAACACATTTTCATACACAAAATCTACCTTGGCCAAAGGCTCACTTAATTAATTTAACCTAATATTATTCAACTTTCAAAGCCATAATGTCTTAATATAATCAAACATACACATACACATTTATATAAGCTCAAGAACCATAATATAACATTATATACATATACCACTTATATGGCCGAATATACATAATCACATATATGCATATATCCAAGAATCAATTCTACAATATTAATACCTTTTATTTACAAAGCCGAATATACATACTAAATTCACATGTAATCCTCATTTGTATCACACATAATTAGTAACAAATATCAGGTTACTTATTTACCTTATCTCAAGAAAACAATAAGCTAACTCATACCTAATCATTTAGCTCATTTAACGTATTCAATTACCACATCAGCATAAAGTCTTTTAGGCCTAAACTTATAATAATTCACCGGCGTAAAGCCTGCTAGGCCTAAGCCTGTATCTCACACCGGCACAAGGCCTGCAAGACTTAAGGTCTGATTTTTATACACCGGCAATAAGCCTGCTATGCATAAAGCCCGATTAAATTCACCAGCACAAGGCTTGCTAGGCTCAAAGCCTGAATATCACTATTGTAAAGCTGTCACATAACAATTCCTATATCAAAAATTCCAGATATTCCATATAGTTCATACGAACTTTCAAATGTTACAACTCAGTCAAATTAAACTCAAATACATTATTTCCATGCTTAATCATATTTGGCTAACTATACTATAAATCTATGAATTCCAAATCAGCATATTAAATTAAGTTACATTCAAAATTAACAATGTTTAATTGCTTAAAGACTTACCTTGGATATCAATGAACGATGTAAATCAACTATTCGACTATTTTTGCTTTTCCTCGATCCAAGTCTGATTTCTTTTGTTCTTGTTCTATACAATTTCAAATTAATCTCATTCAAACACAATTTCATTCAATTTGCTCCAACAACACATAAATGGGAAAATTACCATTTTACCCCTGATATTTCATATTTTTACAAATTAGTCCTAATTGTATAAAACAAAAAATACACAAAATCTCACAACAATATAGTTAAGCCGAATCGTCCTTATACTCATACTAGTCCATATATTTCATTTATTTCACATTTTAGTCCCTCAATTTATTATTTTTTCAATTTTGCCCTAATTACTCAAATTCATCAAAACTTCCAATACAAACATATTAATCCAAAATTTATATTCCATAAGTAATCATCAAACATCATAAAACTTAAATATCCATCAATGACATAATTCAAAATATTCATCAAAATCAGAAATTCTAGCATGGGTCAGACAGTATTCGAAGCAACGATCTCAAAAACATAAAAATTATCAAAAACCGAGCTTGAACTTACCTTAAATCAAACTCAACAATGGTAGAATGCCCTAGCTTCCTTTTCTTTTCTTTCTTCTTTTATTTCGATCAAAATATGAACACTTTAACATGGCTTTTTAATTTTTAAGTTTTATTATAACATATATTATTACATGTTTTACTAAATTAACTTTTATAATAATACATAAAACCTTTATAATTCATGGTCATTATAGTCCATGCTATAACCATTTAGTCAAATTGCAACATAAATGCCTCATATAAGAAAGACAACAACAATTTGGCCCTTTTACAATTAACCACCAAATTTTCATTTTACACGATTAAGTCCTATTATTTAATCGGACACTCAAACGACAAAAATAAATCACAAAAATTTCACACATACAAATTCACACATAATAAACACAGAAAATAATTTTTAAATATTTTTCTGACTCAGATTCGTGGTCCCGAAACCACCGTTTCAACTAGGGTCTAAATCGGGCTGTTACAATTTCTTTTGTTCAACTAAAACATATCAAATATATTATATTGCATCACATATCTTATACCAAAACCATGACATATCCATAACCATACCAAGCCATATCACATGGCTAAATATATACATCACAAAACATAATTCCACAACTTCTAGCCTATACATGCCATACTTTAATATATACATTTTCAAAGTACCAAAATTAGGGTCGATAGTGTGGTGATGATCCTTGACGATCCCCGAGCTCACAGTAGCTTCGATATCTATAAAACAATGCAAACACACCCACAAAGTAAGCTTTCAAAAGCTTAGTAAGTTTGTACCATTATCATCAGCAGTATATAAAATATGAAACATTAACACATAAGTACTTAGAAATTCTCAACTTATCTATCGATTTCATGCCAACATCATCCATATGTTTACACCAATTCATTAAACTTTATATGCATAATACCATCTACCACATAGGTATTAAAGTTACCTGAACATTCCCGTATTCATTCATTTTCATTCTCACCTCTTGTTCGAATATTTTAAGACTTTCCAAATATTACCAATGTTTTAAACATCCGCACACTTAGTGCTTTAAAGATTAGCCAAACCCATAATAATTCTGCACACATAGTGCTTTCTCAGTTAACCGAAACTATCTTATTATCGCACACTTAGTGCCTCATATAACTGAAGCTAGTTTCAATCACACACTTATTGCCAAATACCATTGATTTATCATCGTATTCATCCAAACTAAATGTAGATACAATCTATTTATAAAAAAGCATCAAAATATACTTATAACATCATGTTTTAGATACGAACTTACCTCGTACTCGAAGTTGTTGACTCTGATTATTTACTCAATAACCTTCGACTTCCCTCAGTCTAAATCTGAATTCCTCTTTCCTTGATCTATATGTATTCAAAATTAACCCTTTTATTCACTAAACCATTCAAACCAATCCATATACACACAATTAAGGCATATTGCAAACCAGCCCTCACATTTTCACATTTCAACACTTTAGTCCCTAATTCATAAAATCACAAAATACACAAAGTTTGCTTGTACACAAGCTTAGCCAAATTTTCATAGCTCTCATAAAATTCCATACATTTTATTTATTTCACATTTTAGTCCCCCAAAATAACATTTGTACAATTTAGCCCAAATTACTCAAATTCATCAAAAATCCAAAGACAAAACATGTAAACCCAACATCAAGCTTTCATATTTCAACATATAACATCACAAAGCTCATGAATTCATCCATGGCATATTTCAAAATTATTAACAAAATAAAATATTGAGGTATGGGTTCGAAAATATGCGAAGCAACGATTACAAAAAGTAGAAATAATAAAAAACCAAACAAAATCCATACATTAATCAAGAAATTCAATGGTCGAACCGTAGCTATCCTTTTCTTTTCTTTTATGTGTGATTTTCGATTGATGAATATGAGAAAATGAGTTTATTTTAAGCTTTGTTTTATTTAACTTATATTATTAATCAAATACCAAATTTGCCCTTTATTAATACATATAAAAATCATTTGTAATAAGGCCATATATGTCCATTAACCATGTAAATGGTATAATTACCACATAAAGACCTCTCATAAATAAAGCCAAATCAATTAGGCACTTTTAACATATAGCAGGCAACTTTTACATTTTACACGATTAGATCCTTTTTCTAAATTAAGCACACAAACATTCAAATTTTCATATGAGACTTTCACACATGCTAATTCACACATCATAAACACAGAAAATAATATTTAAACATTTCTCTAAATCAAATTTGTGGTCCCGAAACCACTATTTCGACTAAGGTCTAAATCGAACTATTACAATTCTCCCCCTTAGGGATTTTCGTCCCCGAAAATCTTACCATTGAACAGATTCGGATATTGCTGCCTCATAATATCTTTAGGCTCCCACGTAGCCCCTTCAATTCCGTGTCGATGCCACATCACGTTTACTAACAAAATTTATTATTTTGTAGTTCTTTAACCTCTCGAGTTAAGATACGGATCGACTTTTCTTCGTAAGCCATATCTAACTGAATGTCTATCTCAGACGAAGAAATTACATGCAACGAATCTAATCTGTATCGTCGAAGCATCGATACATGAAACACATTATGAATCTTTTCTAGTTTTGGTGGCAACAACGATTTATACGTTACCGGCCCAATACGCTCGATAATCTCATACGACCCAATGAACCTCGATCTTAATTTTCCTTTTCTACCAAACCAAAGCACTTTCTTCCACGGAGATACCTTTAAAAACACTTTATCTGTAACACCCCAAACCCGGCCCAAACGTTATGGCCGAATCTGACGTGCCACATTGGAGTTGAAAACCCACGTTCCGTTTTTAGTGTTTTAAAACCATATATTTTGTTGAGTTAACAAAGTGTATGGAAGTGGGCACCGTAGGTATCCGAGATAGAGGAGGTGAGCCATGAAGGTCGCTAAGTACCAAGCTCTTTAATTGGATCCAATCCTAGACATGCCCACAACCATAGCCACACTTTGTCATATCGAGTTTAAATTTGTTTAAGTGGGCGTCTTTGATAAATCGATTAATCGCGGTGTTGAGATATTTTGAAAACAAGTATCATTTTGAAAACACGTCCTAAGTCTAGCCCATTTGAATAATTATCAACCGTGTTTAAAGTTATTAAAATTAAAGTAATCCGAAAAGAAATAAAAGGAAAGTTAAAATGGCCTTATTACAACCCAAAATAAATAATATTTAAAAGAAATTTAAAGAAAACCTACGCTTATTTAAAAGTCCAAAGACAATCACCGTGGCCACTCAATCCCTCCGCCCAAGTCCCCACATCAAGGCTCACCGCAAGGTTAAGGAAAGGGGTGAGTTTGGAAACTCAGTGCAACAAGCCCTTTCGAGCCTAAAACAATAACTGACTGTTGGGTCTAAGCCCAAATCCAATCTCAAACATGTATTGGGCCATAGCCCTTTTCATATTTCATATTTCATAATCTTTGGTCAAGCCTTTTCAAATTTCATATTCTCGGGCAAGCCTTTACTTGTGGCAGTATGGCCCATAGGCCCATTTCAATATCACATATAATGTCAATGAAATAATGCAAACCCATCTGGGAGACTACTCAACCCACCATCCGCTACTCTCCACCCGTACCAACCAACACACTATGTGGGATTAACTCGACCCACCCCGCCATAACTCTCCACCGGCAAACTTAGCGCTTTATCATATAACCGAGGCCTAGCCTCTTTTAATAATCAGGGCAAAAGCCCTTTTTATAATCGAGGCATAAGCCCTTTAATAACTGGGTGTAAGCCCTTTTGATAATCGGGGCATAAGCCCTTTTGATAATCGGGCATAAGCCCTTTTGATAATCGGGGCATAAGCCCTTTTGATAATCGGGCATAAGCCCTTTAATAATCGGGGCATAAGCCCTTTTCACTTCCTCCATTCATATAAAAACCCAACCCAATGCATTTATGAACATCTCGTGTGCATATCATACATATCATGTGCATATCATACATGTCATGTGCATATCATACATATCATGTTTATCAAAATCCCATGCATTAAGTTCATATATAAACCCTAGGGGTATAATGGTTATTTTTACCTAGGGCAAAAGCGGTCATTTTCATATTATAAGGGTAATCTTGTAATTTTACCAAAATTAGGGTTTCCATGTTCATTAACTGATTACAAACAATTCATGGGTGCATACAAGTGATTCGGCCTACTTTTAAAACGAGTTATTGGGCCAAAAACCCCGATGGGCCCTACTCACCGATTTTGTCATCTAGGCCCATTTAGCCTATATCCATAACAAGATATAACAGTCTTAACATGCAATTTAACATATTTCGCTTTTCTACCAATTTTACCCAAATGGGCCCGAAAGCCCAATGGGCCCCACTTCGGCCCCTCGAGGCCCAACTTACCAAGAACGCCAAAAATCACATTCTTACCATTTCTATCGTTCTCGATCATCGCCTCATCGATTCTAACTAACTAGTGAGTGTTCGCTGCTCACAAGTCCTCGAAATGCCGAATTTTGATTTTCGCTTTTCGCATTTTATCACTTTAAGCTATGAAAAGGGTTCGTTACACACCGATTTGCGATATTCCTTGACGAGATCTCCTATGCGATTTCTCCTATAATCAACCACTTATAGATTAGACCATGTTAATATTAAACCAAATCGAAAACTACCTATTATCATCACTTACACATTCGCCCACCATCCACAATGGCCCTTGGGTTCATACCTTTGCAAGTTGATGACTAGATTTAGTCACTCCGATGATCCAAGCTTTTCACACACCTCGATCGGTAGCCTTTAATCCTCACTAGTACCAACAAACCAAATAACACCAAAAACCCTTTTAGCCTTAGTCGACGAGGGTTTTCACTTTTCTTAAACCACAAGATACAAATGGAAAGAAGGTTCGAATACTTACCAAGAGATCTACTCATTGAAGAACGTTCCAAATACCTTCCTACCCCATATCCGCTAGAATCCAACTTAAATGTGCGAGAAAATAGATCTAAATATTAATTCCGAATCACTAAAATATGAAGCTTTGCTTTTCAAAGAAATATTAATCTAAGCTATTACGAAGGTTAGTACACACATTACGGGTTGAAGTTGAAACGCTTCCATAATCAATCACCTCGATAACCACCACCGTCACTCAAACTTAACTAATCCAATATCAATATATGTAAATCCTAAGCACATCACCATAATGAAACATAAGGGCATATTCGTCATTTTACCATACAAGGGTATTACGGTCACTTTACCTTACAGGGCTTTACGGTCACTTTACCCTACAGGGGCTTTACGGTCTTTTTACCTAATAGGGGTATTTTAGTCATTTCATCCTACAAGGGTGTTTTGGTAAATCTACAAACCAAGGGTATTTCAATAATTTTGTAAACCAATGGTATTTCTATAATTTTTAAAAAGTCAAGGGTATTCCTGTAACTTTGTAAATCAGGGGTATTTTGGTAATTTTAAAAATTGAGGGTATTTCGGTAATTTCACAAACCAGTGGTATTTTGGTAATTTTACAAACTAGGGGTATTTTGGTAATTTTACAAATTGAGGGTATTTCTATAAATCTGTAAATCAAGGGTAAAATAGTAATTCTGTAAATCAAGGGTAAAATAGTAATTCTATAAATCGATGGTAAAACAATAATTTTGTAAATCGAGGGTAAAACGGTAATTCTGTAAGTCGAGGGTAAAACGGGGTAAAATGGTAATTATGTAAATCGGGGGTAAAATGGTAATTACAGAAATCAAGGGTAAAACAAGAATTCTATAAATCAAGGGTAAAACGGTACTTCTATAAATCGAGGGTAAAACGATAATTATGTAAATCAGGGGTACTTTGGTAATTTTACAAGTCGAGGTATTTCAATAATTGGTAAACTAAAGTATTCTAAACATGGATAACAATACTAATGGCTCTAAAGCCTATTCTCGCCCAAATGGGCCCACACGCTCGTGTGGCCTGTTTAGCCCAAATCTAGCCACAAATATTAGATTCACCTAGCCTAGTCCAATATTTACTACACAATCAAACAACTTATCCAATTGGGCTGTGAGGCCCATTAGGCCCATTATGACCCCTTTCGCCCATCGCGTTCAAGTAGCCATCCTCTGCCTAGAGTAGTAAGAAATACACACGATAGGAGATGGAGTTAATCCACGCTCCGAGCACTCTTAGCCGACGCCCAACCCAAACGAGCACGCCATACAATGAAAGGGATCACCAAGAAAGGTGCCTTTACTCTCCTCATGGGTCCTCTATTTAAAGCCGACTTTGTATCCACTCTTATGTTAGCTTCCGATGTGGGATCCTCCAACATCGAGTTTAAATTCAACACCAACTCTTGCCGCCCCTTTTAGCAAAATAAATGCTCTTTGCTTGCCATGGGATTTGAACCCATGCCTCCCTCGATGCTCCACACGCTACTTGCCACTAAGCCACAAGGCTTTTAGTGTTATATTTTATCCCCAATTAATTATAAGGTCTAAAGGCCAAAGTCCGGTTCCTTTAAAAAAACAAAATAAATTGCAAGAGCCAAGGCTTGAACCCAGTGCTCCCATACAACCTTAATGACGCCACAACCACTAGACTACAAGCTTCATTGTGTCATTTATTTACCACAATAATTTAAAAACCCTCATCCAAGCATCCAGGTTTTTTTCATTTAATACCAAAATTTTTGCTAAAACCCAAGTTTGAACCCAAGATTTCTCTAACACTTCTCAGGGCCATTAACCACCAAAGCGGACATTTAATTGTGTCATTTCATTACATAATTAAATACCTATATAAAACCTCCTTACGGACCCACACTCAAGGCCCAATACTTCTAGGCCCAAATTCGGGGTGTTACATTATCACCAATCTCAAACTCAATATATTTACTTTTCAAATCCGCATAAGATTTCTAATGATCAGAAGCTGTTTTCAAACTATCTCGGATCACTTTCACTTTCTGTTCCATTTCTTTTATCAAATCAACCCCGTGAATCTTATTTTCGCTGAGCTCCATCCAATACAAAGGTGTACGGCATTTGCGACCATATAAAGCTTCGTATGGTGTCATTTTAATGCTTGATTGAAAACTATTATTATAAGCGAATTCAATCAAAGGCAAATACTATTCCCGCGTACCTTTAAACTCAAGAATGCAACTTATCAATCCATTTGCGGGTGAAAAGTAGTATTGAAGTGCAAATTAGTACCCAAAGCATCTTGCAATTTCTTCCAAAATCGTGATGTGAATCTTAGATCTCTGTCTGATACTATAGATAATGGAACACCATGCAATCTCACAATCTTGGAAATGTATAACTCAGCTAATTTATCAAGCGAGTAATCGGATCGAACCGGAATAAAATGAGCTGATTTTGTCGATTGATTGACTGCAATCGAAGATAGGGGCAAACCTAAAACAAAGTCTATTGTCACTCGATCCTATTTCCACTCCCAAACCATAATTGGTTGTAGCAAACCAGATGGCACCTAATGTTCAGCTTTAACTTGCTGGCAGATCAAACATTTAGAAACAAATTCAGAGATGTCTTTTTTCATTCCAGACCACCAATAATGTTGTTTTAGATCATTATACATTTTTGCACTACCCGGATGCATAGATAACCGGCTATTGTGGGTGATAAATGCCAAATTATACATAGTTTTACCCCAAATACTTAGCATATTTATGGATGTTTACTACTAGATTTGTGGATTTTGGTGCTCTTAATCCAGTTATTTCATGTTCTGTACTTAGGAGAGAACCAAGAGTCAAAAGGAGCCAAAAACAAGCTAAAAAGGGACAAAACGAACCAAATCAAGAAGAACACAGGCCTAAGCCTTGACACACAGGCTAGTGTCGACCAAGGCTCTCACGATTCACACGGCCTGGCCATTGACCCACACGACTGTGTGCAATTTAACGGATTGAATACTACCTAGCAAACACATCACACGACCGTGGCACACGGGTGTGTCCCTTTTTCAATGAGTTGTATTTTAAATGGAAAAGGGTACTTAGGGAGGAAGAAAGACAATCCAAAGCCTATATAAACACCCTAAGTATGACCTGGAAAGGGGGCCTCTTCCGAAACTTTTCTGGAATATAGAACCACACACCAGTAATTACTTGAAAAAAGCCAGACGATCCATCTCAAAAGCCGGAGCTACTCCAAGACTGAAGATCTCTCTCAAAATTCCTTCAAGGGTTTTAGAGTTTTCTTTATGTTTTGTTATTTTCATATTTTCGAGATGTACTCTTATCTTATTATGAACTAAATCCCTTAGATACCTAAGGGGGTTGAAACCTATGATGGATCTTGTTATTATTATCTGAACTGTATGATAAATACTTGATTTGTTCTTAATTATGTGTTCTTAATGCTTGAGTTAATATTTCAGGTATTAATTCATGATTTGATGTGCTTATGCAGAGGAGCAAAAGTCTCTGTCTAAGAGTAGATTTGGCATAATTAAGCGGAGTTGATCGAACGCCTAAAAATAGGGTTACGAGATTTTGCCGGATTAGGGTGAAACCTAATATGGGAGTCCATAGAGTGATTTACTGCTTCGCTAGGGGTTTTAATTAAGAAAGAAATTTCGATTAATTCAACTGAGGGTTGACGTTATTAGTCTCGAAAGGGATAATAACATAGGTTATGGAGTCTCACGGATCAAGTCAAGTGAATAAATCGTCCGGTTCAGAGTCAGATAACAAGTGAAATCTAGGTGGGTTCCTCCTTGGGTGCCGTCTTTATCAAATTAATTTTCTTCAAGTCTTTTTCTAACTTTTCTCTTTACTTTATTTTAATTAGTTAATTAGTTTAGTTAATTAGTTTAATAAGCAACCCCTATTTATTTCTAGGTTAGATAATAAAAAGATAGTTATTACTAGTACTTTTGGTTCCCTTGGGTACGATATCCCGGTCTTGCCATTTCTATACTATTGTTCGATAGGTGTGCTTGCCTTTTCGTTGTGATGATAGTTAGTCTAGGTTTAATCTTCATTATAAATATTTATTACTTGTTACAAATCACGCGATCAAGTTTTTGGCGCCGTTGCTGGGGAACTAAAATATTAGGAACGCTAAATTTTTATTACTTTAGGCGTTTATTTTCTTGCAATTTTATTTTATTTTATTATTTATTAATTTACTTTTTCTCTCTCTTGGCAGGTTTTTATAGTTTATGACTAGAAGAAACCCGTTGGGACCATTACTTTTTGACGAAAAAATCGATCGTACAATTAGCAAAAATCAAAGAGAAATAAGGCGCAGCTTAAGATACATAGAGATCAAGAAAGAAGACAATATTCAACCTCCAACTGATAAGATGGCTGAAAACCAAGGCAATCAGCTACCTCCTGCAATTGCGGCTAATCAAAATCCTGCTCCACGTACTATGTATGGTTATGCTAAACTTCTTTTAACAAGAACTGAATCTAGCATAGTTAGACCTGCTGTAGCTGCAAATACTTTTGAACTAAAATCTAACACTATTCAGATGATACAGCAATTCGTTCAGTTTAATGGTTTACAGGATGAAGATCCTAACGCTCACTTAGCAAATTTCTTGGAATTTTGCAATACATTCAAAATCAATGGCGTTTCTAATGATGCCATTCGTCTTCGGTTATTTCCCTTTTCACTGAGAAACAAAGCTAAACAATGGTTGAACTCGTTACCACGAGGGTCTATCACTACTTGGGAACAAATGACTGAGAAATTTTTACTAAAATATTTTCCGCCGGCTAAAACGGATAAATTACGTAATGATATCTTTTCTTTTGTGCAGATAGATTTAGAAACACTTTACGATGCATGGGAGAGATACAAGGACTTACTGAAAAGGTGCCCTTACCATGGGTTACCGCTTAGGCTTCAAGTACAAACATTCCACAATGGTCTGAATCCCTCGACTCGGCAAATGGTTGACGCAGCTGCTGGCAGAACTATCAACAATAAAACACCGGAAGATGCCTATGAATTTATAGAGGAGATGTCACTGAATAACTATCAGTGGCAAGCTATGAGGACAAAGCCAATGAAAACAGTCGGCGTTTGTAACATCGATTCGGTCACCATGCTCTCTAATCAGGTAAAACTTCTCAATAAAAAGATTGACGGTTTACTTGGTTCTATGCAGGTACATCCAGTAATGAGGTGTGACTCAAGTGGCGGAGGTGTGCAGACAGAATACCAACCCTTTAATCCTACAACTGAAGAAGAACTAGTTAACTATATGGGTAACAATAACTTCCGATCCCAAAATAACCCATACAGTAATACTTATAATGCAGGTTGGAGGAACCACCCAAATTTCTCCTGGGGTGGTGAAGGGAATCAAAAGCCAAAAAACCCTCAGGGTTTTCAACATCCACCTTATAAACAAGAGAAGAAACCAAACCTTGAAAAGATGCTTTCAAAATTCATCTCGGTGTCAGAAACCCGTTTCCAAAATACCGATACAGCACTTAAGAATCAACAAGCATCAATCCAAGGGCTCGAAACTTAGATAGGCCAACTATCCAAACTAATCTCCAAACGACCACAAGGTAGCTTACCAAGTAATACTGAACCTAATCTGAGGGAACACCTCAATGCAATTGGTACTCAAAATAAGGAAGGATTCATTGCACCAAAGCCAGAACTACAGCAAGACAATGCGATGAACAATGGTCGAGAAGAGGTAAACGATAATGATCCTAAACAGGTAAGTATGAATTATGAACCTCATGTGCCATATCTTAAAGTGATGACGAAAGACAGAACAGAAGAACAATTTGGTGAGTTTGTCAAACTCTTAAAGAAATTACATATTAACTTACCCTTGATTGAAGTTCTGTCACAGATGCCCAACTCAGCAAAATTCTTAAAGGAATTTCTGACCAATAAAAGAAAATTAGACGCTACATCGCATGTGGAACTCAATGCAGATTGCTTAGCTATTCTAAAGAATAAGCTACCTAACAAATTGAAAGATCCAGGGAGTTTTACAATTCCTTGCTTAATTGGTAGTTTATCTGTGAATAATGCTTTAGCTGATCTAGGGGAAAGTATAAATGTTATGCCGTATAAAATGTTTAAACGACTAGGTCTTGGTAAACCCAAATAGACTAGGATGAGCATACAATTGGATGATAAAATAGTTAGATTTCCTAAGGGTATTATTGAAGATGTTCTCGTTAAAATTGATAAATTTATTTACCCAGTAGACTTTGTCGTCTTGGATATGGATGAGGATAACGAGGTGCCTTTAATTTTAGGACGACCCTTTTTAGCAACTGCCAGAACCATTATTAATGTACGTACAGGAGAGCTAACACTTCGTGCAGGTGACGACGCAGTAACACTCCAAGCACGCGACTGAGTCAAAACCTCTAAGACTCAAGATAATGCTATAAATCTTGTCGATGATAAAACTAATATTCAATCGTCATTGTAGGAACCTCCTCGAACCAAGACAACAGAGATAGTGCACTACTATCATGTAGAGAACAAAGACGTCCATGAGGAACGACAGCTGCAAATAGAGGAGCTAGATGAATGGCGAACACACAAACCGAAAACAAGTGATAAACTGAAATTACGCCAGAACAAGCTTGCTACCTCTCCAAATCAACTTCAAATTGGAGATAAAGTGCTGTTAGATGCCGCAGATCCCCACATTGTCACTACCACACCGAATAAAGAAATCCCTCTTACTGTACTCAGCATTTTCCCATTCAGTACAGTGGATATGAGTTATCCTAAGTTCGGCACTTTTAAGGTAAACAACACCCGTTTAAAAACTTATTTTCAAATTGATAGCCACAACGAAGAGTATAAACTCCTCAAACTACCATGATCATTCACTAGAAAGGTAAATCAAGCTTAGACTATAAATAAGCACTTCTCGAGAGGCAACCCGAGCACTAACATATTTTGATTTCTTATTTCTAACACTTTAAATAATTAAATTTATCTTTGAATTGCAAAGTTTTTCAGAACATACGGCATGATTATTTGAATTGCAAATTTATCTTCTACAATTATTGTTGATATGTCGTGAATTAGACCAAGGGAATTATGCATGATTATTTGATTATAGGACCTTAAAGAATCGAGCATGATAAGTTGATATTTTGAGAACTAAAATCTTTAGACTATTTTCCTAAATTGACGTATTATATTAAAATCTTAAGTATACAAGAATGACATCAAAAACCCAAATTTTTGGTGAGATTTTTTAGCCTTTTGAGCATATAGCTTTCTTTCTTGCTCACTTATTTTGTGGTTTGAGTGTGTCAACATTGAATTGTCATTCTAAAACTTGCTTCGATTATACATGTCGAGATCACACGTATGATTTGATATACTGAAATGATAAAGGCACTTAGGATTTAACCCATTTACTCCATAAAAAGCCTTCCCACATAATTAAACCCTTAGTGAACCCCCTTTGAGCCTACTAACTTTTTTTATTAATTAACCTTCATCATTAACCCATTAACCTATTATTGTTGAAATCCTCTTACGTAATTTACCTTTTTTTATCGAGATTAAATTTAATACTATTACCTCACTATGTTCACCATTTTTTGTTACTATATTATATTGACTTGATTTGTTCTTTAAAAAAAACTCAGTATTATTATTAAAATTCTTAGCAAGCTAAAGTTGTCATGAACTCATGTAATATATGTAACACCCCAAACTCGGCCCAGACATTATGGCCGGATCTGACATGCCACATTGAAGCGTTCAAAACATTTCATGTTGTTGTTCTAGAAAAACTTACTTAGTGTTTTAAAAGATAATTTTATTGCAGGTTAAAGTGAATGGAGGCTGTGCACCAAGTAGGAAACCGGGAAAGAGTAGGTGAGTCTATCGGACTACTTAAGTACCAAGCTCCCCTCGGATCCTATCCTAGACATGCACACCGCCATTGCCACACCTTAACGTCATGTATGTTTCCAGGAAACCAATTTGATTAAGTCCTTTTTAGGAAAGAGTGATTAATTTTGGAAAGTATTTTCATTGCGGAAGCTTTGCTTGTTGTCGTGTTATTTTGAAACCAATTACTGTTTTTGGAAAACACATCCTAAAGCTATCTAATTCCAACAGTTTAAATATAAGTACTACCTATCTTAACAAAACACATTAAAACCATACAAACTAAAAAAAATAATTAAGCGGCATTATTACACTTTAAAAAAAACCCACAACCTTAAACTTAAATAAAAGGATGTCCAGTTCACCAGAAGAAAATCACCTTGCAGAACGTGTGGCCACTCTGAATCCCTCACAGCTCCAAGCCCACTATGGTTGGGGATTACCTGCGTGGATGAAAATAAAGGGGTGAGTTTGGGAAACTCAGTGTGTAAATTAACCCAACCATAGCCTATATCGATTCAAACCACAGAGAACAGAATGAGTTGGCCGTAGCCCAGAATAGAATTCAGAATAAAGCCCATAGGCCCATAACAGAACAGAACAGATATTACATGTTTATGCAAAACCCAACCCATATCCAACCACATGCACCCCCATACCTACCTTTCACCATGTGGGGAGACTACTCGACCCGCCCAACCGCTACACGCCACAGAAATATGTAGCATGGCTACCAGAACAGATAATGTGACAGAGTTACTAGATACAGATAATCGTGGCAGAGCCACCAGAATAGATATATGTGGCAGAGCCACCAGATCAGATAATTGTGGCATAGCCACCAGGACGCTTACTCCATAATATAACCCATGTCCCCATGCAGCAGATATACAACCATGGCATACATCATAAAAAATTAAATCATCATGCTTTTCAGTCAAAAGTAACCCTAGGGGTATAATGGTAATTTTGCACCTAGGGGTATATCAGTAATTTCCATACATAGGGGTATTCAAGTAATTTCACTATTCTTAAGGTTTTCATGCATAACATAGTCATTTATGTACGACCAGAAACACTTACTGCGTTTTCTTACCGAATTGGGCCCGTTAGCCTACTATCCCGATTTTGGCCCATTAAGCCCAAAAACATTGAAATGCATAGAATCGTGCACTCTACAGTCTTATCCCTTTAATCTATCATATTCATCAAACTTTTAATCTCACGAGCATTCGCACACTTGCATGTTCTCAAAATACTGGCTTTTCGGCATTTCGGCTTTTCGGCTTTTACCGATCTAGTCTATAAGAGGGTGTCAGTTACACACCTGTTTGCGATGATATGCTAACGAGATCTGTAACGCCCCAAAAAATTGGGCCTAGAAGAGTTGGGCTTTGAGTCTGGGATTCGGATAGAAGAAAACCTGAATATTGAGAAGTTTTAAATATTACTAGTGTTTAAAAATATATTGATAAAATATTTATGTTATTACTAATATTTTAATTTTATGAAAATTATTATCATTATAATTATTAGATACAAATATATTTATAAAATTATTGTTGTTAATTTAGTGTTTAAATTAACATATTATTAAAAAATTTTATCAGTATCTATTTTTATTGATTTATGGAAATTATAATTATTATTATTAGGAAAAAAATATATATTATCGTATTTGAAATCTTCATTATTATGGTTATTATTATTATTATTATTTTAGTTTTAAATAAATTTAGAAGTATTTAAAGTATGGGAAAAATTGATCCAAGACTCTAGCAAAAATAATTATTTTTGTTCCTTTAGGGATCCGGGCATTAAGGTTTATTAATAAGTTAGGCTAAACTGGACATAAGGAGGAGTCGGCCTAGTGGTTAGGCGTGTTAAGCAAGAGGAAGGGAGCAGGGTTCGATTCCTGCGTGCGTAAATGTGAGTTTTATTTTAGAAAAACCAAGGGTCATCACAGTAGGCCTTATTAATTGTTCAAGCTAATTCATGTTAGAAGCAAGCATCTGGCCTAGTGGCTAAGCACGCTAGGAGGCCGTGGAAGTGCACAGGTTCAAGGCACGGCGCACAAATTGGGTTCTTGTTGGAATAGGCCTTAAAGGAAGTTACGAATGAAGTTTGACAAAAGAGAGCACGTGGTGCGAAGACAAGCAACGTATGTGTGTGTTAAAGAGGTCGCAGTTCGATTCCGCACGTGAGCGAATCTGTTTTATTTTTAAAGTGGGCGAATCAAGGTAAGGTTTATAATTTATTGTGACCATATATTAGCAAGGAAGGAAGCTCGTGCAAAGGCCAACAAATGGGCGTGGGGGCAAAGGCGGACGGAGGTCAGGGGTTCGAGTCCGAGCTAAGGTATGTTTTAATATTATATTTTTAAAATGAACGGGACTTCAAAGAGTAACCTTTAAGATAGAATGGGACGATATATTATTGAAAGCAAATGCGCGTCCCCAAAGCAAGACATGCTAGGCAACTGGAGGTTCCAAGTTCGAACAACGTTATGCAAAAGGGTGTTTCTTTTTGCTGAACGACGGGAAGGACCGTCGGATTGAAATGCTACCAGTGCAGGAGGATTCTGAGAGTGGTGGACTGCCGTCATCAAGAGAGAGTTTGAATTAAATTCAAACTTTGATTATGGCCATGAATTAAGGAGATAAGGAAGGAATTAAAATTGGAAAAGGATTTTATTTTATTCTAATCTTAATCTTATTTCTTTTTGCTCTTATTCTTTTCTATTTTTCCCAAAAGCTGAACAATTTTCTCATTTTTTTATTTATTATTTTCTTTCCTTCTCTCATCTATTCCCCTCTTCTCTTTTCTTTCTCCTCTTGCCGATTGTTCTTAAGCTAATCCCTCTCTTTTCTCTTCCGTTATTTCTTCCACAAACTCTCTACCTCTCATTCTTCCTCTCTTTCATTTATAGTAAAAGCTGAACCGATCATTCTTTTCATTGCTAACCGAATATCAACAAGCCAAATCCCGAAGGAGTCAAAGGAAGTCGATTGCTTTATAAAGGTATACACTTGTTCTTTTTCTTTTTAGCCGATTCTTGTTATTTTAAAAAGCCTTTCAACTCTTTTGTCAACACCCTTTTTGGTCCATAACCACTTTTTCTTCAGTGACCCAAAAGCCAAAAGCACAAAGACCCTTGGGTGACTTGGTGGCCGATTCAGGGATCCTTGTGGTACGTGTTCGCTAGTGTTTTAGAGCTGGACTGCGTTGAATCGGAGTTAACACGGGATTGAAACCGTTTGGGTAAGTGAACCTTGGTAAGTGCTCGTAGCTTTAATCAATTCAATATTAGGGAGGTTAAGAAAAGCCGAAACCTCTCTAGTTTAGGGAGGTGGCCGAATATGGGTATAGACTTTATGGGGTCTTCTTTTAATATTTTTTTTGGTTTGTTTATTGGAGGAGCAGCAAGGTGTAGTGTCGACTTGGAGTAGCTTGGATCACCGGAGTGGCTAGACTTAGTCATCAATCGAGACAAAGGTAAGATTCCTAAGGCCATTATGGATGGTGGCCGAATGTGTAAGTGATGATAATAGGAAGTTCTCGATTTGGTTTAATATTAACATGGTCTAATCTATAAGTGGTTGATTATAGGAGAAATCGCATAGGAGATCTCGTCAAGGAATATCGCAAATCAGGTGTGTAAACGAACCCTTTCATAGCTTAAAACGATAAATGCTGAAAAGTCGAAATGCCGAAATTCTGGCATTTCGAGGACTCGTGAGCAAGTTTAACGCTCATTAGTTAGTTAGATTCGTTGAGATGATGATCGGGAACATTGGAAACGGTAAGAACATGATTTTGGCATTCACGGTAAGTTGGGCCTCGAGGGTGCAATAGGGCCCAATGACTTTCGGGCCCATTTGGGTAAAATTGGTAGAATATGAAAACTAGTTAAATTATGATCGAGACCGATAAAACCATTATGGAATATAGGCTAAATGGGCCTAGATGACGAAATTGGCTAAGTAGGGCCCATTAGGGTTTTTGGCCCAATAACTCGATTTCGCTAAAATGGGCCGAATCACTGTTTGCACCCATGAATTGTTTATAAATGTTAATGAACATGGAAACCCTAATTTTTGGTAAAATTACAAGATTACCCTTATAATATGAAAATGACCATTATACCCCTAGGGTTTATATATGAACTTAATGCATGGGATTTTGATAAACATGATATGTATGATATGCACATGACATGTATGATATGCACATGATATGTATGATATGCACATGAGATGTTCATAAATGCATTGGGTTGGGAATTTATATGGATGGAGGAAGTGCAAAAGGGCTTATGCCCTAGTTATTAAAGGGCTTATGCCCCAGTTATCAAAAGGGCTTATGCCCTGCTTATCAAAAGGGCTTATGCCCTGCTTATCAAAAGGGCTTATGCCCCGATTATTAAAGGGCTTATGCCCCGATTATTAAAAGGGCTTTTGCCCGATTATTAAAAGAGGCTAGGCCTCCAAGATATGATAAAGACTATCTTGCCAAAGGAGAGTTATGGCGGGGTGGGTCGAGTTAATCCCACATGGTGTGTTGGTTGGTACGGTGGAGAGTAGCGGATGGTGGGTTGAGTAGTCTCCCAAATGGGTTGCATTCTTTCATTGACATTATAGGTGATATTGAAATGGGCCTATGGGCCATACCGTTTACAGCAAAGGCTTCGGGCCAGTAATATGAAATTTGAAAAGGCTTCGGCCCAGTGTTATGAAATATGAAATATGAAAAGGGCTATGGCCCAGTACATGTTTGAGATTGGATTTGGGCTTAGACCCAACAGGCTGTTATTGTTTTGGGCTCTGAAAGGGGCTTGTTGCACACTGAGTTTCCAAACTCACCTCCTTTCTTTAACCTTGCAGGTGAGCCTTGATGTGGGGACTTGGGCCGGAGGGGATTCAGAGTGGCTACGGTGATTGTCTTTGGACTTTTAAATAAGCGTAGGTTTTCTTTAAATTTCCTTTAAATATTATTTATTTTTGGGTTGTAATAAGGCCATTTTAACTTTCCTTTTATTTCTTTTCGGGATTATTTTAATTTGAATAACTTCAAACCTGGTTGATAATTATTCAAATGGGCTAGACTTAGGACGTGTTTTCAAAACGATACTTGTTTTCAAAAGAGTTCAACACCACGATTAATCGATTTATCAAAGTCGTTCACTTAAACAAATTTAAACTCGATATAACAAAGTGTGGCTATGGTTGTGAGCATGTCTAGGATTGGATCCAATCAAAGAGCTTGGTACTTAAGTAGCCTTCATGGCTCACCTCCTCTGTCTCAGATACCTACCTGGTGCCCAGCTTCCATACACTTTGTTAACTCAACAAAATATATGGTTTTAAAACACTAAAACGGAACGTGGGTTTTCAACTCCAATGTGGCACGTCAGATTCGGCCATAACGTCTGGGCCGGGTTTGGGGTGTTACAAGATCCACACACGAACTACCTACAATTGGATTACTAACACGTTAATCTAACTATCGAAAATGAACTACGTATTAACCCTTTACCACATTCGGCCAAAAGCACCTTAGGCACTAGCGATCCTACCTTTGCCGAAGTTAGCGATTATGTCTAGATCCAGTCGTTCCACTTGTCCAAGCCTTCAATTAGAACCCTTTAGATCCCACTATTATCAAAATAAAATAGTTATAACATCCCTTAGAGATACAAGCCCAAATCGACGCCTCCCTAACCTTTAGGGGTTCGGCTTTTCTAAAACCCGAAATAAAGATTAAGTTCAAAAACTTACCACCGGTTCCTTCAAAACTCCTACTCGATTCTGATGCAGATCTAACTCCTCAAATGATAACACAAGTTAAGCCTTTAGTGATCTTAAAATTCGGCTATGACCCTATGGCTATGCGTTTTCGACTTTTTGTAATAGTGAAGAAAAGATGAGGGTTTTGTAGTGGCTTTGTCGACAGAAACTTGGGGTTCAAAGGACTAGAGAATCAGTCAAGAAGATGAGGGAAAATAAGAGGGTTTTGACTAGAAGAAAATGACACAAAGGAAATCAGGCTTTCGGGATTTCGGCTTTTTGAGGCAATCGACTATAGGCTTAAAACAATACTAAGAAAGTGGTGTAGCGTGGAGTGGTAGAAAGATTCGGCTATAGAGAGAAGAAGAGGAGAAAGTAGATGGAGAGAAAAAGAAAAGAAGAGAAGAGGAGGGAGGATGGTAAAAAAAACGGCACAGCTTACCACTAATGCCGAACTTATACTTGGCATTTAACCTAGCCGAAACTTGCCCCTTAAGGAAAACCCTTGGCCGGCCAACTCTTGCTCCTCAAGAGTCCACCATTCGGCCAATACTGCTCTCCCTAAGCAGCTCCTAAATCCTCTCCCTTATCCCCTCCTTACTCAATCTCCTGAGCAATTCAAACTCCTTCTGACTGTCTTTTACTTGAGTTCCAAAACTTCCCCTTTCCAATCATAAAAATATTTCCCTTAATATGCTGTCATTGTGACTTGAACCTCAGCTCTCCCTAGCAACCACACGCCACTTTTATAGCCTTCCCAGTGGCGTCACATGCCACTTTGCCACCTGATTCCTTGTGTTTTATTTTACCCAATTAATACTTAAAAGCCCAATTAACCAGAACCCCTTTTTCTTATGGAACTAGAATTAACTAAAATTACCGAATTTTAACTTAAGCTTGGGTCTTCTAGAGGCCTGTGACATCCCTAATTTGACCTTAGTTGAAAAGTGGTGTCGAGACCACTAAACCGAGTCTTATAAGTAATTAAAAGTAATATTCTATGTTTATGATGTTAGTAAATGCATGTGTGAAAGTTGCATGCATTAATTTGATCATTTCTATGTGAATTTATTAAAATGGACTTATATGAAACATTGTTGAAAGGTGATAGGCTAATCTTTCAATGGTCTAATAGTATATGCATGCAAAAGAATGGTTTTGCATGTCAATTTACCCAAAGAAAAGGAAGTGGCCGCCATGGTAATGAAGATGGGCAAAAGAAAACATGTCTTAAACATGTTTTGCTAGTGGTGGATGTTAGAAATAATAAAATAAGAGCATGGGTAAAGGAATGAAAAAAAATGAGTGTGGATGCTTCCCCTTTGCCGTACATGAGAGAAACAAAACAAAGAAAGAAAAAAAAAGAAAGGAAGAAAAGTGTTCATCCTCCTTAGCTTGGCGAACCTCAAAGGAAGAAGGGAGATAGCTAATCGGTCACCCTTAAGCTTGGAACAAGCTCAAGAGCAAAGGGAGCTAAATCCGATAAAGGGAAGGAAAAAGTGATCGAATAGTCATGTGAAGCCGTTCGACAACATCCGAGGTAAGTCATCAAGAAATGACCCTACTTGAATTATGTGAAATGAAATATGGATGTGTAATGATTATTGATTTATGTGTGTATGAGTATTTGAATGATACCCGCTAAGTCCCGGCGATTATGCTAGTGATATGTTTGTGTTTGAGCCTTAGTAACGAAAATGAAATATGAATGTGAAATGATTATTGATGTATATGTGTGCATGAGCAATTGAATGATATCCGGCTAAGTCCCAAGACATTTATGCTGGAAATTATATCCGGTTAAGACCGAAGGCAATTGTGCTAGTGACTACATCCGGCTAAGACCAAGGCATTCGTGCAAGTCGTTCTATCCGGGCTAAGACCCGAGGGCATTCGTGCATGTGGTTATATCCGGTTGTATTCTGAAGAAGCTTGGGCTGAAGGTGAGCGTTGGTTGCTGTAATAAATTTAATTAGTACGCTCGAAAAGCCCAAAGGAAAAGGTATGTTTATATGTGCATTGGAAAAGTCGATATGTTTGAGTAACATTCGTTCAATCGACTAACGAATTTTCAGCTATTGAATTGGTTGATATCTTGTGAAAGTATACAATGATGAAGTGTGAAGCAAGTATGATTATGTGAATGTGTATTAATGAAATGATTCATTTGGCTATGTGAATGTAATGCCTTAGTTAAAGCTGATTTTATTGCTTGAGACTTACTAAGCATAAAAATGCTTACCCCGTTGCTTTGGCTCTCTGTTTTATAGATTTTGCTCGTTAGCGATCGGATTCGGGATCATTAAAGTCGAAGTCATCTACACTATCAAAGCCTCCATTTTGGTATAATTTTGGTTGAACTTTGAAATGGCATGTATAGGACTACCCTAATGTTGAAGGTCATGTACCTTTCGGTTTTGTGTAAGCTTGGATAGCCATGCGAAAATGGCTTATATACGTTTTTAGTATGATTCTATAATAGTTTGTATGATAATCATTATGGGGTATGAAATTGTCTCGAAAGGATTAGCCATTGGAATGGTTAATCATAATCACACTTTGTGCTATGGTGCAAAAAGGGCCATTTGAATCGTGGAAATCATGAAATAGGTAATGGTTACTTTGAAAACAGATGCTGGCAGCAGCAGTGGTATGGTTTTGAAAAATCACCAAAATTTGTAGGAATGTGTGACAGCCCAAAATTGACCCTAGTCAGAAGGTGGTCTCGGGACCACAAAACCGAGGCATAAAAATAATTTAAAATTTATTTTGATGCCTATAATATGTGTGTATTCATGTATGACATTTTTTGATGATTGATTTAGTGTTATAAAGGTGAATTTCACTAGAAAGGACCTAGTAGTGAACTTTGAAAGTATGATGGGAAATGTGTGATGACTAATTAAAGCATGCATGCAAAATAATGGACTTGCATGTCAAATTCCCTTTGTACAAGTGATGGCGGCCATGACAAAGAGATATGGGCTAAACATGTCATGAAACATGTTTTGTTGGGCATTAGGGAGAAATAATAAACAAATAAGCATGGGTAAGAAAAGAATGAAAAAAAAATGTGTGAGTGTGGTAATCCCCCCTTGCGTGAGTTGAGAAAGAAGGAAGAAAAAATTTGTTGTGTTCATCCTTTCTCATCTTTTGGCCGAAAATCATAAGGAGGAAGAAAGAGGATTTTTGCTTCATGCTTGGTTTAGAAGAGATCTAGAAGGTGATTTGGCTAAATTGGCATCAAGATTAAGGTATGTATGAGGTTGTGTTAGGAGTTTCATGCATGTTTTGGTTGCTAACTTGATGTGCATGTTAGCCATGGCTCAAATCTTTGTTATGCCATGGAAATGGTATTTGGCCAAAGTTGTTATGGTGATAAAGCCATTGCATGCTAAGTGTGAAGCTTGATGATGATGCATGCAATGATGGATTGTCTACTCATGAGTAAGATTTTGAGTTTTCTTTTGTTTAACCATGATTGAAGTTGAAAAGGGCATGATTGTCATATTCGCCATGATGCATTCATGAGCATGGTTCATGCTTCTTGCATGTTAGTTAAAATTTGTGTTTTGGATGGCTATGGACACCTTGAAATTGGCCATGCTCATATATGTATATATATGTTTGCACATGATGTTTTGGTTGTGAACTAAGTGATGAATATGTTTGTTTAAAGAAGAAGATGTTGAAGAATGATTGTGAAATTGCAAGCACATTCGGCCTAGCACACATATGAGTGCTTGATGCTATAATATAAGTTTTGAGCTACAATATGCAAAGCATTAACTAGTAAAATGCATGCTGTTTTGTGAGGTATTAAGTGCATAATTGGCCTCAACATGGACATGAATATTCGCCTTGGGTAGCCTATTGAAGGCCTTAGCTTTTCTTTGATGCTCGAATGAATTGTATTGAATTGCTTGATGTAGTATAAAATGTGCATGACCATTGTGTATTCAAGCTAAAGGGTGGCCATATGACCATTTAAACTCCTTGTCATATTCGCCATAAGCTAGCACAATGAGGTTTTAATAAATTGAATTTGTTTGAATTAGCTCAAGAGCTTAGAGGGCCACAATTGGACAAGGGAAGGAAAAAGTGATCGAATAGCCGTAAAAGCCGTTCGACAACATCCGAGGTAAGTCCTCAAGAAGTGACCTTAATTGAATTATGTGGAATGAAATATGGATGTATTGATTATTGATTTATGTGTGTATGAGTATTGAATGATACCCGGCTAAGTCCCAAGGCGATTATGCTAATGATTATAATTGTGTTTGAGCCTTAGTAACGAAAATGAAATATGTATGTCCAATGATTATTGATGTATGTGTGCATGAGAAATTGAATGATATCCGGCTAAGCCTCAAGACAATTATGCTGGAAATTATAACCGGGTTAAGACCAAGGCAATTGTGCTAGTGGCTATATCCGGGCTAAGACCAAGGCATTCGTGCGAGTCATTCTATCCGGCTAAGACCAAGGCATTTGTGCAATCGTGATATCCGGGTTAAGTCCCGTGAGGCCTTGGTGCGGGTTACCATATCCGGGCTATGTCCCGAAGGCGTTTGAACGAGTAGCTATATCCGGTTAAGCTCCGAAGGTATGTGATTTGAAAATTATAAGCTTGCTGGAAAATTTCAGCTAATACACTTGTGAAATTTCCCAATAACAAGGTAAGTGTGGTGTGTGCTTTGCGCGCTAGGAGTAAGAGCGTATGCATATCCGCTCCTATGATGGAACGAGTTATCGGCCTTAACGAAGCCGTTATTTGTGTATGAACATAAGAGTTGGGATGGTGAAGTAAGTATGATTATGTGAATGTGTATTAGTGAAATGATGTATTTGGTTATGTGAATGTAATGCTTTAATTAAAGCTGATTTTATTCCTTGAGACTTACTAAGCATAAAAATGCTTACCCCGTTGCTTTGGCTCTCTGTCTTATAGATTTTGCTCGATAGCAATCGGATTCGGGATCATTAAAGTCGAAGTCATCCACACTATCAACGCCTCTATTTTGGTATAAATTTTGGTTGAACTTTGAAATGGCATGTATAGGACTACCCTTGTTGGTTTAAAAATGTGGTGATGTATATGTATACGGCCATGCGAAAATGGCTCGTAAAAGTGAAGAATGAACTTAGACTGCTTATGGTTTGTATATATATATATGGTGTCATGATGTGACTATGAATTGGAAATGGGAATGTTGGTCACATGATCAGCCATTGGCATGGTTAAAATGATCATATGTGGACCTATGTATGGCAAGACTAGTTGGTTCATGGAGACTACAAAATAGGTAAGACCTACCTTAAAACAGATGCTGCCAGCTGCAGTAATGTGAATGTGAAAAATCACCAAAATTTGTAGGAATGGTATTAAATAGTGAATCAGCTATGTAAATGAAACTTGATGAGTCTATTTTCATATGGAAGAAACGAAATGGTCATAGGAGTTACTTGTTAAGAGATATTAAAGCTATTGTGAGACAGGGCCAGAATGGTTTCTGGGTCCCCTGTCGCAACTTTAAAAATTTACTATAAATTATCCAGAAAGAATTAGGAGTCATTCCTTATATGTGCAGATTCCATTTTGAGTCTAGTTTCATTAGAAACAAACGGCACCAGTATTAAAGCCCTGTACAGAGAGATATTCAAGTTGTAACACGTGAAGGTCAGAGCAGTCGATCCCTGTAACATGGGTGACTTTAACTAATAAACTGTACAAATTGGCCTGACAAAAAATTCTAGAAATAAATCCATGGATGGATATATGAGTCTAAATTCAGGGAAAATTTACGAAACCAGTTTCTGAGTTTTGAAACTCGAGATATGATTTTTAAGGCGACAGTGACGCAGTTTTCCAGCCCGACTGGAAATGTCAAATTGGTGGGCAAAATATGTGGACTTGGCTTGTTAACCCCTCGTGTCCGACACCGGTGATGGTCTCGGGATTGGGGTGTTACAGAATGGTATTAAATAATGAATAAATTATGTAAATGAACCTTAATGAGTCTACTTTCGTGTGGAATAAACGAAACGGTCATAGGAGTTACATGTTAAGAGATATTAAAGCTATTGTGAGATAGGACCAGAACGGTTTCTGGGTCCCCTGTTGCAACTTTAAAAATTTATTATAAATTATCCAGAAAGAATTAGGAGTCATTCCTTATATGTACAGATTCCATTTTGAGTCTAGTTTCATTAGAAATAAACGGCACCAGTATTAAAGCCCTGTACAGAGAGATATTCAAGTTGTAACGTGCGAAGGTCAGAGCAGTCGATCCCTGTAACATGGGTGACTTTAAATAATAAACTGTACCAATTGGCCCGACCAAAAATTCTAGAATTAAATCCATGGATGTATATATGAGTCTAAATTCAGGAAAAATTTACGGAATCAGTTTCCGAGTTTTGAAACTCGAGATATGATTTTTAAGGTGATAGTGACGCAGATTTCCAGCCTGTCTGGAAATGTCAAATTGGTGGGTGAAATATGTGGATTTGGCTTGTTAACCCCTCGTGTCCGACACCGGCGATGGTCTCGGGTTCGGGGTGTTACAAGGCCCACTAATATAATTAAACCTACACCAAACAGACAGAACACAGAAATTTTAAATTTGCCGACATACACCGAATTCCCAAAAATTGGGGCATTACAATATAGTTCTAGATATTTGTTTGTGGTTCAGTAATTAAGTCTTTGATAGTGGGGTAATATATTGAAATTATCTCAATTCTAACCTTTGTCCCTTTAGCTTGTATCCATACCTGTAACCTAAACCCCGTTACAACCATGCAAAGACCTTTTAACCTTTTGATTAGTGTATCATATCATTTACAAGTGGTGGAGATTTGATTTCCATGCAAGCCTATGGTAATAACTTCTCATGTTAGACAATCAAGTGCTTAATCTTGAAACTTAAACACTTTGAGTGATTTGAGTGAATCTTTAGTGCGGATGTCATCTCTTGTATATTTAGGACAAAAGTTAATTACTTAGAGGAAGGAGATTACCTATGATTTTATTATCAAAATATTCGACTTAGATTGTTTGAGGCTTTTAATGCCCCTATAGTTGAATTCTCACTGTATGATTTTCTGTGGAATAACTTGTAACATTATCAGTAATGATTATGTGATTGAGAGGAATGAATTCTAGCAGTAAATGAGAGTTTTGCTTAAGGACAAGCAAATACTTAAGTGTGGGGGTATTTGATAAACGCCAAATTATACATAGTTTTACCCCAAATACTTAGCATATTTATGGATGTTTACTACTAGATTTGTGGATTTTTGTGCTCTTAATCCAGTTATTTCATGTTTTGTACTCAGGAGAGCACCAAGAGTCAAAAAGAGCCAAAAACGAGCTAAAAGGGACAGAACAGACCAAATCGAGAAGATCACATGGCCTAAACCTTACCACACTGGCCGCTCACACGCCCGTGTCCTTCGAGGGTGTCAACCAAGGCTCTAGCGATTCCCATGGCCTGGCCATTGACCCTCATGGTCGTGTGCAATTTAATGGATCAAACACGGCCTGGCAAACACGTCACATGGCCGTGGCACACGGGCATGTCCCTTTTTCAAAGAGTTGTATTTTACACGGAAATGGGTACTTAGGGAGGAAGAAAGCCAATCCAAAGCCTATATAAACACCCTAAGTATGACCTAGAAAGGGGGCCTCTTTCGGAAATTTTCTGGAATACAGAACCATATGCCAGGAATTACTTGAAGAAAGCCAGACAATCCATCCCAAAAGCCAGAGCTACTCCAAGACTGAAGATCTTTCAGAATTCCTTCAGGGGTTTTAGAGTTTTCTTTATATTTTGTTATTTTCATACTTTCAAGATGTACTCTTATCTTATTATGAACTAAATCCCTTAGATACCTAAGGGGGTTGAAACCTACGATAGATCTTGTTATTATTATCTGAACTGTATGATAAATACTTGGTTTGTTCTTAATTATGTGTTCTTAATGCTTGAGTTAATATTCGGGTATTAATTCATGATTTGATGTGCTTATGCAGAGGAGAAAAAGTCTCTGTCTAAGAGTAGATTTGGCATAATTAAGCGGATTTGATCAAACGCCTAGAAATAGGGTTACGAGATTTTGCCAGATTAGGGTGAAACCTAATATGGGAGTCCATAGAGTGATTTACTACTTCCCTGGGGGTTTTAATTAAGAAAGAAATTTAGATTAATTTAACTGAGGGTTAGACGTTATTAGTCTCGAAAGGGATAATAACATAGGTTATGGAGTCTCACGGATCAAGTCAAGTGAATAAATCATCCGGTTCAGAGTCAGATAACAAGTGAAATCTAGGTTGGTTCCTCCTTGGGTGCCGTCTTTATCAAATTAATTTTCTTCAAGTCTTTGTCCAACTTTTCTCTTTACTTTAGTTTAATTAGTTAATTAGTTTAGTTAATTAGTTTAATAAACAACCCCTCTTTATTTCTAGGTTAGATAATAAAAAGATAGTTATTACTAGTACTTTTGGTTCCCTTGGGTACGATATCCCAGTCTTGCCATTTCTATACTATTGTTCGATAAGTGCGCTTGCCTTTTCGTCGTGATAATAGTTAGTCTAGGTTTGATCTTCATTATAAATATTTATTACTTATTACGAATCACGC
The DNA here is from genome assembly GCF_025698485.1 of Gossypium arboreum. Classification (NCBI taxonomy): domain Eukaryota; kingdom Viridiplantae; phylum Streptophyta; class Magnoliopsida; order Malvales; family Malvaceae; genus Gossypium; species Gossypium arboreum. The sequence continues at coordinate 24,305,386 of NC_069076.1, read as the reverse complement.
AATCAGTGGGCTTCAATCAAAATCATTTGAATTAACTCTGGATTTCTCCGAACACAAATTCGATCTCGGAATCTCAGACAATCATCTTTATCAACTCTGAATTTTGAATCAGACTCTATATCACACTGAGCTCTTTTAGCTAAAATCTCATTAACCATCTTCTGAGCTTCTATGATTTGCTATAAGAACAAAGGTCTTGCTTCCAATTCAGCTAAAACTGAACCATCATCTGACAGAACCAAGTGAGCATTCATCGCACGCAAAGTGAACAATGATTTTTGACTCAAGGCATCAGCAACAACATTTGTTTTTCCCGAATGATAATCAATCACAAGTTTGTAGTCTTTTAGCAGTTCTAACAATCTTCTTTATCATAGATTCAGATCTTTCTAAGTCATCAAATAGTTCAAACTCTTATGATCAGAATACAAATGACATTTCTCACCGAACAAGTAGTGGTGCCATATCTTTAGAGCAAACACAATCGTAGCTAATTCAAGATTGTGTGTCAGATAGTTCTTTTCATGTGGCTTCAACTATCTCGAAGCATAAGTAATGGCTTTGCCTTCTTGCATTAAAACACATCCCAGACCGATCAACGAAGTATCACTCTATTTCACAAATTCTTTACCCTATTCGGGTTGTACCAATACTAGAGCTTCACTGAACAAAGTTTTCAACTGATCGAAGCTGTTCTGACACTTTTCAGACCACTCAAATTTAGCATCTTTTTGAAGCAGCTTTGTCAATGGAGTCACAATCATAGAAAAGTATTTTACAAACCTTCTATAATAACCGGTGAGTCCCAGAAAACTACGGACTTCAGAGACATTCCTCAGAGGTTTCCAATAAAGAATAGCCGAAATCTTGCTCGGATCAACTCGAATACCAGATGCTGATACAATATGACCCAGAAACCAACTTCTCGCAACCAAAATTCACATTTACTAAACTTTGCATATAATTGTTTATCTCGTAGAATCTATAGCACTAATCTCAGATGCTCGGTATGTTCGAATTCATCACGTGAATAAATCAATGTCATCAATGAATACAAGAACAAATCAAATCCATAAAGATAGTAGGTGCATTAGTTAATCTGAAAGGCATAACTAAGAATTCATAATGGCCATACCTCGTTCTGAAAGCAATTTTCAGAATGTCTGAGTCTTTTACTCTCAACTGATAATAGCCTGATCTCAAATCTATTTTCGTAAACACAACAGCTCTTTTCAACTGATCAAACAAATTATCAATTCGGGGCTGGGGATACTTATTCTTGATAGTCACTTTATTCAACTGAAGATAATCTATACACATTCTCATTGTATCGTCTTTCTTTTTCACAAATAGAACCGGAGCACCCCATGGTGAGAAACTCGGTCTAGCAAATCCTCTATTGGTCAACTCTTGCAACTAAGATTTTAATTCTTTTAGTTCGTTGGGAGCCATTCTATACGAAGCTATTAAAATAGGAGTAGTACCAAGTACCAATTCAATGCCAAATTCTACTTCTCTAACCGGAGGTAATCCCAGAAGTTCTTCAGGAAACACATCAGGGAACTTACAGACAATAGGCTCAGGTTCAACTTTCTTTTCTGACATTCTTGAATCAATCACATATGCAAAATAAGCTTCACAGCCCTTTCTCACCATACTCAAAGCTTTCATCGAAGATATTACAGCAGGCAATCCGTTCAAATCACTAGATTCAATTCTGAATATTTTATCATTCTTGCATCTCAAATCAATAGTTTTTTGTTTGTAGTTCACAACAGCATCAACCAAAGTTAACCAATCCATACCCAGAATTATATCAAATTTATCAAAAGGTAACAGCATCAGATTAGTCAGAAAACAAGTGTCTTGAAACATAACAGACAATTCTTGCAGACTTTATCAACCAAAACACATCTACCTAGGGGGTTCGAAACTCTAATTACAAATTCAGTAGTCTCTACCGGTAAAGTCTTACTATTCACTAAGTTCATGCATATATACGAATGTGTTGATCTAGGATCTATCAAAGCAATCACAGAAGTATCATAAAGAGTAAATGTACTCATAATCACATCTAGCGACGAAGCTTTCTCACGAGCTCGGATAGCATAGGTTCTGGTAGGTGCACGAGCCTCTGATCTAATAGCTGTATCTTTTTTCCCTCTCTCTGACTGCCACTTACATATCATGTATTTCTGGGAGGTCTACCACGAGAAGCGTTACCACTCGGCCTCAGATTTTGAACATTATCTTTTTGAGCTAAATCTGTGCAATCTTTTATAAAATGATTTCGTGAACCACAATTTTAACAAGCTCAATTATTACTCTGTCCCCAGCACTCTCCAAAATGTCATCTTCCACATTGATCACACTCAGGTTTTTCATTCTTTGCATTACCAACACTGGCAATAGACGTAGCTGGAGCTTTAAAGCTTGACTACGATCTAGCACGATCTCTATTCGAATGTCCCACAGTAGCCTTTGAACGGCTATTATCATCTCTGAATTTCTTTGATGCAGATTGAAATGACTTGCCCGATGATCTCTTTCGTACCTCTCTAGCTTCAAAATCAGCTTTTCTTTTCTCTTTCCCGAGATCTTCAGTTTTATATGCTCGTTCAATAAGCACAATAAATTCTTTGATTTCCAGAATTCTAACTAACAAACAAATATCTTCGTTTAACCCATCCACAAATCTTTTGCACATTATGGCCTTGTTTAAGCTCAAGAAACTCTTTACGTTTTTGATCGATGAATCTATGACTGATATATTTCTTCCGGTATTCAGCTTGGAAGAAATCCCAAGTAACCCGTTCACTTGGAGCTACAGATGTCAAAGTCTTCCACCAATCGTACGCCGTATCTCTCAGAAGGGAAACGACACATTTTATGCATTCTTCAATATTTAATGATAATTCGTCAAACACTCTTATCGTGTTCTCTAGCCAAAACTTGGCTTTTTTAGCATCATCGCTCATTGTAGCTCGGAACTCTTCAGCCCCATATTTTCTAATATTATCAACTAGTGGTCTACTTAACTGAACCGGACTCACTGGTCGCATAACAAGAGTTTGAGGAGAATTAGCTGGGGGTAGAGGTTGTTGTACAGCCGGATTGGTTCTAATATATTAGGTGAACCAATCATTCATCATCTGATAGAAGGCTTGTCTAGCCTTACCATCACGACTACTCGTAGCCGATTGAGAATCAAATGGCGTCGTCCCTTGCGCGGGAACTGGCGTATTACTTTCACATCGTCCGCTACGGCTCTTTCGGGATCCATTTGCTATATAAAAGCGTATTTCAATGTTAGGATTCATCACACTATCACAGTTCAAATTTATGGCACGTATACCTAGACTCACATATGCTATGGCAGTCCTAGAACCGACTAAACCATAGCTCTGATAGCAATAAAATGTAACACCCCTAACCCGTATCTGTCGCTGGACTAGGTTTAAGAGGCATTACTGGACAAATCGGAACTTTTCACAAATAAATTCATAAGCATCATTCAAACATATTCATATATCATTATAGAGTCCCTTACTTAGGTTAACCAGACCTGAAACATGCTTTAGAAAGGGGTCAGACTAAATCGAATCATACAAAATTTTTCAAAACTTAAACATTTTTCAAAGTTGTACAGGACACACGTTCGTGTGAATAGGCCGTGTACCTCACATGACTTTAGACACACTCGTGTGTCTAGACCGTGTCAAAACAGGGCATACATACTGACTTGTCCATGTGGCCATAAGACACACCTATGCGCCAGGCCATGTGAAAATTAGGGAGGCTACTGACTTGGGTCACACGGCTGACCACACGCCCGTGTGCCAACCCGTGTGTCATACACGACCAATAGACAGACCCGTGTGTCTAGGCCATGTCAAAACTAGAGGATACTGCCTTAAATTCATAGGGTACCCCAGGGGACACACGGCTGTGTAACATGACTGTGTGTCACACACAGCTGAGACACACGCTCGTGTCTCTACCCATGTGGACAAAAATAGGCCATCTGAATAGCCAATTTGCCACCCCAATTTGGGCCAACCTACAAGCAAAGAAATAAGCATATATGCACAACCAATTCAACCAAATTCCAAACCAAAACATAAGCCACTCACGACATATCAATTCAAATCAAATACATACTCATAAGCCTTACCAATCTATATCAAAAGATAAGTCAAAAGCTTGTCAAAACATTTCTTTCTATACATCATTAATTTCAGCTAAAACTTGCCAAAACTTACCAACATTTACCATTTCTTTTGTTCAACTAAAACATATCAAATATATTATATTGCATCACATATCTTATACCAAAACCATGACATATCCACAACCATACCAAGCCATATCACATGGCTAAGTATATACATCACAAAACATAATTCCACAACTTCTAGCCTATACATGCCATACTTTAATATATACATTTTCAAAGTACCAAAATTAGGTTTGATAGTGTGGTGATAATCCTTGACGATCCCCGAGCTTACAGTAGCTTCGATATCTATAAAACAATGCAAACACACCCACAAAGTAAGCTTTCAAAAGCTTAGTAAGTTCGTACCATTATCATCAGTAGTAGATAAAATATGAAACATCAACACATAAGTACTTATAAATTCTCAACTTATCTATCAATTTCATGCCAACATCATCCATATGTTTACACCAATTCAATAAACTTTATATGCATAATACCATCTACCACATAAGTATTAAACTTACCTGAACATTCCCTTATTCATTCATTTTCATCCTCGCCTCTTGTTCGAATATTTTAAGACTTTCTGAAGATTACCAATGCTTTAAACATCTGCACTCTTAATGCTTTGAAGATTACCTGAAGCTATAATAATTTCTCACACATAGTGCTTTCTCAATTAACCGAAGCTATCTCGGTATCGTACACTTAGTGCCTCATATAGCCAAAGCTAGTTTAAGTTGCACACTTAGTGCCAAATACCATTGATTTATCATCTTATTCATCCAAACTAAATGTATATACAATCTATGTACAAACAAAGCATCAAAACATACTTATAACATCATGTTTTAGATACGAACTTACCTCGTACTCGGAGTTGTCGACTTAGATTGTTTACTCAATAACTTTAGACTTCCCTCGGTCTAAATCTGAATTCCTCTTTCCTTAATCTATATGTATTCAAAATTAACCTTTTAATTCACTAAATCATTCAAACCAATCTATATACACACAATTAAGGCATATTGCAAACTAGCCCTCATATTTTCACATTTCGACACTTTAGTCCCTAATTCACAAAATCATAAAATACACAAAGTTTGCTTGTACACAAGCTTATTCAAATTTTCATAGCTCTCATACAAGTCTATAAATTTCATTTATTTCACATTTTAGTCCCTAAGAATGACATTTTTACAATTTAGCCCAAATTACTTAAATTCATCAAAAATCCAAAGACAAAACATGTAAACCCAACATCAAGCTTTCATATTTCAACATATAACTTCACAAAGCTCATGAATTCATCCATGGAATATTTCAAAATTATCAACAAAATCAAAAAATGAGGCATGTGTTTGATAATATACGAACCAACGATTACAAAAACGTAGAAATAATAAAAAATCGAACAAAATCCATACCTTAATCAAGAAATTAAATGGCCAAACCCTAGCTATCCTTTCTTTTCTTTATGTGTGATTTTCAGTTGATGAACATGAGAAAATGAGTTTATTTTAAGCTTTGTTTTATCTAACTTATATTATTAATCAAATACCAAATTTGCCCTTTATTAATACATATAAAAATCATTTATAATAAGGCCATATATGTCCATTAACCATTTAAATGGAATCATTACCATATAAGGACCTCTCATAAATAAAGCCAAATCAATTAGGCACTTTTAACATATAGCAGGCAACTTTTACATTTTACGTGATTAGGTCCTTTTTCTAAATTAAGCACACAAACTTTCAAATTTTCATACGAGACTTTCACACATGATAATTCACACATCATAAGCACAGAAAATAATATTTAAACATTTCTCTAACTCAAATTTGTTGTTCTAAAACCACTATTCTGACTAGGGTCTAAATCGAATAGTTACAATGGCATGTATAGGGGACTTTTTGTTATTTTGTTATACGTGTCACATTGGTTGGAAAAGTGATGGCCCATATTGGTATGCTCATCCATTTTGTATATGGCCATGAAGTATGGCTCATATTGATTATTGGGTTATAATTTTAGATATTAATGCATGCATGAGATGTGTTGATGCCTTTGAGGTGTGTGATGAGTTGGTTGTTGACAATGAATGATAAAATATGGAATTTATGCTTGATGCATGAGTGATGTCATTTAGTTATGTTATAGCATGGTTTAAAGTAAGGAAATATTTTGATTGATCCTACTAATTTATGGCGTTCCAAATATGTACACTTTGGCATGTAATTGTCACGCATGAGTTAAATTATGTATGTTTAAGTAAATCATTTATAACATGATATCCTCCATTGGCATATGTGAGTGTGAATTGTTAGTGAGGGTGACAAAAAGGCTTGAAAGATAGCCTCAAAGTTGTCCACATGGGTAGACACACGGGCATGTGTCTAGGCCATGTGTGACACATGGTCAGCCCCATGGGTGTGTTGTCCGGCTGTGTTTCCCTTGTACCCCAGTTTTGTAAGTTAGTAATCATGGTAGTAAACACACGAGCAGAGACACGACTGTGTGTCTCAACCGTGTGGAAGACACAGCATCAGGATATGGGCGTGTGCCCAGGCCATGTGAAGTCTGCACCTTAAATGCGAAAATTAAATTCGCCACACGGCCTAACACACGGGCATGTGACTTGACCGTGTGACCATTAATTAATACTGACGTCATAAACAGAGAGTTACACGGGCTGATGACACGAGCGTGTCACAAGCCACACGGGCGTGTGTGACCACACGGCCTACCCACACGGACGTGTGACTCCTGTTTTGAGGAAGAATTTTCTAAGTAATATGAAAGTTTTGAAATTTTTGGGTTTAGTCCTGAATCACACTTATTTTATGTTTTGGGCCTCGAGGACCCATATAAGGGACGGTATACACGTGAATGAAAAGTTCTAAATTTAAACTGAAATCCATGTCTCGATTTTGTACGAAAGCTTGTGTTTGAGTCTAGAAATGTCTTGTACCCTATCCCAGCATCAGACACGGGTAAGGGGTGTTACATTTAGTGGTATCAGAGCTACGTTTTAGTCAGTTCTAAGACTACGTAGTGAGTATAAGGGTTTAGATATACATGCCATACGTATATTATGATTGTGTGACAACTCTTGACAATTCAAATTGTGTTTTATAGATAGTAAATGGATCCCGACCGAGCAGTCGCTGACGGTGTAGAGAATAATACATCGGCTCCCGCTCAAGGAGTAGTGCCTTCCGATAGTAGACCCGAGACCATTCGTCCGGGAGGAAAGGCTAGAGAAGCCTTTTTAAAAATGATGAATGACTAGTACACTGAGTTTGTTTAGGCAAACCCGGGTGCTCAACCTCCCTCACCCCTGTCTATTCATCAGCCCACCCGTATAGCTCCCCAAGTTGTTGAGATGGTGAGAAGAGAAAGGCCTCCGGTTGACCGAATTAGAAAGCAATGAGCCAAAGAGTTCTGAGCTAATATAGATGATGATCTAGAAATAACAAAATTTTGGCTCGAGAATACAATCTGAGTATTTGATGAGCTACCATGCGCCCCGAAAGAGTGTATGAAGTGTGTTGTATCGCTTTTAAGAGACACAGCTTATCAGTGGTGGAACACCCTCATGTCGGTTGTACCAAGGGAAAAAGTGACTTGGGAGTTTTTCCAAGAAGAATTTCATAAGAAGTACATCAGTCAAAGGTTTATGGACCAAAAGAGAAAGGAATTCCTCGAGTTGAAGTTGGGAAGATGACAGTTACCGAATACAAGCGTGAGTTTGTGAGGCTTAGCAGATACGCTCTTGAATGTGTATCTACTGAGGCCATCATGTGTAAAAGATTTGAAGATGGGTTAACAAAGAGATCCGATTATTGGTTGGTATCTTTGAGCTAAAGGATTTTGTGGTGATAGTTGAGAGAGCATGCAAGGCTGAAGAATTGGCTAAAGAAAGGCGAAAAGCTAATTTGGAGTCCCGAGACTCAAGGAAAAAGAAACTGGGTAAATCTTTTCAATCTTTACCCAAAAAGTCGAAAGAGTTCACCACTCGATCTAATGCTTCTGTTGGGTATTCGAGAAAGAATCGAGGTAAACTATACGTGGTTTCGAAAGCTCAGACCACTTCAATAGCTAGTGTTCGGAATGCCCGACCAAATAAACCAGAAGTCCCCAGTGCGGAAGGCGTCACCCCGGAGAGTGCCGAAAGGGTGAGAGGACTTGTTTTAAGTGTGGTTCCCCTGACTACTTTATTAGGGATTGTTCCAAGAGGATAGAAAGAGGGAGTTTTCAAGGAACAAGATCAAATAGCACTGCTAATAAGAGAAGACCTCAGAAGAATCCGAGTAATAGAATGAGTAGTAAGGGTGCACCTAGGGAGTCTACTGTGAGACCTGAGGGTAGGGCACCTGGAAGGACCTACGCCATTCGCACTCACAAAAAGGCCTTGTCACCTGATGTGATTACAGGTACATTTTCATCTATGATACTACTATTGTTGCTTTGATTGATTCGAGGTCTACACATCCGTATGTTTGCATGAAATTGGTGTCTGATATGAACTTGCTTTTTGAATCTACTGAATTCCTGATAAAAGTGTCAAACCCATTAGGCAAGTATGTGTTAGTTGATAAAGTGTGTAAGAATTGCCCTTTAATGATTAAGGGTCATTGTTTTCCTGCAAATCGCATGCTATTACTGTTTGATGTATTTGATGTAATTTTTGATATGGCTTGGTTGACCGCTCATGATGTGGTAGTGAATTGTGGAAGAAAATTTATCGAATTGAAATGTGAGAATGGTAATGTTCTTCGGGTTGAACCAGGTGAATTAAGTAGCATGCCTATAGTGATTTCTTCTATGTCTACTTGGAGATGCATAAGGAAGGGTTATGAAGCTTACCTTGCCTTTGTATTGAACACTAAAGAGTCTGAATCAAAGATTGAGTTGGTGTCGATAGTATGTGAGTATCCGGATGTGTTTCTGGAAGAATTTCCTAGGTTACCTCCTATTAGGGAAGTAAAGTTTGGCATTGATTTGCTTCCTGGCACTGTACCTATTTCGATTGCCCCGTATAGGATGGCCTGGACAGAATTAAAATAGCTAAAAGTTCAGTTGTAGGAGTTAACTAACAAGGGTTTTACGAGACCGAGTTTTTCACTTTAGGGTGCCCCCGTGTTATTTTTGAAGAAGAAAGATGGTTCGATGAGGCTATGTATAGATTATCTGCAGCTCAACAAGGTGAAGATAAAAAACAAGTATCCTTTGTCGAAGATTGATGATCTAGTTGATTAGTTAAAGGGAGCCATGGTATTTTCAAAGATAGTGATATGGCCAAGTTCCAAGAGCTACCAAGAGCTGACAAGGATCCACTCGAGCTACCTTTAGGTCCGATAACCCGAGCTCAGCCAAGAGTTTCAAAGATGCAACAACAGCCTTAGTTGATAGGGTTTGGGGTGAAACCATTGCTGGCCATCTTGAAAGCTCTAGGACCAACAAGCCTTGCAATCTCCTTCAAGCTCAACCAGCTCAATCTTAGCTCAATGAGCTCGTTTTTAGCTTACTTTAGCTTGCGTTTATTATGCTGAATAAGATATTTAATTTGTCTTTAGTTAAATTAGTTATTTAGTTTTTAGTAATTAATTTGTCATAATCTGGACAATAAATTTAATTAAGTGTTTTAATTATGTCCTAATTAATTACTTAATTAATTGTGTGTTTTAATGTGTCTTAATCTATTACAAGGCTTAAATATGTTTTGACTGAATTTATGGAGCAGGTTTAATTTGTTTATGCTACCGAATTAATTTGTCTAAAGGGAATTTAATTTGCTAATTTAATTGGTGCAGGTACACTCCCCCTTGGATGACATAGGTGCATGGATGGATTAATGATGGTGTGCTGATGTTTGGTGTTTCCCAAGTGACTATTCAGCCAAGCTCTTCAAATCTCCAAGATGGCTTATTGGCTGCCCAAAGAAAATTAAATGGTTTTCACACCAGCCGAATATTCCTTTCACACCAAAGGCTATTCGGTTTTGCTTGTTCACACTCAAATGACCATTCAACTTAGATTGTTCACACCTCATTACCAATGAAGTGCCCTAAGCAGCTCATTTACTTCCAAGAGCATTTGGTTGAACCAAGCAGCACAATTAAAGAATATTCAAGCTTGTGGCTGAACCTAATTAATGCGTTTCAGCTTCCAAACATTCCAATTAATTTTCCAGCTAAATTAACGCATCTAGAAGCTGCCCATTGCCATTCTCCATGCACAAGAAACTTCAAGGACTCTTCCTAAAGAATTCTGGAATTTTCAGCTAACCATTTAGCTACCTTAAGAGCCTATTCAGCTATCCCATGTATTGGCTATAAATTTCAGCTCATTCCACCTTGTAAAGGACTGTAACATCCCAAACCCAGCCTAGACGTTATGGTTGAATCTGGCGTGTCACATCAAAGCATCGTTCAAAAATCAAGTTGTCGTTAAATGTTCATTTCTATAATTAAAACCTTTTGCTCGAGGTTAGCAAATCATCTCGTCAAAAACATTTACTTAATGTCTGGCTTTGATACTTTAAGTTATCTCAAATCGCGGAAGCTACTAAAGTTTGAAATATAAAAAATCTGTTTTTAAGTGTTTTTGAAAATAGTTATTAATTTTTAAAATTTCGTGTTTAGCAGTTTTAAATAAGGAAATCAAAAGCCCAATTAAAAATTTAATCCCTCAAAGGCCTTATTATAGAATTAAAACCCCAAAACATAAAATTCAAATAAAAAGTCTATAGCAAAGCATCAGCGGTCGTGTGGCCACTTCTTAGTCTCTCGCGGCTCTAAATCACCTAAGGCTGGGGATTAGCTGCACAGTTAATGAACGGGGTGAGTTTATGAAAACTCAGTGTGTAATCCCCTCCTAAATTAAAATAGTTAGTAAATAGACGAATTGAGAATCGATGCAGGCGAGCCCATTACATATGAGAATAATGAGTGTGGGCCTAAGCCTAGTACAATTTCACTTGGGTCTCAGCCCTCATCAGAATCAATTGGGCCTAGCCTATTCTCAATATCAGTAACAGTCAGGCCTAGCCCATTAACAGAATCAGGTGGGCCTAAGCCTAATATAGAATCAAAATCAGATGCAGATATACAGACAGATATCCAGCTCAGTCCAACCAATACACCACCTGTACCAACCAACACACCATATGGTGATAAAATCGACCCACCCAGCCAACACACCAAGCTTAGCACTGGTTGCAGCTCTAAGTCAATAGAATGGCTCAATACCGTAGACAGAATGGCTAAAGGCCGTAAATATTGTAGCAACGCTACCAGTTAACAGAACAACTATAAGCCATAAGTATCACAGAAAGGCTGAAAGCATTATATAGAACGGCTACAAGCCGTACACTTCCTCCGTTAATAATAACCCAACCCGATGCAGTATGTCATGTCATAAATATTACGTGTATGCAAAATCATACTCAGTACAATCATATATGTAAACCATAAGCACATAGTCAAACGAAACATAAGAGCATAATCGTCATCATACCATATAGGGGTATTCCAGTCATTTTGTCCTACAGAGGCATTATGGTCATTTTCCAAACCGAGGGTATTTATGACCTATCAGATGGTCCACCACCATCTCGAGCGACTTAAGTAGCCTAAACAGACATAACGGTACAAATGGGCCGAAGGCCTATTACTTGACCCAATAGGGCCCACACGCTCGTGTGGCCCATTTAGCCCAATTCCAGTCACGGCTATGCAAACACCATAGCCCAGCTCATAATTTGACAATTACCATGGATTTTATCTGCATGGGGCCTACGAGCCCATTGGGCCCACACGGCCCATTTCGGCCAATCGAGGCCTAAAAAAACCTGAGTCATGTGTGTGACATGACAAGTCTATCTACTTCCGCTTAACAGCGAAATTTACCCACGCGAGCCCACAGGCCTATTCGGCCCATTATGGCCTATAGAGGCCCCATAACGGCCCCAGTCCACAAAAACGCACGTGGTGGCCTGTGTAGTCTATGACCCATGATTTGTGGGCTCGATTTACCCCTCGAGTGATCGCACGCTCACGAGGCCTCAAGTACCGAAGTTTCAACTTTTCGACTTTTTAGCTTTCACCGATTCGTTGTTCAACAGGGGTGTGATTACACTCCTTTTTTGGCTTTTCGATAGTAATGGTCTACGGTGTACAGTTACACACCTTTTTCAGCTTTTGATAGTACAAAATGGTGTATGGTTACACACCTCTTCGGCTTTTCACCGCTACCAATTACAGGTTACTATTACACACCTGTTTATGAAGCCGAGCAAATAGTCCACCGCGCCCAAGCCTTGAACGAACGTGTATAGGTTATTGCCTTTAGATCACTTGGCTAAAACTGTCCACACCTTTCTTACCAAAAATCTGTATTACAAACACAGATCTTAATAATCAGGTTTGATTATAAATGTGGCCTAAATCCACAAATATTAGTCTTACAGAATCAAAGGTATATTCAGCCTAACACAAAAGTAAGGTAGCGTTCTTACCTTATTCAATTAATGAGAAAAAGGGTTTGACGACTCGAGCAGCCTTGCACTTCTTCACACCTCGAAAAACCTAGAGACCCAACGAACCACATATCTTGAGGAAGGGATCAACCAAACAACAACCGAAGAATAAGAAGGAGGGCATTCAGCTTTAAGAAATAAAGTAAGAAAGAATAGTTTTGAACGAAAGGCAAAGAAATATGAACACTTACCCTTTTATCAGGATCACTTGCAGATATCGAATTAATATACCAACAGCAGAGTATGAAAGTAATTAGCTGAATACCAAATAGCAGAATGAGTGAAAAACAACCAGAAGAAGAAAGCCCAACTGAAACCAAAGTAAAGAGTGCAGAAGAGAATAGAAAGAATTTATCAAGTTGAATAGCAAAGCGAATGCTATATTCGGCCAAGGTGCTAAGTGCCAAAGAAAGAAATGAAATTATAATAGTTTGGGGAGAGAAAGGTATATTCAGTCAAGTTGAGAAAGAAGGGGAAGGGAGAAAAGAAAATGGAGAGGAAACAGTATTCAGCTAGGTTGAGAGAAGAAGAAAAGGGAAAGAATCGGCCAACTATGAAAAGAGTCAAGAAGAGAGAGTATTTGGTCACAAAAAATAGGAAAATGAGGAAGAATAGACTTCAAATGGCCACAAAAAGGAAAACTGAGAGAAACCCCCAATAACTCCTAATGAAAATCGGCTCCAAGAATTGCTAATACTCAACATCCGAAACTGAAAATGAGAATAAAAATGAAGATCATACCCCTAGCCGAATTCTCAAAGCTAGAGTTCCCATACAATTCTCCTATTTTCAAACTTTCCTTGATTTCCTCTTAACAACCCAAATAATCTCCACAAATCCCTCCTCAAACTTCTCCATGACTAATTCAAATTCCATCTTGCACGGTTTGAGTCGAACTCCACTACTTATGCAGTAAGGATGTAAAATAAATACCCCTTTGTGCATCATAAGACTCAAACTCAAGCTCACATGTAGTCTTAATCACACCACTGCCACTGGGCCACCTAGTAGTCTTGTGTCAAAGTTTAACCACAATTATTTAAAAGGTCTATAGGCCAAAATCCAGGTTCCTTCAAAAGAAAAACGAAAATAAATTGGAAGAGCCAAGACTTGAACCCAGGCTCCCTTACAACCTTAATGACGCCACAACCACTAGACCACATGCTTCCTTGTGTCATTTACTTAACATAATAATTTAAAAGGCCTACTTCCAAGCATCCACGGTTTTATTCACTTAAAACCAAAATTTTTGCTAAAGCCCAGGTTTGAACACAAGATTTCTCCAACACTTCTCAGGGCCATTAACCACCAAAGCAAACATTTAATTGTGTCGTTTTCTTGCACAATTAAATACTTATATACAACCTCTTTATGGACCCATACTCAAGGCCCAATACTTTTAGGCCCAAATTTTGGGCGTTACAAGGACTTTTGCCAATTTTATGCATGAAACTAAGTATTTTGTGAGATCAACTTCTCTCAATTTCATCCAAAGACTCTGTTGACTTATCTACGTAGCTAGTGGCGTCAACCTAGTTCTTTCTAAACCGAACTCATCACTTTTGTAGTGTGGCGTTCAATCCCTTTTATACCAAGGTTCCTATCTCCTATAGATAGTGGGTCGATGTTTCTATCTTTCCTTCACCAAACCATCTTAAGAACGTATAAGTTTCGGGTCAGCACTTACGTATAGTGTTGGTTCACTCTTGTTTCTTAAGCCACTTTTATTCCATCTTTCCATCTTAGCCAAATTATTATCAACCTATACTAATTCTTTCTTAATAGCCAAACCCTAACTTAAACTTAACCCCTTTTGAACCTAATTCAACATCAATTCCTATTCATAGCCAAATATTCTCCTATCTTTACAAAATGAACAAAACTTTATCGTTAGACGATCGGGCAACGAAAGTGACTCAACTCACTAAACTGAGTCTAGATCGTATCATTTGGTATCAGAGCTGGTTAAATTAAGGTAAGAATTGACATTTTTGGCTGTCTCGATATTATATTTTGGTGAAAAATATTCAAAAAAAATTCGTGTATTGAGATTTTTCATTGTAATTTGTTTTATTGTATTTAATATATATATATACGAAAATAAATAAAATAAAGGAAGAAAGTTTGTTCAAATATTTGTTATTCAAAATTCCAAAGTTTCTCGAAAGGTTGCAAAGTTTGAAGTCAACATTTGTAATTCTCGATCATTCATCTTTTGCTATTATCCTCATCTACCTTTCACGCCACACTCTTAATATATTTTTTGTTTCTTTTAGCCAACCTTACACCGAAACAACATTACCCTTATTACCCATTTGAAGCTAACCCTCTAGACTAGAGATAAAGTCTTATCGAGTTTTATACGAAATCACGAGAGAAGAAGCAAGCGAAAAAAGGCACGAGTGTGTGAGCACATTAGAAAGGAGGTAAAAGCCAAAAAGAGTGCAAACACGAGTGTGAGTGGCATCTGTTCTTTCTTTCTGAGTGAACGTGAGGCTTTGGGTGAGGTTAAAGAAATTATGTCAAGAAGTCCAAAGCGCAATATGGCGAACAAAGACGGTTGACAACCAATAAGGAATGTTGCAGCCGGAGGAGGTGGAGTACCTGATTTAGGCCAACAAGCCCTCTTATGAGAATTTCAACGAATGCTCAAAAACGAGCTTGAATCTATCAATGAACACTTGGATCAAGTCGAGGAGAGGGGTCAACAGGAAAGAATGCAGAAAGGTCCAAGCGAAAAGCGGGGGCGAGTGAGACTCCATGATGATGATCTCTACGACCCAAGTGATGTGGAGAGTGACCAAGCGTCAAACCAAAGCGAACGATGACACTGTCAAAGGAATTGGGGTCTTAGGGAATGAGGACGTGTTGATGATGACTTGAAAAGAATCATGCTGTCCATACCTCCATTCTAAGGAAAATCTAACCTGAAGGCGTACCTTGAATGGGAAAAGAAAATAGAGTTGGTCTTCAAGTGCCACAACTACTCGGAGAGTAAGAAGGTGAAGTTAGCGGCTATTGTGTTTTCTGGCTATGCCATGATCTGGTGGGATCAGTTAACTACAAGTCGGAGAAGGAATGGAGAGCGGCCAATATCCACTTGGGCCAAGATGAAAGCCGTGATGCCTAAGATATTTATCCCTACCTACTATCATCGTGAACTTTATCTAAAACTTTAAAACCTTATGCAAGGTAGTCGAAGCGTGGAGGACTACTTCATGGAGATGGAGATTGCCATGATTCGTGTGGATGTGGAAGAAGATCGAGAGGTGACCATGGGCAAATTTTTAGCCGGTCTTAACCGCGACATCGCCAGCGTGGTGGAACTTCAACATTATGTCAAAGTAGTCGGCATGGTACATGTTGCCATAAAGGTAGAGAAATAATTAAAGAGAAAAGGCTCTACCCGAACCTTTCCCCATGCCAATACCACTTCAAGATGGGGACAAGGAACGGGTAAGAAAGATCTACCAAACCATTCGAAGGACCAAGTGGTGGCTGTTAAGCCTAGCAAGGCCCTTAGCGAATCTAGCAAAGGCATGAAAGTAGCCTATCCAAACCGAACAAGGGATATCAAATGCTTCAAATGTTTAGGGAGGGGACACATCGCCAGACAATGCCCTAATCGAAGCAATATGGTTGTGAGATCCAATGGTGAAATTGAGTCAGAAGAAGAAAAAGATGAAAAATTCGATACAACTATCGACGAGGAGGAAGAACTTGAGTACGCTGTTGATGGCGAAATTCTTATTATTAAATGAAGCCTTCAAAGCGATGAGAATGAGCAAACCAAGAGAAAAAGACAAAGAGTGTGAAAGCAAAATGATTGAAGAAAAAGAGTTCAGCCAAATGAGTGTTTATGAAAAAGAGAGTGATATTCGAAAGTCTTATTTATTAGAGCAATCAGTTCTTGTACTTATGTACAAGGAAGCCCTTTTAAACATTAACGAATTAGATCAAAATCTCCCTTCTTCAATTGTTTCTCTTTTCCAGGAATTTGATGCTGTGTTTTTGGATGAAGTCCCTAGTGGGTTGCCACTCATTCAAGGGATTGAACATCAAATTGACTTCATTCCTAGAGCTTCCATCCCGAATCGCCCGGCTTACCATAGCAACCCCGAGGAAACCAAAGAGTTGCAAAGGCAAGTGAACGAACTTATGGAGAAGGGGTACATACGAGAGAGCCTCAATCTTTGCATCATATCGGTATTATTGGTATCAAAGAAAGATGGAACGTGGCGCATGTGTGTGGACTGCCGCGTGGTAAACAAGATAACTATCAAGTACCGACATCCAATACCACGCCTAGATGATATGTTGGATGAGTTAAGTGGTACGTAACTATTTTCCAAGATTGACCTTAAAAGCGGGTATCACCAAATTTGGATGCGCAAAGGTGACAAGTGGAAAATTACATATAAGATGAAACATGGTTTGTACGAGTGATTGGTCATGCCATTTGACCTAACTAACGCACCCAGCACCTTCATGCAACTTATGAATCATGTTTTACGATCTTTTATTGGAAAATTTTGTGTTGTCTATTTTGATGATATACTTATTTATAGTAAATCATTAGATGAACATGTGTTGCATTTGAAAGCTATTTTGGAAGTCCTTCAAAAGGAAACTTTGTATGCTAACCTTAAGAAATGCACCTTTTGCACTAACAAGGTTATTTTCTTAGGTTTTGTAGTCAATTCGAAGAGACTTGAGGTAGACCAAGACAAGGTGAAAGCAATCCGAGAATGGCCTAGACCTATAAGCATAAGCCAAGTGAGGAGCTTCCATGGCTTGGCGAGCTTTTATAGACGATTCATCCCGAATTTTAGCACCTTGGCCACACCTTTAACAAGTATGGTCAAGAAGACTTTAGCATTTCATTGGGATAAAGAACAAGAGAAATCCTTTAACTTTATTAAATATTGCTTAACTAACGCACCTTTGCATGTTTTACCAGATTTTTCTAAGATGTTTGAAATTGAATGTGATGTCTCAGGTGTTGGGATAGGAGCCGTGCTAACTCAAGACGGGAGACTTGTGGCCTATTTTAGTGAGAAATTGAGCGGAGCCCCATTAAACTACCCAACATATAACAAAGAGTTGTACGCCCTGATTTGAGCATTAGAAATGTGGCAGCACTATTTGTGGTCTAAGGAGTTCGTAATCCATACGGACCATGAAGCATTGAAGCACCTCAAGGGCCAAACTAAATTGAACAAGTGGCATGCTAAGTGGGTAGAATTTTTAGAATCTTTCCCCTATGTCATAAGGTACAAAGAAAGGTAAGGAAAATATAGTGGCTGATGCGTTGTCAAGAAGATATACCCTTTTATCTTATTTGGACTCTAAATTGCTTGGATTTGTTTTCTTGAAAGAATTGTATTCTGTTGATGTTAATTTTGGTGAAATTTATAGATCTTGTGAAAAAATAGTTATTGATAAGTTTTACATGTGTAATGGCTTCCTCTTTCGAAAAGGAAAGCTTTGCATTCCGCAAAGTTCAGTTCGAGACTTGTTGGCAAGTGAGGCACATAGTGGCAGCCTCATGGGCCATTTCAGAGTAGCCAAGACCTTGGTCAAGCTCCAAGAGCATTTTTTTTAGCCGAGGTTGAAAAGGGACGTCAAGAAAAATTGTGCCCGATGCGTGACATGCAAGAAAGCAAAATCCAAGATTAACCCACATGGACTATACACGCCACTACCAATACCCGAAAAGCCTTGGGTCGACCTTTCCATGGACTTTGTCCTTGGATTACCTAGGACTAAAACCAAAAAAGATTCGATCTTTGTTGTTGTAGATAGATTTTCTAAGATGTCTCATTTTATAGCTTGTTCGAAAACTGATGATGCTGTTAATGTTGCTAATTTGTTCTTTAAGAAAGTTGTCAGGTTCCATGGAATCCCGAGAATAATTCTCTCTGATCATGACATGAAATTCTTAGTCACTTCTGGAGGTCGTTGTGGGGAAATCTAGGAACGAAGCTACTGTTCTCAACAACTTGTGACCCCCAAACGGATGGCCAAACGAAGGTGGTGAATTGCGTTTTGTCTACCATGCTATGAGCTATCATTCAGAAGAACCTTAAGTCATGGGAGGAGTGTTTGTCGCACATTGAGTTTGCTTATAATAAATCCGTTCATTCAGCGACTAAGTACTTGTAACATCCCAAAATAAGACATAGTCGGAATAGTGATTTCGGGACCACAAATCTGACGTTAAAAAATTGATTTTATGATTGTTATAAGGTTTAGAATATGAATATATGCATGTGTTAAACTTTCATGAAGAAATTCTAAGTATGAGCTGTTCAATTGAAAATTAGGGACCAAATTGAATAAGCTGCAAAATTTTTGTTTTAGAAGCAATTTCGAGATCTTAAAGAGCAATCTGCCCAATTTCTAAGTTTTTGGACAAAAATGGGCTTGAATGGAAAATTTTGAAGGAAAGACATTAGGGGCATTTTGGTCATTTGGTATATTAATGAAATAAAAACAAAAAATAAGTTAAAAATCAGCTCACTCTCTCTATGTTGCTGTCGAAATTTTAGGGTTCTCCATAGCTAGGGTTTTCAAGCTTTCCAAGCTCTATAGTAACTGCTCCCAAGCCCCGTTTTTAATGTTCTTCGTATTTTTGAAATCTCGGTAACTTGCTCTCTCATTTTCTACCCATATTTCATGCTAGGTTTTATGTTAAGAAATTTACCCATGCATGAGAAGCTTGTGTTTTGATGATTTATGGAAGGATATGAGAGTTTAAAGGATGGTAAACAACTTTTACTAAGTAGATTTTCATGAAAAAGGTTTGAAGGACTATTTTGCAAAAGTTGTAGAAGAGGGTAGAAAAATGTGAAAGGAAGGAAAATGTGGACTGTTATGAACATGAAAAATGTTCGGCTAGGCTTGGGTAACTATGAAATCCCATACATTGTGTTATTCGAGCCTAGGGACTAAATTGCAAATATATGAAAGTGTAGGGGTAAAATAGTAATTTTATCCAAATATGAATTTTGGATCGTTTTGAGTAATGTATGTATTAAACGAGCTAAACTTGGTATTATAGATCAAGAGAATCGAGATACAGGCCTTGATCGGGGAAAGAACAAGGTTCACGGGGTTTAGGCTCGATTTCTAATATTTTGTGTAGAGGTAAGTACATATGCAAATAAATACATTAATTATTGTTATTAAATGATTTATTGATATTTGTATGCTTAATATGCTTATTTGGCTATGTTGATAATATAACATGTTTTGATGCTTTACTATATAATTATGAAACGTTGACCATGTGAAAGAAACCATTTATACGAGTATGTTCGGTAAAGGTCTGGAAGTCTAAAATCCCGTTTGAACTTTAAGAATAGTTGAGGATACAAGTGGCATGTCACCGGGATAGTTATGTGTGTTATGAGCTCATTTAATAAGTGATACATGCTAAGGTCCGGGTGCTGGGTATCCTGAGTTATGTTCGGATACTCTCTTAGCTCTTTGAGTAGCCCCGTTGAGAGTGGCATGTGATTCTGTGATATGAGGCACTTTGATATACTTTCTATCAAGTAGCCAAGGCTACATTCAGCCACTTCTGTGCATTTCTTTCGTGTGTTTGAATCATATTCCAAGTGTTCAACGGGTAACGTAATATGAATTCCGAAAGTAAAATTTAAGTAAGCCATATGTGTGCAAGATGGCACAGGTATGTACTAAAACCCTATGAGGACTTAGTATATGATGATATTATGAAAGATATGAATCTGGATAAGCATGTACTTATGAATATGGAAGGTAAGTAATGACATGATGAAAAGTATCATAATGGATAAGTAATTTTTCTTAGATTATTAATAATTGCAAAATGTAGATTATTTGTATGTGTACTTGCTAAGCTTTATAGCTTACCCTCCTCTCTTTTCCCTTCACTTTAGATCCGTCAAGCTAGCTCAAAGGATTGGGAGGCGTTGTAGCTATGATCACACTATCTTCAAGGATTTGGGGTATAAAAGGGTTCAATTATTCTTGTCCTGGCATGTATAGGAAACTTGTCTATTTTGCGTATATGTGTCATGTTGAAGTAGCCAAGTGTAATAGCTCATTTGGTCATTGATTATTTTGTATGTGGCCATGTGATTTGGTCCATATTAATGATTGGGATGTATCCCTAAGTTTAGCTTTACATGCATACTAAGATGTGTATGTGTTGGTTTGATGGATGACTATTTATTTGCTAGTAGGTGGTGGCATGATTTAGCACTCATAATGTATTGATAATAAGGAATATGGTAACATGAAATTGGTGTGGAATGACTAAAAGATAAGGTTATGTGAATACTAGTGGACTAGTATGAAAAGGGGTCAGTGATGCTATAATGTTGCATGCTTAAGTGTCCAAATACATCATGGGTTATGCCATTGAACATATGGGAGTGTATGATTGTTTAAGGGTGACCAATGGCTTGGAGAGTAGCCTCCAAATGGTCCATATGAGTAGACACACGGGTATGTGTCTAGGCCGTGTGTGACACACGGTCAGCCCCATGGGCATGTATCGTTCGGTCGTGTGTCCCCTGCACCTTAAATTTTAGGTTAATCTGCATGGCAGTAAACACACAGGCAGAGACACAGTCGTGTGTCTCAACTGTGTGGAGGACACGGCCTCTGGCCACGGGCGTGTGCTTGGCCATGTACCTCAAATTTGTATGATGATGTCATAAACAAAATGCTCGCTAAAATCACACGGGCTACCAAATGGGCGTGTCCCAAGCCATGTAAGGAACACGAGCCAAGGACACGAGCGTGTGCTCATTCGTGTGAAAACCCCTTTAGGTTCGAATTGGAAAAATAAATCCAATAATTTCACATGGGTGTGGGACATGGGCGTGTCCCCAATCACACGGGTGTGTGCATTGCCTCCACACGGACGTGTGAAGCTTTAACCTAGAAATTTTCTTAGAATTTTTGTGAGTTCTCA
The DNA here is from genome assembly GCF_025698485.1 of Gossypium arboreum. Classification (NCBI taxonomy): domain Eukaryota; kingdom Viridiplantae; phylum Streptophyta; class Magnoliopsida; order Malvales; family Malvaceae; genus Gossypium; species Gossypium arboreum. The sequence continues at coordinate 24,283,648 of NC_069076.1, read as the reverse complement.
GTTTTAGTCCTGGACCGCTAATGATGCATGTCTTGGGCCTCGTAGGTCCATAATTGTGATAAATTGACTTTAATTGACTGGTTTTAGTTTGAATGAAATTTTTTGGCTCGGTTCTGTATGTTTGGTTCTGCTTAAGTTCGGTAATGCCTCGTACCCTATCCCGACATTAGATACGGGTAAGGGATGTTACATTTATTGGTATAAGCTACGGTTTAGTCGGTTCTTGGACTACGTAGCCTGTGTTTGTGTCTAGCTATACATGCCAGGCATAAATTGTGATAATGTGATGGCTCGTAACGATATTAAACCATGTTTTTCATATAGTAATGGATCCCGACAGAGCTGTAGCAGATGACGTAGAAAGCAATGCACCAGCCCCCCTTGAGAAAGTAGACCCATAACCGTAAGCCAAGAGGGGAGGCTAGAGAGGCCTTCTTCCAAATCATGAATGATTGGTATGCTGAGTTTGTCCGTGTGAACCCAGCTGCTCAGACGCAACCTCCTCCACCCCTCCGAACCCTCAGCCTATACTCGTGATGCCCCGAGGTATAGATTTTATGAGATTTTCTAAAACTCCTGTGGATAAGATTTGGAAACAAGGAGCAAAGAGGTTTAGAGCTAACACAGAGGATAATGTTGAGAGAGCTGAGTTTTGGCTTGAGAATTCTATTTGGGTGTTCGATGAACTGTCTTGTACACCTGAAGAGTATTTTAAGTGTACTATTTCATTTTTGAGGGATGATGCCTACCATTCGTGGAAGACTTTGATTTCGGTTGTGCCTAAGGAGGCGGTTACTTAGGACTTATTTCAGGAAGAATTCTAGAAGAAATATATTAGCGAGAGGTTTATCAACCAAAAACGTAAAGAATTTCTTGAACTTAAACAGGGTCGCATGTCGGTTACCGAATATGAATGAGAGTTCATCCGGTTTAGTAAGTATGCCCGAGAATGTGTGCCCACTGAGGCTAAAATGTGCAGGAGGTTTGAGGACGGACTTAATGAGGATATCAGGGTGTTATTGGGTATCCTTGAACTAAAAGAATTTGTTGTGCTCATTGAATGGGCATGTAAGGCTAAAGAATTGATAAGGGAGAAGAAGAAAACCGAGTCGGAAGCTAGAGATATGCGAAAGAGAATGATGAGAAGATTGGCCCCAACTCAGTCTAAGAAACCTAAAGATGTGTATTCTCATTCTTATGCATCGGCAGGACGCTCCCATGGAAATCGTAAGAAGCAAAGTTTGGGTTTCCAGACTCAGGCTACATCTGTAGCTAGCGTAGAAGATGCTAAACCTCATCGACCTAAGTGTGAATACTGCGGAAGACGTCATCCAGGCTCATGTAGGAGGAATGATGGGACGTGTTATAGATGTGGTTCTCAAGACCACTTTTTTAAGGATTGTCCCGAGACGGACGAGAGATTTCAGAATGCAAGACAAAGTGGTTCAGCTTCAAAGGTGAAACCCCTGAAAAGTGCCAGTACTGGAGCTGGCAGCAAAAATATGCCACGAGAGACGGCAGTATGATCTGAAGCTAGGGCTCCAATTAGAGCATATGCCATAAGAGCATGTGAAGAAGCATCGTCGCCTAACGTGATCACTGGTATATTTTCTCTTTATGACACTGTTGTTATTGCTTTGATATATCAAGGATCTACACATTCATATAAATGAATGAAATTGGCATCTAGCTTAAATTTACTCGTGGAGTCTACAGAATTTACCTGTTAGGAAAACATGTCTTAGTCGATAAAGTATGTAAGAAATGCCCTTTGATGATTAGAGGCCTTTGCTTTTTGGCTGACTTGATGTTGTTGCCATTTGATGAATTCGATGTTATTTTGGGTATGGATTGGTTGACACTTCATAGTGCTATATTAGATTGTAAACGGAAGGTTATGGAATTGATACATGAGAATGGTGAAGTCCTTCGAGTTGAATTAGATGAACTTAGTGGCTTGTCAATCGTAATTTCTTTGATGACCACTCAGAAATGTATGATAAAAGGATATGAAGCATATCTGGCTTATGTGTTGAATACAAAGGAACCGGAGTTGAAAGTTGAATTAGTACCTATTGTATGTGAGTTTGCAGATGTGTTCTCGGAAGAATTGGTAGGTTTACCCTCGGTTAGGGAAGTTGAATTTGGTATTGAGTTAATGCCAGGGACTGCACCTATCTTTATCTCTCCGTATAGGATGGCACCGACAGAATTAAGGGAATTAAAGTCATGGTTGCAAGAATTGGTTTACAAAGGCTTTACGAGACCCAGTTTCTCACCATGGGGTGCTCCCGTGTTATTCGTAAAGAAGAAAGATGGTACCATGATATTATGTATTGATTATCGGCAACTTAATAAGGTAACAGTTAAGAAAAAATATTCATTGCCAAGAATTGGTGATTTGTTCGATCAGCTAAAAGGAGCAACATGGTTTTCTAAGATAGAATTGAGGTCTGGTTATTACCAGCTGCGAGTTAAGGAGATAGACGTACCTAAAACTGCTTTTAGAACAAGGTATGGTCACTACGAATTCCTTGTTATGCATTTTGGATTGACGAATGCTCCAATTGTGTTTATGGATTTGATGAATAGAATATTTCGTCCATACTTGGATAAGTTTGTTGTAGTGTTCATAGATGACATTTTAATTTACTCTAAAAATGAGACAGAACATGCTAAATTCTGAGGATCGTTTTACAAACTTTGAGGGATAAGCAATTATATGCCAAGTTCAGTAAAAGTGAGTTTTGGCTTCAGGAAGTTGGATTATTAGGCCACATTGTTTCCAGTGATGGTATTCAGGTTGATCCTAGTAAAATTTCTACCATTGTTGAATGGAAACCTCCAAGGAATGTAACCGAAGTTAGGAGCTTTTTAGTTAACCGGTTATTACTGAAGGTTTGCAAAAGGATTTTCTGTGATAGTCACTCCTATGACAAGACTGCTGCAAAAGGATGTTAAGTTTGAATGGACAGAAAAGTGCCAATAAAGCTTTGAAAAGTTGAAAACGCTATTGATTGAGGCGCCAGTGCTAGTACAACCAAAACCAGGGAAAAAATTTGTAATCTACAGCGATGCGTCCTTGAATGGACTAGGATGTGTGCTTATGCATGAAGGAAAAGTTGTAGCCTATGCTTTGAGACAGCTGAAACCTCATGAGAAGAATTATCCAACTCATGATTTGGAATTGGCCGCCATAGTGTTTTCCTTGAAGATTTGGCATCATTATTTGTTCGGGGGAAAATGCCATGTCTATACCGATCATAAGAACCTCAAGTATTTTATGGCTCAAAAAGATTTGAATTTAAGACAACGAAGATGGTTGGAAATGTTAAAAGATTATGAGCTTATAATTGATTACCATTCGGGAAAGGCGAACGTGGTCGCCGACGCTTTGAGCAGGAAGTCTCTATTCACTTTGAGGGTAATGAATACATAGATAACCTTATATGGCGATGGTTCCATTTTAGTTGAATTGAGAGCTAGGCCAACTCTTCTCCGTCGGATTTGTGAAGCTCAAAAATCCAATAAGGAATTAAAAGCTAAGAAAGTTCAGTGTGAAGCAACCAGTGAACTCGACTTTCAGATTGACTCCGATGGATGTGGAAACACAAAAATTTATGTATTTTTACATACCCTTTTTAGCTTAAAATCATACTATTTCGATTAAATTCTTGTCAAAAAATAATTAATTTTTATAAAATAATTAAATTATACTTAAAATATGAACATGATGAATTTTAGTTAATTTTATAATTAATTTTGAGTAATTTTGGTTATTTTCGACAAAATTGCGCAAAGGGCGAAAAATGGCTCGGTAGACACTACTTGAAGCACAAAACCGAGAAGCAATTTGAAGTATCAAGGCAAATTAATTTCCATCCTATGACGGTCAAATTATGTGTATTAATTCATAATATAATTAATTTTAATTTATACCCAATTTAATTTGGGCTAAATAAATTAATATTAATTAATTATGGAAAAAGTGGTCCAGTTGAACCGAACTGATTGAAGTGAACGGGCCAAAGATTGGGCAGCCCAAAACCGGCCATATGCTGACCCAAATTATCTTATTAGCTGATTAATTAAGCTTGTAAAGAAGCCCTTGAAGTCTTGTCAAAGTTGCATTCAAACCCCTCCACAATTGGTGGATTTTTTTTATTTGCCCCAGGCCATTTTTAGCAAAGTTGAAAGCATCAACTTTGCCACATAGGTGGCCGGCCAAGGGGTGGCTCTTTGGCTGCTATTTTTAGCAAATTTCAACTGCCACACTCAGCTATAAAAGCCCCCCCTTGGCTGATCATTCAAGGCATCTCATTTATTCCTCATTTATTTCACAACATTTCTCTTCTCTCTCATTCTTTTTCTCTCATTTTTCCATTTCAATTCCCTTGCTCTTGTGCTGATTTCTTCCCTTGGAAAAGGGGTTTTCTTCAACCATTTTGGAGCAGCAATTGAGTGTTCATCGAAGCCTTGATCGGTGAGGACAACAAGAAGGAAGAACAAAGCAACCAAGTCAAGCCTCGGAAAACCATCGGATTTGATTCTTGTTCCCTATCTCTTTAATTTTTGTTGCTGTTATGATGAACATATCTATGAGTATTCATGTTGTTGGAATGGTTAATTTAATCAGCTTAGCTTGAATTTAATTCGTGCTTGGTTGATTGCATTTTGTCTTTTTAAATTGTTAAAATTATGTTTATGTTGTTATAGGCCTTGGTAAAATGCTTGATTAAGTAAAATCATGCCTAAGTTATTCTTGCGTTACGATTGTGAGGTAACTAATGAATTAATTATTTAAACAGATTGAAATTGTAATTAATTGACACAGTACTTGATCAGTGCATGTTTATTCTTCTAAGGTAGCTGAAGGTTAAATTAGCAATGTATCTGGTGATATTATTGTCTTGCATAACTGTAACATCCCAAAATAGGGCTTAGTCAGAATAATAGTTTTGAGACCACAAATTCGACATTAAAATATTTATTTTATGATTGTTATGAGGTTTAGAATATGAATATATGCATGTGTTAAAGTTTCAAGAAGAAATTTTAAGTATAAGGTGTCCAATTGGAAATTAGGGACTAAATTGAATAAGTTGCAAAATTTGTGTTCTAGAAGCAATTTGTATGAAATTGCTTTGGATTATTAATTAGGAGGTCTTAAAGATAAATTTTCCCTATTTCTAATTTTTTGGACAAAAATAGGCTTGTATGGAAAAAATTTGAAAGAAAAGCTTTAAGGGCATTTTGGTCATTTGGTTTATAAATGAAATAAAATGGGAATATAAGCCAAAAATTAGCTCATTTTCTCCATGTTGCTGTCGAAAATTAGGGTTCTTCATAGCTAAGGTTTTCAAGCTTTCCAAGCTCAATAGTAAGTGCTCCCAAGCCTCGTTTTTAATATTCTTCGTATTTTTGAAATCTCGGTAACTTGCTCTCTCTATTTCTACCCATATTTCATGCTAGGGCTTATGTTTAGAAATTTACCCATGCATGAGAAGTTTATGTTTTGATGATTTATGGAGGGATATGGGAGTTTAAAGGATGGTAAACAACTTTTGCTAAGTAGTTTTTCATGGAAAAGACTTTAGGGACTATTTTGTAAAAGTTGTAGAGAAGGGTAGGAAAATATGAAATGAAGGAAAAATGTGGGCTGTTATGAACATGAAAAATGTTTGGTTAGGCTTGGGTAACCAATAAATCCCATATATTGCATTATCCGAACCTAGAGACTAAATTGCAAATATATGAAAGTATAGGGGCAAAATAGTAATTTTACCCAAGTATGAATTTTGGGGTCATTTTGAGTTATATATGTATTAAACAAGCTAAAGTTGGTATTATAGATCAAGAGAATCGAGATACGGGCCTTGATCGAGGAAAGAGCAAGGTTTACGAAGTTTAGGCTCAATTTCTAATATTTTGTACCAAGGTAAGTTCATATGCAAATAAATACATTAATTATTGTTATTAAATGATTTATTGATATTTGTGTGCTTAATATGCTTATTTGGCTATGTTGACAATATAACATGTTTTGATGCTTTGCTATATGATTATGAGACGTTGGCCATGTGAAAGAAACCATTATGCGAGTATGTTCGGTAAAGGTCTGGAAGTCTAAAATCTCGTTTGAACCTTAGGAATAGTTGAGGATACAAGTGACATGTCACTAGGATAGTCATGTGTGCTATGAGCTCATTTAATATGTGATACATGTTAGGGTCTGGATGCTGGGTATCCTGAGTTGTGTTCGGATACTCTCTTAGATCTTTGAGTAGCCCCGCTGAGAGCAGCATGTGATTCTGTGATATGAGGCACTTCGGTGCATTCCTTCTGTGTGTCTGAATCATATTCCAAGTGTTCAACGAGTAATGTAATATGAATTCTGAAGGTAAACATTTAAGTAGGCCATGTGTGTGTAGGATGGCACAAGTATGTACTAAAACCCTATAAGGACTTAGTATATGAAAAGATATGTATTTGGATAAGCATGTGTATATGAATAGGGAAAGTAAGTATATGTATGACATAATGAAAAGTATCATAATGGATAAACCCTATAAGGACTTAGTATATGAAAAGATATGTATTTGGATAAGCATGTGTATATGAATAGGGAAAGTAAGTATATGTATGACATAATGAAAAGTATCATAATGGATAAGAAATTATGCTTAGATATTTAATAGTTGCGAAATGTAGATTATTTGTATGTGTACTTACTAAGCTTTATAGATTACCCTCCTCTCTTTTCCCTTCTCTGTAGATACGTCAAGCTAGCTCGAAAGATCGGGGGACGTCGGAGCTTGGATCACACTATTTTCAAGAAATTTAGGTATAAAAAGGGTTAATTATTTTAGTCATGGCATGTATAGGGAACTTTTCTATTTTGTGTATATGTGTCTTGTTAAAGTAGCCAAGTATAATGGCTCACTTGAGCATTGATTATTTTGTATGTGGACATGTGATTTGGTCAATATTAATGATTGGGATGTATCCCTAAGTTTATCTTTACATGCATACTAAGATGTGTATGTGTTGGTTGATGGATGACTATTCAATTGCTAGTATGTGGTTGCATGATTTAGCACTCATAATGGAATGATAATATGGAGAATGGTAAACCACGAAATTGGTGTGGAATGACTAAAAGATAAGTTGGTGTGAATACTAATGGTCTAGTATGTAAAAGGAGCCATAGTGATGCTATAATGTTGCATGTTTAAGTGTCCAAATATATCATGTGTTATGCCATTGAACATATGGGAGTGTATGATTGTTTAAGGGTGACCAATGGACCTCCAAATGGTCCACATGGTTAGACACACGGGCATGTGTCTAAGCCGTGTGTGGCACACGGTTAGCCCCATAGGCGTGTCGTTCGGTCGTGGGTCCCTTGCACCTTGAATTTTAGGTTAACATGCATGGTAGTAAACACACGGGTAGAGACACGATCGTGTGCCTCAACCGTGTGGAAGACATGGCCTCTGGCCACGGACGTGTGCTTGGCTGTGTGCTTCAAATTTGTATGATGACATCATAAATAGAATGCTCGCTAAAATCACATGGGCTACCACACGGCATGTGCCAGGCCATGTGAGGGATACGGGCGAAGGACACGGGCATGTGTTCGGCCGTGTGAAATCCCCTGTAGGTTCAAAATAGATAATAAATCCTAAAATTCAACACGGGTGTGGGACATGGGCGTGTCCCCAAGTACACGGGCGTTTGCAATGCCTCCACACAGGTATGTGAGGCTTTAACCTAAAAATTTTCTCAGAATCTCCGTATGTTCTCGGTTTAGTCTCAGACCGCCAATAAGGTATGTTTTGGGCCTCGTAGGTCTATAATAATGACATTTTAACTTGTTTTGAAGTGTTTAGATCGGATAAAATTTTATGGCCCGGTTTTGCTTGTTTGTTTCTATATAAGTCCAGTAATGCTTCATACCCTGTCCCAATCTCGGATACGGGTAAGGGGTGTTACAATAACTTGCAAGATTATTGTGATTAAACTGTTTCAAGGTAAGGATACCTTGTTACCTCACATAGCCTTTTATATGCTTGTTAGATTTAATTAATCGTTTGAATTGACTTAGGGATATGCAAGAGATTAGTTCAATTGAATGAGTATGTATGTGCAATAACATGTTTGCTTACTAGAATCTGTTTAGTCGGTTGAATTGACATAGGGATATGTCAAGAGATGAATGGATTTTGGTATGTAAGTATGTTCATAAGTTAGCAAATTACCGGGTTGCCATGATTTTATTCGTAACAATATAAACATAAGTTTAATAATTCTAAGATGAGAAGTTTAATTAATCCAACACAATTATATCATCTTGATTAAATCTTATTTTGAAATCATGCATTAGAACTTTCTTTTACTTCATTTTTATTTATTTTAATTTTCTTAAATTTTTAATCACCTTCTTTAAACAAAATATTTTTCTTCAGCAAAGTTTTTTAAATTGCATTCATAAATAATCCTTTTCACAATCCCTGTGGGTACGATAACTCGACATTTACTTGTCATTTTATTACTTGTTGTGATTGTGTACACTTGCACATTTTTGTTGTTCCAAGTTTTTGGAGCCGTTGCCGAGAACTGTTTTAAAAAGTCATTATTTGTGAATTTGTTAGTTTACATTTTGGTTTTTTTTCTATTTAATTTTTAACTTAATTAATTTTTCTGTGATTATTTCAGGTGTTTATGAGTATTGACCAAATTATTGACCTACTCTCTGAAGACCATGAGATTGAACAAACTTTCCAACAGCAAAGAAGATAAGCAAATCAGAGAAGGACCGAAGATATGAACTTCGAAAATTTGATCTAAGGAAATGGAGCAAACCCTGCTCAAAATCCTATCCTTATTGCTGATGATAAGGATAGAGATTTATGACAGTATGTCGTGCTAGTATTTAATGACCTTAATCTGGGTATTAGGAGACTTGAAATTGAGGCACAGTGGTTTGAGCTGAAGCTTGTCATGTTCTGAATGCTTCAGACAGTGGGCCAATTTAGTGGAATGCCTACTGCAGATCCTCACCTACACTTAAGACTATTTATGGAGGTGAGCGATTCTTTCTAGTTAGCTGGAGTACCCGAAGATGCATTACGATTGAAGCTGTTCCCATATTCGCTAAGGGATAGAGCTCGAGGCTTGTTGAACTCATTTCCACCAAACTCAATTTCCACATGGCAAGAGTTAGCAGAAAGATTCCTTATGAAGTATTTCCTGCCTATCAAGGATGCTAAGTTGAGGAACGAGATCATACCTTCCAACAAATGGATGATGAGTCCTTGTATGAGACATGGGAAAGGTACAAAGAGTTATTACGAAAGTGCCCTCATCATGGAATCCCACATTGTATCCAACTTGAGACATTTTATAATGGTCTCAATGCTCATACGAGGATGGTAGTGGACGCTTCTGCTAATGGTGCTCTCCTTTTTAAGTCCTATAATGAGGCTTATGAAATTATCGAGAGGATTGCCAACAACAATTACCAATGGCCAACCAACCGAGCAACGTCATGAAGATGAGTTGCTGGGATACATGAAGTAGACGCTCTTAGCTCACTCGCATCTCAGGTATCATCAATATCCTCAATGCTTAAAAATCTTACTACTAATGGGTCTAGCAGTTTTGCAGCACAGCCACCAAATCAATTTGAAAATATAGCTTGTGTTTATTGTTGGGAAGGACATTTGTTCGAAGAATGTCCATCAAACCCAGAATCCACGTACTACATAGGTAACCAAAACCAAAACCGAGGAAGGCAAGGACTGCAATCCAATTTTTATAACCCATCGTGGCGAAACCACCCTAATTTTTCCTAGAGTAACCAAGGAGCTGGAACCAGTAATACTTACGCCCAACCTAGATCGACCCAGCCACCAAGTTTTCCCCAACAAGTTCAGAAACCAACCTAAGCTGAACCATCCAATGGCTTAGAAAATTTGTTGAAGGCATACATGGCCAAGAATGATGCCTTAATCCAAAGCCAAGTAGCTATATTGAAAAACCTGGAAAACCAAATGGGCCAGCTTGCAACTGAACTCAGGAACCAACCACCAAGTACTTTACCTAGTGATACGGAGAATCCGAGGAATCTGGGAAAAGAGCATTGTAAAGCATTAGCATTGAGGAGTGGAAAGACAATAGAGCCCAACACCATTGAAGCTGAAAAGGAGCAAGCTGATGCTCAAGAATTAGAGGAAGTTCAACCAAGCGTTGAAATTATAGTTTCACAACAACCAGAATCTGCAAAACCCGACAAGGTAATTTCAGAACCAGCTAATTCTGATCAACTAACAACCCCGTTAGATGCAGAATTACCACAGAAGACGAATCAACCAGTTCCAGTAAAGAAACCACCACCACCCTACCCTCAAAGACTTCAAAAGCAGAAACAGGAGACTTAACTCAATAAGTTCCTAGACGTACTCAAGTAACTTCATATTAACATCCCATTGGTTGAAGCACTTGAGCAAATGTCGAACTACATCAAATTCATGAACGATATCCTGTCCAAAAAATGAAGACTCAAAGAATTTGAGACGGTAGCTCTGACGAAGGAATACAGTGCATATCTTCAAGACAAACTACCCCCAAAATTGAAGGATCCTGGATCTTTTACCATACCTTGCAACATTGGAACAACATATTGTGGTAAGGCACTATGTGACTTGGGTGCGAGTATCAACTTGATGCCTATGTCAATATTTAGAAAGTTGGGGATAGGTGAAGTTAGGCCTACTACGGTTACACTTCAATTAGCAGATCGATCCTTAGCACATCCAGAAGGAAAAATTGAGGACATATTGGTACGTGTAGATAAATTTATCTTCCCTGCTGATTTTGCTATCCTAGACATTGAAACAAACAAAGAAGTGTCAATTATCTTAGGAAGACCGTTCTTAGCAACCGGAAGGACCCTTATTGATATGCAGAAGGGCGAGCTTACTATGCATGTTCAAGATGATCAGGTAACATTTAACGTTTTTAAGTCTATGCGATTTTCTGACACAATTGATGATTGTTCTGTAGTATCCGATTTAGAAGATTTAATAGTGGAGAAGGAGCTCAACTATGTGGAGTATCGATTGGAGCAAATTTTGACATCAAATTCTCCGAATGATGAAGAGGAGGATGAGTACTTAGCTTTGTTAGAAGCTAATCAAAGGGGATTTATTCCTCAATCCCTCTTTGAATCTTTGGAGTTAGAGGAAAGGGATTATGCCCTACCAAAAGCTTCAATCGAGGAGCCACCTAAATTAGAACTAAAGGTACTACCTTCACATCTAAAATATGTTTATTTAGGTAACTCTTCTACTCTGCCTGTGATTGTTTCAGCAGAATTAACTACTGAGCAAGAAGAGAAACTCATCTTGGTGTTGAAACAATTCAAGAGGGCTATCGGATGGACCATAGCCAATATCCATAGTATTAGCCCATCTGTATGCATGAACAAGATCATACTAGAAGATGGCGAGAAAGGGACAATTGATGGACAATGAAGACTGAACCCCATCATAAAGGATATAGTAAAGAAAGAAATCATTAAGAGGTTAGATGCGGGTATAACTTACCCCATCTCAGATAGTTCATAGGTAAGTTCAGTCCAATGTGTGCCAAAGAAAGTAGGTATCACGGTTATTGAAAACTAGAATAATGAGTTGATACCGACTAGAATAGTTATGGGATAGAGAATTTGCATCGACTATTGGAAGCTGAACAAGGCGACTAGGAAAAATCACTTTCCTTTACTGTTTTTGGATCAGATGTTGGATAGACTCGCGGGGCGAGACTACTATTGTTTTCTCGATGGATACTCAGGGTATAATCAGATTACAGTAGCACCAGAAGATCAACACAAGTCAACATTCACCTGCTCGTAGGTACAATTGCATTTAGACACATGTCATTTGGTTTATGTAATGCACCTGCTACATTTCAAAGATGTATGATGTCTATTTTTACTGACATGGTCGAGAAGTATTTGGAAGTGTAACATCCCAAAATAGGGCCTAAACGGAACAATGGTTGTGAAACCACAAATTCAAGATAGAAAAGTTTATTCCGATTAATTTTTATAATTTACCGAGTGATTAGATGCATGTGTTAAAGTATCGATGGAAAATTTTATAGATAGCATGCTTAATTTACCTACTAGAGCTTAATTGAAAAAGTTGATAAATATGAGTTTTAGATGCTAAAGGATTAAATTGAAGAGTATATTTGAAGTAGAGGTCCTTAAATGGAATTAGACCATTAGGTTTTCATGGGCAAAAATGGACATACATAGATAAAAATAACTAAAGTTGTAATGAAGGGTATTTTAGTCATTTGGTAATTAAAAGATTAAAAAGGGGAAAAAGATGGCAAAATGTGCCCATCTTCTTCATTAGGCTGAAATTTCAAGGGTTCTTCATAGCTAGGGTTTTTTCAAGCTTCCAAGCTTTATAGTAAGTGATTCTAAGCCCCGTTTTTAATGTTCTTTACATTTTTGAAGTCTCGGTAACTTGATTTAGCTTATTCTAGTAATAATTTAACCTAGGGTTCATATTTGGAAAAATACCCATAGGTGAAATATGTTTATTTTGACATTTTATGGTAGAATATGAAGCTTGAAATTATGTTAAACAACTTGACCTAAGCGATTTTAAGCGAAAACGAGTAAAACAACATAATCGGTAAAAATACCTAATGGTCATAAGTACATGTTAGAGTGGGAATTTGATGTTGCCGTAGATAAATAAATGATCAGCATGTCATAAAACATAAGAATTAGGGATAAAGTTTCATTTCCGAGCCTTGGGGCAAAACTATAAATATGCAAAAGTTTAGGGGTAAAATCATAATTTTACCAAAGTTAGAGTTAAGGATTGTTTTGATAAATATGAATATTAGATAATTTAAATTTGCTATTATAGATCAAGAAGAATAAAATTTGGGGTTAGACCGAAGAAAGAAAAAGGTTGAGGACTAAATCAAAATATTTGATCGTATTTTGTATTAAGGTAAGTTTGCAGTAAATAAATGCAATGTTTTATTATTTATAATAAATAATGTTTTTTTCATCATCTATATATTTATTTTCTAAATTTATTTCTTGATGATTCAAGCAAGAATTAATGGAGAAATTATACTTAAAAGTCCTGGTTAAACCTTAGGAATGTGTAGGATAAAAATGTCATGACATTAGGGTTTAAGGACACCATGTAAGACCATGCCAAGGCATGGCATTGGTAAGTTTTACAAGGCAAGGAAATCATGTAAGAACATGTCAAGACATGGCACTGATAAACTACGATAAGGCAAAAATCCCATATAAGACCATGCCAAGGCATTGCAATGGTGAGTTCATAAGGCAAGGACACCACGTAAGACCATGTCAAGACATGGAAATGGTAAGTTTAAAAAGGAAAGGTACCCATGTATCATTAGTATTCCAAGTGGTTCAACAAAAAATTTAAAGAGTGTACCAAAGGAAAAGTAAGATAAGTCTGGTAACGCCTCGTGCTCGACTCCAGCGACGGTCTCGAGTAAGGGGTGTTACATTTATTGGTATCAGAGCAGGATTTTGGTTGGTTATCAGAATATTCAGTATGAGTAAGAGTCTAGCTATACATGCATACTTATATTTTGATAGTGTGACGACTCTTGATGATTTTAAAATGTTTTTCTTTTATAGTTATGGATCCCAAATGAGTTGGTGCAGATGATGTAAAAAGTAACGCATCTGCACCCGTAGAAGGGACGGTGCAACCAGATAGTAGTGAAAGGCCCGTTACAGTTAGTCAGGGAAGAGGGGCTCGAGAAGCCCTTTTCCAAGCTATGAATGAATGGTTTGTCGAGTTCGTTCATACAAATCTGGCGGTTAGACCTCCACCGCCTCATGATCCTCAGACTAGCCATGTAGCTTTCCCAGTCACAGATACTATCAGAAGAGAGAAGCCACCAGTTGATAAAATTAGAAAATAAGGGGCTGAAGAGTTTCAAGCTACTAAAGATGACAATGCAGAGAAAGCTGAATTTTGGCTCGAGAATACTATCAGGGTCTTTATTGAGTTATTCTGCACACCTGAAGAGTGCATGAAGTATGTTGTATCACTTTTACGAGACTCGGCCTACCATTGGTGGAAGACATATGTGTTAGTAGTACCGAAAGAGAGGGTTACTTGGGATTTCTTTCAGGAGGAGTTCCGTAAGAAATACATTAGTGAGAGGTTCATCGACCAGAAAAGAAAAGAATTCCTTGAACTAAAGCAGGGTAATGACAGTGACTAAATATGAACATGAACTTTTTAGACTCAGTAATTATGCTCGAGAGTGTGTGTCTACTGAAGCTATTATGTTCAAGAGATTTGAAGATGGGCTCAATGATGATATTCAACTTTCAGTCGGTGTTTTAGAAATAAAAGAGTTTGTAATTTTAGTTGAAAGAGCTTGTAAGGCAGAGGAGTTGCTGAAAGAAAAGGGTAAAGCTGAAATTGAGATACAAGACTCGAAGAAAAGATAGATGAGCAAGTCATTTCAATCTACATCCAAGAGGCCTAGAGAGTTCTCTACAAGATCTAATTTTTCGGCAGGGTATTCTAGCTGAGACAAAGGTAGAAGATTTATGGGTACATTTTCTCTTCACGATGTTAAGGTTATTTCTTTGATTGATTCAGGTTCGACCCATTCCTATGTTTGCATGAAATTGATGCCTAGTATGAACATGTCTATAGATTCTATTAGATTTGTGATTAAAGTATCGAATCCATTGGGTTAGTATGTATTAGTAGACAAAGTATGTAAAAATTGCCCTTTGATGATTAGAGGTTACTGTTTTCCGGCCGATCTCATGCTATTGCCATTTGATGAGTTTGATGTGATTCTTGGTATAGATTGGTCGACTGCGCATGACGTGATAGTGAATTATGGAAAGAAATTCATTGAGTTGAAATGCGAAAATGGTGAAATTCTTCGGGTTAATTCAGATGAGTCAGATAGTTCAATTGCCATGATTTCTGTTATGTCTGCTCAGAAATGATTGAGAAAAGGATATGAAGCTTATCTTGCTTTTGTGTTGAATACTAAAGATCCAGAGTTGAAAATTGAATCAGTGCCTATGGCATGTGAGTTTTCTGATGTGTTTCCGAAAGAACTTCCAGGTTTGCCTCCTATCAGAGAAGTTGAGTTTGGTATTGAATTGGTTCCAAGTACAACACCCATTTTTATTGCTCCTTATAGAATGGTTCAAATGGAATTGAGAGAATTGAAAGTTCAGTTACAGGAACTAACAGAGAAAGGCTTTGCAAGACCTAGTTGTTCAGCATGGGGTGCATCAGTGCTCTTTGTGAAAAAGAAAGATGGTTCGATGAGATTGTGCATAGATTATTGGCAACTTAACAAGATGAATATTAAGAACAAGTATCCACTGCCTAGAATTGACGATTTGCTGTGTTCTCCAAGATAGATTTGGGATCCAGATATTATCAGTTGCGAGTTAAAGAGTCGGATGTTTTGAAGACTGCTTTCCAGACTAGGTATGGCCATTATGAGTTCCTTGTGATGCCATTTGGCTTGACTAATGCTCCTTCCATTTTCATGGACTTAATAAATCAAATTTTCATACCTTACTTGGATAAATTTGTAGTTGTGTTCATTGATGATATCTTAATTTATTCTCATGATAAGATTGAGCATTCAAAGCATTTGAGAATAGTTTTACAGACTTTGAGAGATAATCAGCTTTATGCCAAGTTTAGCAAAAGTGAGATCTGGTTACGGGAAGTTGGTTTTCTTGGACATATAGTCTCAGGTGAAGGTAGTAGAGTTGATCTGAACAAAATTTCAGCCATTGTTGATTGGAAGCCTCACAGGAATGTATCAGAGGTTAGAAGTTTTCTTGGTCTTGTCAGTTATTATAGACAATTTGTAGAGGGATTTTCCATGATAGCTACTCCACTGAAAAGATTGCTACAGAAAAATGTCAAGTTTGAATGGATTGAAAAGTGTCAGCAGAGTTTTAACATGTTAAAGGCATTGTTAACTGAAGCTCCTGTCTTAGTACAACCAGAACCGGGTAAAGAGTTTGTGATTTACAGTGATGCGTTCTTGAATGGACTAGGCTGTGTACTTATGCAGGAAGGAAAGGTAATTGCTTATGCCTCTAGACAGCTAAAGCCACATGAGAAAAATTATCTGATACATGATTTTGAACTAGCTGCCATTGTATTTGTGTTTAAAATCTAAAGACATCACTTGTATGGTGAGAAGTGCCAAATATTTACTGATCATAAAAGTTTGAAATACTTGATGACTCAGAAATATTTGAACTTGAGGCAAAGAAGATGGCTAGAGTTGATTAAAGATTATGAACTAGTGATCGATTATCACCCGGCTAAGACAAACGTAATTGCTTATGCTTTGAGTAGAAAATCTTTATTTGCATTAAGAGCTTTGAACACTAGTTTAACCTTATTGGATGATGGTTCTATCTTAGCCAAATTAAGAGCTAAGCCAATGTTTCTTGAAGAAATTTGAGAAGTTCAGAAAAATGACAGTGAGTTGTAAGCCAAAAGAGCTCAGTGTAAATCAGGTATAGAGTCAGATTTTCAGATTAGTTCTGACGGTTGTTTAATATTCAAAAATTAGCTATGTGAACCAAAGAATGATGACCTTATTCGAAAGATTTTAGAGGAAGCACATAACAGTTCCTTGTCTATTCATCCAGGTAGTACAAAGACGTATAATGATTTGAAGAAAATGTATTGGTGGGTAGGAATGAAGAGAGATATCTTAGAGTTTGTTTTTAGATGCTTGATCTATCAGCAAGTAAAAGCCGAACATCAGGTACCTTCAGGTTTATTGCAACTTGTGTTAGTTCTTAAGTGGAAATGGGACCGAGTTGCCATGGATTTTGTGACAGGATTGCCGTTGACACTGAGAAAGAAAAATGTAGTATGGGTTCTGATTAATAAGCTAAAGAGGTCGGCTCATTTTATTCCAGTTCGTATGGATTATTCACTTGACAAGTTGTGTAACAGCCCAATTTAGGGCCAAAACGGAATAGTGGTTTCGAAACCACGAATCCGAGGTTGAAAATTTTATGACTAGGTGTTTAATTTGATATTTAGGACTAAATTGAAATAGGGGAAAAATGTGTGTTCTAGTTCATAAAGTACTTGATTCAAATGAGGGTTTTAAGCAGAGGTCCTTAAATGGAATTAGACCATTATACTTTATATAGACAAAAATGGGCATGAATAGGACAAAATATTAAAGAAGGGCCTTAAGGGTATTTTTGTCATTTGGTAATTAAAAGAAATAAAATGGGAAAAATAAACCAAAATTTTGTTCATCCATCTTCTTCCTTGGCCGAACCTTGTATGTCCACCATTACTAGGGTTTTTTCCAAGCTTTCAAGCTCAATAGTAACTGCATTCAAGCTCCGTTTTTAATGTTCTTTACATTTTTAAATCCCCGTAGCTCGGTTTACCTATTTCTACCATTATTTCGAGTTAGAGTTTATGTTTAAAAATTTACCCATAAATTATATGCATGTATTTTGATGTTTTATGGTAGAATATGAATGTTTGAAGTTAGGATAACGATCTTTTCTAAGCGATTTTTAGCGAAAACGAGCAAAACGGCAATCGGATAAAAATACCTATTGTTCATTACTATGTGTTAGAGTGAGAATTTGAAGTTGCCATGAAGGGAAAAATGATCAGCATGTCATAAAACATAAGAATAAGGGCTGAAATTAAATTTCTGAGCCTAGGGGTAAAATCATAATTTTGTAAAAGTTAGGGGGCAAAAACGTAATTTTTCCATAATGTGATTTTTGGATTGAAATAGATAGTATAAGTGTTAAATGAGCTAAATGTGTTGTTATAGATCAAGAAAGGCGTGGAATCGACCTCGAACGAGGAAAGGAAAAGATTTTGGACTAAATTGCAAAATTTTCATATTTTGCACCGACGTAAGTTTGTATTTAAATAATACATTATCTTTATTTACATTTTTTATATTTCAGCATATTTTATATATTTTAGCTGATTTTGAATCATAATCGACTATTGGAAGAATAGAAATAAGTAATAGAGAGAAAAATCCCGGTTGAACCTTCGGAAAGATTGGATAATAAAGATGGTACGTAGCTAGGTCACATGTATGGTGCTGAGTGCACATGATGTGTAAAAGAGAGCTACGAGGTACTATATGGTAGCTAGGTCACATGTGTGATACGGAATGTATACCATGTAGACAAGAGAGCTACGGGAGAGGATAAATGTAGCTAGGTCGCATGTGTGGTTCCAAGTGAAGGACACCATGTAGACAAGATAGCTTCGAGATAAACTGGCTAGGTCACATGGGTAGTACTAAGTGTTCACCATGTGTACAAGAGAGCCGAACTATATGAAATATGATGGGTGGAGCTATGTGCTGAAACCACCAAGTATCAAGGATTGATCTGAAGTGTTCAAAGGGATGATTTTATGGTGACATTGTAATCATGGACCTATACTTGTGATGTATAAAATGTGGTGAAAATGAATTGTGATATGCATGTTAAAATGAGGTTAATACAAAGAAAGTGTGAAAGAGTGAATTAGCAATAAAACTGTTTTGGACAGTTGCAGTAATGTCAATTTGAAAAATCACCAAAAATAGTACGAATTTAATTAAGGGCTGAATGAGATATGAAATTAAAGCTTAATGAGTCTATTTTCATGAAAAAGAAACATAACAAGTAAAAAAATCCTATATTTTGAGATATTTATATTTTTGTGAGACTTGTTCAGAATGACTACGTGATCCCCTATTCTGACTTTTAAAAATCATTAAAAATTGTAAAAAATTAATTAAGAAATATAGTTTATATGTCTAGATTCCTTATTGAGTCTAGATTTAAAAGAAACAAATTCTATGGCTAAATGACTTTTTTACTAGGATACAATCAACTCGTAGTGAACAGAGGTCAGATCAATTGAGCTGTATAACAGGGAAAACTTTAACTAATAAACTGTACTAATTGGCTGACCAAAAATTCTAGAAAACTTTTAGTAAGAATTAATATGAGTCTAGTTTTAGGAAAATTTTACGGATTTTAATTTTGAGTTTTGTAACTCGAGTTATGATTTATTCAGTGAACATGATGCAAGAGAGACAGCTTGACCAAATTGGAGTAAATAGTGAAATTAAAAATAGATATACTTGAGTTATTTTGTAAACATATTAGATTCCTTAATTATTATTTATATACTTACTTACTAAGCTATAAGCTTACTTTCTTTTCTCTCTTCTGTCTTATAGTGTCATTCAGCAAGCACAGGAGTTAGAGATCGTTGAAGATCTGTCGCACTATCAGTACTTTTGGTATTAGAACTAAATATTTTGAATTATGGCATGTATAGTAGGCTTAGTTATTTTGTTACGTGTCATAATTGCCTAGGTATAAAATATTAGTTACAGTATTTGACAGATTATTTTGTACAAAGCCATTGAAATTGGCTAATATTGTTGAAGGCATGTGTTATAATGATTCATGATCTAATTGGATGCCATATTTTTGTCTCGGTTTTATTTAATGGTATGTATTATGATCTGGTAATACCTCGTACCCTGTTCTGACGTCAGATATGGGTAAGGGGTGTTACACTTAGTGGTATTAGAGCTATGGTTTAGTCGGTTCTCAAACTAATATAGTGTGTGTAAAAGTCTAGCTATACATGCCATAAATATACTGTAATAGTGTGGTGACTCCTGATCATTCTAAACTGTGTTTTGTTTTAATATAGTAATGGATCCCGACGGAACTGCGGCTGATGATGCTGCTAGTAATGCACCGGCTCCCGCACAAGGGACCGCGCCTGTTGATAGTAGACATGAGACATTGAGACAGAGAGATAAGGCTCGAGATGCCTTTCTCCAAATGATGAACAATTGGTATACTGAGTTTATTCGAGCAAACCCAAATGCTCAACCTCATCCACCCCCTCCCATACCTCAGACGGTTCCTGTAGCTGCTCAAGGCATAGATTTGGTAAGAATGAACAAGCCTCCGGTTAACAAGATTCGAAAACAAAGGGCCGAAGAGTTTAGAGCAAAGATCGATGATGATCCCAAGAAACCGGAGTTCTGGCTTGAAAATTCTACCCGTGTATTTGATGAGCTCTCATGTACACCCGAGGAGTGTTTAAAGTGTGATGTATCACTTTTGAGAGATTCGGCCTACCATTGGTGGAAGACTTTGGTAGCAGTGATGCCAAAAGAAAGGGTTACTTAGGATTTTTCCAGGAAGAATTCAGAAAGAAATACGTAAGTCAGCGATTTATTGATAAAAAACGGAAAGAGTTCCTTGAATTGAAGTAGGGCAAGATGTCTGTAGCAGAGTATGAACGCGAATTTGTTAGACTCAACAAGTATGCCCAGGAATATGTGTCCACCGAGGCTATTATCTGCAAAAGATTTGAGGATGGCCTTAATGAGGATATTAAAGTGCTTGTAGGAATTCTGGAGCTGAAAGAATTTGTAGTATTGGTTGACTGATCTCTTAAAGCCGAAGAATTGAACAAAGAAAGAAGAAAAATTGCTATTGAGGCCCGAGATGCCAGAAAGAGGCCGATAAGCAAGTCATTTCAATCTCAATCAAAGAGGTCCAAAGAGACAAACCCTCGAATGACAGTTTTAGCTGGGGATTCACACAGAGATCGTGGTAAGGCATATTCGGGGTCTAAAGCTCAAGCTACTTCAGTGGCAAGTGTGGGTAATGTGTGGTCTAGAAAGCCCGAATGTCAGCAATGTGGCAGGCAACATTTTTATGGGTGTTGGGGAAACGATCGAGCTTGTTTCAGGTGTGGTTCTCGCGAGCATTTTATCAGAGACTGTCTGGAGAAAGTTAAAGAAGAAAAATTTCAGAGCCCGCCAGCAGAGGTAGACCACCGAGAAATACTGGAAGTGGGGCTAGCAGTAAAATTGTGATGAAAGATTCAGCGGCAAGATCAGAAGCTAGAGCGCCTGCTAGAGCTTATACCATACGTGCTCGAGAGGATGCATCATCTCCAGATGTGATTCCTGGTACATTTTTTCTCCATGTTACTATTGTTATTGCATTGATTGATCCCGGGTCTACTCATTCCTATATTTGTGTGAATTTAGTATCTAATAAGAAGTTGCCTGTTGAGTTTACTGAGTTTACAATTAAAGTGTCGAACCCCTTAGGCCAATATGTGCTAGTTGATAAGGTTTGCAAGAATTACCCATTAATGATTCAAGGTCATTGTTTTCCAGCTAATCTGATGTTGTTACCATTTGATGAGTTTGACGTTATCTTGGGAATGGACTGGTTGACATTGTATGATGCCAAGGTAAATTGTAAATAGAAAACACTAGAGTTGAAATGTGAAAATGGTGAAATTCTATGGTTTGAAACAGATGAATCAAATAAATTGCCTATGGTGATTTCACACATGTCTGCACAGAAATACATAAGTAAAGGGTGTGAAGCTTATCTTGCCTATGTAATGAATACTGAGATGTCTGAAATGAAGCTTGAATTAGTGCCGATAGTCTGTGAATTTCCAGATGTATTTCTAGAGGAATTGCCTGGGTTACCTCCGAACAGAGAGATAGAGTTTGCCATTGATTTGTTGTCGGGGACTGCACCGATCTCGATTGCTCCATATAGAATGGCTCCGACTGAATTAAAAGAATTGAAGGCTCAGTTGCAAGAGTTAATAGACAAGGGATTTGTGAGACCGAGTTTCTCTCCCTAGGGTGCTCCTGTATTGTTCATAAAGAAGAAATATGGCTCAATGAGGCTTTGCATTGATTACCGTCAGCTCAATAAAGTGACTATAAAGAACAAGTACCCGTTACCAAGGATTGACGATTTATTCGACCAGTTGAAGGGGCAACAGTGTTTTCAAAGATCGATTTGAGATTCGGTTACTACCAATTGAGAGTTAAAAGAGTCAGATGTGCTGAAAACTGCCTTTAGGACAAGGTATGGACATTATGAGTTCCTTGTGATGCCTTTCGGCTTAACTAATGCTCCACCTATATTCATGGACTAGATGAACCGAATCTTTCGACCATATTTGGATAAGGTTTTGGTCATGTTCATAGATGACATTCCAATTTATTCTCAGGACGAGTCTGAGCACGCCGGACACTTGAGAACCATATTGCAGATCTTGAGAGAAAAGAAACTGTTTGCTAAGTTTAGCAAAAGTGAGTTCTGGCTTCGTAAAGTCAGATTTTTGGGACATATAGTCTCAGGTGATGGTATTCAGGTGGATCCAAGCAAAATTTCTGCGATTGTTGATTGGAAACCGCCAAAGAATGTATCCGAGGTTAGAAGCTTTTTAGGCTTGGCCGGGTATTATAGACGTTTTGTCGAGGGACTTTCGATGATTGCCTCTCCTATGACTAAGTTGCTGCAAAAGAATGTTAAGTTTGAATGGACTGATAAATGTCAGTAGAGTTTTGAAAAGCTGAAAGCACGATTGACTGAAGCACTAATTTTAGTACAGCCCGAGCCAGGGAAGGAGTTCGTAATATATAGTGATGCATCATTGACAGGCCTTGGATGTGTGCTGATGCAAGAGGGTAAAGTGGTAGCTTATGCCTCGAGACAGTTAAAACCGCATGAGAAGAACTATCTTACACATGATTTGGAATTAGCAGCTATTGTCTTTACCTTGAAGATCTGGCATCATTATTTGTATGGTGAAAAATGCCGAATTTTTACTGATCACAAAAGTTTGAAGTATTTGATGAATCAAAAGGATTTGAATCTGCGACAGTGGAGATGGATTGAATTATTGAAAGATTATGAGCTAGTGATTGATTATCATCCGAGGAAGGCGAATATAGTTGCTGACGCCTTGAGCAGGAAATCTCTTTTTACTTTGAGAGCCATGAATACGAGGTTAGCATTGTCTAATGATGGGTCAATCTTGGCAGAGATGAGGGCTAAACCATTATTTCTCCAGCTAATTTGTGATGCTCAAAAGAATAATAGTGAGTTGCGAACCAAGAGAACTCAGTGCGAATCGGGTTACGACTCAGATTTTCGAGTTAGACCAGATGACTGTTTGATGTTTCGAGACAGGATATGTGTACCGAAAAATGATGAATTGATTTAGAAGATATTACATGAGGCGCATAGTGGTTGTTTGTCAGTTTACTCTGGTAGCACAAAAATGTATAATGATTTAAAGAAGTTATATTGGTGGCCAGGCATGAAAAGGGACATTTCTGAATTTGTAACCAAGTGTTTGATCTGTCAACAAGTAAAAGATAAGCATCAAGTGCTGTCAGGATTACTCCAACCGGTGATGGTACCTGAGTGGAAATGGGATAGGATTACCATGGATTTTGTAATCGGTTTGCCTTTAACTCCTAAAAAGAAGAATAATGTCTGGGTAGTGGTTGATAGGTTAACAAAGTCGGCTCACTTTATACCTGTACGTACCGATTACTCACTTGATAAATTAGATGAATTATATATTGCTGAAATTGTGAGGTTGCACGGGGTACCTATGTCTATAATATCAGATAGAGATCCAAGGTTTACCTCGAGATTCTGGAAAAAGTTACAAGAAGCTTTGGGTACAAAATTGAATTTTAGTACGCGTTTCATCCACAATTAGATGGTCAGTCAGAAAGAATAATCCAAGTACTCGAAGATATGCTTAGATGTTGTGTTTTAGAATTTGAAGGCAGTTGGAGAAATATCTACCTTTGGTTGAATTTGCCTACAATAACAGTTTTCAGTCGAGTATACAGATGGCACCATACGAAGCCTTGTATGGTCATAACTGTCAGACTCCTTTATATTGGACCGAACTTAGTGAGAAACAGATTCACGGAGTTGATTTAGTTAAAGAAACCGAAGAGAAAGTAAAAGTAAATCGTGATTGCTTGAAAGCTGCTTTAGATCGACAAAAGTCATATGCAGATTTAAAAAGAAAAGAGATTGAATTTCAGGTGGGTGATAAAGTGTTCTTGAAGGCGTCACCATGGAAGAAGATTCTGAGATTTAGCTGAAAAGGCAAGTTGAGTCTGCGTTATATTGGGCCTTACGAGATTATTGAAAGGATTGGACCAGCGGCATATCGGTTGGCCTTACCGGCAGAGTTAGAAAGAATTCATAACGTGTTTCATGTATCAATGTTACGACGTTATCGTTCTAATCCTTCACATGTGATTTCTCCAATAGAAATTGAGATTCAATCAGACTTGACCTATGATGAGGAATCGATTAAGATTTTGGCTCGAGAAGTGAAACAGTTGAGGAAGAAAAGTATAGCTTTAATGAAAGTGTTATGGAAAAGACATGGGGTAGAAGAAGCTACGTGGGAACCGGAAGAAGCCATGAGAAAACAGTACCCAAACCTCTTTACCGGTAAGATTTTCAGGGATGAAAATCCCTAAAGGGGGAGAGTTTAACAACCCAATTTAGGGCCAAAACGGAATAGTGGTTTCGAAACCATGAATCCGAGGTTGAAAATTTTATGACTAGGTGTTTAATTTGATGTTTAGGACTAAATTGAAATAGGTGAAAAATGTGTGTTCTAGTTCATAAAGTACTTGATTCAAATGGGGGTTTTAAGTAGAGGTCCTTAAATGGCAATTAGACCATAATACTTTATATGGACAAAAATGGGCATGAGTAGGACAAAATTTTAAAGAAAGGCCTTAAGGGTATTTTTGTCATTTGTTAATTAAAAGAAATAAAATGGGAAAAATAAGCCAAAATTTTGCCCATCCATCTTCTTCCTTGGCTGAACCTTGTATGTTCACCATAGCTAGGGTTTTTTCCAAGCTTTCAAGCTCAATAGTAAGTGCATTCAAGCTCCGTTTTTAATGTTCTTTACATTTTTTAAATCCCCGTAGCTCGGTTTACCTATTTCTACCATTATTTCGAGTTAGAGTTTATGTTTAAAATTTACCCATGAATTATATACATGTATTTTGATGTTTGATGGTAGAATATGAACGTTTGAAGTTAGGATAACGATCTTTTCTATGCGATTTTTAGCGAAAACGAGCAAAACAGCATAATCGGTAAAAATGCCTATTGTTCATAACTATGTGTTAGAGTGAGAATTTGATGTTGCCATAGAAGGGAAAAATGATCAGCATGTCATAAAACATAAGAATAAGAGCTGAAATTAAATTTCTGAGCCTAGGGGCAAAATCATAATTTTGTAAAAGTTAGGGGGCAAAAATGTAATTTTTCCATAATGTGATTTTTGGATTGAAATAGATAGTATAAGTGTTAAATGAGCTAAATGTGTTGTTATAGATCAAGAAAGGCGTGGAATCGACCTCGAACGGGGGAAGGAAAAGACTAAATTGCAAAATTTCCATATTTTGCACCAACGTAAGTTTGTATGTAAATAATACATTATCTTTATTTACGTTTTTATATTTCAGCATATTTTACATATTTTAGCTGATTTTGAATCATAATCGACTATTGGAAGAATGGAAATAAGTAATAGAGAGAAAAATCCCGGTTGAACCTTCGGAAAGATTGGATAATAAAGATGGCACGTAGCTAGGTCACATGTATGGTGCTGAGTGCACATGACGTGTACAAGAGAGCTACGAGGTACTATATGGTAGCGAGGTCACATGTGTGATACGGGATGTATACCATGTAGACAAGAGAGCTACGGGATAGGATAAATATAGCTAGGTCGCATGTGTGGTTCCAAGTGAAGGACACCATATAGCCAAGAGAGCTACGAGATAAACTGGCTAGGTCACATGGGTAGTACTAAGTGTTCACCATGTGTACAAGAGAGCCAAACTATATGAAATATGATGGGTGGAGCTATGTGCTGAAACCACTAAGTATCGAGGATTGATCCGAAGTGTTCAACGGGATGATTTTATGGTGACATTGTAATCATGGACCTATACTTGTGATGTATAAAATGTGGTGAAAATGAATTGTGATATGCATGTTAAAATGAGGTTAATACAAAGAAAGTGTGAAAGAGTGAATTAGCAATAAAACTGTTTTGGACAGTTGCAGTAATGTCAATTTGAAAAATCACCAAAAATAGTACGAATTTAATTAAGGATGAATGATATATGGAAGTAAAGATTAATGAGTCTATTTTCATGCAAAAGAAATAGAGCAAGTAAAAGAATCCTATATTTTGAGATATTTATATTTTTGTGAGACTTGTTCAGAATGACTACGTGATCCCTCATTTTGACTTTGAAAAATCATTAAAAATTGTACAAAATTAATTAAGAAATATAGTTTATATTTCTAGATTCCTTATTGAGTCTAGATTTAAAGGAAACAAATTTTATGGCTAAATGACTTTTTTACTGGGAGAAAATCAATTTGTAGTGAACAGAGGTCAGATCAGTCGAGTTGTATAACAGGGGAAACTTTAAATAATAAACTGTACTAATTGGATGGACTAAAAATTCTAGAAAACTTTTAGTAAGAAGTAATATAAGTCTAGTTTCAGGAAAATTTTACGGATTTGAATTTTGAGTTTCGTAACTCGAGTTATGATTTATTCAGTGAACATGACGCAGGAGAGACAGCTTGACCAAATTGGAGTAAATAGTGAAATTAAAAATAGATATACTTGAGTTATTTGGTAAACATATTAGATTCCTTAATTATTATTTATATACTTACTTACTAAGCTATAAGCTTACTTTCTTTTCTCTCTTCTGTCTTATAGTGTCATTCAGTAAGCACAGGAGTTAGAGATCGTTGAAGATCTGCCGCACTATCAGTACTTTTGGTATTAGAACTAAACATTTTTAATTATGGCATGTATAGTAGGCTTAGTTATTTTGTTACGTGTCATAATTGCCTAGGTATAAAATATTAGTTACAGTATTTGACAGATTATTTTGTACAAAGCCATTGAAATTGGCTAATATTATTAAAGGCATGTATTATAATGATTCATAATCTATTTGGATGCCATATTTTTGTCTTGGTTTTTTTTAATGGTATGTATTATGATCTGGTAATACCTCGTACCCTATTCCGGCGTCGGATATGGGTAAGGGGTGTTACAAGTTGGCCAAGTTGTATATTCTAGAGATTGTCAGACTACATGGAGTACCGTTATCGATTATTTTAGATAGAGACCCGAGATTCACTTCACGGTTTTGGAAGAAGTTACAAGAAGCTTTGTGCACAAAGTTGAGTTTTAGTATAGCGTTCAATCCTCAGACCGATGGTCAATCAGAGAGAGTTATTCAGATACTTGAGGATATGCTCAGATGTTGTGTCTTAGAATGTCAAGGTAGTTGGGAGAAATATTTGCCGTTGCTAGAGTTTTCTTATAATAATAGTTACCAGTCGAGTTTGAAAATGGCACCTTATGAAGCTTTGTATGGACGAAAATGTTGCACACCTTTGTATTGGACAGAGCTTAAAGAAAATTAGATTTACGGGGTTAATTTAGTTAAAGAAACTGAAGAGAAAGTGAAAGGTATCAGAGATTGCTTCAAAGCAGCTTCAGATAGACAAAAGTCTTATGCAGACTTGAAAAGAAAAGAGATTGAGTATCAAGTTGGTGACAAAGTGTTCTTGAAAGTATCCCCGTGGAAGAAAGTCTTTAGATTTGGCAAGAAAGGCAAACTAAGTCCACGTTTTGTTGGACAGTTTGAGGTGACTGAAAGAGTTGGACCATTAGCATATCGGTTAGCTTTGCCACCAGAGTTAGAGAAGATTCATGATGTGTTCCATGTGTGCATGTTATGTCGTTACGGCTCTAATCCTTCACATGTGATTTCATAGACAAAGGTTGAGATTCAGCAATATATGACTTATGGTGAAGAACAGATGGTCAGTCAGAGCGAATCATTTAGATACTTGAGGATATGTTGAGATGTTGCATTCTTGAGTTCGAAGGTATGTGGGAATGATATCTACCTCTGATTGAATGTGTGTATAATAATAGCTTTCAATCGAGTATCAAAATGGCACCTTATGAGGCTTTCTTTCAATCGAGTATCAAAATGTCACCTTATGAGGCTTTGTATGGTCGTAAATGTCGTACACCATTGTGTTGGACTGAGCTCAGCAAAAACAAGATATACGGGGTTGATTTGATCAGAGAGACTAAACAGAAAGTAAAAGTGATCTGTGAAAGTTTGAAAACGGCGTCAGATCGTCAGAAATCATATGCGGACTTGAAACGAAAAGATATAGAGTTTCAGATCGGGGATAAAGTATTTTTGAAAGTCTCATCGTGGAAGAAAATACTCAGATTTGGACGTAAAGGCAAATTGAGTCCGAGATTTATTGGGCCGTATGAGATTATCGAGCGTATCAGGCCGGTTGCTTACAGACTGCTGCTGCCACCTGAGCTAGGAAAGATCCACAATGTATTCCATGTTTCAATACTTCAAAGATGTCAATTGGATCCTTCACATGTGATTAGTCCGTCTGAGATTGACATTAAGTCCGATATGACATATGAGGAAGAACCAATTCGTATTCTGGCTCGTGAGATTAAAGAATTGTGAAATAACAAAATTTTGTGACAGCTCTAATTTGACCCTAGTCGGGAAGTTGTTTCTGGTCCACAAAACTGAGTCACAAAATTATTTAAATGCTCTTTTCTATGTTTATTATATGTGAAGTATCATGTGTGAAAGTATCATGTCTAAATTTTGTCATTTGAATGTGAAATTATGAAAAAGGACTTACGTGATAAACTTGAAGAATGTGTTAGGAAGAAATGAGGTGACCGAATAATGCATAGCTTATTAAAAGGGAGGACTTGCATGTCAAATTGTCCAATTTAAAGTTAGTGGCCGGCCATGATAATGATGATTTGTAATATATTCATTTATATATATAAGAAATATAATTATTACATGTTTTATAATATGAAATAAGAATTAATAAAACAAAAAGGGGTGAAAAAGAACAAAGTTTTGTTCATCTTTCTTCTTCCTTAGTCGAAAAACCAAGTAAAAGAGAAAAGGAAACGTTTCTAAGAAGTTCGGCCATGCTTGTAACTAGATTGAGGTATGTTTGATATTATTCTTTGAAATTCATGTATATTTTAAGTTGTTAGTTTAAATTCTACCTAGCCCATGGTTCAAATTTTGCTATTTGATGGAGATGATATTCGGCCATGGATGTTGTATTTCTTGGTTGGTGTTTTGATGTTTTTGTGATGAGGCATGAAGATGGCTGATTTTGAGTGTTTAATAAAAAGGATTGGATGTGAGTGTGTGTGAAATAGCAAATGACAAGTCTTGGTAACTTCATGAAGTGTTTGGCCATTGTGTTAAAATGTTATACATGTGTTTAAATTTGGAATTTAATAGTTATATGGTTAGTATGGGTATAGATGACCGAATATGAACATGAATTATGATGTGAATGAATTGTTGTTAAATAATGGTCGAATGCGTTTAAATCAATGCAAGGTTGGGTTTGTTAGTAAATTGAGATAAATAGAATGAAATTACCATTTGTAAATTGTAAATGTGAGATCATCTTTGATTGAATTGAAAATGTCCTTGTGCTATAATCGTTTAAGCGGTTAGAAAGATTGCCGAATATGAATTAAAGAGAGAAATGAGGTAAAGTATGAGTTTGAGCTTGTAAATGATATATGTGATTTAATTGAGAATTTATAATCGACTAAAGTGATCATTGTGTAATTATTTATATATTTTTATTTATTTATAATGGTCGAATGTAGCATGAATAAGGATGTGAATAAATTGTAGTTATAGAGGTTGTCAATGAAAAATATGAGTTGGATGAGCTAATGCTGAATGGACTTGTGGAATTAAGTATTAAAAGATTTTTAATTAATTAGTTAAGTGATATTCGGCTATATGAACAGCATGTGCACTTGGTGGTATATTACGGTCTAAGAGTGGTGTGTATGAAAGTAAGGTTAAGCCATGTGAAGTGTGTAAATTACATGACTTTCATAAGTGTTGTTTGTGTTTTGAGACTTATCAATGTTTTTTTTTTATGTGCCGAATGTGATTTTGGATGAATAAGATGTGATAATTATAGTATTTTATAAATTGCTGAATGTGGTTTTAAATAATAGAGATGTGATAAGTTGAATTTGTTAATCAAGCTCAAGAGCATAAGGAGCCAATTTTGGATAAAGGGAAAGCGAAACTAGTCGATTAGTCAATCCATAGTTATTCGATAAAATCCAAGGTAAGTTCTTAAGTGTTTGTGTTTGATCATGTTATATGCTTAAGAGTTGAATAATCATAATTAAGAAGATGTTTGATTGTATATATATATATATACATATGTTCTTTGTGTTGAATGAATATTAAATTAAAGTTATGAGCCGTATGTGACTAGCATATCTAGTCGACTTTGATACTATTAAATGATGTACTAAGATATGTGTTCTAATGTTGAAATTAAACCCTATGTGGTTGAAAGGATGAAAATCTTTGTTCATAGATATGTGTTTTAGTTATACGTAATTGAAGTATAAGTTATGAAAGTATGAAAGAACATGTAACACCCCAAACCCTGCCCAGACGTTACGGCCGAATTCGGCATGTCACATTGAAGTGTTTTTCGAAAACCATGTTTTAATTGAAAACCCTTCTTGATGTAAAACTCATTGGAGCGTTATTGTAAAACTCATGTTTTAATTAAAAATCTTTGAAAAGAATATTTTTGTTATAGATTAAAGTGAATGGAAGCTGTGCACCAGGTAGGAAGCCAGAAAAGAGGAGGTAAGTCTATTGGACTGCTTAAGTACCAAGCTCTTCATCGATCCAATCCTAGACATGCACACGTCCATTGCCACACTTAAAGCATATTACTTGTCTACGAACAACAAATTAAGTTTAATTCCATTTAAAATATTTATTTCCTTTGAAAACATTTACGTTGCGGAAACTTTGCTCGGTAATTGTGATATTTTGAAAATAAGTAACTTTTATAAAACGCACCCTAGAGCTAACCAATTTAATAACCCAAAATATTAAAAATAATAAAAAGAGCGGCCTTATTACAACTTAAACCAGAATAAAAATAATAATCAAAATAATAAATGCAAAACTTATTTTAAAGAAAACAGAAACTTAATCTTCGTGGCCACTCTGAACCCCGCCCAGCTCCAAGTCCACCAACTAGGGCTCCCCTGCAAGGATGGAAGAGAAAGGGGGTGAGTTTAGAAACTCAGTGTGTAAAGTATCCCAACCAGAGCCCAAATCAGTTCAAGCTTTACTGGGCCTAAGCCTTATTCAGAATTTAGTGTTATCTGGGCCTTAGCCCATATCAATATTAATCTGGGCCATAGCCCCTTACAGTATCAGAGTATACTTGGCCTAGCCCATATCAGTATCAATCTGGGCCGTAGCCCTATACAAGTCGAGATATATTGGGCCTTGCCCATATCAACACAGTTGGGCCCATTTCAATACAGTCTCATATGATTAATGCATGATAACCCCATCCAACCCTGCACTTGCCTCCGTCCATCCCTACACTTCCTGTAGGGAATAAATCACACACGCCATCCCTACACTTACAGTGTTAGCACCTGTAAAGCCCCGTACCCGAGTCCGCTGCCGGAATCGAACACGAGGGGCTAACGGCTTAAACCATTCACTTTTACAGTCCATTTTAAAATTTTTCCAGGCAGTCGGCTAACAGCGTCACTGTCACTTTAAAAATCATAACTTGAGTTCTAAAGCTCAAAAATCAGTTTCGTAATTTTTCCCTGAAACTAGACTCATATATGCATCTACAAATTTTTTTTCTAGAATTTTTGGTCGGGCCAATTAGTACATTTTATTAGTTAAAGTCTCCACTGTTACAGGGTGCGACTACACTGACCTTCATGCATTACGACCTGGATATCTCCCTGTACAGGGATTCAATACTGATGCCGTTTGTTTCTATAGAAACTAGACCCAAAGAGGAATTTATAAATATATAGCATGACTCCTAATTATCTCTGGTTAATTCACAATGAATTTCCAAAGTCAGAACAGGGAATCCAGAAACCGTTCTAGCCCTGTTTCACGGAAACCTAATTGTCTCGTAACATACAACTCACATGACCGTTTTGTTTCTTCCATATGAAATTAGATTCATTAAGGTTAATTTACATAATTTATTCACTATTTAATTCCATTCCTACTATTTTTAGTGATTTTTCACATCCACCTCACTGCAGCTGTCAACCTCTGTCATTAAGGTAGATTTTACCTACTTCATAATTTCCTTGATTCAACTAGCCCTTTTAACATACATGGCACAAAAGATAATCACGATTAACCATTCCAAGGACTAATCGATTCCAAACATTACCACATCTCTTAATGAACAACATACAAAATGATCATGATACCATGCCAAGGTGCATACAAGCCATTTTCGCATGGCTAAAAGTTTACATACCAAATTTTCAACAAAACATATTAGCCTATACATGCCAAAATGCTCTCCTAGACCCACTAAGGAGAAAGTACCAAAAGTTGCTAGCCAGTGTGATGACTTTGACGACGGTCTCGAGCACACCAAAATGGATCAAGAACCTAGGTAAGCAACAAACAAGCACACCAAATGAGTACATAACTCAGTAAGTCATAAGCACTACTCTACCATCCAACATTAATAATCATTTTTTGTTTCTTTCAAATCATAACAACTATGCTACAGTTTCTTAAATCCTTGGTTCGATCTCATGCCAAGTCCTTCAATTAATTCAATGCCAAGTCAGCCCAATCAATGTAGACCCATTTCCTCAAGTTTGGAACAACGATGCACTAGATAAATCTATGCATACACCGCACAACCTCAAATTCGATATTTAGTTAATAGCTCAATCACTTACCTCATTCATCACAATTTATACCAACAACCAAACGTTGCACACATAGTGCTTATTATGTTCGCACACATAGTGCCATAGTAAATCGCACACATAGTGCTATAGTAAATCGCACACATAGTGCCATAGTAAATCGCACACATAGTGCATTTGAGATTCCCTCATGCTTCAACCTCCCAATCGGCACACATAGTGCCACTTAATTTTGCACACATTGTGCCCTATGTCAATTCATCATGGTAAAGCAATTTGCTAAATTCAAATTGTACATATGGTCATATTAACAAGTAGGAGAATCACTCAGAAAATATCTATCCAAGGAGTTCTCACAACAAGTGCTTAAGGACTTACCTTGCGTTGAGTATAACGGTTCCGACCCGGCTACTCGATGTCCTTGGCTTTGCCCTTGCTTGTTTCTCCTTCTTTAACTTCTCGCTTAATAGCTAAATAAACTAGTTTAATCATCTTGCTGTACATTTATAATTCAATTACACATGCACATGTATATTTGCATATTCGCAACCCTCTTACTAATTACCCATTTAGTCGATTATATACATGATTAAAGGTAACATCATGAATGGGCATACTTATATATATATATACATACCCGATTGTGCACCAAAATTTGACTCAACATCACCTACATACTCACTTTGATGGCGAATATATATATACATGTATAGTGTTATCTACAACATCATCTAAACACCTAAATTTTTCTCATGCACACTTGATCAACCTTTTTCCCAATCTAGCATAGCTTCACCTCCATTTGTGATATCATATAAATTTGCATGTTGCTACATTTCTTAAGTTCAACATCTCTATGCCCATTATAGCCACTCCCATAATCAAATTCTAAAAATCGGCAACATCCCCTTTCAACTATGTTAGCCAAATACTCCTCCCTTCTTAGTCCCAACTTGGCACCTCCAACAAAAGGACTTAACATCTTCCCTTTCATGCTAACATAACAAGCAACTTAGTTCATCCATACAACTAACATGTTAATAGCATCAAGGTATCAACTAAAATTTTAAGCTTCTTGTCAACTTCCAACTCTCCAACAACCCCAGATCCAACCTTGGGATAGATAGTATTTAGACCCATCACCCAAAGGTTGTGTAAACTCCAAAAAAAAATATCATTGAACATACCTTGATCTAAAGGACCACCTTGGCCGAATCTTGCTTCCTCTTCTTCCTCTAGTTACGACAATTGCAAAAGAAAGAAAACATGAGCACTCCTTCTTCCCTCCTTATTAAGCATTCAAACTCTCTCATTTTCATACGAGAAGAAGTGAAAGAAAATGATGAACATTTTTTTCTTTCTTCCCTCCCTCAACTCACGGCAATGGGGGGTACACCCACACCATTCTCTTTTTTTTTCTTTATTACCCATGTTTCTTATTTTATTTTTTTCTACATACCCACTAACTAAACATGTTTGCAACATGTTTCCACCCATAGCATGGCCGGCCATCATGCTTAAATTTGGGTAAATTGACATGCAAACCCACCTTTTTTTCACAACATGCACTTATAGGCCACCCTACATTTGCCTAGCACATTTCTAAATTTTCTCACATAAGTCCTATTTGACAAAATTCACTTATAATTAACAAAATTCAAACATGAAATTTTCACACATGCATATGTACATATAATGAGCATCAACTATGATGATTAATTATTTTTATGACTCGGTTTAGTGGTCCCGAACCCACTTTCTAACTAGGGTCAATTTAGAACATAAAGACCGGCCATTATGCACTAACTATAATCCGCAGCAAAGCTGCTTATATCAGAATACATGGCACAGCCACCAAAACGGGTTCTTCCTCCATAACAAAACCCAACCCCATGCAACAGATATACATGTAATGGCATACAACAAACATAATCAGAATATCATGCATTTCAGTCAAAATTAACCCTAGGGGTATAACGGTCATTTTGCACCTAGGGGTAAAACGATAATTTTCATACTTAGGGGTAGTTTAATAAAATTTACTATTCTAGAGTTTACATACATATTCTAACCATTAACACATTAACAGAAGCACTTACCGAGCGTTTTTACCGAAATTGGGCTCGTTGGCCCACTAACTCGTTTTCGGCCCATTAAGCCCAAATATACCGAAGTGCACGAAATTGCACACTCTGCAATCATACTGCTTGCGATTACCAAAATTAACAACCAAACCACCTCCAAGCGCTCGCATGCTCGCAAGTTCACAAATGCCAACTTTTCGGCTTTTCGGCTTTTGTCGATCTAGTCTATGAGTGGGTGTCGTTTACACACCTGTTTGCGACGATATGCTGACGAGTTCCACACAGGAGTTTCCTACAGTCAATCACTAATATGTTAACTATGAATCCAATCGCAACTTATATACAGAATCCCTTACCAAAAATTCGGCCATTAACACCTTAGGCACTAAAGTTCTTACCTTTGCCGGAAAAATGGAATAGATCTAATTCTGGTCATTCCAAATATCCAAGCCCTCGATTAGTAGCCTTTAATCCACACTAGAGCAAAACAAATCAAATAACACCACTAAACCCTTTTAGTTTAGTCGACAGGCACCTTTGCATATAGGGGTTTTCGGCTTTTCTTTAAATCCCGAAATAAAGAATGGAAATAAGATTCCGAGTACTTACCACCAATGATGTACTTGTCAAGAGCGTTTCAAACACTTCTCCAATCTCAGATCCACAGTGAATCCAATCTTAGAATGCGAGTAGAGAATAGAACTAGATATTAATTCTCGAATCACTAAAATATGAGGCTTTTCGGCATTTTAGTATAATGAAAAAGAGAAAATAGAAAAATAGAAAATAAGATATGACAGTACAGATTCGGCTTTGAAGGAAATTAAAGAAGGAAGAGATGAGATAAAAGAAAAGAAAGAAAAGAAGAGTAGAAGAAGATAGGTTCGGTTATTATCGATGAAGGAAAGATGAACAAAAAGGGAATAATTCATAAAAGCCAAAATTAAAAGAACAAATACGGTACTTAATGCTTATTAAAAATTCTTTCTAATTTCAAATTCCCTTGCTTTGCTCCATGAATTAAGCATTTGAAATTCATCCAACCACCTAGCAGCCTTATCCACCGTTTGACTACTTCAGCCTACTGCCTGGGAAGAGTTTTGGTCCAACTCTACTACTCTCCCAAACGCATGCAGCAAAAAGGGGCATCCGCGCGCTCAGCAGCTTGAACCTGGGCCTTCCACACGCATAGGCACGCTACTGGCCACTACATCGTAGCTTACTCTTGGATATATGACAGTCGCAATTAACTTTAAACCTTACCTACTGAAGTCTTGGTCTGCCTAAAAACAAACCAAAATAACGCCAACACCTAGATTCAAACTCGTGCCCTCTCAGTCCCTTTAACAAGCTGCTGCCACTGCGCCCAAGGCACTCGTTGTTTTAGGCTCTGCTTGCGACTTCTCTTAAACCTTATTTTATCGCAACTCGTTTACAAACCAAATGTCTCGCGCGCATCGCGACTTGAACCCAGCCACCTCCTCCGCCCTCCTAGCACACTTAGCCACTAGGCCAGATGCTTGCTTCTGACATGAATTAGCCTGAACAATTAATGAGGCCTACCTGCGACAGCCCTTGATTTTTCTAAAATAAAAACCCACATTTGCGCACGCAGGGAATCGAACCCTTGCTCCCTTCCTACTACTTAACACGCCTAACCACTAGGCCAGACTCCTTCTTATGTCCAATTTTAGCCCAACTTATTAATAAACCTTAATGCCCAGATCCCCTAAAGAAGCAAAAATAATAATTTTTGCTAGAGTCTTGGACCAAATTTTTCCCACACTTTAAATACTTCTAAATTTATTTAAAATCTAAAATAATAATAATAATAACCATAATAATGAAAATTTCAAATACGACAATATATTTTTTTTCATAATAATAATAATTATAATTTCCATAAATCAATAAAAATAGATACAATAAAATTTTCTAATAATATGTTAATTTAAACACTAAATTAACAACAATAATTTTATAAATATATTTGTATCTAATAATTATAATGATAATAATTTTCATAAAAATTAAAATATTAGTAATAACATAAATATTTTATAAAATATATATATATATATATATTTTTTAAACACTAGTAATATTCAAAACTTCTTAATATTTAGGTTTTCTTCTATCCGAATCCCAGACTCAAAGCCCAACTCTTCTAGGCCCAATTTTTGGGGCGTTACAGAACAGGTGAATTGTTTATCGAAATGTGATATTCAGGCCTCGGCCTAGCAAGCTTTAAGCTGGTGAATAATATTATCGGGCTTCGGGCCTACCAGGCTATAATGCCAGTAAGATAATATCGGGCTTCGGGCCTAGCAGACTATAATGTCGGTGAAATGATATCAGACTTCAAGCCTAGCAGGCGAAATGCCGATGAATGAGTTCAGACTTAAAGACTAGCAGGCTTCGTGCCGGTGATGAATTCGGGTTTAAAACCTAGCAGGCTAAATGCTAGTGATTTGATAAAAGTCTAAGACTATGAGACCTTGTGTTAAATCGACAATTGAATTCATTCAATACATTAAGTTGGTCAGGTACGTGATATATACTTATACATGTTAGATCGATTGGAATTGAATCATGAATGTGAAATGAGAAGCATAGGTGAAGATGTCATATGTGTATGTGTGTATTCGGTCATAGTGAAAGGTTATATGAATTATGTGAAATACCATTTAGGTATGAATGACGAAAGTAACTGTGGTTATGAAATGGTACAATGGTTAAATTTGCTTGAATTAAAGTTGACACTGAAGTATTTAAATGCCTATGTCATATATGTGAGTAAGGGTAAAACCATCGTAAATTATTGACAAGGGTGGGCTATGTGCGGAACCATCTTATAATTGCTAATTTGAACGGTTGTGTGCAAATCATTGAGCATGATGTATTGTATTGAGATTATGCTTAAGTGAAATTATAGATATGTGATGAAATTGATTGGTGATATACATGTTTAAATAATATGAATGCAAAGAATGTGTGAAAGAGTAAATTTGTAATAAATCTGCTTGGGACAGCAGCAGTAATGTGATTTTGGAAAATCACCATAAATTGTGAGAGTTGAGTTAGAATCTGAATAAATTATTTAATTGAAGCTTAATGAGTATAGTTTCATATAAAAGAAACCGTGCAAGCAAAATAATTGCTGATAATGAGATATTTGAAGTGGCGTGAGATAGAGTCAAATTACTTCGGGGTTCCCTGTTCTGTTTTTAGAAAATCATTATAACTTGTACAAAAATGGTTATAGGATAAAATTTATATGGTTAGACTCCTTAATTAGTCTAGTTTCAAATGAAATCAACAAGAACATATTTTGAATTCTGTACAATGAGAAATTTGATTCGTAGTGAAGAGTGGTCAGATTAGTCAATCTGTGAAGCAGGGGAAACTTTAAGAAAAATCTGGTATTGATTGGACACACCAAAAATTCTTACAATTTTATGGATAGAAGATATATGAGTCTATTTTCATAGAAAATTAATGAAAATTTATTTGGAGTTTAGTAGCTCCAGTTATAAATAATTTAGTGACTGTTGCTCAGGAAGACAACTTGTAGTGAATTTGTGATTATGTTGTAAACATTGATAAAACTTGTTAATGAGTTGCTTATTGTTTTCTTATGAAATTACTAAGCTTAAAGCTTACTCCCCTTTTCTTTCCCATATTCCCTAGGATTTCCAGGTTAGCTCGGGTTGGAGGTCGTCAGAGATATTATCACATTGTCGAGTCTACGCTATCGGCGTTAAGTAAATCTTAGTGTTTCGAGTCTATGGCATGTATAGGGTTGTAAAGTTGAGTATGTAATATTATGATTAAGCCAAAGACTTTGGCTTGTTATTAAGGTAGTTTGATTATTCATATGCTTGTATGTTATTATCTCCTGTGATGTGGTTTATAGCATGTATATTTAGAATTTGAATTGTGATTCATTGTTCAGTAAGTAAATGATTTAAGACTAAGATATTGGTAAATATTTAATAAAGCCTCATGAATGTTTTGGGGCCTTGTAAGCCCGATTAAAGGATAATATATGCGTGTATGAAAAGTTTAAAATTGATCAAAAATTTTTATGGCCTGGTTTTATATAAATGGTTGAGTTTAAATCTGGTAGCACCTCGAACCCTGTTCCTGCGAGGGATACGGGCGAAGGGTGTTACAAATTTCGTTAGTCAATGTGACAGCCCAAAATTGACCCTAGTCGGAATGTGGTTTCGGGACCACAAAACCGAGGCATAAAAATAATTTAAAATTTATTTTGATGCCTATAATATGTGTGTGCTCATGTGTGACATTTTTTGGTGATTGATTTAGTGTTATAAAGGTGAATTTCACTAGAAAGGACTTAGTAGTGAACTTTGAAAGTACGATAGGGAATTGTGTGATGACTAATTAAAGCATGCATGCAAAACAATGGACTTGCATGTCAAATTCCCCTTTTTATAGGTGGTGGCCGGCCATGGCAAGGAATTATGGGCAAAGAAAACATGTTATGACATGTTTTGTTAATGCATGATGTATTAAGTGATAAAATAATTAGATGTGGGAAGAGAAATAAAAAAAAATGTGTGTGAGAGTGTAGCAATCCCCCATTGCCGTGCAAGTGAAAGAAAAACAAAAAAAAATTGTTCATCCTTGTTCTCTCCTTCTTTTGGCGAAAATTCTAAGAGGAAGAAGATATTTTTGCTTCATTTTCTTTGTTTAGAAGAGATCTAGAAGGAGATTTGGCTAAACTTGCATCAAGATTAAGGTATGTATGAGGTTGTGTTATGAGTTTCATGCATGTTTTAGTTGCTAACTTGATGTTCATGTTAGCCATGGTTCAAATCCTTGTTATGCCATGGGAATGGTATTTGGCCAAAGTTGTTATTGTGTTAAAGCCATTGCATGCTAAATGTGAAGCTTGCTAATGATGCATGCAATGATGGATTGTCTACTCTTGAAATTTCTTTGTAGCAATCTTGAGTAAGACATTGAGTTTTCTTTTTGTTTAACCATGACCGAAGTTGAAAGGGGCATGATTGTGATGTATTCGGCCATGAAGCATTCATGAGCATGGTTTATGCTTCTTGCATGTTAGTTAAAATTTGTGCTTTGGATGGTTATGGACACCTTGAAATTCAGCCTTGCACCTATATGTGTATATATGTTTGCACATGATATTTTGGTGATGAAGAAAGTGATAAATATGTTTGTTTAAAGAAGAAATTTGTTGAAGAATGTTGTGAAATTTGCATGTACATTCGGCCTAGTACATGTATAGGGTGAAAAACCTTGAAATTATTTTTGATTTTGTGTATTTATGATCATGTATAATCGGCCACATGAGTAATTTGAGCACTTGATGTTATGTTAAAATTCTTGAGCTTAAATATATGGATGTATGTATATGTGGCCATATAATGGCGTTTTGGTTCAAAGGTTGAATGATAAATTATAATAAAGTGAGATGATATGAGATGCCAAATGTGATTGACTAGTAAACATTATTGGGAAAAATATTGAATACTTCTACTTGTATTCGTTAAGCTCAAGAGCAAAGGGGAGCTAAATCCGATAAAGGGAAGGAAAAAGTGATTGAATAGCCGTTGAAGCCGTTCGACAACATCCGAGGTAAGTCCTCAAGAAATGACCCTACTCGAATTATGTGAAATGAAATATGGATGTGTAATGATTATTGATTTATGTGTGTATGAGTATTTGAATGATACCCGGGCTACGTCCCAAAGGCGATTATGCTAGTGATATGTTTGTGTTTGAGCCTTAGTAACGAAAACGAAACATGGATGTGTAATGACTATTGATGTATGCGTGTGCATGAGCAATTAAATGATATCCGGGCTAAGTCCCAAGACATTTATGCTAGTAGTTAAATCCGGTTAAGACCGAAGGCAATTATGCTAGTGACTAAATCCGGGCTAAGACCAAGGCATTCGTGCAAGTTGTTAAATCCGGGCTAATACCAAGGCATTTGTGCAAGCCGTTCTATCCGGGCTAAGACCGAAGGCATTCGTGCATGTGGTTATATCCGGTTGTATTCGAAGAAGCTTGGGCTGAAGGTGGCGTTGGTTGCTGTAATAAATTTAATTAGTACGCTCGAAAAGCCCAAAGGATAAGGTATGTTTATATGTGCATTGGAAAAGTCGATATGTTTGAGTAACATTCGTTCAATCGACTAACGAATTTTCAGCTATTGAATTGGTTGATATCTTGTGAAAGTATACAATGATGAAGTGTGAAGTAAGTATGATTATGTGAATGTGTATTAATGAAATGATTCATTTGGCTATGTGAATGTAATGCTTTAGTTAAAGCTGATTTTATTGCTTGAGACTTACTAAGCATAAAAATGCTTACCCGTTGCTTTGGCTCTCGCTTTATAGATTTTGTTAGTTAGCGATCGGATACGGGATCATTGAAGTCAAGTCATCCACACTATCAAAGCCTCCATTTTGGTATAATTTTGGTTGAACTTTGAAATGGCATGTATAGGACTACCCTTGTTGGTTCAAATGTGTTGTGATGTACATGTGTACGGCCATGCGAAAATGGCTCAGTAGAAGTAAAGTACTGAACTTAGACCATTCGTGATTTGTATATATATATATGGTTTCATGATGTGATTATGGATTGGAAATGGGAGTGTTGGTCACATGATCAGCCATTGGAATGGCTAAAATGATCATAGGTGAACCTATGTATGGCAAGACTAGTTGGTTTATGGAGACTACAAAATAGGTAAGACCTACCTTAAAACAGGTGCTGCCAGCTGCAGTGACGGGAATGTGAAAAATCACCAAAATTGTAGGGATGGTATTAAATAGTGAAAGAATTATGTAAATGAACCTTGATGAGTCTACTTTCATATGGAAGAAACGAAACGGTCATGGGAGTTACGTGTTAAGAGATATTAAAGTTATCGTGAGACAGGGCCAGAACGGTTTCTGGGTCCCCTGTCGCGACTTTGAAAATTACCATAAATTATCCAGAATGAATTAGAAGTCATGCCTAATATGTGCAGATTCCTTTTGAGTCTAGTTTCATTAGAAACAAACGGCATCAGTATTGAAACCCTGTACAGAGAGATATTCAAGTTGTAACGCGCGAAGGTCAGTGTAGTCGACCCCTGTAACATGGGTGACTTTAACTAATAAACTGTACCAATTGGCCCGACCAAAAATTCTAAAAATAAATCCATGGATGGATATATGAGTCTAAATTCAGGTAAAATTTACGGAATCAGTTTCTGAGTTGTGAAACTCGAGATATGCTTTTTAAGGCGACAGCAATTCAGTTTTCCAGCTTGCCTGGAATGTCAAATTGGTCGGTGCCATAAGTGGTTTTGGCTTGTTAACCCCTCGTGTCCGACACCGGCAACGGTCTCGGGTTCGGGGTGTTACAATTTTATTGGTATCAGAGCTATGGTTTAGTCGATTCTAGGACTACCGTGATATGTTTGGGGTCTAGCTATACATGCCATTAAATGATGAATTGATAGTGTGGTGATTTCTGACAATTTGACTTTGTGTTTGTTTATAGCAATGGATCCCGATCCCAACCGAGCAATAGCTGATGATGTGGAGAGTGTGGCGCCTGCTCCCGCGCAAGGAACAGCACCGACGGACTCTCAACCTATGGCCAGCAACCCGAATGATGGGGCTAGGCAAGCCTTTTATAGCGTGATGAATGATTGGTTCAACCAATACATTCGAACTAACATGGCTGTTCCACAACCTCCTTTTCTAACTAATGCAACCCCCGCACCTACAATACCTCCGGTAACTGACCAAATAAGGTCAAGTAAGCCCCCAGTCGACAGAATTCGTAAACATGGGGCCACTGAATTCAAGGCTACGGATAGCGGCGATGCCGAGCAAGCTGAATTTTGGTTGGACAACACTATCCGAGTGCTCGATGGGCTATCTTGTACACCCGATGAGTGCTTAAAGTGTACCATCTCCTTGCTACGCGATTCTGCCTACTATTGGTGGAGTACTCTGACTTCTGTGGTG
This sequence comes from Gossypium arboreum, assembly GCF_025698485.1. Lineage (NCBI taxonomy): Eukaryota > Viridiplantae > Streptophyta > Magnoliopsida > Malvales > Malvaceae > Gossypium > Gossypium arboreum. The sequence goes on along the minus strand of NC_069076.1, from coordinate 24,240,700 downwards.
CCTAGAGAGCAAGTGACTTGGGAATTCTTTCAAACCGAGTTCCGAAAAAAGTATATCAGTCAGAGATTCATCGACCAAAAGCGAATGGAATTTCTTGATCTTAAGCAAGGCTCTATGCCGCCATCGACTACGAACGAAAATTTGTGAGGCTTAGCCGATGCGCGAGAATGCATTTCGTCCGAAGCTATTATGTAAACGCTCGAGGATGGGCTGAATGATGATATAAGGATGTTTGTTGGCATTCTCGAAATACGAGTTCGTAGTACTTGTTGAGCGAGCTTGTAAAGTCAAGAGCTTAGAAAGGAGAAACAAAAGTTGATGTGGGAACTGGAGAATTTGAAAGAGGTCCTCGGAAAGTCTCTTCAACAGCATCGAAGAGATCTCGAGATGATGTGAGCCGGTCTAGAGGCGCCGGGCTTTTCTAGACGAGGACGCGATCGACCCCTGTGACCACACGAGTCACTTGATCGCCGATGGTGGAAATGATCGTGAGAGAGAGAGTGGAGTGTCTGCATTGTGGCAAATGGCATTCGGGGAGTCAGAGGTTCGTGATCGCTCCTGCTATAAGTGTGGATCGGTGACCACTTTATCAAGGACCGCCGAGGTTGCTTGAACAAAATGTAAGTCAAAGTGGAAACCCGAGTGCCACCACCGCCGAGGTAGGCCATCCAAATGCGAACAATGCTAGTGACGGTCGAGAGGGGCCGAGAGATGCTACAACAAGACTCGAGGCTCGTGCTCTGCTAGGACTTATGCCATACGCGCCGCGAGGATCTTGCCTCACCGGATGTTATTACCGGTACTTTCACTCTTTTCGATACTAATGTGATTGCTTTGATTGACCCTAGTTCTACTCATTCTTATATATGTGAAACCTTAGCATCGATGAAGACTTTGCCTATTGAGTCTCATCGAGTTTGTAATTCGGTGTCAAACCCTTGGGTCATTACGTGCTTATCAACAAAGTGTGCAAGAAAAGTCCCTAGTATTCGAGGTTCTTGTTTTCCGGCGGACTTGATGCTTTTGCCGTTCGATGAATTGACGTTATTCTTGGTTTGAATTGGTTGACCATGCACGATGCGGTTGTAAATTGCAAAAGCAAGACTATCGATCTGAGTCTTGCGAATAACGAGATAATTTGGGTTGAGTCTACGGACTTAAAGGGGTTGCCACCGTAATATCGCAATGTTGGCCCGGAAATATGTAAGAAAAGGTGCGAAGCATACCTTGCGTATGTGCTCGATGACAAGGAGTCGAAAAGAAACCCGAATCTGTGCGATGGTTTGTGAATACCGGATGTTTTCCTCAAGAATTGCGGGTTTACCACTGTTCGGAAATAGAGTTTGGCATCGAATTGGTACCGGTACCACTCCAATTCGATAGCTCCGTATCGTATGGCAATCGACGGAATTAAAGGAGTTGAAAGCTCGGTTGCAAGAATTGGTGGATAGAGGTTTTGCCCGCCGAGTTTTTCACCTTAGGGTGCGCCGGTGTTGTTTGTGAAAAGAAGGATGGAACCATGAGGTTGCATCGACTATCGTCGACTTAATAAAGCGACGATAAAGAACAAATATCTGTTATCACGTATCGACGATTTGTTCGATCAAGCTGAAGGAGCCTCGGTGTTCTCGAAAATAGATTTGAGATCGGGCTATTATCGATTCTGAATTCGAGATTCGGACGTACCCAAGACGCCTTGAGCGAGATATGGTCACTACGAGTTCCTAGTGATGCCGTTTGGACTTACTAATGCCCTGCGGTATTTATGGATTTAATGAATCGGATCTTGAGACCATATTTGGATCGGTTCGTAGTCGTGTTCATTGATGACATCTTGGTCTATTCAAGAAATGAGACCGAACATCTTGAACACCGAGGTTAGTCTTTGCAAATTCTACGGGATAAGTAATTATATGCTAAGTTCAGCAAGTGTGAGTTCTGGTTAAGAGAGGTTAGCTTCTTGGGGCATGTGATATCGGCATCGGGCATTCGAGTCGACCCGAACAAAATTTCAGCCATACTTAACTGGAAGCCTCAGAAATATTACCGAGGTTCGAGCTTTTTGGGGCTGGCGGTTATTACCGACGATTTGTAAAGGCTTCTCAATGATAGCCACGCCAATGACGGCTTACTCCAAAAGGACGTAAGGTTTGAATGGTCGGAGAAATGTCAGAAAAGTTTTGATCAACTAAAAACTTATTTGACTGAAGCCCCAATTCTAGTGCAACCCGAATCTGGCAAAGAGTTTGTCATCTATAGTGACGCCTCCCTACTTGGGTTAGGTTGCGTATTGATGCAAGAAGGTCGAGTTGTGGCCTATGCGTCGAGGCAATTAAAGCCACATGAGAAAAATTATCCGACCCATGATCTCGAATTGGCTGCTATCGTATTCGCCTTAAAGATTTGGCGACATTACTTATTTGGTGAGAAGTGCCATGTGTATTCGGATCACAAAAGTCTCAAATATTTGATGACTCAAAGAGACTTAAATCTGCGACAAAGATGTTGGCTCGAGCTGTTAAAGGATTATGAGCTGGTCATTGACTATCACCCGGGAAAGGCGAATGTGGTTGCGGATGCCTTGAGTCGTAAATCATTATTCGCTTTACGAGCAATGAATGTGCACTTGTCCGTTCGATCCGACAACGTGTTAGAAGCTGAATTGAAAGCCAAACCATTATTGATACATCAAATTTGTGAAGCTCAGAAGGTCGACGATAAGTTGGTTGCAAAACGGGCTGAGTGTGTTCCGAACAGGGAATCGGAGTTTCAGATCGATGATGACGATTGTTTGAGGTTCAGGAGTCGTCTGTGTGTTCCAAAGAATTCGGAACTTATTTCGATAATTCTGAACGAAGCCCATTGTAGCCGAATGGCAATCCACCCGGGGAGTACGAAGATGTACAACGATTTGAAACGTCGGTTTTGGTGGCATGGTATGAAACGAGACATCTCTGACTTTGTTTGAGATGTTTAATATGTCAACAAGTGAAAGCGGAACATCAAGTGCCTTCAGGATTACTTCAGCCGATCATGATACCCGAGTGGAAATGGGATCGACTCACAATGGACTTTGTATCCGGACTGCCATTGTCAACAAGCAAGAAGGATGCGATTTGGGTCGTGGTAGATAGATCGACTAAGTCGGCTCACTTTGTCCCCGACGTCGGGATTTTTCAATGGACAAATTAGCGAATTGTACGTTCTCGATTGTGAGATTACACGGGTGCCTATTTCTATCGTGTCGGATAGAGATCCGAGATTTACCTCACGATTTTGGAAGAAGTTGCAAGAAGCTTTGGGTACCAAGTTGCATTTCAAGACCGCCTTTCACCCCAAACGATGGTCAATCCGGCGGATAATTCGGATACTTGAGGATATGTTGAGATGTTGCATCCTCGAGTTCGATGGTTCATGGGAGCGGTATTTGCCTTTGATTGAATTCGCTTATAACAATAGTTTTCAATCAAGTATTAGGATGGCACCTTACGAGGCTTTGTACGGTTAGTAAATGCCGTACACCATTGTTTTGGACCGAGCTCGGTGAAAGCAAAATTTTCGGTGGATTTGATTAGAGATGCTGAATGAAAGTGAAAGTAATCCGTGAAAGTCTCAAGATAGCCTCCGATCGTCGAGAAGTCGACGCGGATCTGAAGCGTAAAGACATCGAGCATCAGGTGGGAGATAAAGTGTTTCTCAAGTTGAGCCCGAGGTTCATTGGGCCATATGAGATATCCGAGCGAGTCGGTCCAAAGAAGATATCGTCGATTTTGCCCCGAACTCGAAAAGATTCACGATGTCTTTCATGTTTCGATGCTTCGACGCTATAGATCTGATCCATCGCACGTGATTAGTTCATCGGAGGTTGAAATTCAAGCCAATATGAGTTATGAGGAAGAACCGATTGAATCCTATCACGTGAAGTGAAAGAGTTGCGAAACAAGCGGGTTCCGCTAGTGAAAGTGTTATGGCTCAAACACGGATAGAAGAAGCTACTTGGGAAACCGAGAACTCTATGAAAGAGCGATACCCAACCCTATTTACGGTAAGATTTTCGGGATGAAAATTTCTTAAGTGGGGAGAGTTGTGACAGCCAAAATTGACCCTAGTCGGAATGTGGTTTCGGGACCACAAAACCGAGGCATAAAAATAATTTAAAATTTATTTTGATGCCTATAATATGTGTGCTCATGTGTGACATTTTTGGTGATTGATTTAGTGTTATAAAGGTGAATTTCACTAGAAAGGACTTAGTAGTGAACTTTGAAAGTACGATAGGGAATTGTGTGATGACTAATTAAAGCATGCATGCAAAACAATGGACTTGCATGTCAAATTCCCCTTTTATAGGTGGTGGCGGCCATGGCAAGGAATTATGGGCAAAGAAAACATGTTATGACATGTTTTGTTAATGCATGATGTATTAAGTGATAAAATAATTAGATGCGGAAGAGAAATAAAAAAAATGTGTGTGAGAGTGTAGCAATCCCCATTGCCGCAGTAAGTGAAAGAAAAACAAAAAAATTGTTCATCCTTGTTCTCTCCTTCTTTTGGCTGAAAATTCTAAGAGGAAGAAGAGATTTTGCTTCATTTTCTTTGTTTAGAAGAGATCTAGAAGGAGATTTGGCTAAACTTGCATCAAGATTAAGGTATGTATGAGGTTCTCATTATGAGTTTCATGCATGTTTTAGTTGCTAACTTGATGTTCATGTTAGCCATGGTTCAAATCCTTGTTATGCCATGGGAATGGTATTTGGCCAAAGTTGTTATTGTGTTAAAGCCATTGCATGCTAAATGTGAAGCTTGCTAATGATGCATGCAATGATGGATTGTCTACTCTTGAAATTTCTTTGTAGCAATCTTGAGTAAGACATTGAGTTTTCTTTTGTTTAACCATGACCGAAGTTGAAAGGGGCATGATTGTGATGTATTCGCCATGAAGCATTCATGAGCATGGTTTATGCTTCTTGCATTTTAGTTAAAATTTGTGCTTTGGATGGTTATGGACACCTTGAAATTGCCTTGCACCTATATGTGTATATATGTTTGCACATGATATTTTGGTGATGAAGAAAGTGATAAATATGTTTGTTTAAAGAAGAAATTTGTTGAAGAATGTTGTGAAATTTGCATGTACATTCGCCTAGTACATGTATAGGGTGAAAACCTTGAAATTATTTTTGATTTTGTGTATTTATGATCATGTATAATCGGCCACATGAGTAATTTGAGCACTTGATGTTATGTTAAAATTCTTGAGCTTAAATATATGGATGTATGTATATGTGGCCATATAATGGCGTTTTGGTTCAAAGGTTGAATGATAAATTATAATAAAGTGAGATGATATGAGATGCGAATGTGATTGACTAGTAAACATTATTGAGAAAATATTGAATACTTCTACTTGTATTCGTTAAGCTCAAGAGCAAAGGGAGCTAAATCCGATAAAGGGAAGGAAAAGTGATCGAATAGCCGTTGAAGCCGTTCGACAACATCCGAGGTAAGTCCTCAAGAAATGACCCTAATCGAATTATGTGAAATGAAATATGGATGTGTAATGATTATTGATTTATGTGTGTATGAGTATTTGAATGATACCCGGGCTAAGTCCCAAGGCGATTATGCTAGTGATATATTTGTGTTTGAGCCTTAGTAACGAAAACGAAACATGGATGTGTAATGACTATTGATGTATGTGTGTGCATGAGCAATTAAATGATATCCGGCTAAGTCCGAAGACATTTATGCTAGTAGTTAAATCCGGTTAAGACCCAAAGGCAATTATGCTAGTGACTAAATCCGGCTAAGACCAAGGCATTCGTGCAAGTTGTTAAATCCGGGCTAATACCAAGGCATTTGTGCAAGTCATTCTATCCGGCTAAGACCAAGGCATTCGTGCATGTGGTTATATCCGGTTGTATTCGAAGAAGCTTGGGCTGAAGGTGAGCGTTGGTTGCTGTAATAAATTTAATTAGTACGCTCGAAAAGCCCAAAGGATAAGGTATGTTTATATGTGCATTGGAAAAGTCGATATGTTTGAGTAACATTCGTTCAATCGACTAACGAATTTTCAGCTATTGAATTGGTTGATATCTTGTGAAAGTATACAATGATGAAGTGTGAAGTAAGTATGATTATGTGAATGTGTATTAATGAAATGATTCATTTGGCTATGTGAATGTAATGCTTTAGTTAAAGCTGATTTTATTGCTTGAGACTTACTAAGCATAAAAATGCTTACCCGCTGCTTTGGCTCTCTGCTTTATAGATTTTGTTCGTTAGCGATCGGATACGGGATCATTGAAGTCAAGTCATCCACACTATCAAAGCCTCCATTTTGGTATAATTTTGGTTGAACTTTGAAATGGCATGTATAGGACTACCCTTGTTGGTTCAAATGTGTTGTGATGTACATGTGTGCGGCCATGCGAAAATGGCTCAGAGAAGTAAAGTACTAACTTAGACCATTCGTGATTTGTATATATATATATGGTTTCATGATGTGATTATGGATTGGAAATGGGAGTGTTGGTCACATGATCAGCCATTGGAATGGCTAAAATGATCATAGGTGAACCTATGTATGGCAAGACTAGTTGGTTCATGGAGACTACAAAATAGGTAAGACCTACCTTAAAACAGGTGCTGCCAGCTGCAGTGACGGGAATGTGAAAATCACCAAAATTGTAGGGATGGTATTAAATAGTGAAAGAATTATGTAAATTAACCTTGATGAGTCTACTTTCATATGGAAGAAACGAAACGGTCATGGGAGTTACGTGTTAAGAGATATTAAAGTTATCGTGAGACAGGGCCAGAACGGTTTCTGGGTCCCCTGTCGCGACTTTGAAAATTTACCATAAATTATCCAGAATGAATTAGAAGTCATGCCTAATATGTGCAGATTCCTTTTTGAGTCTAGTTTCATTAGAAACAAACGTCATCAGTATTGAAACCCTGTACAGAGAGATATTCAAGTTGTAACGCGCGAAGGTCAGTGTAGTCGACCCCTGTAACATGGGTGACTTTAACTAATAAACTGTACCAATTGGCCCAACCAAAAATTCTAAAAATAAATCCATGGATGGATATATGAGTCTAAATTCAGGTAAAATTTACGGAATCAGTTTCCGAGTTGTGAAACTCGAGATATGCTTTTTAAGGCGACAGCAACGCAGTTTTCCAGCTTGCCTGGAATGTCAAATTGGTCGGTGCCATAAGTGGTTTTGGCTTGTTAACCCCTCGTGTCCGACACCGGCAACGGTCTCGGGTTCGGGGTGTTACAGTCAAAATATTATGGCTTAAACACGGATTTGAGGAAGCAATGTGGGAACCAAAGGATGCAATGAGGGAGAATTATTTGAATCTATTTGTAACACCCTAAACCCGGCCTAGATGTTATGGTCGAATCTGGCATGTCACATCAAACTATTTTTCAAAAAAATTGATCATTAAGGTTAAAATTCGTTACTGAGTTTAAATCCTTTTATTATTATTTAACAAAATTTCTTGTCAAAACAGTCAACTTATTAACTAACGGTGTTATATCAAATTGATTTAAAAACGCAAAAGCTTTTTAAGTCGATGAAGTTTAAAACGCGTGTTTTCGAAAACAGTAATTGTTTTAAAAACTCGTCTTTACCTAGACTAGCAGTTTAAAAATGTATAATCTAAAGCCCAATTAAAACTTAAACCGACAATTGGCCTTATTACATAATCAGAAACCCAATATGAAATTTAAAATAGATAAAGTCAAGTTACAGATCAACTGCAATCGTATGGCCACCTCCTCGTGGCTCCAAATCGTCTAAGGTTGGGGATTACCTGTGTAGTTAAAAGAAAGGGTGAGTTTATGAAAACTCAGTGTGTAATTCCTTATCAGTCAGACAGAAAATAGTGCATGTAGTAACAGTCTGGGCCTGAGCCCTATTCAGTATCAGTACACCCTGGGCCTTAGCCCTACACAGTAACAGTGCGGACCAAACCCAATACAGGATCAGTACAGTGCAGATATGCAACCCATTCCAATCCAACCAACACACCATGTGGGGATTAAATCGACCCACCCAACCAACACACCATGTGGGGATTAAATCGACCCACCCAACCAACACACCAATATTGCAGCGAAGCTGCTAACAATAACGCAACAAAGCTGCTAATAACAGTAAACGTGGCGTAGCCACTAATACCAGAATGCGTGGCAAAGCCACCAGAATAGTAAAAACGTGGCAAAGCCACTATACAGTACTTCCTCCAAATCAGAATCCCAACCCTAATGCAGAATGTCATGTCATAAATATTACGTTATGGAAAGTCGTACTCAGCACAATCATATAAGTAAATCATAAGCACATCAGTCATACGGGACATAAGGGCATAATCGTCATATTACCATACAAGGGTATTACGGTCATTTTGCTCTATAAGGGTATTTTAGTAATTTTACACTATAAGGGTATTTCGGTCATTTTACCCATAAGGGTATTACGATCATTTTACAGACCAAGGGTATTTCAGTAATTTTGCAAATCAAGGGTATTTCGGTAATTTTACAAATTGAGAGTATTTATGATGCATCATATGGTCCACAATCGCCTCGAGCAACTTAAGCAACCTAAATAGACATAACGGTGCCAATAGGCCTAAGGCCTATACTCGGCCCAAGTGGGGCCCACACTCTCATGTGGCCCATTTAGCCCAAACTTAGATACGGTTATGCATATACAATAGCCCGGTTCATTAATAGTCACATACCGCAGATTTTATCCGTGTGGGACTCACTAGCCCATTGGGCCCACACGACCTATTTCGGCCCATCAAGGCCCAAAAACAACCTAAGTCATGTGCACGACATGACAAGTCTACCTACTTCCCGCTTATCAGCCAAATTTACCCACACGAGCCCATACGACCCATTTAACCCAAAACTAGCCACGGCTGTACGAACAACGTAGCCTAGTCCAAACTTACCACATAACATACATTTTATCTGTGTGGGCCCATAAGCCTATTGGGCCCACACGGCCCAGCCTGGCCCAACGTGGGCAAGAACGGCTATGCCATGTACGCAACATGACGAGCAGGCCCATTAGACCCTTTTCAGTCCATACCATATTCCACCCAGCAGCTAATTTAACACTAGCGGGCCCACGGGCCCATTGGGCCTTTTTTTGCCCATTTCGTGGCCCAAGTGGCCCACTACGGCTTAAGCCCATGAATTCGCTCATGGTGGCCTTCCTCGTAGTACGCCCACGTTTCGTGAGCTCAGTTCACCACACGCGCGATCTCACGCTCGTGTGGCATCATACGCTATATTTTCGGCTTTTCGGCATTTTGCCGATCTACAATCATAGCAAAGTAATCATCACGCACAATTTCAGCTTTTCAGCCGTTTATCAAAACAACACACCTTCTTGCGAAAACTAGGTAAGATCCATGCTCTTCGAACCTAAAGTCAAACAAGATACACATATCAGCTTCACAACCAATAGGATTAATGATTAGCTTTACCCCCAAATCGACAACCCTTGTTCACCTTGGCTGAGAAAATACCGCTACTCCTCTATGATAGTTGGCTAGAACCGATCACCCTTCCTTGTTAACTAACTATGAAAAAATAGTCAACTATCAGTTACAACTACCTAACCCAAGGGTTGATGTGCACGAATCCGAAGGCACAACCCTTAGATTAGAGAACAAATATTCTGCCACCACACAACACAACCACATCTATCTCTAATTGAACCAAATAAATGAGAATAGGATTACCTTAGATGAAATCACAAGGAGATTCCAAAAGCTTTAGCACTTCTGGTAAACCCCTCGAGACATCTAGGACCCAGTTAACCAATAACACATAGAGGGTCAAAGGTTGCAATTCGAACCCAAAAGAAGAAGAAGCATTCGGCTTTAAAGAAAGAAAAGGAAAGGAAAGCAACTTGAAACTACAGAAAGAATGGAAGACAAAACTCACAGAATGACTACCACCATCACCACCAAAACTTAAACAAAGGGAGAGAAAGAACAAAAAGTGTAGTCGGCTAAAATATGAGAGAAGAGGGACAAAGGTTCGGCCAAAAGAAGAATCAAGATTGAGAGGAGAAAAAGGTAATACTCGGCTTTGAGAAAAAGAGTAGAGAAAATGCCTAAAAGCAATTGGGTCACCAAGGTAGAGCACGAAAAAGCACAACAAGAAAACAGGAAAATTTGGTACTTAGGAAAACCGAAACTAAGTGTCACTCCCAAAACTCAAAATTTGGCACAAAGAAAGAATACTCTAAAAGTTCCCAAAATGCACATGATTATGTTACACGAACTTTTCAATTATCCATTTCAAACTAGTGTACTTAAACATACATTCCATGAATTTTGAGTAAATTTACTCATAGCATTTACTTAACCAAACAAGTCAGACACATAATATCATATGAATGCCATACAATCATAGATGAGTTTATCACAATATAAACTTTCATTTCATTCACGTTTCATCATTTCTCAACTTTTGATTATCTCATTTCGTACATTGTCACATACATATCATGAACTTCTATTCTTACATTTCTAAGTTCCTTCTCATCATAAACACATTTCAAATATCTCAATATACTAACTCATACTTCTCTTACCATATACATAATATAAATTTAACATTTAATAATAAATAATTTGAATTATAGTAATATAATCATACGTTGAGTATGTTTGTACTCGATGGTATTACCATAATTCAAATTATAAATACTATAATAAATAATAGACATCAAACATGTAACAATATAAGTCATATGTGTTAATTATGCTTTAATTTCATATCTCGGCAATAGTCTTTCATCAAATGGCATCATATATCATCTGTATTATCTTTAATCAATTCATGAACCTTTGGTGCAAGCTTTCAATCTCATATCTCTATTTCAATTCACAATTCACATTTCTTTTCATAATTCCACTTTTTCACACTTTCTATAGTTTAATCAATCAAATTTATTCGATTTTCTCATTTCATTTACTCAACCCTATTAACATAACTCGGACTCGGACAGATACACGGATCCAACCAAACACACTAGTAAGGCACATTGTGCCTAAAACGGTACATAGTACCTGATCAGAATATGACACATAAGTGCCTGAAATACGACACATAAAGTGCCTGATCAGTAAAGCCGACAAATCCTGTACACTTCCAGTTCCTATGGCATGCCAATTATATCCGACTAGTCCGACAAGTTAATAGGGAATTCAATTCTCATTTCAATTTCACTTAATATTCATATCTACCCCTATTAACAAGACTCGGACTTTGGCAGATACACAGATTCCATCCAAACACACCAAAATATCCAACCAAAACACACCAATATAATCCTCTAAAACACACCAGTATAATCCTCCAAAACACACCAGTATCATATAATCCTCTCAAACACACCAGAATAATATAATCCATCCAAAACACACCTACCAAAGAGACCCCTAGCCGAATTTTCATACACAAGCTTCCCCAATCGGGTACAACTCTCCAAGCTTTGAATTCCTTGATTTACTCCTCCAAATTCTCCTCCATAGTCCTCTCCTCAACTTACTCCCACCTCACATTCAAATTCCAAGACCAAATCAACCTTCCACCACATAGAATTCTACTCCAATTCAACCACTTGCCACCTACAAGTGCAAAATAAATACTCATCAATATCCCATGCCAATGCTTGAACCATGGACCTCCTTGCCACCCTTGTGACGCCACCTTGCCACTACACTACAAGGCTCTTTGTGTCACCATTTAGCCTCAATTAACTAAAAGGTCTATAGGCCAAATCCAGGTTCCTTTAAAAGAAATCCAAAATAAATTTTAGGAGCCAAGACTTGAACCTAGGCTCCCTTACAACCTTAATGCCGCCCCAACCACTAGACCGCATGCTTCCTTGTGTCATTTATTTAGCACAATAATTTAAAAGGCCTTTATCCAAACATCCAGGGTTTTATTCACTTAAAATCAAAATTTTTGCTAAAGCCCAGGTTTGAACCCAAGATTTCTCTAACACTTCTCGAGGCCATTAACCACTAAAGCAGACATTTAATTGTATCATTTCCTTGCACAATTAAACACTTATATACTACCTCCTTACGGACCCACACTCAAGGCCCAATACTTCTAGGCCGAAATTCAGGGTGTTATACTATTCAGTGGTAAGATTTACATGGACGAAAATCCCTTGGGGGAGTTGTAACAGCCTGATTTAAACCTTAATCGGAACGGTGGTTTTGAGGCCACGAATCTGATTCAGAAAAATATTTTAAAATTATTTTCTATGTTAATTATGTGTGAATTTATATCTGTGAAATTTTAGTGATTTAATTTTGTCGTTTGAGTGTCCGATTAAATAAAAGGACTTAATCGCATAAAATGAAAACTTGGTGGTTAAATGTGAAAGTGCTTAATTATTGTTGTCTTTATTAGTGGAGGCATTTATAATGAAATTATACCATTGGTTTTATAGGTGGACAATATTAGGCATATTTTATATAGTTTTTATATTATTTCATTAAGGTTATATATGTAAATTAAAACTTAAGTTAATATAAGTTATAATATATATCATAAAACATAAAATAAAGTTAATATATGTGTTTATACTTGTGTTCTTGCTGAAAAAATAAAATAAAAAGAAACTAGGGTTTGGCACTTTGCAAAACTCAATCAAGGTAAGTTCTAGCTTGGTTTTTGATGATTTTACGTTTTTGAGATCGTTGCTAAGTTATCTTCAAGACCCGTGCTTGAATTTTTGATTTTGATGAATATTTTGAGTTATTCCATTTATGAGAGCTTGTGATTTCTTTTGTTTGATGATGAAATATGAAAGATATGTTTTATATTAACATGTTATGTATTGGAGTTTTGATGTTTTTGAGTAATTAGGACTAAATTGTAAAAATAATAATTTGAGGGACTAAAATGTGAAATAAATGAAATATATTGACTTTTATGAATATGGGTAATATTCGGCCTAACATGGGTATAGGGAAATTTTGCATATTGTGTTTTGTGCAATAAGGACTAAATTGTAAAAGTGTAAAAGTTAGGGGTAAAATGGTAATTTTCCCATTTATGTGTTTTGGACTAAATTGAATGAAAATATGTTTGAATTAGCTTAATTTGAATATGTTTAGATCAAGAACCAAAAAAATCGGATTTGGATCGGGGGAAAACGAAAGTTGTCAACTAGCTCTCCCGTTCTATTTTACATTGTCCGAGGTAAGTTTATAAGCAAATAGACATACTTAATTTTAATTAAATGCTAAATATATATGCTGAAATGAAATATATGAATTTATATATGCTATGGTTTAATATGAATAAGCTTGGCTTGTAACACCCCGAACCCGAGACCATCGCCGGTGTCGGACACGAGGGGTTAACAAGCCAAGTTCACATGTTTTGCCCACCAATTTGACATTTCCAGTCAGGCTGAAAAACTGCGTCACCGTCGCCTTAAAAATCATATCTCGAGTTTCAAAACTCGGAAACTGGTTTCGTAAATTTTACCTGAATTTAGACTCATATATCCATCCATGGATTTATTTCTAGAATTTTTGGTCGGGCCAATTGGTACAGTTTATTAGTTAAAGTCACCCATGTTACAGGGATCGACTGCTCTGACCTTCGCGTGTTATAACTTGAATATCTCTCTGTACAGGGCTTTAATACTGGTACCGTTTGTTTCTAATGAAACTAGACTCAAAATGGAATCTGTACATATAAGGCACGACTCCTAATTCTTTCTGGATAATTTATAGTAAATTTTAAAGTTGCGACAGGGGACCCAGAAACCTTTCTGGCCCTGTCTCACAATAGCTTTAATATCTCTTAACATGTAACTCCTATGACCATTTCGTTTCTTCCATATCAAAATAGACTCATCAAGGTTCATTTACATAGCTTATTCACTATTTAATACCATTCCTACAAATTTTGGTGATTTTTCACATTCACGTCACTGCAGCTGGCAGCATCTGTTTTAAGGTAGGTCTTACCTATTTTGTAGTCTCCATGAACCAACTAGTCTTGCCATACATAGGTTCATATATGATCATTTTAACCATACCAATGGCTGATCATGTGACCAACACTCCCATTTCCAATCCATAATCACATCATGACCCCATATATATACATACAAACCAAAAATAGTCTAAGTTCATGCTTCCTTTTACGAGCCATTTTAGCATGGCCGTATACATATACATCACCACATTTTTAAACCAACAAGGGTAGTCCTATACATGCCATTTCAAAGTTCAAACAAAATTTATACCAAAATAGAGGCGTTGATAGTGTGGATGACTTGACTTTATTGATCCCGAATCCGATTGCTATCGAGCGAAATCTATAAAACAGAGAGCCAAAGTAACGGGGTAAGCATTTTTATGCTTAGTAAGTCTCAAGAAATATAATCAACTCTAATTACAGCAATACATTCACATAGCCAAATGCATCATTTCATTAATACACATTCTTACTTCACACTTCATCATTATATACTTTCACAAAGTATCAATCAATTCAATAACTGAAATTCATTAGTTGATTGAGCGAATGTTGCTCAAACATGTCGACTTTCCAATGCACATATAAACGTACCTTATTCTTTGGGCTTCTCGAGTGTACTAATTGAATTTATTACAGCAACCAACACTCACCTCCAGCCCAAGATTCTTGAATATAACGGATATAAGCATGTGCACAAATGCCTTGGTCTTAGCCGGATAGAATGACTCGCACGAATGCCTTGGTCTTAGCCGGATATAGCCGCTAGCACAATTGCCTTGGTCTTAACCGGATATAATTTCAACATAATTGTCTTGGGGCTTAGCCGGATATCATTCAATTTCTCATGCACACATACATCAATAATCATTGGACATACATATTTCATTTTCGTTACTAAGGCTCAAACACAATTATAATCATTAGCATAATCGCCTTGGGACTTAGCCGGGTAGAATTGAATACTCATACACACATAAATCAATAATCAATACATCCATATTTCATTCCACATAATTCAATTAAGGTCACTTCTTGAGGACTTACCTCGGATGTTGTCGAGCGGCTTTTACGGCTATTCGATCACTTTTTCCTTCCCTTGTCCAATTGTGGCCCTCTTAGCTCTTGAGCTAATTCAAACAAATTCAATCTATTAAAACCTCATTGTGCTAGCTTATGGCCAAATATGACAAGGAGTTTAAATGGTCATATGGCCACTCTTTAGCTTGAATACACAATGGTCATGCACATTTTATACTACATCAAGCAATTCAATACAATTTATTCGAGCATCAAGGAAAAGCTAAGGCCTTCAATAGGCTACCCAAGGCGAATATTCATGTACATGTTGAGGCCAATTATGCACTTAATACCTCACAAAAACAGCATGCATTTTACTAGTTAATGCTTTGCATATTGTTGCTCAAAACTTATAATATAGCATCAAGCACTCATATGTGTGCTAGGCGAATGTGCTTGCAATTTCACATTCATTCTTCAACATCTTCTTCTTTAAACAAACATATTCATCGCTTAGTTCATAACCAAACATCATGTGCAAACATATATATACATATATGAGCATGGCGAATTTCAAGGTGTCCATAGCCATCCAAAACACAAATTTTAACTAACATGCAAGAAGCATGAACCATGCTTATGAATGCATCATGGCGAATATGACAATCATGCTCCTTTTCAACTTCAATCATGATTAAACAAAAGAAAACTCAAAATCTTACTCAAGAGTAGACAATCCATCATTGCATGCATCATCATCAAGCTTTACACTTAGCATGCAATGGCTTTATCACCATAACAACTTTGGCCAAATACCATTTCCATGGCATAACAAAGATTTGAGCCATGGCTAACATGCACATCAAGTTAGCAACCAAAACATGCATGAAACTCCTAACACAACCTCATACATACCTTAATCTTGATGCAAACTTAGCCAAATCTCCTTCTAGATCTCTTCCAACCCAAGCATGAAGCAAAAATCCTCCCCCTTTTTCCTTAGTATTTTCGGCCAAGAAGTGAAAATAGATGAACAAATTTTTTCTTTTCTTTCTTTAGGATATTCGGCCAAGGGCTATGGAGAAAGATGAACACTTTTTTTTTGTTTCTCATCCTACTAACATTAATTTTTTTTCCATACTCTTATTTTATTATTTCTAACATCCACCACTAGCAAAACATGTTTAAGACATGTTTTCTTTTGCCCATATTCATCACCATGGCCGGCCACTTCCCTCTCTTTGGGTAAATTGACATGCAAAACCATACTTTTACATGCATGTACTATTAGACCTTTGAAGATTGGCCTATCACCTTTCAACAATGTTTCATATAAGTCCATCTAAATAAATTCACATGGAAATGATCAAATTAATGCATGCAACTTTCACACATGCATTTGCGAACATCATAAACATAGAATATAACTTCTAATTACTTATAAGACTCGGTTTAACGGTCCCGACACCACTTCCGACTAGGGTCAAATTAGGGACGTCACAACTCTCCCCACTTAAGAAATTTTCGTCCCGAAAATCTTACCGTAAATAGGTTTGGATATCGCTCTTTCATAGAGTTCTCGGTCTCCCAAGTAGCTTCTTCTATCCCGTGCTTGAGCCATAACACTTTCACTAAGCGAAACCCGTTTGTTTCGCAATTCTTTCACTTCCGTGATAGGATACGGATCGGTTCTTCCTCATAACTCATATTAGCTTGAATTTCAATTTCGATGGACTAATCACGTGCGATGGATCGGATCTATAGCGTCGAAGCATCGAAACATGAAAGACATCGTGAACCTTTTTGAGTTCGGGGGCAAAATCAAACGATATGCCATCGACCGACTCGCTCGGATATCTCATATGGCCCAATGAACCTCGGGCTCACTTGCCCTTACGGTAGAATCGAGTATCTTTTTCCAAGGCGATACCTTGAGAAACACTTTATCACCCACGATACTCGATATCCTTACGCTTCAGATCCGCGTCGACTTCTTGACGATCGGAGGCTATCTTCGACTTTCACGGATTACTTTCACTTTCGTTCAGCATCTCTAATCAAATCCACCCGAAAATCTTGCTTTCACCGAGCTCACCAAAACAATGGTGTACGGCATTTACGACCGTACAAGGCCTCGTAGGGTACCATCTTAATACTTGATTGAAAGCCGTTGTTGTAAGCGAATTCAATCAACGGCAAATACCGTTCCCATGAACCACTAAACTCGAGGACGCAACATCTTAACATATCCTCAAGTATCTGAATTATCCGCTCGGATTGACCACCGGTTGGGGGTGAAAAGCGGTCTTTGAAATGCAACTTGGTACCCAAAGCTTCTTGCAACTTTTTCCAAAATCGCGAGGTAAATCTCGGATCTCTATCCGACACGATGGAAATAGGCACCCCGTGTAATCTCACAATCTGAGAAACGTACAATTCGGCTAATTTGTCCATTGAAAAATCCGTACGTACGGGGACAAAGTGGGCCGACTTAGTCAATCTATCTACCACGACCCAAACCGCATCCTTCTTACTTGCTGACAATGGCAGTCCGGATACAAAGTCCATTGTGACTCGATCCCATTTCCACTCGGGTATCGTGATTGGCTGAAGTAATCCTGAAGGCACCTGATGTTCCGCTTTCACTTGTTGACATATTAAACATCTCGAAACAAAGTCGGAGATGTCTCGCTTCATACCATGCCACCAAAACCGACGTTTCAAATCATTGTACATCTTTGTACTCCCCGGGTGGATTGCCATTCGGCTACAATGGGCTTCATTCAGAATTATCGAAATGAGTTCAATTCTTTGGAACACACGACGACTTTTGAACCTCAAACAATCGTCATCGTCGATTTGAAATTCCGAGTCCTTGTTCGGAACACACTCAGCCCGTTTTGCAGCCAACTCGTCGTCGACTTTCTGAGCTTCTCGAATTTGATGTATCAATAGTGGTTTGGCTTTCAATTCAGCTACTAACACACTATCGGATCGAATAGACAAGTGCACGTTCATCGCTCGTAAGGCGAATAATGATTTACGACTCAAGGCATTCGCAACCACATTCGCCTTTCCCGGGTGATAGTCAATGACCAGCTCATAATCCTTTAACAGCTCGAGCCAACGTCTTTGTCGCAGATTTAAGTCTCTTTGGGTCATCAAATATTTGAGACTTTTGTGATCCGAGTACACATGGCACCTTTCACCAAATAAGTAATGTCGCCAAATCTTTAAAGGCGAATACGATGGCGGCCAATTCGAGATCATGGGTGGGATAATTTTTCTCGTGTGGCTTTAATTGCCTCGGCGCATAGGCCACAACTCGACCTTTTGCATCAATACACAACCTAACCCAAGTAGGGAGGCGTCGCTATAGATGACAAACTCTTTGCGGACTCGGGTTGCACTAGAATTGGGGCTTCATCAAATAAGTTTTCGATTGATCGAAACTTTTTGGCATTTCTCAAATCCATTCGAACTTAACATCCTTTTGGAGTAGCCGTCATCGGCGTGGCTATCGTTGAGAAGCCTTTTACAAATCGTCGGTAATAACCAGCAAGCCCCAAAAAGCTCCGAACCTCAGTAATATTTCTCGGAGGCTTCCAATTAAGTATGGCTGAAATTTTATTCTGTCGACTCGAATACCGTCTGAGATGCCACATGACCCAAGAAGCTAACCTCTCTTAACGAACTCACACTTGTTGAACTTAGCATATAATTGCTTATCCCGTAAGATTTGCGGCACTAACCGCGGTGTTCAAGATGTTCGGTCTCATTTCTTGAATAGACCAAGATGTCATCAATGAACACGACTACTGAATCGATCCAAATATGGTCGAAGATCCGATTCATTAAATCCATAAATACCGCGGGGCATTAGTGAGCCCAAACGGCATCACTAGGAACTCATAGTGACCATATCTCGCTCAAGGCGGTCTTGGAGTACGTCCGAATCTCGGATTCGCAATTGATAATAGCCCGATCTCAAATCTATTTTCGAGAACACCGAGGCTCCCTTGATTGATCGAACAAGTCATCAATACGTGGCAACGGATATTTGTTCCTTATCGTCGCTTTATTAAGTCGGCGATAGTCGATCTACACCGCATGGTTCCATCCTTCTTCTTCACGAACAACACCGGCGCACCCAAGGCGAAAAACTCGGCGAGCAAAACCTCTATCCACCAATTCTTGCAACCGAGCTTTCAACTCCTTTAATTCGTTGGTGCCATATGATACGGAGCTATCGAAATTGGAGTGGTACCGGTACCAATTCGATGCCAAATTCTATTTCTCGAGCAATTGGTAAACCCGCAATTCTTCGTGAAAACATCCGGTATTCACAAACCACGGCACGCAGATTCGGGTTTCTTTTACGATTCCTTGTCATCGAAAGCACGTCACGCAAGGTACGCCGCACCCTTTTCTTACATATTTACGGGCCAACATCGCCGATATTACATTGGCAACCCTTTAAGTCCGTAGACTCAACCCGAATTATTTCATTATTCGCGCACCTCAAATCGATAGTCTTGCTCTTGCAATTTACAACCGCATCGTGCATGGTCAACCAATCCAAACCAAGAATAACGTCGAACTCATCGAACGGCAAAAGCATCAAGTCCGCCGGAAAACAAGAACCTCGGAACACTAGGGGACTTTTCTTGCACACTTTGTTGACAAGCACGTAATGACCCAAGGGGTTTGACACCCGAATTACAAACTCAGTAGACTCAATAGGCAAAGTCTTATTGGATGCTAAGGTTTCACATATATATGAATGAGTAGAACCAGGGTCAATCAAAGCAATCACATTTGTATTGAAAAGAGTGAAAGTACCGGTAATGACATCCGGAGAGGCAAGATCCTCACGTGCGCGTATGGCATAAGTCCTTGCAGAGCACGAGCCTCGATCCGATGGTAGCATCTCTAGATCCTCTCGACCGCCATGACATTGCCCATATTTCTAGGTGGCCTACCTCGGCGAAGGTAGCACCGGGTTTCCACTCGACTTACATTCTGCTTCATGCATCCTCGGGCAATCCTTCATAAAGTGGTCGGCCGACCCACACTTATAGCGGAGCGATCACGAAACCAACAGCTCCCGAATGCCATTTGCCACAATGTGGACACTCGCCATCTCTCGCGATCATTTCCACCATCGGCGATCGAAGTGACTCGTGTGGTCACAGGGGTCGATCGCGTCCTCGTCTAGAAAAGCCCAAATGCCTCTAGACCGGCTCGCATCATCTCGAAATCTCTTTGATGCTTGTTGAAGAGACTTTCCGAGGACCTCTTTCGAATTCTCCGGTTCCCACATCAACTTTTGTTTCTCCTTTCTAAGCTCTTGACTTTACAAGCTCGCTCAACAAGTACTACGAACTCTCGTATCTCGAGAATGCCAACGAACATCCTTATATCATCATTCAGCCCATCCTCGAAGCGTTTACACATAATGGCTTGGACGAAATGCATTCTCGCGTCTTAGGCTAAGCCTCACAAATTTTCGTTCGTAGTCGTAATCGACATAGAACCTTGCTTAAGGTCAAGGAATTCCCTTCACTTTTGGTCGATGAATCTCGATCGATATACTTTTTTGAACTCGGTTTGAAAGAATTCCCAAGTCACTTGCTCTCTAGGTACCACGAAGTCGAGTACTCCACCAATAGTAGGCGGACTCATGTAGCAAGGAGATGGTACACTTTAAGCACTCATCGGTGTGCAGGATAGCTCATCGAGCACCCTTGATAGTGTTATCCAACCAAAATTCAGCTCGCTCGGCATCATCATCATCCGTGCCTTAAATTCAAGGGCCCCATGTTTTCAATCCTATCGATCGGGGGCTTACTTGACCTTATTTGGTCGATCCGGAGGTATTGTAGGTGCGGGGTTGCATTTGTCGGGAATGGAGGTTGTGGAATGTAGTGTTAGTTCGAATGTATTGATTAAACCATTCGTTCATCACACTATAAAAGGCTTGCCTAGCCTCGTCATTCGGATTGTTGGCCATAGGTTGAGAGTCTGCCGCGCCGTGTCCCTTGCGCTGGAGCAGCGCGCCACTCTCCACATCATCAGCTATCGCTTTCGGTTGGGATCGGGATCCATTACTATAAACAAACACAAAGTCAAATTGTCGTAAATCACCACACTATCGAGTCATCATTTAATGGCATGTATAGCTAGACCCCAAACACATCACGGTAGTCCTAGAATCGACTAAACCGTGGCTTTGATACCAATAAAATTGTAACACCCCGAACCCGAGACCATCGCCGTGTCGGACACGAGGGTTAACAAGCCAAGTTCACATGTTTTGCCCACCAATTTGACATTTCCAGTCGTTGAAAAACTGCGTCACCGTCGCCTTAAAAATCATATCTCGAGTTTCAAAACTCGGAAACTGGTTTTGTAAATTTTCCTGAATTTAGACTCATATATCCATCCATGGATTTATTTCTAGAATTTTGGTTGGGCCAATTGGTACAGTTTATTAGTTAAAGTCACCCATGTTATAGGGATCGATTGCTCGACCTTCGCGTTATAACTTGAATATCTCTCTGTACAGGGCTTTAATACTGGTGCCGTTTGTTTCTAATGAAACTAGACTCAAAATGGAATCTGTATATAAGGCATGACTCCTAATTCTTTCTGGATAATTTATAGTAAATTTTTAAAGTTATGACAGGGGACCCGAAACCGTTCTGGCCCTGTCTCACAATAGCTTTAATATCTCTTAACATGTAACTCCTATGACCATTTCGTTTCTCCCATATCAAAATAGACTCATCAAGGTTCATTTACATAGCTTATTCACTATTTAATACCATTCCTACAAATTTTGGTGATTTTTCACATTCACGTCACTGCAGCTGGCAGCATCTGTTTTAAGGTAGGTCTTACCTATTTTGTAGTCTCCATGAACCAACTAGTCTTGCCATACATAGGTTCATATATGATCATTTTAACCATACCAATGGCTGATCATGTGACCAACACTCCCATTTCCAATCCATAATCACATCATGACACCATATATATACATACAAACCAAAAATAGTCCAAGTTCATGCTTCCTTTTACGAGCCATTTTCGCATGGCCGTATACATATACATCACCACATTTTTAAACCAACAAGGGGTAGTCCTATACATGCCATTTCAAAGTTCAAACAAAATTTATACCAAAATAGAGGCGTTGATAGTGTGGATGACTTGACTTTATTGATCCCGAATCCGATTGCTATCGAGCGAAATCTATAAATCGAGAGCCAAAGTAACAGGGTAAGCATTTTATGCTTAGTAAGTCTCAAGGAATATAATTAACTCTAATTACAGCAATACATTCACATAGCCAAATGCATCATTTCATTAATACACATTCTTACTTCACACTTCATCATTATATACTTTCACAAAGTATCAATCAATTCAATAACTGAAATTCATTAGTCGATTGAGCGAATGTTGCTCAAACATGTCGACTTTCAATGCACATATAAACGTACCTTATTCTTTGGGCTTCGAGTGTACTAATTGAATTTATTACAGCAACCAACACTCACCTCCAGCCCAAGATTCTTGAATATAACCGAATATAAGCATGTGCACAAATGCCTTGGTCTTAGCCGGATAGAATGACTCATACGAATGCCTTGGTCTTAGCCCGATATAGCCGCTTAGCACAATTGCCTTCGGTCTTAACTCGGATATAATTTCCAGCATAATTGTCTTGGGGCTTAGCCGGATATCATTCAATTTCTCATGCACACATACATCAATAATCATTGGACATACATATTTCATTTTCGTTACTAAGGCTCAAACACAATTATAATCATTAGCATAATCGCATTCGAGACTTAGCCCGGGTAGAATTCGAATACTCATACACACATAAATCAATAATCAATATATCCATATTTCATTCCACATAATTCAATTAAGGTCACTTCTTGAGGACTTACCTCGGATGTTGTCGAGCGGCTTTTACGGCTATTCGATCACTTTTTCCTTCCCTTGTCCAATTGTGGCCCTCTTAGCTCTTGAGCTAATTCAAACAAATTCAATCTATGAAAACCTCATTGTGCTAGCTTATGGCGAATATGACAAGGAGTTTAAATGGTCATATGGCCACTCTTTAGCTTGAATACACAATGGTCATGCACATTTTATACTACATCAAGCAATTCAATACAATTTATTCGAGCATCAAGGAAAAGCTAAGGCCTTCAATAGGCTACCCAAGGCGAATATTCATGTACATGTTGAGGCCAATTATGCACTTAATACCTCACAAAAACAGCATGCATTTTACTAGTTAATGCTTTGCATATTGTTGCTCAAAACTTATAATATAGCATCAAGCACTCATATGTGTGCTAGGCAAATGTGCTTGCAATTTCACATTCATTCTTCAACATCTTCTTCTTTAAACAAACATATTCATCGCTTAGTTCATAACCAAACATCATGTGCAAACATATATATACATATATGAGCATGGCTTAAAATGAGTTAAATATATTATTGAGTTGTTTATTTGCTTATGACTTACTAAGCTATGATAGCGTACTGTGTATTCATGTTTACTGCTTTTATAGATTTTGGAGTCAAGCTACGAGCTCGGGACTGTCAAATAAGTTCATCACACTATCTACTATTTTGGTACCTTTATAAGTTAAACTCGAATTATGGTATGTATAGGCTGGATTATCTTTTGAAATGTTGAATTTGATAATTTGAGCCATGCTAAAATGGCTTAATTTCCATGTTTGATTTTTGTTATTGCTTATGGTTTGAGTCTATTTTGGCTATGGTATTTTATGCTATCGATGAATAATACTTATGATATGTGCTTTGTTGTGCATTAAAGTTTATTAATGATTTGGATGTGGTATGAATATATTGGTTGTAGTATATATTTAGGTATATTTGGTGGTTTACAATATGATTTTTATTAAGATAAAGTATATGAGAATTCAGTTGATGTGATCACGCCCAGCACATTTTTTTGACCATCTTTCCAAGCGTTGCTTACACTCCCTTGCAAGATGAATTAGCTCGATTCCAGCTTGTTGAGCTCAATTCAACTTGTTTGCAGCTCAATGAGCTTGTTTGCTCATTCCATGGGATTAATTTAGCTCAATCTTAGCTAATTGAGCTCGATGCTATTTTATTTTAATTTATGCATTTCGTAGTTGCTGGAATAATTTCATGCGTTTAGTTAAGCTAGTTAATTTAGTTTGCTCATTAATAAGTTCAAATCTGATTTTTTTAATTTAGTATTAAATGTGTTTAATTTTAATGTTTAAGTATGTCATAGTTAGTACATGATTTTAATTTGTCTATGTAATTAAATATCCTACAGCCATTTAATTTGTCTAGCTACAGATTTTAATGTGTCTTAAGCTAAACATTTTAAATATAGGTTCTTAAATATGTCTTACTTGTTTGTGATTAATATGTCCTAGCTGAATGCATGTTTTCATTTTGTCTAGTTGTCTGTCAATTTTAAGATGTCTTAAACTCCATTAATTTGTTGATTTTAATTGTGCAAATGCATACATTGACGGCATTTACATGGGGCTGATGGTTTAGTTTTCCCAACACCTTTCATGCACAAAGGACACATGAAGAGTTTTCTTCTTCCCAAAGCTGACCATTTATCTCTAGCATCCTTGAAAGCTTTCACATTGCTAGAAAAATTCTATTCACATGGATAACCACTCGGTTTGTTGTTTTCACACCCAAGGGCTGTATATTCGATTTTCACACCTAATAACCTTTGTAATACTCAAGCTTCCATTTAAATCTTCCAAATTAATTCTAGCTGAATGAAGGTCTCTAGAAGATGTCCATTGGCGCCTCCCATGTGGCTGATGTTCTCATTCATTTTAAATATTTCCAACTGCATGTAGACACTCTAGAAGCTGTCCAAAGATCGCCCAAGGCTGGAGAAGCTTCGAATTTTCTTGAAATATTCGAAATTTGCTCATTAAAAGTGAAATCAAATGGCCAATTAACTCCCTAAGTGCCTATTCGACTAGCCATGTTTTAGGCTATAAATCAGTGTTAATTTAATGTTGTAAAAGGTTACTCGATTCCAGACTTTGTCATTTTATGAACTTTATTTTTCTAGTGAGAATTCAATTTCTTTATTCACATTAAGACTAATCTAACTTATCGGGCATTCGCCTCGTGGCCAATCTTTCCTTGTTATCCCAAGCTTATCACCTTTGTTGGTGTGGTGTTCAAAACTATACCAAGGTTTCTATCTCCCATATATAGTGGGTCAAGGTTTATTTTCAATTTATCTTTCCTTTTCAACTTCAATCATGATTAAACAAAAGAAAACACAAAATCTTACTCAAGAGTAGACAATCCATCATTGTTGGTTCATTCGGCCTTAGCCGCTTTCTCTCATCTATCGTCCAACTATCCTAATCTTTTCTTTGAAACCCTTTGAGCCTATTCCGTAATTGATTTTCACCTTCTTTTCAATCGAGCCAAGACTTACCCAATTTACGATCGGGCAACAACTACGACTCAAATCATCACCGAGGCGAGTTCATATCATTTGGTATCAAAGTGGTTAAATTGAGGTAAGAATCGACATTTTGATATTCTCGGGATTATATTTAGCAAATAAAAAATAAAAAAATTGAAAAATTCGTGAAAAAAAGAAAAGAATATATATTTGAAGTGTAAAATTCAAAAATAGTAAAAAAGAAGAGGATTACGAAAATATAAAAAAAGTGAAGTTGTCGCAAGTTCTTCCGCCTCAAAGTTTTTTTTCATTTCTTCCTATTACCCAAATGGCCACACCTCATCTTTTTATTTTGTTTCTAGCCAACCTTTGTCCCAACATCATTACCAACCCCAAACCGATCATCATTTTTGTAAACCGACTCCACATCGACAACCGCTAAGTCTAAGTAGTTCATTGTGAATCAAGAGAAGTGAATAGAGCGAAAAAAGGCACGTGTGTGGTGAGATTATTCAAGAGTGTAAAAGCCAAAATTGTGGGAATTTTCTTTTTTTTTCTTTTAGAGAATTTGTGAGGTTTGTGTTGGCGAGTTTTCATTTTTGTTTAATCCTTCTAGATCTCTTCCAACCCAAGCATGAAGCAAAAAGTGTTTTCAAAATCCGATTATCAATATTTGATGAACATGCAAGAAGCATGAACCATGCTTATGAATGCATCATGGCGAATTGAGGAAGGAGAGCAACAAGAACAACTTTCTTCAAGTCAAAAGATGGAGTCAAAGTCACACAGACACGATTCGATGATCATTCGAGGAGAGACTTATACTAAGATTCTTACTCATCAAGAAAGTCGAGATGGTATGAAGCAACCCCGGTTGAAACCTATCAAAACTACCAACGAGAAGGTAGAAATTTTTATTCGAGCGCTATGAGAAATCATCACGAAAAAGTGAACGGTTTCTGTAAGTATTCTTCCACAAAAAGTCATTCCGAAGAGATGTATATCATGATTCCTACTCAATGAAGAATTCAACACGGCAAAGCAAACTTCAAGTATGAAGTCTATTACGGAGACGAACGATAAGAACCAATTAATTCTTCATATGCTCAAAGGTATTCATCTACTAAGGTGCCATCTCGAAGACGCACCATATTTTGTATGTGGATCCTTCATATCTTTCCCAATGAAAGGCTTTTCATTTTGACCTTTTCTATTATCTTCCTCATGTAATAAAATCGAAAAGGCCCGTGAGAAAAAAAAAAGAGGAAAGAAAAAAAAGAAATTGAAAAGAAAATGAGAATGAGAAAAATAAAAATGAGCAAGAATGATGTTGAAAAACAAAGTGAGATTGCAAAGGAAACAAGTGAAAATGAAGAACGTGTGCAAAAAGAGAGCAAGGAGTGTTATAGCTAACCGATCTATGAGTTCTCCTTGTATTGCTTTCGGGTTTCAAGATCCCACCGACAAGCTACAACTTCATTATCTTCCGAAGAGAGACAATTTCAAATGATTGAGAAAGGTAAGATCAAGACGAAAGTCCACAAGTGCTAAAAAGTAAGCAAAGTAAGGAATCTCTAGTAATCGAGTCACGACAATCGGTTTGAAAGTTGTTAATAAAATTTTCGATGATTTAATATTTGAAAGATCTCCTTATTTTGATTGGGTTAATTGTTATTCACTGCTTGTGGATGATAAATTCGTTTGAGTGGGGTATAAAGATTTGTTCGCTTGATGTGTTAAGTATTGAAAAATCTTGATATCTTTCAATTGAATCGACAACTACAAAATTTAATCATGCGTGATGACTAGTTTTCACGTAAAGCACTCAATCTGCTTGAATGTGATTGTAGTGAATTCTCTACATCTTGTGCAAATTCCTCATGTTTGTACAAGAATGTTTGGATGAATTTCAAGGAGTTTGATTATTTGCATAATTGTCTACTTAAATCATTTTCATATGACA
Organism: Gossypium arboreum; assembly: GCF_025698485.1. NCBI lineage: Eukaryota > Viridiplantae > Streptophyta > Magnoliopsida > Malvales > Malvaceae > Gossypium > Gossypium arboreum. The sequence goes on along the minus strand of NC_069076.1, from coordinate 24,213,172 downwards.
TGTGTGATTTATTGGTGAAAACAAATTTCTTGCACACCTTGGAACGAGTGACCAAAACCATGTGTTCAAGCCCGGTGCATGTTCTCTTAAGTTGTTGCAAGCCAAGGTGAGCGTTGCAATTGTATTTCGAATAAATATGTTCACCATAACAACTTTGGCTAAATACCATTTCCATGGCATAACAAAGATTTGAGCCATGGCTAACATGCACATCAAGTTAGCAACCAAAACATGCATGAAACTCCTAACACAACCTCATACATACCTCCCCTCTTTCCTTAGTACTTTCGCCAAGATCTCCTTCTAGATCTCTTCCAACAAATTTTTTCTTTTCTTTCTTTAGGATATTCGCCAAGGGCTATGGAGAATTTTGTTGTCCAAAGTCATAATCCTCGAACGCTTAATGGTTCCGATCCGACATCTATGCTTGACCTTTTAGTCATTGTAAAATGGTAAGGTCAATTTCCATTTTGACCCCAAATTGGTTCATTTGTTCAAGTTGTGAACAAAACTCAAACAGTTCCTTTTTCATTAACTTTCATCATTTCACAAGTTTGTTTCATTCTTTTGTAGGTGACGATGTGAGGTGGTACCTTCCTAAAGATGGAGCTCATTGAAATACTCGCTTCCTTTCCAAACCATTTGTAGTTCCCTGGTTTTGAAAATGATCACACCGATCATGAACAAAATGGTTTGTGATCTTGAAAATTTTCTTGAGCAAATGGCTCGATTTGGGGACAAATCGCTAAAGAGGGAGGGATGATGCGATCACACCTCGAGCACATTTTCCGACCAGCTTTCCAAGCTTTTCTTACACTCCCTTGCAGTTGAATTAGCTCGAATCCAGCTTGTTGAGCTCAATTCAACTGCTTGTAGCTCAATGAGCTCGTTTGCTCATTCCATGGGATTAATTCGCCAAGGGCTATGGAGAAAGATGAACTTTTTTTTTTTTTTTCTTATCCTACTAACATTAATTTTTTTTCCATACTCTTATTTTATTATTTCTAACATCCAGATGAACACTTTTTTTTTGTTTCTTATCCTACTAACATTAATTTTTTTTCCATACTCTTATTTTATTATTTCTAACATCCACCACTAGCAAAACATGTTTAAGACATGTTTTCTTTTGCCCATATTCATCACCATGGCCGCCACTTCCCTCTCTTTAGTAAATTGACATGCAAAACCATACTTTTGCATGCATGTACTATTAGACCTTTGAAGATTGGCCTATCACCTTTCAACAATGTTTCATATAAGTCCATCTAAATAAATTAATTCCAATTGAATGAAGGTCTCTAGAAGATGTCCATTGGCATCTCCCAAGTGGTTGATCGGCTCATTCATTTTAAATATTTCCAGTGCATGTAGACACTCTAGAAGTTTTCCAAGGTCGGAGAAGCTTCTCGAATTTTTTGAATTATTCTAGAAATTTCTAGCTCATTAAAAGTGAAATCAAATGGCTAATCAACTCCCCTGCCTATTCACAGCTAGCCATGTTTTAGGCTATAAATATGTGTTAATTTCATTTTAAAAGGTTACTCAATTTTGACTTTGTCATTTTATGAACTTTATTATTCTAGTGAGAATTCAATTCTCTTTATTCACATTAGGATGATCTGCTTATCGGGCATTCATCTCGTGGCATCGATCTTTCCTTGTTATCCCGAACTTATCACCTTTGTTGGTGTGGTGTTCAAAACTATACCAAGGTTCCTATCTCCCATAGATAGTGGGTCGAGGTTTATTTTCAATTTATCTTTCCATTTCAACTATTCCATCGCTTCTTCCATCAACTACAACCTAGGAGCCATTTTTAAGACTTGGGTCAACAATCTTAATATTGTTGGTTCATTCTCCACTTTAGCCGCTTTCTCCCCATCTATCATCCAACTATCCTAATCCTTTCTTTGAAACCTTTTGAACCTATTCCACACTTGATTTTCACCTTCTTTCAATCGAACCAAGACTTACCCAATTTACAATCGGGCAACAACTACGACTCAAATCATCATCGAGGATAGTTCGTATCATCGATTGATGTGCTCAAATAAGGTATAATTATATGGTTTGCCATTAAAGATCAATTGGTTATATTCGAATATGAGACAAGTATTTTGCACGTTATTACACGGCATATAAGATTCATGTTTTTTGAATAGGTCTAAATTTTGTTAATGACTTATTCTTGCTAAATATAATTTGCAAGATGAATTGGTTTGACAATTATTTCAATAACGTATAATAAACGACTATAAGATGAAATTGAATGAGATGGTTATAACCAACTTAAGACTCTCAGATATGCTTATATAGCTATTTATGCATATAATGATTTGACTTGATTTGTGATTCAAGATTGTCCATATTAATATTTTGGTATATAATGCGATATTGATATATGCATGTACGAGATCCCAAGAAACATATATATATGTGTTATGGTTTTAATTTTGTTTCAAAGAAGGTGTAAAGGATGAATATATTTTGAGTTGAGATGTGTATAGCATTAGTTAGTATTGTGGATGTTGTATATATGTCTATTGTGTTTAGCATAAGCTCACGGTTGTAAAGGTAAACTATGTTAGTGGAATAGAGGAAAGGTAAATATGGTTTTGTATTGGTCTTTAGGGTACATTATTTTAACATTTTGGTTGGTTCACTTTAGTAGTTTAATTGTTGAGTTGGTGATTTAAATATAAATATTTATTCATGAAATGTAAATGTTGTAAATAGTCAAACAAATGCTATTATGCAATATTTCATTATATGAAATGAAATGATGTGTATTTTCTTGCACATGGAAATGATCAAATTAATGCATGCAACTTTCACACATGCATTTGCTAACATCATAAACATAGAATATAACTTCTAATTACTTATAAGACTTGGTTTAACTAACATCATAAACATAGAATATAACTTCTAATTACTTATAAGACTTGCTTAACGGTAATACCCACACCACTTCACCACTTCCGACTAGGGTCAAATTAGGGACGCACATTAGGGACGCCACATGGCTACTATATTTCTAAATTCATTTTCACCGAAGTTACAACGCTCAAAGCCCTGTATGAACCTTAGGAATAGTTAAGATACATAACTTGTGTTCTAGAAGCTTTTAGCATGAAATTTATTTAGTTTATAAATTAGAAGGTCCTAATTAGCAATTTGACAAATTTATATAATTTTGGACAAAATGGACATGCATAGGAAAATTTTGAAAGAAATGCCTTAGGGCATTTAAGTCATTTGGTAATTAAAAGAATAAAAAGGAAAATCAAAGTAAAATTTGCTCATCTTCTTCATGTGGCTGCCGAAAATTCTAAGCACTCCATAGCTAGGTTTTTGACATTTTCAAGCTCAATAGTAAGTATTCCCTAGCCCTTTTTAATGTTCTTACATTTTTGAGTCCTTGTAGCTTGATTTACCTATTTCAACCCTTATTTTGAAGTAGGGTTTATATTAAAAATTTACTCATGGGTGACATGCATGTTTTGATGTTTAATGAAGGAATATGTGAGCTTGATGTATGTTTAACATCTTTTACTAAGTGATTTTGTATGAAAACACCTAAAAGGACTAAATTGAAAAGTGTGAAATTGAGTGATAAAATCTATTTTGATGACTAATGTGGGCTACTATGAGTATAAGAAATATTCAGCTAGGCTTGGGTAGTAAAGGAAATGAGTATATTCTATTATACGAGCCTCATGAACTAATTTGTAATTTTGTGAAAGTTTTAGGCAAAACTGTAATATTTTCAAATTGTGATTTATGGACTAATTTAGGCAATGTGATAATTAAACAAGTGAAATTTGCTATTATAGATCAAGAAAACGGAGTCTGGACCTAAATCGAGGGAAAAGTAAGGTTTTGGACTAAACGTAAAGTTAGCAATATTTTGGGACCGAGGTAAGTTGTGTGTAAGTAATTCAACAATTTCATTATCGTATTTAATGCTTGAGGTTATATAAAATATGTGTATATTCCTTTATGGAATTTGACTTGAAATGATTTAATAATAATTTGATGATAACTTTGTATCTCAAAGCCTGATGAACCTTAGGAATAGTTAAGATACATAGGTCATGACATAGGATTCTATATATGTGCAAGTAACACCATGGCATTGATATGTGTTTCATATATGTGTGAGTAAGACCCTATCGGGACAAAGGCATCGATATGTGACTCCATGTAAAACCACGTCCGGACGCGTCAAGATCGATTTGAGACTTCAGAAGACAATATCCGGATATGGCATCGATGTGACTCCAAAAACCACGCCTGGGACGCTGGCATTGTAGGATAGTGTAATTATCCGAGTGTTCTATCCAATTCCAAATGGTTCATCGGGCAAAGGTAAATAGAGATGGAGAGATATGAATAAGCTATGAGAAGTACAGCTATGTACGAAACCTCATGAGTATGGAATTTGATTCATGATGGAAAATTAGCATGAGTAAGAAAGAGTAAGATAAGTTGTGAAGTTCAATGACATTTATTTTCATTTCTTATTATGTTCATTGTGTGTAAATTGATAATGTGGTGGTAATTAGTGGCATGTTTAACTCATGAAATTGCATGATTTATGTTGTTTATTAGTTACATACAACTTACTAAGCTTTATGCTTACCCTCTCTCTCTTTTCCCTTTTCTTAGCATCGCCAAGCTAGCTCGAGGATTGAGGACATCTGAGCTAAGTCACACTATCAAAAATCTTTGGGGTATATTTGGTCCAATACATTTAAGTATGGCATGTATAGGGACTTTATATTTTTATATGTGTCATATTATTGGCCAATGTGATAGCCCATATTGGTATACTAATTCATTTTGTATATGGCTATGAAGTATGGCTCATATTGATTATTGGGTTATAATCTTAGATATTAATGCATGCATGAGATGTGTTGATGCCTTTGAGGTGTGTGTGATGAGTTGGTTGTTCACAATTAATGATAAATAGGAAATTTATGCTTGATGGATGAGTGATGTCATTTAGTTATGTTATGGCATGGTTTAAAGTAAGGAAATATTTTGAATGATCCTAGTAAGTTATGGTGTTCCAAATATGTACACTTTGGCATGTAATTGTCACACATGAGTTAAATTATGGATGTTTAAGTAAACCATTTATGCCATGATATCCTCCATTAGCATATGAGAGTGTGCATTGTTAGTGAGGGTGACAAAGGGCTTGAAAGATAGCCTCAAAGTTGTCCACACTGAGTACACACGAGCATGTGTCAGGCCATGTGTGACACACGGTCAGCCCCATGGGCATGTCATCTAACCATGTGTCCCCACACCCTAGTTTTGTAAGTCAGATGTATGGTAGTAAACACACGGTAGAGACACGCCATGTGTATCAACCATATGGAAGACACGACTGTGATATGGGCGTGCCCAAGCCATGTGAAGTCTCTGCACCTTAAATGCTAAATTAAATTCGCCACACGGCCAGCAAACGGATGTATGACTTGGCCGTGTGGCCTTCAATTAATGCTGATGTCATAAAAGAGAGTTACATGGATCGAGGACACAGCATGTCACAAGCCACACGAGTGTCACAAGCCACAAAGTGCAGTGACCACATGGCTACCCATACGCGGGCGTGACTCTTGTTTTGAGGAAAATTTCTAATATGAAAGTTCAATGTTTGGGTTTAGTCTCGAATCACACTCATTGTATGTTTGGACCTCGAGGACCCATATAAAGGACGGCTCCACACGTGAATGAAAAGTTCTAAATTTGGACTAAAATCCATGTCTTAATTTTGTACTAAAGCTTGTGTTTGAGTCAGAATGCCTCGCACTCGTCTCCAAAGATCGGACATCGGTAAGGGTGTTACATGAAACACAATTTTAAAATTGTCAAGAGTCATCACATTATCACGCTTCATTTATGGCATGTATAGTTAATGTGACAATTTATAGTGACCTAGTCGGAAAGCGGTTTGGACCGCTAAACCGAAGTCACCAAATTATTTGAATGTGATAATTATGGTCTAAAATATGTGAATATGAATGTGCTAAAAATTTAAGCTTGATTTAGTAAATTGCATGTGAATTTAGACAAAAGGACTTGTGTGACACTTTTGAAATGTGATAGGCTAATCTACAAGGATCTAATAGTGCATGTAATCAAAAGGGAGGACTTGTATGTCAATTTCCCCCTCATCTAGTAGTGGCCACCATGAGCATGGGTGGACAAAGTGTTATGAAGAAAAAAACATGTCATAGACATGTTGGCTTAATGCATTATGTAAGGAAAAATAAAATAATGAGCATGGTAATTAAATAATGAAAGGGAGGAGTGATGAAAGAAAAAAATGGTCTCATCCATGCCCCCATTGCCGTGAGTTGAAGGAAAGAAAACAAAAAAAAAGTGTTCATCCTTTGGTTCATCCTTGTCTAAAATTTTAAGGAGGAAGGAAGGAGAAAGGTTGAAGAGGTTTATGCATGTAACTAGGCTAAGGTAAGTTTGATGTTGTGCCATGAGATTCATGCATGTTTTTTTTGTTAGCTTGAGTTCTAACTAGCCCATGGTTCAAATCTTTACTATGTCATGGAGATGATATTCGGCTAAGGTGGGTTGTGTTGATGTTATTTCCATGCTAAAAGTGAAGCTTGTAATGATGCATGTGATGGTGGATTGATGACTCTTGAATCTTCTTTTAGCATCTTTGAGTGAGACATTAAGTCCCTTGTTCAACCATGACCAAAATTGAGAAGGTATGGTGTTGTGATGCATTCGCCATGGTAGGAAGTAGAAGGAAATATGGTTGTTGTTAGATGAAGTAGAGTCTAACAAATGAGCACATATGTGCATTAGTTGTAGATGGAGAAGAATCGCTAGCAAGTTGTGTGCCAAGGAATATAATTTTGTATATTAATGAGTAATGCATGTGTTAAATTGATGGAAAGGGAGAGGATGCTTTAATAGTGTATATGTGTATTAGCCAAGTTTTGAACTTGAAACAAAATGGTGTTTAGTCAATACAAGTGACCATACTTGTAGAATGTATTATGTTGCAATCCCTTAGCATATGTGTATGTTCGCCACATGAATGAGTACATGAGTTAATGTGTATTTCATAATAAGCATATTGATGGCTTTATCTTGACTTAGAAAATTGGCTAAGGGGAATATTAGCTAATATGTTAAATTCGATTCGATTTCGCATATATGGGACTTTAATGTCTAATGTATATATGGGCTAAGTACCTTGAGCTTTCTTTGATGTTCGAATGTGTAAAATGAGCTATATGCCGTATGACCATTGTGTATTTGAGCTAGAAGGTGGCTATATGACCTATTAAATGTCATATTCATATGAGCTAGCATAATGAGACATTAATAAGTTAAACTTGTGTGAACTAGCTCAAGAGCCTAGAGGAACAAAGTTGGATAAAGGAAGGAAAAGGTGATTGAATAGTTAGCAGCTCGACAACATCCGAGGTAAGTTTTTGAGTAATAGAACTTAGATTATGATTTGATTAGATCATGTTTAAGCAAATCAAAATCATGCTCTTTGTGTGTGGCTATTGAGCCGAAATTGCAAGTGTGATAAGTGTCTTGTGTTTGAGTTTGGCTAATGAAATGAAATACGAATGTGTCATGATTTGTTGATAAATGTGCATGGTTATTTGAATGATGTCCGGCTAAGTCCCGGGCTTTGTGCGGTGACTATATTCGACTAAGATCCGGTATTTGTGCGAAGTTACTATTCCGGCTAAGCTCAAGGCATTGGTGCGAAGTTACCAAACGGTTAAGTCCCAAGGCATTTGTGAAGCACTATAACCGGCTATGTCCCAAGGCATTTGAACGAGTAGCTATATCCGTTAAATTCAAGGTATCGGATTTGGGAATGAGCAATCTGCTGTAAAATTTCGCCACGCTGTAAATCCCAAAGAATGAGGTATGTTCGCTTATGCTTTGAATTAGTTGATCCTTACAAATAAGTATTCGTCAGCTTGATAAATGAGCCAACCGCCTTTGGCTAAGTTGATCTTTGTGTATGAATATAAGTGGTGGTAATGTGAAGGGTATGACATTGAGAATTTTTGCATATGAAATTATCTTTAGCTACATGAATGCTATACTTTTGTTGTATCTAAATTCATGATTCAAACTTACTAAGCATTTAATGCTTACTCCGCTTTTGATTTTCTGTTTTATAGATTTTGGTTCTTCATCGGACTGGATTTTTGAAGTCGTCGCCCACACTATCAAAGCTCCTTTTGGTATATTTTTGGTTGAACTTTGAAATGGCATGTATAGGACTACCCTTTGTTGTAGGTCATGTACCTTTCGTTTGTGTAAATTTGGATAGCCATGCTAAAATGGCTTAAGTATACTTTGATCATAGCATTATAATCATTTTGTATGTTGTCCGTCGAGAGGTATGGAAATGTTGGCAACGGTTAGCCATGTGGAATGGTTATTCATGATCACTTTGGTATGTATGACAAACTCTAGTTGATCCATGGAGGATCATGAAATAGGTAAAGTTTACCTTTAAAATAGATGCTGGCAGCAGCAGATGTGGATGTGAAAATCTCTAAAAATAGTAGGAATGGAATTAAATAGTGAATAAATTACGAATCGAACCTTGATGAATCTATTATCATAGGAAAGTAACGAAATGCTCATGAACAGTATATTATGAGATGTTAAAGTTTTGTGAGACAGGGCCAGCACGGTTTCTGGATCCCTGATCTGATTTTGAAAATTTATAAATTAAACAGAGACATTTAGAAGTCATGCCATATATGTATAGATTTCTTTTTGACTCTAGTTTCTATAGAAACAAACGGCATCAGTATTGAAGCTCTGTACAGGGAGATATCCAAATCGTAATCCATGAAGGTCAGTGTAGTCGCACCCTGTAACAGGGAGACTTTAAATAATAAACTGTACTAATTGGCCTGACCAAAAATTGAAAAAATCTGTAGATGGACATATGAGTCTAGTTTTAAGGAAAAATTACGAAACTGATTTTTGAGTTTTGAAACTCAAGTTATGATTTTTAAAGTGACAGTGACGCAGTTAGCCAACTGCTGGAAATTTTAAAATGGACGTGAAAGCGAGTGATTCCAAACCCTCGTGTCCCACTCCAACAGCCTCGGGCACGGGTGTTACATTTAAATTGGTATCAGAGCTATTTAGTCCTAGGACTACCGTAATGCGCTGGGTTTAGCTATACATGCCATTTATGTGATTATTTGATAGTGTGGTGATTTCGACATTTGCAAATGTGTTTATTTATAGTAATGGATCCCGATCCCCGAAGCGGTAGTCGATGATCTTGAGAGCGCCGCTTCCCGCAAGGGACAGCCATGACTCTCAACCTAATGCTAGTAATCCGAATGATGAAGCTAGACAAGCTAACACCTCGAACCCGAGACCGCTGTCGGTGTTGGACACGAGGTTAAAGCCAAAACCACTTATGGCAATCACCAATTTGACATTCCCGGCAAGCTTGAAAACTGCTTGCTGCCTTCAAAAGCATATCTCGAGTTTCACAACTGGAAACTGATTCCGTAAATTTTCCTGAATTTAGACTCATATATCCATCCATGGATTTATTTCTAGAATTTTTGGTCGAGCCAATTGGTACAGTTTATTAGTTAAAGTCACCCATGTTACAGGGGTCGACTACACTGACCTCTTCGCCACAACTTGAATATCTCTCTGTACAGGGTTTCAATATTGATTCCGTTTGTTTCTAATGAAACTAGACTCAAAAGAAATCTGCACATATTAGGCATGACTTCTAATTAATTCTGGATAATTTATGGTAATTTTCAAAGTCGCGACAGGGGACCCAGAAACCGTTCTGGCCCTGTCTCACGATAACTTTAATATCTCTTAACACGTAACTCCTATGACCGTTTCGTTTCTTCCATATGAAAGTAGACTCATCAAGGTTCATTTACATAATTCTTTCACTATTTAATACCATCCCTACAATTTTGGTGATTTTTCATTCCTGTCACTGCAGCTGGCAGCACCTGTTTTAAGGTAGGTCTTACCTATTTTGTAGTCTCCATGAACCAACTAGTCTTGCATAGGTTCACCTATGATCATTTTTAGCCATTCCAATGGCTGATCATGTGACCAACACTCCCATTTCCAATCCATAATCACATCATGAAACCATATATATATACAAATCACAAATGGTCTAAGTTCGTACTTTATTTCTACGAGCCATTTTCGCATGGCCGTACACATGTACATCATTCACACATTTGAACCAACAAGGGGTAGTCCTATACATGCCATTTCAAAGTTCAACCAAAATTATACCAAATGGAGGCTTTGAGTGTGGATGACTTCGACTTCAATGATCTCGATCCGATCGCTAACTAACAAAATCTATAAAGCAGAGCCAAAGCAACGGGTAAGCATTTTATGCTTAGTAAGTCTCAACAATAAAATCAGCTTTAACTAAAGCATTACATTCACATAGCCAAATGAATCATTTCATTAATACACATTCACATAATCATACTTACTTCACACTTCATCATTGTGAATTAATTTGTTACCTATTTGGGGTAAGGTAAGTAAGTACCTTGGTTATTTGTTGCAAATATTGTAAGATGCAAATGAAGAATATATGTGTATATGGTATGTGTATTTGGCTTTGTGAATGAGTAACTTGTAAATCATGAATAATCCTTAAATATGTGCATGTATGATTAGGTATATTCAGTTACATAATTAATATATGTATATGAAGTATTATTTTGATACATGAGCTTATGTAATTTAGTGTATATGGACTAAGTATTATTATGTTTATTTGGCTTTGGAAGTTGATTAATAACATGCTAAAGTGACTATGTGAGTATTTGGCTAAGTGGGAAATTTGTCTATAAAAAAAATGTCTTAATTGTCTCATTTGTAAGTTTGAGGTCAAGTGTGATAATGTTAATATCATTCAGTTAGTTAAAATGAGTTAAATATATTATTGAGTTGTTTATTTGCTTATGACTTACTAAGCTATGATAGCGTACTCTGTGTATTCATGTTTACTCTGTTTTATAGATTTTGGAGTCAAGCTACGAGCTCGGGGACTGTCAGCGAAGTTCATCACACTATCTACTATTTTGGTACCTTTATAAGTTAAACTCGAATTATGGTATGTATAGGCTGGATTATCTTTTGAAATGTTGAATTCTGTATAATTTGAGCCATGCGAAAATGGCTTAATTTCCATGTTTGATTTCAGTTATGTTTGCTTATGGTTTGAGTCTATTTTGGCTATGGTATTTTATGCTATCGATGAATAATACTTGCGATATGTGCTTTGTTGTGCATTAAAGTTTATTAATGATTTGGATGTGGTATGAATATATTGGTTGTAGTATATATTTAGGTATATTTGGTGGTTTACAATATGATTTTTATTAAGATAAAGTATATGAGAATTCAGTTGATGTGATCACGCCCCGAGCACATTTTTTGACCATCTTTCCAAGCGTTGCTTACACTCCCTTGCAAGATGAATTAGCTCGATTCCAGCTTGTTGAGCTCAATTCAACTCGTTTGCAGCTCAATGAGCTTGTTTGCTCATTCCATGGGATTAATTTAGCTCAATCTTAGCTAATTGAGCTCGATGCTATTTTATTTTAATTTATGCATTTCGTAGTTGCTGGAATAATTTCATGCGTTTAGTTAAGCTAGTTAATTTAGTTTGCTCATTAATAAGTTCAAATCTGATTTTTTTTAATTTAGTATTAAATGTGTTTAATTTTAATGTTTAAGTATGTCATAGTTAGTACATGATTTTAATTTGTCTATGTAATTAAATATCCTACAGCCATTTAATTTGTCTAGCTACAGCATTTTAATGTGTCTTAAGCTAAACATTTTAAATATAGGTTCTTAAATATGTCTTACTTGTTTGTGATTAATATGTCCTAGCTGAATGCATGTTTTCATTTTGTCTAGTTGCTGTCAATTTTAAGATGTCTTAAACTCCATTAATTTGTTGATTTTAATTGTGCAGCTGCATACATTGGACGGCATTTACATGGGGCTGATGGTTTAGTTTTTCCCAACACCTTTTCATGTACAGCAAAGGACACATGAAGAGTTTCTGTTTTCTTCTTCCCAAAGCTGACCATTTATCTCTCTAAGCATCCTTGAAAGCTTTCACATTGCTAGAAAAATTCTATTCACATGGATAACCACTCGGTTTGTTGTTTTCACACCCAAGGGGCTGTACATATTCGATTTTCACACCTAATAACCTTTGTAATACTCAAGCTTCCATTTAAATCTTCCAAATTAATTCTAGCTGAATGAAGGTCTCTAGAAGATGTCCATTGGCGTCTCCCATGTGGCTGATCAGTTCTCATTCATTTTAAATATTTCCAACTGCATGTAGACACTCTAGAAGCTGTCCAAAGACGTTCCCAAGGCTGGAGAAGCTTCCTGGAATTTTCTTGAAATATTCTGGAAATTTCCTGCTCATTAAAAGCTGAAATCAAATGGCCAATTAACTCCCTAAGTGCCTATTCGACTAGCCATGTTTTAGGCTATAAATCTGTGTTAATTTAATGTTGTAAAAGGTTACTCGATTCCAGACTTTGTCATTTTATGAACTTTATTTTTCTAGTGAGAATTCAATTCTCTTTATTCACATTAAGACTAATCTAACTTATCGGGCATTCGTCTCGTGGCGTCAATCTTTCCTTGTTATCCCAAGCTTATCACCTTTGTTGGTGTGGTGTTCAAAACTATACCAAGGTTTCTATCTCCCATATATAGTGGGTCAAGGTTTATTTTCAATTTATCTTTCCATTTCAACTATTCCATCGCTTATTCAATCAACTACAACCTAAGAGCCATTTTTGAAACTCGAGTCAACAATCTTAATATTGTTGGTTCATTCTTTGGCCTTAGCCGTTTCTCTCTATCTATCGTCCAACTATCCTAATCTTTTCTTTGAAACCCTTTTGAGCCTATTCCGTAATTGATTTTCACCTTCTTTTCAATCGAGCCAAGACTTACCCAATTTACGATCGGGCAACAACTACGACTCAAATCATCACCGAGGCGAGTTCATATCATTTGGTATCAAAGCTGGTTAAATTGAGGTAAGAATCGACATTTTTGATATTCTCGGGATTATATTTTAGCAAATAAAAAAATAAAAAAAATTCGAAAAAATTCGTGAAAAAAAAGAAAAGAATATATATTTGAAGTGTAAAAATTCAAAAATAGTAAAAAAAAAGAAGAGGATTACGAAAATATAAAAAAAAAGTGAAGTTGTCGTACAAGTTCTTCTGCCCGAAAGTTTTTCTTTTCATTTCTTCCTATTACCCAAATGGCCACACCTCATCTTTTTATTTTGTTTCTAGCCAACCTTTGTCCCAACATCATTACCAACCCCAAACCGATCATCATTTTTGTAAACCGACTCCACACTGACAACCGCTAAGTCTAAGTAGTTCATTGTGAATCAAGAGAAGTGAATAGAGCGAAAAAAGGCACGAGTGTGTGGTGAGATTATTCAAGAGTGTAAAAGCCAAAATTGTGGGAATTTTTCTTTTTTTTTTCTTTTTAGAGAATTTGTGAGGTTTGTGTTGGCGAGTTTTTCATTTTCTGTTTAATCACTTTTCTTTTCCATCCATTCAATCATGAATCAAGAAGTGTTTTCAAAATCCGATTATCAATATTTGATGAACGAGATGCGTAGAATCGTGAACTCCAAATTTGACAAGTTGCATGAGTGATTGGATCGAATTGAGGAAGGAGAGCAACAAGAACAACTTTCTTCAAGTCAAAAGATGGAGTCAAAGTCGTCACAGAGACACGCATTCGATGATCATTCGAGGAGAGACTTATACTAAGATTCTTACTCATCAAGAAAGTCGAGATGGTATGAAGCAACCCCCGAAGTTGAAACCTATCAAAACTACCAACGAGAAGGTAGAAATTTTTATTCGAGCGCTTGCGGAGAAATCATCACGAAAAAGTGAACGTGTTTCGTGTAAGTATTCTTCCACAAAAAGTCATTCCCGAAGAGATGTATATCATGATTCCTACTCAATGAAGAATTCAATACGAAGCAAAGCAAACTTCAAGTATGAAGTCTATTACGGAGACGAACGATAAGAACCAATTAATTCTTCATATGCTCAAAGGTATTCATCTACGAAGGTGCCATCTCGAAAAGACGACCATATTTTGTATGTGGATCCTTCATATCTTTCCCAATGAAAGGCTTCTCATTTTGACCTTTTTCTATTATCTTCCTCATGTAATAAAATCGAAAAGGCCTGTGAGAAAAAAAAAAGAGTGAAAGAAAAAAAAAGAAATTGAAAAAGAAAATGAGAATGAGAAAAATAAAAATGAGCAAGAATGAGTGCTGTTGAAAAACAAAGTGAGATTGCAAAGGAAACAAGTGAAAATGAAGAACGTGTGCAAAAAGAGAGCAAGGAGTGTTATAGCTAACCGATCTATGAGTTCTCCTTGTATTGTTTCTTCTTTTCAGGTTTCTGAAGATCCCACTGACAAGCTACAACTTCATTATCTTCCTGAAGAGAGACAATTTCAAATGATTGAGAAAGGTAAGATCGAAGTTGACGAAAGTCCACAAGTGCTAAAAAGTAAGCAAAGTAAGGAATCTCTAGTAATCGAGTCACGACAATCAGGTTTGAAAGTTGTTAATAAAATTTTCGATGATTTAATATTTGAAAGATCTCCTTATTTTGATTGGGTTAATTGTTATTCACTGTTTGTGGATGATAAATTCGTTTTGAGTGGGGGTATAAAGATTTGTTCGCTTGATGTGTTAAGTATTGAAAAATCTGTTGATATCTTTCAATTGAATCGACAACTACAAAATTTAATCATGCGTGATGACTAGTTTTCACGTAAAGCACTCAATCTGCTTGAATGTGATTGTAGTGTGAATTCTCTACATCTTTGTGCAAATTCCTCATGTTTGTACAAGAATGTTTGGATGAATTTCAAGGAGTTTGATTATTTGCATAATTGTCTACTTAAATCATTTTCATATGACATGTGTGATTTATTGGTGAAAACAAATTTCTTGCGACACCTTGGAACGAGTGACCAAAACCATGTGTTCAAGCCCGGTGCATGTTCTCTTAAGTTGTTGCCAAGCCAAGGTGAGCGTTGCAATTGTATTTCGAATAAATATGTTGACCTTTTCTGTGAGCTTTGACTTTTATCATTTTATTCGAAAACAAAAGTTGAGAATTTTGTTGGCATGCAAAATCAAATTTTTGACCTTAAAAATTGCTTCAAGAATGTCTTGCATGATTCTAACTTACAATTGTTTCGTTTTCCTTCTATTTTGTTGTCCATGAAATTTTCAAGTCAAAATGAAATGATAAATGAAAACTTTGCTTTCAACCCCAGAAATTATTGTTTTATATCTTTTGGTATCAAGTTGCTCAAAGAACTTGAGTTGAGAATTTTTGTTGTCCAAAGTCATAATCCTCGAACGCTTAATGGTTCTGATCTGACATCTATGCTTGACCTTTTTAGTCATTGTAAAATGGTAAGGTCAATTTCCATTTTGACCCCAAAATTGGTTCATTTGTTCAAGTTGTGAACAAAAACTCAAACAGTTCCTTTCTGCTTAACTTTCATCATTTCACAAGTTTGTTTCATTCTTTTGTAGGTGACGATGTGAGGTGGTACCTTCCTAAAGATGGAGCTCATTGAAATACCCTGTTTCCTTTCCAAACCATTTGTAGTTCCCTGGGTTTTGAAAATGATTCTGTACCGATCATGAACAAAATGGTTTGTGATCTTGAAAATTTTTTCTTGAGCAAATGGCTCGATTTGGGGACAAATCGCCTAAAAGAGGGAGGGGATGATGCGATCACACCCTGAGCACATTTTCTGACCAGCTTTCCAAGCTTTTCTTACACTCCCTTGCGAGTTGAATTAGCTCGAATCCAGCTTGTTGAGCTCAATTCAACTCGTTTGCAGCTCAATGAGCTCGTTTGCTCATTCCATGGGATTAATTCAGCTCAATCTTAGCTCATTGAGCTCGATGCTATTTTATTTTAATTTATGCATTTCGTAGTTGCTAGAATAATTTCATGCATTTAGTTAAGCTAGTTAATTTAGTTTGCTCATTAATAAGTTCAAATCTGATTTTTTTTTAATTTAGTATTAAATGTGTTTAATTTTACTGCATGTTTAAGTATGTCATAGTTAGTACATGATTTTAATGTGTCTAAGTAATTAAATGTGTTTGAATCCTACAACCATTTAATTTGTCTAGCTACAGCATTTAATGTCTCTTAAGCTGAACATTTTAAATATAGGTTCTTAAATGTGTCTTAGTTGTTTGTGATTAATATGTCCTAGATGAATGGATGTTTTTATTTTGTCTAGTTGCTGCTAATTTTAAGATGTCTTAAACTCCATTAATTTGTTGATTTTAATTGTGCAGCTGCATACATTGGATGGCATTTACATGGGGCTGATGGTTTAGTTTTTCCAAACACCTTTTCGTGTATAGCAAAGGACACATGAAAAGCTGATGTTTTCTTCTTCCTAAAGCTGACCATTTAGCTCTCCAAGCATCCTTGAAAGCTTTCACATTGCTGGAAAAATTCTGTTCACATGGATGACCATTCGGTTTGGTGTTTTCACACCCAAGGGGCTGTACATATTCAATTTTCACACCTAATGGCCTTTGTAATACTCAAGCTGCCATTTAAAACTTCCAAATTAATTCCAGCTGAATGAAGGTCTCTAGAAGATGTCCATTGGCATCTCCCAAGTGGTTGATCAGTTCTCATTCATTTTAAATATTTCCAGCTGCATGTAGACACTCTAGAAGCTGTCGTTTCCAAGGCTGGAGAAGCTTCCTGGAATTTTTTTGAATTATTCTAGAAATTTCTAGCTCATTAAAAGCTGAAATCAAATGGCTAATCAACTCCCCAAGTGCCTATTCAGCTAGCCATGTTTTAGGCTATAAATATGTGTTAATTTCATTTTGTAAAAGGTTACTCAATTTCAGACTTTGTCATTTTATGAACTTTATTATTCTAGTGAGAATTCAATTCTCTTTATTCACATTAGGATGATCTGGCTTATCGGGCATTCATCTCGTGGCATCGATCTTTCCTTGTTATCCCGAACTTATCACCTTTGTTGGTGTGGTGTTCAAAACTATACCAAGGTTCCTATCTCCCATAGATAGTGGGTCGAGGTTTATTTTCAATTTATCTTTCCATTTCAACTATTCCATCGCTTCTTCCATCAACTACAACCTAGGAGCCATTTTTAAGACTTGGGTCAACAATCTTAATATTGTTGGTTCATTCTCCAGCTTTAGCCGTTTCTCCCCATCTATCATCCAACTATCCTAATCCTTTCTTTGAAACCCTTTTGAACCTATTCCACACTTGATTTTCACCTTCTTTTCAATCGAACCAAGACTTACCCAATTTACAATCGGGCAACAACTACGACTCAAATCATCATCGAGGATAGTTCGTATCATCGATTGATGTGCTCAAATAAGGTATAATTATATGGTTTGCCATTAAAGATCAATTGGTTATATTCGAATATGAGACAAGTATGTTTTGCTACGTTATTACACGGCATATAAGATTCATGTTTTTTTGAATAGGTCTAAATTTTGTTAATGACTTATTCTTGCGAAATATAATTTGCAGCATGAATTGGTTTGACAATTATTTCAATAACGTATATGTATAAACGACTATAAGATGAAATTGAATGAGATGGTTATAACCAACTTAAGACTCGGTATATGCTTATATAGCTATTTATGCATATAATGATTTGACTTGATTTGTGATTCAGTACTTGTCCATATTAATATTTTGGTATATAATGCGATATTGATATATGCATGTACGAGATCCCAAGAAACATATATATATGTGTTATGGTTTTTAATTTTTGTTTCAGTAAAGGTGTAAAGGATGAATATATTTTGAGTTGAGATGTGTATAGCATTAGTTAGTATTGTGGATGTTGTATATATGTCTATTGTGTTTAGCATAAGCTCACGGTTGTAAAGGTAAACTATGTTAGTGGAATAGAGGAAAGGTAAATATGGTTTTGTATTGGTCTTTAAGGGTACATTATTTTAACATTTTGGTTGGTTCACTTTAGTAGTTTAATTGTTGAGTTGGTGATTTAAATATAAATATTTATTCATGAAATGTAAATGTTGTAAATAGTCAAACAAATGCTATTATGCAATATTTCATTATATGAAATGAAATGATGTGTATTTTCTTGCACATGGTATGCTCATAACATTTGCATGACTATAAGATATTTTTCATTGGCATTATTCAAAGGTCATAAAAGTTAGGATATACATATTTGATAAGTTTGTGAAATGAAATGCACTTGTTAAGAGTTTAACATTTAATATTCATGTTTCCTTTTTGCCATTGTTTGATTATAAAACTCTGGGATTATATGTAATATTAAATCGAAGTATGAAAATTTTGTTTTACAATTTTTACTAGATAATTAACAATGGAAACTTGATCTGAGTTATATTTTGATCGGTAATACCTCATAACCCTATTTCGTCGACGGATGGGGGTTAGGGGTGTTACACCATGAGAAACCAATACCCCCATTTGTCTACCGGTAAGATTTTTGGGGACGAAAATCCCTAAGGGGGGAGAATTGTAATATCCCAAATTATGGCTTAGTCAAAATAGTGGTTTTGAGGCCACAAATTCGAGATAGAAATAATTATTTTATGATTATTATGAGGTCCATGATATGTATGCATGCTTGTGTGAAAATTTCATGAAGAAATTCTATGCATAAAATGTCCAATTGAACTTTAGGGACCAAATTGAATAAGATGCAAAACTTGTGTTCTAGAAGCTTTTAGCATGAAATTTATTTAGTTTATAAATTAGAAGGTCCTAATTAGCAATTTGACAAATTTATATAATTTTGGACAAAAATGGACATGCATAGGAAAATTTTGAAAGAAATGCCTTAAGGGCATTTAAGTCATTTGGTAATTAAAAGAATAAAAAAGGAAAAATCAAAGTAAAATTTGCTCATCTTCTTCATGTGGCTGCCGAAAATTCTAAGCACTCCATAGCTAGGGTTTTTGACATTTTCAAGCTCAATAGTAAGTATTCCCTAGCCCGTTTTTAATGTTCTTTACATTTTTGAGTCCTTGTAGCTTGATTTACCTATTTCCACCCTTATTTTGAAGTAGGGTTTATATTTAAAAATTTACTCATGGGTGACATGCATGCTCTTTGATGTTTAATGAAGGAATATGTGAGCTTGATGTATGTTTAACATCTTTTACTAAGTGATTTTGTATGAAAACACCTAAAAAGGACTAAATTGAAAAAGGTGTGAAATTGAGTGATAAAATCTATTTTGATGACTAATGTGGGCTACTATGAGTATAAGAAATATTCAGCTAGGCTTGGGTAGTAAAGGAAATGAGTATATTCTATTATACGAGCCTACGAACTAATTTGTAATTTTGTGAAAGTTTTAGGGCAAAACTGTAATATTTTCAAATTGTGATTTATGGACTAATTTAGGCAATGTGATAATTAAACAAGTGAAATTTGCTATTATAGATCAAGAAAAACGGAGTCTGGACCTAAATCGAGGGAAAAGTAAGGTTTTGGACTAAAACGTAAAGTTAGCAATATTTTGGGACCGAGGTAAGTTGTGTGTAAGTAATTCAACAATTTCATTATCGTGTATTTAATGCTTGAGGTTATATAAAATATGTGTATATTCCTTTATGGAATTTGACTTGAAATGATTTAATAATAATTTGATGATAACTTTGTATCTCAGAAATCCTGGGTGACCCTAAGGAATACTTAGGATTTGGTTGCCATGACACCATGATTAACGAGATCCCGTGTATGACCATGTCTGGGACATGGCATCGGCATCGATATGCGATCCTGTGTAATACCATATCAGGGATATGGCTTCAGCATCGATAAATGATTTCGTATAAGACCATATCTAGGACATGGCATCGATATGAAGTCCCGTGTAAGACCATGTCTGGGACATGGCGTCAGCACTGATTTGAGACTTCGTATAAGACAATATCTGGGATATGGCATCGATGTGTGGTCCCATGTAAGACCATGTTTGGGACATGGCTTTGGCACCCTATTTGGTGTATGATAATCCCGAACGTCCTTCCGTATTCCAAGAGGTTCAACGGGCCATTCAAGATCAAGGTTAAGAGATGGAGAGATATGAATAAGCTATGAGAAGTACAGCTATGTACGTAAACCTCATGAGTATGGAATTTGATTCATGATGGAAAATTAGCATGAGTAAGAAAGAGTAAGATAAGTTGTGAAGTTCAATGACATTTATTTTCATTTCTTATTATGTTCATTGTGTGTAAATTGATAATGTGGTGGTAATTAGTGGCATGTTTAACTCATGAAATTGCATGATTTATGTTGTTTATTAGTTACATACAACTTACTAAGCTTTATGCTTACCCTCTCTCTCTTTTCCCTTTTTCTTAGCATCGCCAAGCTAGCTCGAGGATTGAGGACATCGGAGCTTAAGTCACACTATCAAAAAATCTTTTGGGGTATATTTGGTCCAATACATTTAAGTATGGCATGTATAGGGGACTTTTTATATTTTTATATGTGTCATATTGGTTGGCCAATGTGATAGCCCATATTGGTATACTAATTCATTTTGTATATGGCTATGAAGTATGGCTCATATTGATTATTGGGTTATAATCTTAGATATTAATGCATGCATGAGATGTGTTGATGCCTTTGAGGTGTGTGATGAGTTGGTTGTTCACAATTAATGATAAAATAGGAAATTTATGCTTGATGGATGAGTGATGTCATTTAGTTATGTTATGGCATGGTTTAAAGTAAGGAAATATTTTGAATGATCCTAGTAAGTTATGGTGTTCCAAATATGTACACTTTGGCATGTAATTGTCACACATGAGTTAAATTATGGATGTTTAAGTAAACCATTTATGCCATGATATCCTCCATTAGCATATGAGAGTGTGCATTGTTAGTGAGGGTGACAAAAGGGCTTGAAAGATAGCCTCAAAGTTGTCCACACGGGTAGACACACGAGCAT
This sequence comes from Gossypium arboreum, assembly GCF_025698485.1. Taxonomy (NCBI): domain Eukaryota; kingdom Viridiplantae; phylum Streptophyta; class Magnoliopsida; order Malvales; family Malvaceae; genus Gossypium; species Gossypium arboreum. The sequence continues at coordinate 24,192,016 of NC_069076.1, read as the reverse complement.
GTGTCTAGGCCATGTGTGACACACGGTCAGCCCCATGGGCATGTCATCTAACCATGTGTCCCCTACACCCTAGTTTTGTAAGTCAGTATGTATGGTAGTAAACACACGGGTAGAGACACGGCCATGTGTATCAACCATATGGAAGACACGACCTCAGGATATGGGCGTGTGCCCAAGCCATGTGAAGTCTGCACCTTAAATGCTAAAATTAAATTCGCCACACGGCCTAGCAAACGGGCGTATGACTTGGCCGTGTGGCCTTCAATTAATGCTGATGTCATAAACAGAGAGTTACATGGACTGAGGACACAGGCATGTCACAAGCCACACGGGAGTGTCACAAGCCACACAGGCGTGTGTGACCACATGGCCTACCCATACGGGCGTGTGACTCTTGTTTTGAGGAAAAATTTTCTAATATGAAAGTTCTGAATGTTTTGGGTTTAGTCTCGAATCACACTCATTGTATGTTTTGGACCTCGAGGACCCATATAAAGGACGGTCTACACGTGAATGAAAAGTTCTAAATTTGGACTAAAATCCATGTCTTAATTTTGTACGAAAGCTTGTGTTTGAGTCCAGAAATGCCTCGTACCCTGTCCCAGCATCGGACACTGGTAAGGGGTGTTACATGAAACACAATTTTAAAATTGTCAAGAGTCATCACATTATCACAGTTCATTTATGGCATGTATAGTTAATGTGACAGCCCTATAGTGACCCTAGTCGGAAAGCGGTTTCGGGACCGCTAAACCGAGTCACCAAATTATTTGAATGTGATAATTATGGTCTAAAATATGTGAATATGAATGTGCGAAAAATTTAAGCTTCGATTTAGTAAATTGCATGTGAATTTAGACAAAAGGACTTGTGTGACACTTTTGAAATGTGATAGGCTAATCTACAAGGATCTAATAGTGCATGTAATCAAAAGGGAGGACTTGCATGTCAATTTCCCCCCCCCTCATCTAGTAGTGGCCGACCATGAGCATGGGTGGACAAAGTGTTATGGCTAAAAAAAAACATGTCATAGACATGTTGGCTTAATGCATTATGTAAGGAAAAATAAAATAATGAGCATGGTAATTAAATAATGAAAGGGAGGAGTGATGAAAGAAAAAAAATGGTCTCATCCATGCCCCCATTGCCGTGAGTTGAAGGAAAGAAAACAAAAAAAAAGTGTTCATCCTTTGGTTCATCCTTGCCCAAAATTTTAAGGAGGAAGGAAGGAGAAAGGTTGAAGAGGTTTGGCCATGCATGTAACTAGGCTAAGGTAAGTTTGATGTTGTGCCATGAGATTCATGCATGTTTTTTTGTTAGCTTGAGTTCTAACTAGCCCATGGTTCAAATCTTTACTATGTCATGGAGATGATATTCGCTAAGGTGGGTTGTGTTGATGTTATTTGCATGCTAAAAGTGAAGCTTGTAATGATGCATGTGATGGTGGATTGATGACTCTTGAATCTTCTTTTTAGCATCTTTGAGTGAGACATTAAGTCCCTTGTTCAACCATGACCAAAATTGAGAAGGTATGGTGTTGTGATGCATTCGCCATGGTAGGAAGTAGAAGGAAATATGGTTGTTGTTAGATGAAGTAGAGTCTAACAAATGAGCACATATGTGCATTAGTTGCTAGATGGAGAAGAATCGGCTAGCAAGTTGTGTGCCAAGGCCTAATATAATTTTGTATATTAATGAGTAATGCATGTGTTAAATTGATGGAAAGGAGAGGATGCTTTAATAGTGTATATATGTGTATTAGCCAAGTTTTGAACTTGAAACAAAATGGTGTTTAGTCAATACAAGTGACCATACTTGTAGAATGTATTAAGTGTTGCAATCGGCCTTAGCATAGATGTGTATGTTCGCCACATGAATGAGTACATGAGTTAATGTGTATGTTCGCCATAGGTAAGCATATTGATGGCTTTATCTTGACTTAGAAAATTCGCTAAGGGAATATTAGCTAATATGTTAAATTCGATTCGTGATTTCGTACATATGGGACTTTAATGTCTAATGTATATATGGGCTAAGTACCTTGAGCTTCTCTTTGATGTTTGAATGAATTGTATTAAATTGCTTAAGGTGATTAAAATGCGATGACCATTGTGTATTTGAGCTAGAAGGTGGCTATATGACCTATTAAATTTCTTGTCATATTCACCATGAGCTAGCATAATGAGACATTAATAAGTTAAACTTGTGTGAACTAGCTCAAGAGCCTAGAGGAACAAAGTTGGATAAAGGGAAGGAAAAGGTGATTGAATAGCCGTTGAAGCAGTTCGACAACATCCGAGGTAAGTTTTTGAGTAATAGAACTTAGATTATGATTTGATTAGATCATGTTTTAAGCAAATCAAAATCATGCTCTTTGTGTGTGGCTATTGAGCCGAAATTGCAAGTGTGATAAGTGTCTTGTGTTTGAGTTTGGCTAATGAAAATGAAATACGAATGTGTCATGATTTGTTGATAAATGTGCATGGTTATTTGAATGATGTCCGGGCTAAGTCCCGAAGGCTTTGTGCTAAGTGACTATATTCGGACTAAGATCCGAAGGTATTTGTGCGAGTTACTAATTCGGGCTAAGCCCAAGGCATTGGTGCGAGTTACCAACCGGGTTAAGTCCCAAGGCATTTGTGCGAAGTTACTATAACCGGCTATGTCCCAAGGCATTTGAACGAGTAGCTATATCCGGTTAAATTCCGAAGGTACGTGATTTGGGAATGAGCAATCTTGCTGTAAAATTTCAGTTAATACGCTTGTAAATCCCAGCAATGAGGTATGTTCGTTTATGCTTTGAATTAGTTGATCCCTTACAAATAAGTATTCGCTCAGTTGATAAATGAGCCACCGGCCTTTGGCTAAGTTGATCTTTGTGTATGAATATAAGTGGTGGTAATGTGAAGTAAGTATGACATTGAGAATTTTTGCATATGAAATTATCTGTTTAGCTACATGAATGCTATACTTTGGTTGTATCTAAATTCATGATTCAAACTTACTAAGCATTTAATGCTTACTCCGTTTCTTTGATTTTCTGTTTTATAGATTTTGGTTCTTCAGCTATCGGACTCGGGATTTTTGAAGTCGAAGTCGCCCACACTATCAAAGCTCCTTTTGGTATATTTTTGGTTGAACTTTGAAATGGCATGTATAGGACTACCCTTTTGTTGTAGGTCATGTACCTTTCGGTTTTGTGTAAATTTGGATAGCCATGCGAAAATGGCTTAAGTATACTTTGATCATAGCATTATAATCATTTTGTATGTTGTCCGTCGAGAGGTATGGAAATGTTGGCAACGGTTAGCCATGGGAATGGTTATTCATGATCACTTTTGGTATATGTATGACAAACTCTAGTTGATCCATGGAGGATCATGAAATAGGTAAAGTTTACCTTAAAAATAGATGCTGGCAGCAGCAGTGATGTGGATGTGAAAAATCTCTAAAAATAGTAGGAATGGAATTAAATAGTGAATAAATTACGTAATCGAACCTTGATGAATCTATTATCATAGGAAAGTAACGAAATGCTCATATGAACAGTATATTATGAGATGTTAAAGTTTTCGTGAGACAGGGCCAGCACGGTTTCTGGATCCCCTGATCTGATTTTGGAAATTCATTATAAATTAAACAGAGACATTTAGAAGTCATGCCATATATGTATAGATTTCTTTTTGACTCTAGTTTCTATAGAAACAAACGGCATCAGTATTGAAGCTCTGTACAGGGAGATATCCAAATCGTAATCCATGAAGGTCAGTGTAGTCGCACCCTGTAACAGGGGAGACTTTAAATAATAAACTGTACTAATTGGCCTGACCAAAAATTCTAGAAAAAAATCTGTAGATGGACATATGAGTCTAGTTTTAAGGAAAAATTACGAAACTGATTTTTGAGTTTTGAAACTCAAGTTATGATTTTTAAAGTGACAGTGACGCAGTTAGCCAACTGCCTGGAAATTTTTAAAATGGACTGTGAAAGCGAGTGATTTAAGTCTCAGAACCCTCGTGTCCGACTCCTAAATGCCTCCTGCACGGGTGTTACATTTAAATTGGTATCAGAGCTACGGTTTAGTCGATTCTAGGACTACCGTAATGCGTTGGGTTTAGCTATACATGCCATTTATGTGATTATTTGATAGTGTGGTGATTTCTGACATTTGCAAATGTGTTTATTTATAGTAATGGATCCCGATCCCGACCGAGCGGTAGCTGATGATCTTGAGAGTGTAGCGCCTGCTCCCGCACAAGGGACAGCGCCGGCGGACTCTCAACCTAATGCTAGTAATCCGAATGATGAAGCTAGACAAGCTGTAACACCCCGAACCTGAGACCGTTGCCGGTGTCGGACACGAGGGGTTAACAAGCCAAAACCACTTATGGCACCGACCAATTTGACATTCCCGGCAAGCTGGAAAACTGCGTTGCTTTCGTCTTCAAAAGCATATCTCGAGTTTCACAACTCGGAAACTGATTCCGTAAATTTTCCCTGAATTTAGACTCATATATCCATCCATGGATTTATTTCTAGAATTTTTGGTCGAGCCAATTGGTACAGTTTATTAGTTAAAGTCACCCATGTTACAGGGGTCGACTACACTGACCTTCGCGCATTACAACTTGAATATCTCTCTGTACAGGGTTTCAATACTGATTCCGTTTGTTTCTAATGAAACTAGACTCAAAAAGAAATCTGCACATATTAGGCATGACTTCTAATTAATTCTGGATAATTTATGGTAAATTTTCAAAGTCGCGACAGGGGACCCAGAAACCGTTCTGGCCCTGTCTCACGATAACTTTAATATCTCTTAACACGTAACTCCTATGACCGTTTCGTTTCTTCCATATGAAAGTAGACTCATCAAGGTTCATTTACATAATTCTTTCACTATTTAATACCATCCCTACAATTTTGGTGATTTTTCACATTCCCGTCACTGCAGCTGGCAGCACCTGTTTTAAGGTAGGTCTTACCTATTTTGTAGTCTCCATGAACCAACTAGTCTTGCCATACATAGGTTCACCTATGATCATTTTAGCCATTCCAATGGCTGATCATGTGACCAACACTCCCATTTCCAATCCATAATCACATCATGAAACCATATATATATACAAATCACAAATGGTCTAAGTTCGTACTTTATTTCTACGAGCCATTTTCGCATGGCCGTACACATGTACATCACGACACATTTGAACCAACAAGGGGTAGTCCTATACATGCCATTTCAAAGTTCAACCAAAATTATACCAAAATGGAGGCTTTGATAGTGTGGATGACTTCGACTTCAATGATCTCAGATCCGATCGCTAACTAACAAAATCTATAAAGCGAGAGCCAAAGCAACGGGTAAGCATTTTTATGCTTAGTAAGTCTCAAGCAATAAAATCAGCTTTAACTAAAGCATTACATTCACATAGCCAAATGAATCATTTCATTAATACACATTCACATAATCATACTTACTTCACACTTCATCATTGTATACTTTCACAAGATATCAACCAATTCAATAGCTGAAAATTCGTTAGTCGATTGAACGAATGTTACTCAAACATATCGACTTTTCCAATGCACATATAAACATACCTTATCCTTTGGGCTTTTCGAGCATACTAATTAAATTTATTCTTTATCGTCGCTTCAGTTGATCGAACAAATCGTCGATACGCGGTAACGGATATTTGTTCTTTATCGTCGCTTTATTAAGCTGACGATAGTCGATGCACAGCCTCATGGTTCCATCCTTCTTTTTCACAAACAACACTGGCGCACCCCAAGGCGAAAAACTCGGGCGGGTAAAACCTCTATCCACCAATTCTTGCAACTGAGCTTTCAACTCCTTTAATTCCATCGGTGCCATACGATACGGAGCTATCAAAATTGGAGTGGTACCAAGTACCAATTCGATGCCAAACTCTATTTCCCGAACAGGTGGTAAACCCGGCAATTCTTCAGGGAAAACATCCGGGTATTCACAAACCACTGGCACAGATTCGGGTTTCTTTTCTGACTCCTTGTCATCGAGCACATACGCAAGGTACGCTTCGCACCCTTTTCTTACATATTTCCGGGCCAACATTGCTGATATTACAGCTGGCAACCCCTTTAAGTCCGTAGACTCAACCCGAATTATCTCGTTATTCGCGCACCTTAGATCGATAGTCTTGCTTTTGCAATTTACAACCGCACCGTGCATGGTCAACCAATCCAAACCAAGAATAATGTCGAATTCATCGAACGGCAAAAGCATCAAGTCCGCCGGAAAACAAGAACCTCGGAATACTAGGGGACTTTTCTTGCACACTTTGTTGACAAGCACGTAATGACCCAAGGGGTTTGACACCCGAATTACAAACTCAGTAGACTCAATAGGCAAAGTCTTACTGGATGCTAAGGTTTCACATATATAAGAATGAGTAGAACCAGGGTCAATCAAAGCAATCACATTAGTATCGAAAAGAGTGAAAGTGCTTGTAATAACATCTCGGTGAGGCAAGATCCTCGCGTGCGTGTATGGCATAAGTCCTAGCAGAGTACGAGCCTCGGTCTCGTTGTAGCATCTCTCGACCCTCTCGACCGCCACTAGCATTGCCCGCATTTTGATGGCCTACCTCGAGCAAAGGGTAGCACCCGGTTTCCACTTTGACTTACATTTTGTTCAAGCAACCTCGGCAGTCCTTGATAAAGTGGTCACCGATCCACACTTATAGCAGAGCGATCACGGAACCTACAGCTCCCGAATGCCATTTGCCACAATGCGACACTCCGCCTCTCTCGGCGATCATTTCCACCATCGGGCGATCAAGTGACTCATGTGGTCACAGGAGGTCGATCGCGATCTCGCCTAGAAAAGCCCAAAGCGCCTCTAGACCGGCTCACATCATCTCGAAATCTCTTCGATGCTCGCTGAAGAGACTTTCCGAGGACCTTTTCGAATTCTCCAGCCCCCACATCAACTTTTTGTTTCTCCTTCCTAAGCTCTTCGCTTTACAAACTCGCTCAACAAGTACTACGAACTCTCGATTTCGAGAATGCCAACGAACATCCTTATATCATCATTCAGCCCATCCTCAAGCGCTTACACATAATAGCTTCGACGAAATGCATTCTCGCTGCATCGGCTAAGCCTCACAAATTTTCGTCAGAGTCGAGAATCGACATAGAGCCTTGCTTAAGATCAAGAAATTCCTTTCGCTTCTGGTCGATGAATCTCTGACTGATATACTTTTTTCGGAACTCGGTTTGAAAGAACTCCCAAGTCACTTGCTCTCTAGGCACCACAGAAGTCAGAGTACTCCACCAATAGTAGGCGGAATCACGTAGCAAGGAGATGGTACACTTTAAGCACTCATCGGGTGTACAAGATAGCTCATCGAGCACCCGGATAGTGTTGTCCAACCAAAATTCAGCTTGCTCGGCATCATCATCATCCGTAGCTTTAAATTCAGTGGCCCCATGTTTTCGAATCCTATCGACTGGGGGCTTACTTGACCTTATTTGGTCAGTTACCGGAGGTATTGTAGGTGCGTGGGTTGCATTTGTCAGAAATGGAGGTTGTGGAACAGCCGTGTTAGTTTGAATGTATTGGTTAAACCAGTCATTCATCACACTATAAAAGGCTTGCCTAGCCTTATCATTCGGATTACTGGCCATAGGTTGAGAGTCCGCCGGCGCTGTCCCTTGCACGGGAACAGGCGCCACACTCTCCACATCATCAGCTATTGCTCGGTTGGGATCGGGATCCATTGCTATAAACAAACACAAAGTCAAATTGTCAGCAATCACCACACTATCGATTCATCATTTAATGACATGTATAGCTAGACCCCAAACATATCACAGTAGTCCTAGAATCGACTAAACCATAGCTCTGATACCAATAAAATTGTAACACCCCAAACCCGAGACCGTTGCCGGTGTCGGACACGAGGGGTTAACAAGCCAAAACCACCTATGGCACCGACCAATTTGACATTCCAGGCAAGCTGGAAAACTGCGTTGCTGTCGCCTTAAAAAGCATATCTCGAGTTTCACAACTCGGAAACTGATTCTGTAAATTTTCCCTGAATTTAGACTCATATATCCATCCATGGATTTATTTCTATAATTTTTGGTCGGGCCAATTGGTACATTTTATTAGTTAAAGTCACCCATGTTACAGGGGTCGACTACACTGACCTTCGCGCATTACAACTTGAATATCTCTCTGTACAGGGTTTCAATACTGATGCCGTTTGTTTCTAATGAAACTAGACTCAAAAATAAATCTGCACATATTAGGCCTGACTTCTAATTCATTCTGGATAATTTATGGTAAATTTTCAAATTCGCGACAGGGGACCCAGAAACCGTTCTGGCCCTGTCTCACGATAACTTTAATATCTCTTAACACGTAACTCCTATGACCGTTTCGTTTCTTCCATATGAAAGTAGACTCATCAAGGTTCATTTAAATAATTCTTTCACTATTTAATACCATCCCTACAATTTTTGGTGATTTTTCATATTCCCGTCACTGCAGCTGGCAGCACCTGTTTTTAAGGTAGGTCTTACCTATTTTGTAGTCTCCATGAACCAACTAGTCTTGCCATACATAGGTTCACCTATGATCATTTTAGCCATTCCAATGGCTGATCATGTGACCAACACTCCCATTTCCAATCCATAATCACATCATGAAACCATATATATATACAAATCACAAATGGTCTAAGTTCGTACTTTACTTCTACGAGCCATTTTCGCATGGCCGCACACATGTACATCACGACACATTTGAACCAACAAGGGTAGTCCTATACATGCCATTTCAAAGTTCAACCAAAATTATACCAAAATGGAGGCTTTGATAGTGTGGATGACTTCGACTTCAATGATCCCGTATCCGATCGCTAACTAACAAAATCTATAAAGCGAGAGCCAAAGCAACGGGTAAGCATTTTTATGCTTAGTAAGTCTCAAGCAATAAAATCAGCTTTAACTAAAGCATTACATTCACATAGCCAAATGAATCATTTCATTAATACACATTCACATAATCATACTTACTTCACACTTCATCATTGAATACTTTCACAAGATATCAACCAATTCAATAGCTGAAAATTCGTTAGTCGATTGAACGAATGTTACTCAAACATATCGACTTTTCCAATGCACATATAAACATACCTTATCCTTTGGGCTTTTCGAGCGTACTAATTAAATTTATTACAGCAACCAACGCTCACCTTCAGCCCAAGCTTCTTCGGAATACAACCGGATATAACCACATGCACGAATGCCTTCGGGTCTTAGCCCGGATAGAACGACTTGCACAAATGCCTTCGGGTATTAGCCCGGATTTAACAACTTGCACGAATGCCTTCGGGTCTTAGCCCGGATGTAGTCACTAGCACAATTGCCTTCGGGTCTTAACCCGGATATAATTACTAGCATAAATGTCTTCGGGACTTAGCCCGGATATCATTCAATTGCTCATGCACACATATACATCAATAATCATTACACATCCATATTTCATTTTCGTTACTAAGGCTCAAACACAAACATATCACTAGCATAATCGCCTTCGGGACTTAGCCCGGGTATCATTCAAATACTCATACACACATAAATCAATAATCATTACACATCCATATTTCATTTCACATAATTCGAGTAGGGTCATTTCTTGAGGACTTACCTCGGATGTTGTCGAACGGCTTCAACGGCTATTCGATCACTTTTTCCTTCCCTTTATCGGATTTAGCTCCCTTTTGCTCTTGAGCTTAACGAATACAAGTAGAAGTATTCAGTATTTTCTCAATAATGTTTACTAGTCAATCACATTCGCATCTCATATCATCTCACTTTATTATAATTTATCATTCAACCTTTGAACCAAAACGCCATTATATGGCCACATATACATACATCCATATATTTAAGCTCAAGAATTTTAACATAACATCAAGTGCTCAAATTACTCATGTGGCCGATTATACATGGTCATAAATACACAAAATCAAAAATAATTTCAAGGTTTTTCACCCTATACATGTACTAGGCCGAATGTACATGCAAATTTCACAACATTCTTCAACAAATTTCTTCTTTAAACAAACATATTTATCACTTTCTTCATCACCAAAATATCATGTGCAAACATATATACACATATAGGTGCAAGGCAATTTCAAGGTGTCCATAACCATCCAAAGCACAAATTTTAACTAACATGCAAGAAGCATAAACCATGCTCATGAATGCTTCATGGCGAATACATCACAATCATGCCCCTTTCAACTTCGGTCATGGTTAAACAAAAGAAAACTCAATGTCTTACTCAAGATTGCTACAAAGAAATTTCAAGAGTAGACAATCCATCATTGCATGCATCATTAGCAAGCTTCACATTTAGCATGCAATGGCTTTAACACAATAACAACTTTGGCCAAATACCATTCCCATGGCATAACAAGGATTTGAACCATGGCTAACATGAACATCAAGTTAGCAACTAAAACATGCATGAAACTCATAACACAACCTCATACATACCTTAATCTTGATGCAAGTTTAGCCAAATCTCCTTCTAGATCTCTTCTAAACAAAGAAAATGAAGCAAAAATCTCTTCTTCCTCTTAGAATTTTCGCCAAAAGAAGGAGAGAACAAGGATGAACAATTTTTTTTTGTTTTTCTTTCACTTGCACGGCAATGGGGATTGCTACACTCTCACACACATTTTTTTTATTTCTCTTCCTCATCTAATTATTTTATCACTTAATACATCATGCATTAACAAAACATGTCATAACATGTTTTTTTGCCCATAATTCCTTGCCATGGCAGGCCACCACCTATAACAAGGGGAATTTGACATGCAAGTCCATTGTTTTGCATGCATGCTTTAATTAGTCATCACACAATTCCTATCGTACTTTCAAAGTTCACTACTAAGTCCTTTCTAGTGAAATTCACCTTAATAACACTAAATCAATCACCAAAAATGTCACACATGAGCACACATATTATAGGCATCAAAATAAATTTTAAATTATTTTTATGCCTCGGTTTTGTGGTCCCGAAACCACATTCCGACTAGGGTCAATTTTGGGCTGTCACAACTCTCCCCACTTAAGAAATTTTCGTCCCAAAAATCTTACCGTAAATAGGGTTGGGTATCGCTCTTTCATAGAGTTCTCGGTTTCCCAAGTAGCTTCTTCTATCCCGTGTTTGAGCCATAACACTTTCACTAGCGGAACCCGCTTGTTTCGCAACTCTTTCACTTCACGTGATAGGATACTGAATCGGTTCTTCCTCATAACTCATATTGGCTTGAATTTCAACTTCGATGGACTAATCACGCATGATGGATCAGATCTATAGCGTCAAGCATCAAAACATGAAAGACATCGTGAATCTTTTCGAGTTCGGGGCAAAATCAAATGATATGCCACTGGACCGACTCGCTCGGATATCTCATATGGCCCAATGAACCTCGGGCTCAACTTGCCCTTACGGCCGAATCTGAGTATCTTTTTCCAAGGCGAAACCTTGAGAAACACTTTATCTCCCACCTGATACTCGATGTCCTTACGCTTCAGATCCGCTGTGACATCCCTAATTTGACTCTAGTCGGGAAGTGGTTTCGAGACCCTAAAACCGAGTCACACAAGAAATTGATTGTTAAATTTCATGTCTATATTATGTTACAAATTGTGTGTGAAATTTTGATGCTTTGATTTTGTCAATTGAATGCGAATTTAATCAAAAAGGGCTTATGTGAGAAACATTGAAAATGTGTTGGTTAATTTTTAAAAGGGCCAAATTGTTGCATGGATTAAATATGGGGACTTGCATGTCAAAGTCCCCATTTTTCATGATAGTGGCCGGCCATGTTGATGTTTATGACAATATATATGTATTATTTACTAGTTTTAAGGCAACTAAATGGTTTTATAATTTTTATAATATTATTGAATGAAGAAATAAGTGAGAAAATGGGTGAAAGAAACAAAGTCCTTGTTCTTGTTTCTTCTTGGCCGGTTCTAGGAGAGAAAAACAAAAGAAAAACCAAATGTTGTTTCATCTTCTCCTTAGTAGCCGAACCTTGAAGAAGAGAAGGAGAAAAGTCTAAAACCATTCGCACTTTGATATTCTTCATGAGGTGAGTTTCTTGATTAAAATTTGATGGAAATTGATGTTTTTAGGATGGATGTTAAGCTAGTTAGGCAACCAAAGGTTCAATTTTTTTGTGTGTGTGGCTATATGTGCATTTCGCCATGGTCTTTGCTTGAACTTGAGATTTGTAATGTGATTTTTCCTAAATTGTCTATAAATTTCTGGTTGTTGATTTCATGGTAATGGTATATTGAATCCATGATTTGAATCCATGAAAATTTAGTGAGGTTGCATTCGGCAACTTGCTTGGAATTATGAAATGATGTCCAAAATTTGTAATTTATGCTTATATATTGAAATAGAGCTTACAATTAATAGAACCATGTACTAATTGAGGATTTTATCTGTTAAATTTTGGATGTTGGAGTTTTAGCTTTGAAATGGTTGTTAGATGAGTTATAAAGTACTAAAAACTGGAAAGAGAAAGAGCTTAAGGCATGGTTAGTATTCGGCCATGATGAGAAGTAAGAAAATTATGTTTGTGGTTATAAAAGATTTTGGGCATTCGGCTACTCGAGGAAAGATGAGAGACATGCTTATATGTTTACATGCGATTATCGAACATGATTGTGAATAATGATACTAATAAAACGGTTTGTAAGTTATTAATAAGGGTCTTTGACATAGATACTTGTAAATAAGACAAATGTCACATATTTGGAACCCTTACATGTTATTTCGGCTTTAGTTAATTATTGTAGAAATTAAAGCTAAATGTTATAAGGAATAAGTGTATTTCTTGCTAACCTAATTATAATATAATCGAATGTGGTTTTACACAATAGTGATGTGATAAGTTTAAATTTGGTTCATTAGCTCAAGAACTCAAGGAAACAAAGTCGGATCGTGGAAAAAGGGAAATTGATCGAATAGTCGGAATTGACGACATTAGCGATCGAGGTAAGTTTTAAGTATTAAAACCTATATTGTGATTGAGTATGATATGTTAAGCACATATTAAAAGAATCATAACTTTATTGTAAGTTTTATGCATATAGCCTAATGGCTATTATGAAGTATAGGTAAGTTATTGATATGATATGTTGCCAAATGGTTATGATATTATGAAGTGCTAAAAGGATATGTCAAGAGTAAATTTGTGATAAACCTGCTTAGGACAGCAGCAGTAACATGAATTTACAAAATCACCATAAATTGATGGACTTGAATTAGAGGCTGAATAAAACATGAAATTAAAGCTTAATGAGTCTAGTTTCTTATAAAAGAAACTGTGTAAGCAAAGGAATTTCCGATAATGAGATATTTGAAGTTGTGTGAGAGAGTGCAGAATGATACTGTAATCCTCTGTTCTGTTTTTAGAAAATCATTATAATTTGTACAAAAATGGTTATAAGATAAAATTTATATGCTTAGACTCCTTAATGAGTCTAGTTTCAAATGAAATCAAATAGAACACATTTTGAATTCTGTACAATGAGAAATTTGATTCGTAGTGAAGAGTGGTCAGATTAGTCAAACAGTGAAACAGGGGAAACTTTAAGAAAAATCTGGTATTGATTGGCCAAACCTAAAATTCTGAAAAATTTATGGATGAAAGATATTCGAGTCTATATTCAGGGAAAATTAACGGCAAGTGATTCGGAGCCTTGTAGCTCCGGTTATAAATAATTTAGTGACAATTGCTCAGGAAAAACAGCTCGTAGTGTATATATGTGATAAGGCCTAATGGCCGATGTGATGAATGTGAAAGTGTAATTATGTGGTAAAGCCGAATGGCTAATGTGAAATACATGTGTGATATGTATATGTGGTAAAGCCGAATGGCTAATGTGAAATACATGTGTGATATGTATATGTGGTAAAGCCGAATACATGTGTGATATGTATATGTGGTAAAGCCGAATGGCTAATGTGAAATACATGTGTGTTATGTATATGTGGTAAAGCCGAATGGCTAATGTGAAATACATGTGTGATATGTATATGTGGTAAAGCAGAATGGCTAATGTGAAATATATGTGTGATATGAATATGTGGTAAAGCCGAATGGCTAATGTGAATGTTGTAACATGCGATTAAATGTACATGAAACTTGAAATGTATTCCGGTAAGACCCGATGACTACGTGTGGAGATTATGTCCGGTAAGACCCGATGACTACGTAGAGATTATGTCCGTAAGACTTCGTAATAAGAATTGCTTATAAATATATTCAATGCGAAAGGTTAAACAGTATGTACTCCAAGTTTATATATGATGCATACGAGAGCAATCTATGGGACTATTCCTATGATTATGTGACATCGGATTAGTGTGAGAGGTTATGTGAAATCATACGATATATCTATGTCACATGAGCTCACTTTTATGTGAGAGTTTATCCGCCTATTGTATATGATTAGATGTGCATATTCGTAAAGGGATGGTATGCCCAAGGAAGAGTGAAATGAAATTACGAACAACTATGTTATAATTTGATTGTTATCTGTTGACACCGCTTAAAACTTACTAAGCATTGTAATGCTTACTCCGCTTATTCTGTTTCCTCCGTCTTATAGGTCTCATTGCGGTTACTGTGCTCGGGGATCGTCAGAACTAGTCACACTATCACCATCCACTGCTTGGTACTGCTACGCTTTTGGAATATCTTATGGCATGTATAGAATAGGCTAGTAGTGAGAGGATATTTTGGTTAATGTATAGGACTACCCTTTTGTTGTAGGTCATGTACCTTTCGGTTTTGTGTAAATTTGGAGCCATGCGAAAATGGCTTAAGTATACTTTGATCATAGCATTATAATCATTTTGTAAGTTGCCCGTCGAGAGGCACGGAAATGTTGGTAACGGTTAGCCATGGGAATGGTTATGCATGATCACTTTTGGTATATGTATGATAGACCTTAGTTGATCCATGGAGGATCATGGGATAGGTAAAGTTTACCCTTAAAATAGATGCTGGCAGCAGCAGTGATGAGGATGTGAAAATTCACTCATAATAGTAGAAATGGAAATAAAATAGTGAATAAATTATGTAATTGAACCTTGATGAACCTACTTTCATATAGAAGAAACGAAACGTCCATATGAATCGGATTTTTAGAGATATTCAAGTTCTCGCGAAACAGGGCCAGAACGGTTTCTGGATCCCCTTTTCCGAATTTGAAAATTCACTATAAATTAGCCAGAGAGAATTAGAATTTATTCTCTATATGTACAGATTCCCTTGTGAGTCTAGTTTCTTTAGAAATGAACGGCATAAGTGTTGGAGCTCTGTACAGGAAGATATCCAAGTCGTAATGCGCAAAGGTCAGTGTAGTCGAACCCTGAAACAGGGGTGACTTTAACTAATAAACTGTACTAATTGGCTTGACCAAAAATTCTAGAAAAAAATTTGTAGATGGAATTATGAGTCTAGTTTCAGGAAAAATTTACGGAACTGGTTTTCAAGTTCTGGAACTCGAGATATGATTTTTAAGGTGACAGTGACGCAGTTAGCCAGCTTATCTGGGAATGTTAAAATGGATTGTGAAAGTTAATCGGTAAATGCTCAATCAGTGAATTTAGTCTGTGAACCCCTCGTGTCCGACTCCGGAAACGGTCTTGGGTACGGGGTGTCACAATTTTATTGGTATCAGAGCTACGGTTTAGTCGATTCTAGGACTAACGTAGCACGCGTGAGTCTATTTATACATGCCATAAAGTGATAAAATGATAGTGTGATGATTTTTGACTAGTAAAAGGTGGTTGCTGTATTGTAATGAATCTTGATCCCGATCGAGCTATAGCAAGCTTCTGACTATGAGAATTAGCGATATAACTTCACTTAGATATGCCTAAACTATTAAGTTGATCAGGTACGTATCATGTACTCGTATTTGAATTTCGATTGGGATTGAATTAAGGGTATATGTGATTTTGTATGTGGCTATGGAGTCGGAAGTTGAATGGTCGATAAGCATGTTGTGTTTGTATTCAAGTAATGTAAATGATATACTAATGTGTATTGCTATATGTGTATATGTACATGAGAATTGAGAATGAAATATGGATGTGACGTGATTATTGATATATGTGTACATGAGCATTTGAATGATACCCGCTAAGTCCCAAGGCATTTATGCTAGTGAATATATCCTGCTAAGACCAAGGCATTTGTGTGAGTTGTTATACCCGGTTAAGACCAAGGCAATTGTGCTTGTGGTTATATCCGCTAAGTTCAAGAGCATTCGTGCTAGTGATGTATCCGGACTAAGTTCAAGAGCATTCGTATAGTGATGTATCCGGACTAAGTTCAAGAGCATTCGTGCTAGTGATGCATCCGGCTAGGTCCCAAGAGCAATCATGTCAGTGACGTGTATTCGGACCTTCGTGCCTAGTAGGCTTCGTGCTTAAATTGAGCAAAGTTTAAGTGTTCATTACTATACTAATTCAAATTTATATGAGACGATATGTTTAAAAGTGTACATACGTGATGTTTATAGACTTGGGTAAGTCATTTCAATGTGTAATAACGAATGAATAAGAGCACTATGTGTGTGAATGATTAGAGGCACTGTGTGTGTGTAAATCCTTTAACCGAGCACTATGAGTGCGAGATCGGTCAAGGGCACTAAGTGTGTGAAGTGGAATTCATGTAAGACCTCGTCTGGGACGAAGGCATTGATTTGAGATAATGTGTAAGACCATGCAGGACATGGCATCGGCTCGATATATGAGAATATGTAAGACCATATCTAGGATATGGCATTGTAAGAGCTGTATGTGCTTGAATTAGTTGAGCCCTTACAAGTAAGTAGTCGCCGCTTGATAAACAAGCTACCGCCCTTGGCTAAGTTGATCTTTGTGTATGAACATAAGGGTTGGTAATGTGAAGTAAGTTTTTGAGTAAATAGAGCTTAAATTATGATTTGATTAGATCATGTTTTAAGCAAATCAAATCATGTTTTGGTGTGTGGCTATTCAAATTAAATTGTAAATATGATAAGTGTCTTGTGTTTGAGCTTTGGTAATGAGAATGTAATAAGAATGTGTATTGATTTGTTGATATATGTGCTTGGTTATTCGAATGGTATCCGGCTAAGTCCCAAGGCTTTTGTGCTAATCGACTAAATCTGGCTAATTCTCAAGGCAATTGTGCGGATCACTATAACCGCACTATGTCCCGAAGACAATCGAGCGAGTCGCTATATCCGGTTAAATCCAAGGTACGTGATTCGGAGATGAGCAATCTTGCTGTAAAAATTTCAGTTAATACGCTTGCAAAAATTCCAGCAATGAGGTATGTTCAGTATGTGCTGAATGAATTAAATGTTCGTGTGTGGAAGTTGAATATTGAGATACGATGGAGTTATAAAGGATATTTATTGGGATGTTTGAGTATATGTGTAATTTCGGCCAGGTTACAGCTTATACATGGATGAAAATATGGGTTACAAATATGTGGGTTGATGATGTGAATTATACATGTTAGTATGTGCTTGATATGTGTTTGAAATGCATTTGTGAATTAAATTAAGTGATTATTGCTTATGAAATCAAGAAAATGATTTTATAGATCAATGCAAAATCAATAATGAATTACAATTGCTATCGATGAGTTAATGTTTATATGGACATGATGCAATAAGAGGACGTTATCCTAACCTAGTCGCTAGTAAGATTTTCAGGGATGAAAATCCCTAAAGAGGGGGAGAGTTGTGACATCCCTAATTTGACTCTAGTCGGGAAGTGGTTTCGAGACCCTAAAACCGAGTCACACAAGAAATTGATTGTTAAATTTCATGTCTATATTATGTTACAAATTGTGTGTGAAATTTTGATGCTTTGATTTTGTCAATTGAATGCGAATTTAATCAAAAAGGGCTTATGTGAGAAACATTGAAAATGTGTTGGTTAATTTTTAAAAGGGCCAAATTGTTGCATGGATTAAATATGGGGACTTGCATGTCAAAGTCCCCATTTTTCATGATAGTGGCCGCCATGTTGATGTTTATGACAATATATATGTATTATTTACTAGTTTTAAGGCAACTAAATGGTTTTATAATTTTTATAATATTATTGAATGAAGAAATAAGTGAGAAAATGGGTGAAAGAAACAAAGTCCTTGTTCTTGTTTCTTCTTGGCGGTTCTAGGAGAGAAAACAAAAGAAAAACCAAATGTTGTTTCATCTTCTCCTTAGTAGCCGAACCTTGAAGAAGAGAAGGAGAAAAGTCTAAAACCATTCGGCACTTTGATATTCTTCATGAGGTGAGTTTCTTGATTAAAATTTGATGGAAATTGATGTTTTTAGGATGGATGTTAAGCTAGTTAGGCAACCAAAGGTTCAATTTTTTTTGTGTGTGGCTATATGTGCATTTCGCCATGGTCTTTGCTTGAACTTGAGATTTGTAATGTGATTTTTCCTAAATTGTCTATAAATTTCTGGTTGTTGATTTCATGGTAATGGTATATTGAATCCATGATTTGAATCCATGAAAATTTAGTGAGGTTGCATTCGCAACTTGCTTGGAATTATGAAATGATGTCCAAAATTTGTAATTTATGCTTATATATTGAAATAGAGCTTACAATTAATAGAACCATGTACTAATTGAGGATTTTATCTCATTAAATTTTGGATGTTGGAGTTTTAGCTTTGAAATGGTTGTTAGATGAGTTATAAAGTACTAAAAACTGGAAAGAGAAAGAGCTTAAGGCATGGTTAGTATTCGGCCATGATGAGAAGTAAGAAAATTATGTTTGTGGTTATAAAAGATTTTGGGCATTCGGCTACTCGAGGAAAGATGAGAGACATGCTTATATGTTTACATGCGATTATCGAACATGATTGTGAATAATGATACTAATAAAACGGTTTGTAAGTTATTAATAAGGGTCTTTGACATAGATACTTGTAAATAAGACAAATGTCACATATTTGGAACCCTTACATGTTATTTCGGCTTTAGTTAATTATTGTAGAAATTAAAGCTAAATGTTATAAGGAATAAGTGTATTTCTTGCTAACCAATTATAATATAATCGAATGTGGTTTTACACAATAGTGATGTGATAAGTTTAAATTTGGTTCATTAGCTCAAGAACTCAAGGAAACAAAGTCGGATCGTGGAAAAGGGGAAATTGATCGAATAGTCGAATTGACGACATTAGCGATCGAGGTAAGTTTTAAGTATTAAAACCTATATTGTGATTGAGTATGATATGTTACACATATTAAAAGAATCATAACTTTATTGTAAGTTTTATGCATATAGCCTAATGGCTATTATGAAGTATAGGTAAGTTATTGATATGATATGTTGCCAAATGGTTATGATATTATGAAGTGCTAAAAGGATATGTCAAGAGTAAATTTGTGATAAACCTGCTTAGGACAGCAGCAGTAACATGAATTTACAAAATCACCATAAATTGATGGACTTGAATTAGAGGCTGAATAAAACATGAAATTAAAGCTTAATGAGTCTAGTTTCTTATAAAAGAAACTGTGTAAGTAAAGGAATTTCCGATAATGAGATATTTGAAGTTGTGTGAGATAGTGCAGAATGATACTGTAATCCTCTGTTCTGTTTTTAGAAAATCATTATAATTTGTACAAAAATGGTTATAAGATAAAATTTATATGCTTAGACTCCTTAATGAGTCTAGTTTCAAATGAAATCAAATAGAACACATTTTGAATTCTGTACAATGAGAAATTTGATTCGTAGTGAAGAGTGGTCAGATTAGTCAAACAGTGAAACAGGGGAAACTTTAAGAAAAATCTGGTATTGATTGGCCAAACATAAAATTCTGAAAAATTTATGGATGAAAGATATTCGAGTCTATATTCAGGGAAAATTAACGGTAAGTGATTCGAGCCTTGTAGCTCCGGTTATAAATAATTTAGTGACAATTGCTCAGGAAAACAGCTCGTAGTGTATATATGTGATAAGGCCTAATGGCCGATGTGATGAATGTGAAAGTGTAATTATGTGGTAAAGCCGAATGGCTAATGTGAAATACATGTGTGATATGTATATGTGGTAAAGCCGAATGGCTAATGTGAAATACATGTGTGATATGGATATGTGGTAAAGCCGAATGGCTAATGTGAAATACATGTGTGATATGTATATGTGGTAAAGCCAATACATGTGTGATATGTATATGTGGTAAAGCCGAATGGCTAATGTGAAATACATGTGTGATATGTATATGTGGTAAAGCCGAATGGCTAATGTGAAATACATGTGTGATATGTATATGTGGTAAAGCCTAATACATGTGTGATATGTATATGTGGTAAAGTCGAATGGCTAATGTGAAATACATGTGTGTTATGTATATGTGGTAAAGTGAATGGCTAATGTGAAATACATGTGTGATATGTATATGTGGTAAAGCGTAATGGCTAATGTGAAATATATGTGTGATATGAATATGTGGTAAAGTCGAATGGCTAATGTGAATGTTGTAACATGCGATTAAATGTACATGAAACTTGAAATGTATTCCGGGTAAGACCCGATGACTACGTGTGGAGATTATGTCCGAGTAAGACCTGATGACTACGTGTAGAGATTATGTCCGTAAGACTTCGTAATAAGAATTGCTTATAAATATATTCAATGCGAAAGGTTAAACAGTATGTACTCCAAGTTTATATATGATGCATACCAGAGCAATCTATGGGACTATTCCTATGATTATGTGACATCGGATTAGTGTGAGAGGTTATGTGAAATCATACGATATATCTATGTCACATGAGCTCACTTTTATGTGAGAGTTTATCTGCCTATTGTATATGATTAGATGTGCATATTCGGTAAAGGGATGGTATGCCCGAAGGAAGAGTGAAATAAAATTACGAACAACTATGTTATAATTTGATTGTTATCTGTTGACACTGCTTAAAACTTACTAAGCATTGTAATGCTTACTCCGCTTATTCTGCTTCCTCTGTCTTATAGGTCTCATTGCGGCTACTGTGCTCGGGGATCGTCAAGAACTAGTCACACTATCACCATCCACCGCTTGGTACTCGCTACGCTTTTGGAATATCTTATGGCATGTATAGAATAGGCTAGTAGTGAGAGGATATTTTGGTTAATGTATAGGACTACCCTTTTGTTGTAGGTCATGTACCTTTCGGTTTTGTGTAAATTTGGAGCCATGCGAAAATGGCTTAAGTATACTTTGATCATAGCATTATAATCATTTTGTAAGTTGCCCGTCGAGAGGCACGGAAATGTTGGTAACGGTTAGCCATGGGAATGGTTATGCATGATCACTTTTGGTATATGTATGATAGACCTTAGTTGATCCATGGAGGATCATGGGATAGGTAAAGTTTACCCTTAAAATAGATGCTGGCAGCAGCAGTGATGTGGATGTGAAAATTCACTCATAATAGTAGAAATGGAAATAAAATAGTGAATAAATTATGTAATTGAACCTTGATGAACCTACTTTCATATAGAAGAAACGAAATGGCCATATGAATCGGATTTTTAGAGATATTCAAGTTCTCGCGAAACAGGGCCAGAACGGTTTCTGGATCCCCTTTTCCGACTTTGAAAATTCACTATAAATTATCCAGAGAGAATTAGAATTTATTCTCTATATGTACAGATTCCCTTGTGAGTCTAGTTTCTTTATAAATGAACGGAATAAGTGTTGGAGCTCTGTACAGGAAGATATCCAAGTCGTAATGCGCAAAGGTCAATGTAGTCGAACACTGAAACAGGGGTGACTTTAACTAATAAACTGTACTAATTGGCTTGACCAAAAATTCTAGAAAAATGTGTAGATGGAATTATGAGTCTAGTTTCAGGAAAAATTTACGGAACTGGTTTTCAAGTTCGGAACTCGAGATATGATTTTAAGGTGACAAAGGACGCAGCTTAGCCACTTATCCGGGAATGTTAAAATGGATTGTGAAAGTTAATCGGTAAATGCTCAATCGGTGAATTTAGTCTGTGAACCCCTCGTGTCCGACTCCGCAACGGTCTCGAGCACGGGTGTCACATCCGCATCGACTTCGACGATCGGAGGCTATTTTCAGACTTTCACGGATTACTTTCACTTTCTGCTCAAAGATCTCTAATCAAATCCACCCAAAATTTTGCTTTCACCGAGCTCACCCAAAACAATGTCAGACGGCATTTACGAATCGCACAAAGCCTCGAGGGTGCCATCTTAATACTTGATTGAAAGCTGTTGTTGTGTTTAATTCAATCAACGGCAAATACCGCTCCCATGAACCACTAAACTCGAGGATGCAACATCTCAACATATCCTCAAGTATCTCAATTATCCGCCGGATTGACCATCGGTTTGGGGGTGAAAGGCGGTCTTTGAAATGCAACTTGGTACCCAAAGCTTCTTGCAACTTCTTCCAAAATCGCGAGGTAAATCTCGGATCTCTATCCCACACGATAGAAATAGGCACCCCGTGTAATCTCACAACTCGAGAACGTACAATTCGCTAATTTGTCCATTGAAAATCCGTGACGACGGGACAAAGTGAGCCGACTTAGTCACCTATCTACCACGACCCAAATCGCATCCTTCTTACTTGCCGACATTGGCGTCCGGATACAAAGTCCATTGTGACTCGATCCCATTTCCACTGGGTATCGTGATCGGTCAAGTAATCCTCAAGGCACTTGATGTTCCGCTTTCACTTGTTGACATATTAAACATCTCAAACAAAGTCGAGATGTCTCGCTTCATACCATGCCACCAAAACCGACGCTTCAAATCGTTGTACATCTTCGCACTCCCGTGGATTGCCATTCGCTACAATGGGCTTCGCTCAGAATTATCGAAATAAGTTCAATTCTTTGGAACACATGATTTACTTCAACCTCAAACAATCGTCATCATCGATCCAAACTCCGATTCCTTGTTCGAACACACTCGCCCGCTTTGCAACCAACTTATCGCCGACCTTCCGAGCTTCACAAATTTGATGTATCAATAATGGTTTGGCTTTCAATTCAGCTACTAACACGTTGTCGGATCGGACGAACAAGTGCACATTCATCGCCAGAAGCGAATAATGATTTACGACTCAAGGCATCCGCAACCACATTCGCCTTTCCCGTGATAGTCAATGACCAGCTCATAATCCTTTAATGCTCGAGCCAACGCCTTTGTCGCAGATTTAAGTCTCTTTGAGTCATCAAATATTTGAGACTTTTGTGATCCGAATACATGGCACTTCTCACCAAATAAGTAATGTCGCCAAATCTTTAAGGCGAATACGATGGCAACCAATTCGAGATCATGGGTCGGATAATTTTTCTCGTGGGCTTTAATTGCCTCGACGATAGGCCACAACTCGACCTTCTTGCATCAATATGCAACCTAACCCAGTAGGGATGCATCACTATAAATAACAAACTCTTTGCCCGCTTCGTTGCACTAGAATTGGGGCTTCACCAAATAAGTTTTCAATTGATCAAAACTTTTCGACATTTCTCCGTCCATTCAACTTAACATCCCTTTGGAGAAGCTTCATTGGCGTGGCTATCGTTGAGAAACCTTTACAAATCGTCGGTAATAACCGGTAAGCCCCAAAAAGCTCTCAACCTCGGAATATTTCTGAGGCTTCCAATTAAGTATGGCTGAAATTTTATTCGGTCGACTCGAATACCCGATGCAGATACCACATGACCCAAGAAGCTAACCTCTTAACCGTAACTCACACTTGTTTAACTTAGCATA
The DNA here is from genome assembly GCF_025698485.1 of Gossypium arboreum. Lineage (NCBI taxonomy): Eukaryota > Viridiplantae > Streptophyta > Magnoliopsida > Malvales > Malvaceae > Gossypium > Gossypium arboreum. Next base: position 24,168,152 of record NC_069076.1, on the reverse strand, counting down.
TAATTGCTTATTCCGTAAAATTTGCAAAGACTAACCTCGTGTGTTCAAAGATGTTCGGTCTCATTTCTTGAATAGACCAAGATGTCATCAATGAACACGACTACGAACCGATCCAAATATGGTCTCAAGATCCGATTCATTAAATCCATAAATACCGTAGGGCATTAGTAAGCCCAAACGGCATCACTAGGAACTCGAGTGACCATATCTCGCTTTGAAGGCGCCTTGGTACGTCCAATCTCGAATTCAGTATTGATAATAGCCCGATCTCAAATCTATTTTCGAGAACACCGAAGCTCCTTCGCTTGATCGAACAAATCGTCGATACGCTGTAACGGATATTTGTTCTTTATCGTCGCTTATTAAGTCGACGATAGTCGATGCACGACCTCATGGTTCCACCCTTCTTTTTCACAAACAACACCGGCGCACCCCAAGGCGAAAAACTCGCGGGCAAAACCTCTATCCACCAATTCTTGCAACCGAAGCTTTCAACTCCTTTAATTCCGCTTGCCATACGATACGGAGCTATCGAAATTGGAGTGGTACCAGTACCAATTTGATGCCAAACTCTAT